>NC_140558.1:17268646-17916771 GCF_057381845.1 Rhamphochromis longiceps
AGTTCTATAAGATAAAGCCATAAACATGTTTGTCTGAGTCTTCTATCAAAAGTTACAGCGATTTATATGAAGTGGTTGAAAAACGCTTTATTTCGCCAAGACAGTGCGTTTCTCACTGTTACATGCATTTGAATGGGGAACTCGACCGAAACAAAGTATAGGTTTTCATTATGTGAATAATTTTAAAATCTTAGCTCAAACGGCTGCAAAACCTGTTTGCCCAGCACGGGGACCTTGAGTTCTATAAGATAAAGCCATAAACATGTTTGTCTGAGTCTTCTATCAAAAGTTACAGCTATTTATATGAAGTTGTACAAAAACGCTTTATTTCGCCAAGACAGTGCGTTTCTCACTGTTACATGCATTTGAATGGGGAACTCGACCGAAACAAAGTATAGGTTTTCATTATGTGAATAATTTTAAAATATTAGCTCAAACAGCTGCAAAACCTGTTTTCCCAGCACGGGGACCTTGAGTTCTATAAGATAAAGCCATAAACATGTTTGTCTGAGTCTTCTATCAAAAGTTACAGCGATTTATATGAAGTGGTTGAAAAACGCTTTATTTCGCCAAGACAATGCGTTTCTCACTGTTACATGCATTTGAATGGGAAACTCGCCTGAAACAAAGTATAGGTTTTCATTATGTGAATAATTTTAAAATCTTAGCTCAAACGGCTGCAAAACCTGTTTGCCCAGCACGGGGATATTGAGTTCCATAAGATAAAGCCATAAACATGTTTGTCTGAGTCTTCTATCAAAAGTTACAGCGATTTATATGAAGTTGTTCAAAAATGCTTTATTTCGCCAAGACAATGTGTTTCTCACTGTTACATGCATTTGAATGGGAAACTCGCCTGAAACAAAGTATAGGTTTTCATTATGTGAATAATTTTAAAATCTTAGCTCAAACGGCTGCAAAACCTGTTTACCCAGCACGGGGATATAGAGTTCTATAAGATAAAGCCATAAACATGTTTGTCTGAGTCTTCTATCAAACGTTACAGCGATTTATATGAAGTTGTTCAAAAACGCTTTATTTCGCCAAGACAATGCGTTTCTCACTGTTACATGCATTTGAATGGGAAACACCCGAGACAAAGTATAGGTTTTCATTATGTGAATAATTTTAAAATCTTAGCTCAAACGGCTGCAAAACCTGTTTGCCCAGCACGGGGATATTGAGTTCTATAAGATAAAGCCATAAACATGTTTGTCTGAGTCTTCTATCAAAAGTTACAGCGATTTATATGAAGTTGTTCAAAAACGCTTTATTTCGCCAAGACAATGCGTTTCTCACTGTTACATGCATTTGAATGGGAAACTCGCCTGAAACAAAGTATAGGTTTTCATTATGTGAATAATTTTAAAATCTTAGCTCAAACGGCTGCAAAACCTGTTTGCCCAGCACGGGGATATTGAGTTCTATAAGATAAAGCCATAAACATGTTTGTCTGAGTCTTCTATCAAAAGTTACAGCGATTTATATGAAGTGGTTGAAAAACGCTTTATTTCGCCAAGACAGTGCGTTTCTCACTGTTACATGCATTTGAATGGGGAACTCGACCGAAACAAAGTATAGGTTTTCATTATGTGAATAACTTGGAAATCTTAGCTCAAACAGCTGCAAAACCTGTTTTCCCAGCACGGGGACTTTGAGTTCTATAAGATAAAGCCATAAACATGTGTATCCGAGTCTTCTATCAAAAGTTACAGCGATTTATATGAAGTTGTACAAAAACGCTTTCTTTCGCCAAGACAGTGCGTTTCTCACTGTTACATGCATTTGAATGGGGAACTCGCCCGAAACAAAGTATAGGTTTTCATTATGTGTATAACTTGGAAATCTTAGCTCAAACAGCTGCAAATCCTGTTTTCCCAGCACGGGGACCTTGAGTTCTATAAGATAAAGCCATAAACATGTTTGTCCGAGTCTTCTATCAAAAGTTACAGCTATTTATATGAAGTTGTACGAAAACGCTTTATTTCGCCAAGACAGTGCGTTTCTCACTGTTACATGCATTTGAATGGGAAACTCGCCCGAAACAAAGTATAGGTTTTCATTATGTGCATAATTTTAAAATCTTAGCTCAAACGGCTGCAAAACCTGTTTGCCCAACACGGGGATATTGAGTTCTATAAGATAAAGCCATAAACATGTTTGTCTGAGTCTTCTATCAAAACTTACAGCGATTTATATGAAGTTGTTCAAAAACGCTTTATTTCGCCAAGACAATGCTTTTCGCACTGTTACATGCATTTGAATGGGAAACTCGCCTGAAACAAAGTATAGGTTTTCATTATGTGAATAATTTTAAAATCTTAGCTCAAACGGCTGCAAAACCTGTTTGCCCAGCACGGGGACCTTGAGTTCTATAAGATAAAGCCATAAACATGTTTGTCTGAGTCTTCTATCAAAAGTTACAGCGATTTATATGAAGTTGTTCAAAAACGCTTTATTTCGCCAAGACAGTGCGTTTCTCACTGTTACATGCATTTGAATGGGGAACTCGACCGAAACAAAGTATAGGTTTTCATTATGTGAATAATTTTAAAATCTTAGCTCAAACGGCTGCAAAACCTGTTTTCCCAGCACGGGGACCTTGAGTTCTATAAGATAAAGCCATAAACATGTTTGTCTGAGTCTTCTATCAAAAGTTACAGCGATTTATATGAAGTTGTTCAAAAACGCTTTATTTCGCCAAGACAATGCGTTTCTCACTGTTACATGCATTTGAATGGGAAACTCGCCTGAAACAAAGTATAGGTTTTCATTATGTGAATAATTTTAAAATCTTAGCTCAAACGGCTGCAAAACCTGTTTGCCCAGCACGGGGATATAGAGTTCTATAAGATAAAGCCATAAACATGTTTGTCTGAGTCTTCTATCAAACGTTACAGCGATTTATATGAAGTTGTTCAAAAACGCTTTATTTCGCCAAGACAATGCGTTTCTCACTGTTACATGCATTTGAATGGGAAACACCCGAGACAAAGTATAGGTTTTCATTATGTGAATAATTTTAAAATCTTAGCTCAAACGGCTGCAAAACCTGTTTGCCCAGCACGGGGATATTGAGTTCTATAAGATAAAGCCATAAACATGTTTGTCTGAGTCTTCTATCAAAAGTTACAGCGATTTATATGAAGTTGTTCAAAAACGCTTTATTTCGCCAAGACAATGCGTTTCTCACTGTTACATGCATTTGAATGGGAAACTCGCCTGAAACAAAGTATAGGTTTTCATTATGTGAATAATTTTAAAATCTTAGCTCAAACGGCTGCAAAACCTGTTTGCCCAGCACGGGGATATTGAGTTCTATAAGATAAAGCCATAAACATGTTTGTCTGAGTCTTCTATCAAAAGTTACAGCGATTTATATGAAGTGGTTGAAAAACGCTTTATTTCGCCAAGACAGTGCGTTTCTCACTGTTACATGCATTTGAATGGGGAACTCGACCGAAACAAAGTATAGGTTTTCATTATGTGAATAACTTGGAAATCTTAGCTCAAACAGCTGCAAAACCTGTTTTCCCAGCACGGGGACTTTGAGTTCTATAAGATAAAGCCATAAACATGTGTATCCGAGTCTTCTATCAAAAGTTACAGCGATTTATATGAAGTTGTACAAAAACGCTTTCTTTCGCCAAGACAGTGCGTTTCTCACTGTTACATGCATTTGAATGGGGAACTCGCCCGAAACAAAGTATAGGTTTTCATTATGTGTATAACTTGGAAATCTTAGCTCAAACAGCTGCAAATCCTGTTTTCCCAGCACGGGGACCTTGAGTTCTATAAGATAAAGCCATAAACATGTTTGTCCGAGTCTTCTATCAAAAGTTACAGCTATTTATATGAAGTTGTACGAAAACGCTTTATTTCGCCAAGACAGTGCGTTTCTCACTGTTACATGCATTTGAATGGGAAACTCGCCCGAAACAAAGTATAGGTTTTCATTATGTGCATAATTTTAAAATCTTAGCTCAAACGGCTGCAAAACCTGTTTGCCCAACACGGGGATATTGAGTTCTATAAGATAAAGCCATAAACATGTTTGTCTGAGTCTTCTATCAAAACTTACAGCGATTTATATGAAGTTGTTCAAAAACGCTTTATTTCGCCAAGACAATGCTTTTCGCACTGTTACATGCATTTGAATGGGAAACTCGCCTGAAACAAAGTATAGGTTTTCATTATGTGAATAATTTTAAAATCTTAGCTCAAACGGCTGCAAAACCTGTTTGCCCAGCACGGGGACCTTGAGTTCTATAAGATAAAGCCATAAACATGTTTGTCTGAGTCTTCTATCAAAAGTTACAGCGATTTATATGAAGTTGTTCAAAAACGCTTTATTTCGCCAAGACAGTGCGTTTCTCACTGTTACATGCATTTGAATGGGGAACTCGACCGAAACAAAGTATAGGTTTTCATTATGTGAATAATTTTAAAATCTTAGCTCAAACGGCTGCAAAACCTGTTTTCCCAGCACGGGGACCTTGAGTTCTATAAGATAAAGCCATAAACATGTTTGTCTGAGTCTTCTATCAAAAGTTACAGCGATTTATATGAAGTTGTTCAAAAACGCTTTATTTCGCCAAGACAATGCGTTTCTCACTGTTACATGCATTTGAATGGGAAACTCGCCTGAAACAAAGTATAGGTTTTCATTATGTGAATAATTTTAAAATCTTAGCTCAAACGGCTGCAAAACCTGTTTGCCCAGCACGGGGATATTGAGTTCTATAAGATAAAGCCATAAACATGTTTGTCTGAGTCTTCTATCAAAAGTTACAGCGATTTATATGAAGTTGTACAAAAACGCTTTATTTCGCCAAGACAATGCGTTTCTCACTGTTACATGCATTTGAATGGGAAACTCGCCTGAGACAAAGTATAGGTTTTCATTATGTGAATAATTTTAAAATCTTAGCTCAAACGGCTGCAAAACCTGTTTGCCCAGCACGGGGATATTGAGTTCTATAAGATAAAGCCATAAACATGTTTGTCTGAGTCTTCTATCAAAAGTTACAGCGATTTATATCAAGTGGTTGAAAAACGCTTTATTTCGCCAAGACAATGCGTTTCTCACTGTTACATGCATTTGAATGGGAAACTCGCCTGAAACAAAGTATAGGTTTTCATTATGTGCATAATTTTAAAATCTTAGCTCAAACGGCTGCAAAACCTGTTTGCCCAGCACGGGGATATTGAGTTCTATAAGATAAAGCCATAAACATGTTTGTCTGAGTCTTCTATCAAAAGTTACAGCGATTTATATGAAGTTGTTCAAAAACGCTTTATTTCGCCAAGACAATGCTTTTCGCACTGTTACATGCATTTGAATGGGAAACTCGCCTGAAACAAAGTATAGGTTTTCATTATGTGAATAATTTTAAAATATTAGCTCAAACGGCTGCAAAACCTGTTTTCCCAGCACGGGGATATTGAGTTCTATAAGATAAAGCCATAAACATGTTTGTCTGAGTCTTCTATCAAAAGTTACAGCTATTTATATGAAGTTGTACAAAAACGCTTTATTTCGCCAAGACAATGCTTTTCGCACTGTTACATGCATTTGAATGGGAAACTCGCCTGAAACAAAGTATAGGTTTTCATTATGTGAATAATTTTAAAATCTTAGCTCAAACGGCTGCAAAACCTGTTTGCCCAGCACGGGGATATAGAGTTCTATAAGATAAAGCCATAAACATGTTTGTCTGAGTCTTCTATCAAAAGTTACAGCGATTTATATGAAGTTGTTCAAAAACGCTTTATTTCGCCAAGACAATGCGTTTCTCACTGTTACATGCATTTGAATGGGGAACTCGCCTGAGACAAAGTATAGGTTTTCATTATGTGAATAATTTTAAAATCTTAGCTCAAACAGCTGCAAATCCTGTTTTCCCAGCACGGGGACCTTGAGTTCTATAAGATAAAGCCATAAACATGTGTATCCGAGTCTTCTATCAAAAGTTACAGCGATTTATATGAAGTTGTTCAAAAACGCTTTATTTCGCCAAGACAGTGTGTTTCTCACTGTTACATGCATTTGAATGGGGAACTCGACCGAAACAAAGTATAGGTTTTCATTATGTGAATAATTTTAAAATCTTAGCTCAAACGGCTGCAAAACCTGTTTTCCCAGCACGGGGACCTTGAGTTCTATAAGATAAAGCCATAAACATGTTTGTCTGAGTCTTCTATCAAAAGTTACAGCGATTTATATGAAGTTGTTCAAAAACGCTTTATTTCGCCAAGACAATGCGTTTCTCACTGTTACATGCATTTGAATGGGAAACTCGCCTGAAACAAAGTATAGGTTTTCATTATGTGAATAATTTTAAAATCTTAGCTCAAACGGCTGCAAAACCTGTTTGCCCAGCACGGGGATATAGAGTTCTATAAGATAAAGCCATAAACATGTTTGTCTGAGTCTTCTATCAAACGTTACAGCGATTTATATGAAGTTGTTCAAAAACGCTTTATTTCGCCAAGACAATGCGTTTCTCACTGTTACATGCATTTGAATGGGAAACACCCGAGACAAAGTATAGGTTTTCATTATGTGAATAATTTTAAAATCTTAGCTCAAACGGCTGCAAAACCTGTTTGCCCAGCACGGGGATATTGAGTTCTATAAGATAAAGCCATAAACATGTTTGTCTGAGTCTTCTATCAAAAGTTACAGCGATTTATATGAAGTTGTTCAAAAACGCTTTATTTCGCCAAGACAATGCGTTTCTCACTGTTACATGCATTTGAATGGGAAACTCGCCTGAAACAAAGTATAGGTTTTCATTATGTGAATAATTTTAAAATCTTAGCTCAAACGGCTGCAAAACCTGTTTGCCCAGCACGGGGATATTGAGTTCTATAAGATAAAGCCATAAACATGTTTGTCTGAGTCTTCTATCAAAAGTTACAGCGATTTATATGAAGTGGTTGAAAAACGCTTTATTTCGCCAAGACAGTGCGTTTCTCACTGTTACATGCATTTGAATGGGGAACTCGACCGAAACAAAGTATAGGTTTTCATTATGTGAATAACTTGGAAATCTTAGCTCAAACAGCTGCAAAACCTGTTTTCCCAGCACGGGGACTTTGAGTTCTATAAGATAAAGCCATAAACATGTGTATCCGAGTCTTCTATCAAAAGTTACAGCGATTTATATGAAGTTGTACAAAAACGCTTTCTTTCGCCAAGACAGTGCGTTTCTCACTGTTACATGCATTTGAATGGGGAACTCGCCCGAAACAAAGTATAGGTTTTCATTATGTGTATAACTTGGAAATCTTAGCTCAAACAGCTGCAAATCCTGTTTTCCCAGCACGGGGACCTTGAGTTCTATAAGATAAAGCCATAAACATGTTTGTCCGAGTCTTCTATCAAAAGTTACAGCTATTTATATGAAGTTGTACGAAAACGCTTTATTTCGCCAAGACAGTGCGTTTCTCACTGTTACATGCATTTGAATGGGAAACTCGCCCGAAACAAAGTATAGGTTTTCATTATGTGCATAATTTTAAAATCTTAGCTCAAACGGCTGCAAAACCTGTTTGCCCAACACGGGGATATTGAGTTCTATAAGATAAAGCCATAAACATGTTTGTCTGAGTCTTCTATCAAAACTTACAGCGATTTATATGAAGTTGTTCAAAAACGCTTTATTTCGCCAAGACAATGCTTTTCGCACTGTTACATGCATTTGAATGGGAAACTCGCCTGAAACAAAGTATAGGTTTTCATTATGTGAATAATTTTAAAATCTTAGCTCAAACGGCTGCAAAACCTGTTTGCCCAGCACGGGGACCTTGAGTTCTATAAGATAAAGCCATAAACATGTTTGTCTGAGTCTTCTATCAAAAGTTACAGCGATTTATATGAAGTTGTTCAAAAACGCTTTATTTCGCCAAGACAGTGCGTTTCTCACTGTTACATGCATTTGAATGGGGAACTCGACCGAAACAAAGTATAGGTTTTCATTATGTGAATAATTTTAAAATCTTAGCTCAAACGGCTGCAAAACCTGTTTTCCCAGCACGGGGACCTTGAGTTCTATAAGATAAAGCCATAAACATGTTTGTCTGAGTCTTCTATCAAAAGTTACAGCGATTTATATGAAGTTGTTCAAAAACGCTTTATTTCGCCAAGACAATGCGTTTCTCACTGTTACATGCATTTGAATGGGAAACTCGCCTGAAACAAAGTATAGGTTTTCATTATGTGAATAATTTTAAAATCTTAGCTCAAACGGCTGCAAAACCTGTTTGCCCAGCACGGGGATATTGAGTTCTATAAGATAAAGCCATAAACATGTTTGTCTGAGTCTTCTATCAAAAGTTACAGCGATTTATATGAAGTTGTACAAAAACGCTTTATTTCGCCAAGACAATGCGTTTCTCACTGTTACATGCATTTGAATGGGAAACTCGCCTGAGACAAAGTATAGGTTTTCATTATGTGAATAATTTTAAAATCTTAGCTCAAACGGCTGCAAAACCTGTTTGCCCAGCACGGGGATATTGAGTTCTATAAGATAAAGCCATAAACATGTTTGTCTGAGTCTTCTATCAAAAGTTACAGCGATTTATATCAAGTGGTTGAAAAACGCTTTATTTCGCCAAGACAATGCGTTTCTCACTGTTACATGCATTTGAATGGGAAACTCGCCTGAAACAAAGTATAGGTTTTCATTATGTGCATAATTTTAAAATCTTAGCTCAAACGGCTGCAAAACCTGTTTGCCCAGCACGGGGATATTGAGTTCTATAAGATAAAGCCATAAACATGTTTGTCTGAGTCTTCTATCAAAAGTTACAGCGATTTATATGAAGTTGTTCAAAAACGCTTTATTTCGCCAAGACAATGCTTTTCGCACTGTTACATGCATTTGAATGGGAAAGTCGCCTGAAACAAAGTATAGGTTTTCATTATGTGAATAATTTTAAAATATTAGCTCAAACGGCTGCAAAACCTGTTTTCCCAGCACGGGGATATTGAGTTCTATAAGATAAAGCCATAAACATGTTTGTCTGAGTCTTCTATCAAAAGTTACAGCTATTTATATGAAGTTGTACAAAAACGCTTTATTTCGCCAAGACAATGCTTTTCGCACTGTTACATGCATTTGAATGGGAAACTCGCCTGAAACAAAGTATAGGTTTTCATTATGTGAATAATTTTAAAATCTTAGCTCAAACGGCTGCAAAACCTGTTTGCCCAGCACGGGGATATAGAGTTCTATAAGATAAAGCCATAAACATGTTTGTCTGAGTCTTCTATCAAAAGTTACAGCGATTTATATGAAGTTGTTCAAAAACGCTTTATTTCGCCAAGACAATGCGTTTCTCACTGTTACATGCATTTGAATGGGGAACTCGCCTGAGACAAAGTATAGGTTTTCATTATGTGAATAATTTTAAAATCTTAGCTCAAACAGCTGCAAATCCTGTTTTCCCAGCACGGGGACCTTGAGTTCTATAAGATAAAGCCATAAACATGTGTATCCGAGTCTTCTATCAAAAGTTACAGCTATTTATATGAAGTTGTTCAAAAACGCTTTATTTCGCCAAGACAGTGCGTTTCTCACTGTTACATGCATTTGAATGGGGAACTCGACCGAAACAAAGTATAGGTTTTCATTATGTGAATAATTTTAAAATATTAGCTCAAACGGCTGCAAAACCTGTTTGCCCAGCACGGGGACCTTGAGTTCTATAAGATAAAGCCATAAACATGTTTGTCTGAGTCTTCTATCAAAAGTTACAGCTATTTATATGAAGTTGTACAAAAACGCTTTATTTCGCCAAGACAGTGCGTTTCTCACTGTTACATGCATTTGAATGGGGAACTCGACCGAAACAAAGTATAGGTTTTCATTATGTGTATAACTTGAAAATCTTAGCTCAAACAGCTGCAAATCCTGTTTTCCCAGCACGGGGACATTGAGTTCTATAAGATAAAGCCATAAACATGTGTATCCGAGTCTTCTATCAAAAGTTACAGCTATTTATATGAAGTTGTACAAAAACGCTTTCTTTCGCCAAGACAGTGCGTTTCTCACTGTTACATGCATTTGAATGGGGAACTCGACCGAAACAAAGTATAGGTTTTCATTATGTGAATAATTTTAAAATCTTAGCTCAAACGGCTGCAAAACCTGTTTTCCCAGCACGGGGATATAGAGTTCTATAAGATAAAGCCATAAACATGTTTGTCTGAGTCTTCTATCAAAAGTTACAGCGATTTATATGAAGTGGTTGAAAAACGCTTTATTTCGCCAAGACAGTGCGTTTCTCACTGTTACATGCATTTGAATGGGGAACTCGACCGAAACAAAGTATAGGTTTTCATTATGTGAATAATTTTAAAATATTAGCTCAAACGGCTGCAAAACCTGTTTGCCCAGCACGGGGACCTTGAGTTCTATAAGATAAAGCCATAAACATGTTTGTCTGAGTCTTCTATCAAAAGTTACAGCTATTTATATGAAGTTGTACAAAAACGCTTTATTTCGCCAAGACAGTGCGTTTCTCACTGTTACATGCATTTGAATGGGGAACTCGACCGAAACAAAGTATAGGTTTTCATTATGTGAATAATTTTAAAATATTAGCTCAAACAGCTGCAAAACCTGTTTTCCCAGCACGGGGACCTTGAGTTCTATAAGATAAAGCCATAAACATGTTTGTCTGAGTCTTCTATCAAAAGTTACAGCGATTTATATGAAGTGGTTGAAAAACGCTTTATTTCGCCAAGACAGTGCGTTTCTCACTGTTACATGCATTTGAATGGGGAACTCGACCGAAACAAAGTATAGGTTTTCATTATGTGAATAATTTTAAAATATTAGCTCAAACAGCTGCAAAACCTGTTTTCCCAGCACGGGGACCTTGAGTTCTATAAGATAAAGCCATAAACATGTTTGTCTGAGTCTTCTATCAAAAGTTACAGCGATTTATATGAAGTTGTTCAAAAACGCTTTATTTCGCCAAGACAATGCGTTTCTCACTGTTACATGCATTTGAATGGGGAACTCGCCTGAGACAAAGTATAGGTTTTCATTATGTGAATAATTTTAAAATCTTAGCTCAAACAGCTGCAAATCCTGTTTTCCCAGCACGGGGACCTTGAGTTCTATAAGATAAAGCCATAAACATGTGTATCCGAGTCTTCTATCAAAAGTTACAGCTATTTATATGAAGTTGTTCAAAAACGCTTTATTTCGCCAAGACAGTGCGTTTCTCACTGTTACATGCATTTGAATGGGGAACTCGACCGAAACAAAGTATAGGTTTTCATTATGTGAATAATTTTAAAATATTAGCTCAAACGGCTGCAAAACCTGTTTTCCCAGCACGGGGACCTTGAGTTCTATAAGATAAAGCCATAAACATGTTTGTCTGAGTCTTCTATCAAAAGTTACAGCTATTTATATGAAGTTGTACAAAAACGCTTTATTTCGCCAAGACAGTGCGTTTCTCACTGTTACATGCATTTGAATGGGGAACTCGACCGAAACAAAGTATAGGTTTTCATTATGTGTATAACTTGAAAATCTTAGCTCAAACAGCTGCAAATCCTGTTTTCCCAGCACGGGGATATTGAGTTCTATAAGATAAAGCCATAAACATGTGTATCCGAGTCTTCTATCAAAAGTTACAGCTATTTATATGAAGTTGTACAAAAACGCTTTCTTTCGCCAAGACAGTGCGTTTCTCACTGTTACATGCATTTGAATGGGGAACTCGACCGAAACAAAGTATAGGTTTTCATTATGTGAATAATTTTAAAATCTTAGCTCAAACGGCTGCAAAACCTGTTTTCCCAGCACGGGGATATAGAGTTCTATAAGATAAAGCCATAAACATGTTTGTCTGAGTCTTCTATCAAAAGTTACAGCGATTTATATGAAGTTGTTCAAAAACGCTTTATTTCGCCAAGACAATGCGTTTCTCACTGTTACATGCATTTGAATGGGGAACTCGCCTGAGACAAAGTATAGGTTTTCATTATGTGAATAATTTTAAAATCTTAGCTCAAACAGCTGCAAATCCTGTTTTCCCAGCACGGGGACCTTGAGTTCTATAAGATAAAGCCATAAACATGTGTATCCGAGTCTTCTATCAAAAGTTACAGCTATTTATATGAAGTTGTTCAAAAACGCTTTATTTCGCCAAGACAGTGCGTTTCTCACTGTTACATGCATTTGAATGGGGAACTCGACCGAAACAAAGTATAGGTTTTCATTATGTGAATAATTTTAAAATATTAGCTCAAACGGCTGCAAAACCTGTTTTCCCAGCACGGGGACCTTGAGTTCTATAAGATAAAGCCATAAACATGTTTGTCTGAGTCTTCTATCAAAAGTTACAGCTATTTATATGAAGTTGTACAAAAACGCTTTATTTCGCCAAGACAGTGCGTTTCTCACTGTTACATGCATTTGAATGGGGAACTCGACCGAAACAAAGTATAGGTTTTCATTATGTGTATAACTTGAAAATCTTAGCTCAAACGGCTGCAAATCCTGTTTTCCCAGCACGGGGACATTGAGTTCTATAAGATAAAGCCATAAACATGTGTATCCGAGTCTTCTATCAAAAGTTACAGCTATTTATATGAAGTTGTACAAAAACGCTTTCTTTCGCCAAGACAGTGCGTTTCTCACTGTTACATGCATTTGAATGGGGAACTCGACCGAAACAAAGTATAGGTTTTCATTATGTGAATAATTTTAAAATCTTAGCTCAAACGGCTGCAAAACCTGTTTTGCCAGCACGGGGACCTTGAGTTCTATAAGATAAAGCCATAAACATGTGTATCCGAGTCTTCTATCAAAAGTTACAGCTATTTATATGAAGTTGTACAGAAACGCTTTATTTCGCCAAGACAGTGCGTTTCTCACTGTTACATGCATTTGAATGGGGAACTCGACCGAAACAAAGTATAGGTTTTCATTATGTGAATAATTTTAAAATCTTAGCTCAAACGGCTGCAAAACCTGTTTTCCCAGCACGGGGACCTTGAGTTCTATAAGATAAAGCCATAAACATGTTTGTCTGAGTCTTCTATCAAAAGTTACAGCGATTTATATGAAGTTGTTCAAAAACGCTTTATTTCGCCAAGACAATGCGTTTCTCACTGTTACATGCATTTGAATGGGAAACTCGCCTGAAACAAAGTATAGGTTTTCATTATGTGAATAATTTTAAAATCTTAGCTCAAACGGCTGCAAAACCTGTTTGCCCAGCACGGGGATATTGAGTTCTATAAGATAAAGCCATAACACTTACATCACCACGGACTGCCATTTGGCTTTTTCTACCTTTAAAACCCGGAGAGCAGCCAAATGGCTTTTAGCTAAGCTTTAGCTTCAGCCAAGTGGAAGCTAAATTGGCTAGTCATTCATATGTATATTAGGTTGTTAGCTGGGAATTCTGGAGGGAGGGGAGTGGGGGTGTGTGGATGAGGGGGTGGGGGAGCTGCTAAAAGCTGTGAACTTCCTTTTGTGTTTCATCTTGATGCATTCTCAATCATCCAGGGAAATAAATCTCCAAAAGTCACCAACTTGGAGTGTTTCAGTTTGCCGTCTTAGGGACAAATCAACACACATGGGTGTATGTCCTTTGTTGCTGAGATTTATTGATAAAAACAGTACAAAAAACCAACCATTTGTACACATATTTACAAATAATAATAAAAAGTGAGTGAGTACATTTCAACATTATACCAGTGGTCTGATTGATGCCACAATGGAGCAAATCGAGCAAAGACTGATAAGTTCGCTGCAATTTCCAGTGTGTGGGGATCATTGGTCACCAACTGCATCACGTGCTACAACCCTGGTCTACATATCACCGTTGATGAACAGCTTTTCCCATCAAAGACTCGGTGCTGTTTCCTGCAGTATATTGCAAGTAAACCTGACAAGTTTGGGATCAAGTTTTGGGTGGCTTGCGACCTAAAATCCAAGTACATTTGCAATGTCTTCCCATATGTTGGCAAGGACCCCAATCGTCCCACTGGGGAGAGACTTTCTGAAAATGTAGTAATGAGGCTGATGGAACCATTCCTAGACAAGGGCAGAAATGTTACCACGGACAATTTTTTCACATCGCTTTCACTCGCGCAAAAACTTCTTAGACTGAAAACCACCATCCTCGGCACAGTCAACAAGATTCGCAGGGAAATTCCTCAATCCACTAGTGGATTGGCTAGTCATTCATATGTAAATGTGGTGGAGCTTGCAAGAGAGTTGGCTCACTCTCATGTAGCTGAGAAGAAGGCAAGAAAAGAACAGTTGCTTCACACCTAGTCCTGGAAAAAGAGCCATGTGTCAGGTCAAACACAAATGCAAGAACAATCATGCCACTGTGCGATGTGTTCACTGCTACAGATACACATGTGGTAAATGCAGACTACAGATACCATGGCAGTGCCAGGATTGTGAGTGATTGCTGAAAATGTTGAAATGTACTCACTCACTTTTTATTATTATTTGTAAATATGTGTACAAATGGTTGGTTTTTTGTACTGTTTTTATCAATAAATCTCAGCAACAAAGGACCTACACCCATGTGTGTTGATTTCTCCCTAAGATGGCAAACTGAAACACTCCAAGTTGGTGACTTTTGGAGATTTATTTCCCTGGATGATTGAGAATGCATCAAGATGAAACACAAAAGGAAGTTCACAGCTTTTAGCAGCTCCCCCACCCCCTCATCCACACACCCCCACTCCCCTCCCTCCAGAATTCCCAGCTAACAACCTAATTTACATATGAATGACTAGCCAATTTAGCTTCCACTTGGCTGAAGCTAAAGCCTAGCTAAAAGCCTACCAGCCATTTGGCTGGTGGTGGGTTTTAAAGGTAGAAAGGTAGAAGCCTGGGACTCCTAGTGATAAACATGTTTGTCTGAGTCTTCTATCAAAAGTTACAGCGATTTATATGAAGTGGTTGAAAAACGCTTTATTTCGCCAAGACAATGCGTTTCTCACTGTTACATGCATTTGAATGGGAAACTCGCCTGAAACAAAGTATAGGTTTTCATTATGTGAATAATTTTAAAATCTTAGCTCAAACGGCTGCAAAACCTGTTTGCCCAGCACGGGGATATTGAGTTCTATAAGATAAAGCCATAAACATGTTTGTCTGAGTCTTCTATCAAAAGTTACAGCGATTTATATGAAGTTGTACAAAAACGCTTTATTTCGCCAAGACAGTGCGTTTCTCACTGTTACATGCATTTGAATGGGGAACTCGACCGAAACAAAGTATAGGTTTTCATTATGTGTATAACTTGAAAATCTTAGCTCAAACAGCTGCAAAACCTATTTTCTCAGCACGGGGACCTTGAGTTCTATAAGATAAAGCCATAAACATGTTTGTCTGAGTCTTCTATCAAAAGTTACAGCTATTTATATGAAGTTGTACAAAAACGCTTTATTTCGCCAAGACAATGCGTTTCTCACTGTTACATGCATTTGAATGGGGAACTCGACCGAAACAAAGTATAGGTTTTCATTATGTGAATAATTTTAAAATCTTAGCTCAAACGGCTGCAAAACCTGTTTTCCCAGCACGGGGACCTTGAGTTCTATAAGATAAAGCCATAAACATGTGTATCCGAGTCTTCTATCAAAAGTTACAGCTATTTATATGAAGTTGTACAAAAACGCTTTATTTCGCCAAGACAGTGCGTTTCTCACTGTTACATGCATTTGAATGGGGAACTCGACCGAAACAAAGTATAGGTTTTCATTATGTGTATAACTTGAAAATCTTAGCTCAAACACCTGCAAAACCTGTTTTCCCAGCACGGGGACCTTGAGTTCTATAAGATAAAGCCATAAACATGTTTGTCTGAGTCTTCTATCAAAAGTTACAGCTATTTATATGAAGTTGTACAAAAACGCTTTATTTCGCCAAGACAGTGCGTTTCTCACTGTTACATGCATTTGAATGGGGAACTCCACCGAAACAAAGTATAGGTTTTCATTATGTGAATAATTTTAAAATATTAGCTCAAACGGCTGCAAAACCTGTTTTCCCAGCACGGGGACCTTGAGTTCTATAAGATAAAGCCATAAACATGTTTGTCTGAGTCTTCTATCAAAAGTTACAGCTATTTATATGAAGTTGTACAAAAACGCTTTATTTCGCCAAGACAGTGCGTTTCTCACTGTTACATGCATTTGAATGGGGAACTCGACCGAAACAAAGTATAGGTTTTCGTTATGTGTATAACTTGAAAATCTTAGCTCAAACAGCTGCAAATCCTGTTTTCCCAGCACGGGGACCTTGAGTTCTATAAGATAAAGCCATAAACATGTGTATCCGAGTCTTCTATCAAAAGTTACAGCTATTTATATGAAGTTGTACAAAAACGCTTTCTTTCGCCAAGACAGTGCGTTTCTCACTGTTACATGCATTTGAATGGGGAACTCGACCGAAACAAAGTATAGGTTTTCATTATGTGAATAATTTTAAAATCTTAGCTCAAACAGCTGCAAAACCTGTTTTCCCAGCACGGGGACCTTGAGTTCTATAAGATAAAGCCATAAACATGTTTGTCTGAGTCTTCTATCAAAAGTTACAGCGATTTATATGAAGTTGTTCAAAAACGCTTTATTTCGCCAAGACAATGCGTTTCTCACTGTTACATGCATTTGAATGGGAAACTCGCCTGAAACAAAGTATAGGTTTTCATTATGTGAATAATTTTAAAATCTTAGCTCAAACGGCTGCAAAACCTGTTTGCCCAGCACGGGGATATTGAGTTCTATAAGATAAAGCCATAACACTTACATCACCACGGACTGCCATTTGGCTTTTTCTACCTTTAAAACCCGGAGAGCAGCCAAATGGCTTTTAGCTAAGCTTTAGCTTCAGCCAAGTGGAAGCTAAATTGGCTAGTCATTCATATGTATATTAGGTTGTTAGCTGGGAATTCTGGAGGGAGGGGAGTGGGGGTGTGTGGATGAGGGGGTGGGGGAGCTGCTAAAAGCTGTGAACTTCCTTTTGTGTTTCATCTTGATGCATTCTCAATCATCCAGGGAAATAAATCTCCAAAAGTCACCAACTTGGAGTGTTTCAGTTTGCCGTCTTAGGGACAAATCAACACACATGGGTGTATGTCCTTTGTTGCTGAGATTTATTGATAAAAACAGTACAAAAAACCAACCATTTGTACACATATTTACAAATAATAATAAAAAGTGAGTGAGTACATTTCAACATTATACCAGTGGTCTGATTGATGCCACAATGGAGCAAATCGAGCAAAGACTGATAAGTTCGCTGCAATTTCCAGTGTGTGGGGATCATTGGTCACCAACTGCATCACGTGCTACAACCCTGGTCTACATATCACCGTTGATGAACAGCTTTTCCCATCAAAGACTCGGTGCTGTTTCCTGCAGTATATTGCAAGTAAACCTGACAAGTTTGGGATCAAGTTTTGGGTGGCTTGCGACCTAAAATCCAAGTACATTTGCAATGTCTTCCCATATGTTGGCAAGGACCCCAATCGTCCCACTGGGGAGAGACTTTCTGAAAATGTAGTAATGAGGCTGATGGAACCATTCCTAGACAAGGGCAGAAATGTTACCACGGACAATTTTTTCACATCGCTTTCACTCGCGCAAAAACTTCTTAGACTGAAAACCACCATCCTCGGCACAGTCAACAAGATTCGCAGGGAAATTCCTCAATCCACTAGTGGATTGGCTAGTCATTCATATGTAAATGTGGTGGAGCTTGCAAGAGAGTTGGCTCACTCTCATGTAGCTGAGAAGAAGGCAAGAAAAGAACAGTTGCTTCACACCTAGTCCTGGAAAAAGAGCCATGTGTCAGGTCAAACACAAATGCAAGAACAATCATGCCACTGTGCGATGTGTTCACTGCTACAGATACACATGTGGTAAATGCAGACTACAGATACCATGGCAGTGCCAGGATTGTGAGTGATTGCTGAAAATGTTGAAATGTACTCACTCACTTTTTATTATTATTTGTAAATATCTGTACAAATGGTTGGTTTTTTGTACTGTTTTTATCAATAAATCTCAGCAACAAAGGACCTACACCCATGTGTGTTGATTTCTCCCTAAGATGGCAAACTGAAACACTCCAAGTTGGTGACTTTTGGAGATTTATTTCCCTGGATGATTGAGAATGCATCAAGATGAAACACAAAAGGAAGTTCACAGCTTTTAGCAGCTCCCCCACCCCCTCATCCACACACCCCCACTCCCCTCCCTCCAGAATTCCCAGCTAACAACCTAATTTACATATGAATGACTAGCCAATTTAGCTTCCACTTGGCTGAAGCTAAAGCCTAGCTAAAAGCCTACCAGCCATTTGGCTGGTGGTGGGTTTTAAAGGTAGAAAGGTAGAAGCCTGGGACTCCTAGTGATAAACATGTTTGTCTGAGTCTTCTATCAAAAGTTACAGCGATTTATATGAAGTGGTTGAAAAACGCTTTATTTCGCCAAGACAATGCGTTTCTCACTGTTACATGCATTTGAATGGGAAACTCGCCTGAAACAAAGTATAGGTTTTCATTATGTGAATAATTTTAAAATCTTAGCTCAAACGGCTGCAAAACCTGTTTGCCCAGCACGGGGATATTGAGTTCTATAAGATAAAGCCATAAACATGTTTGTCTGAGTCTTCTATCAAAAGTTACAGCGATTTATATGAAGTTGTTCAAAAACGCTTTATTTCGCCAAGACAGTGTGTTTCTCACTGTTACATGCATTTGAATGGGAAACTCGCCTGAAACAAAGTATAGGTTTTATTATGTGAATAATTTTAAAATCTTAGCTCAAACGGCTGCAAAACCTGTTTGCCCAGCACGGGGACCTTGAGTTCTATAAGATAAAGCCATAAACATGTTTGTCTGAGTCTTCTATCAAAAGTTACAGCTATTTATATGAAGTTGTACAAAAACGCTTTATTTCGCCAAGACAGTGCGTTTCTCACTGTTACATGCATTTGAATGGGGAACTCGACCGAAACAAAGTATAGGTTTTCATTATGTGAATAATTTTAAAATATTAGCTCAAACAGCTGCAAAACCTGTTTTCCCAGCACGGGGACCTTGAGTTCTATAAGATAAAGCCATAAACATGTTTGTCTGAGTCTTCTATCAAAAGTTACAGCGATTTATATGAAGTGGTTGAAAAACGCTTTATTTCACCAAGACAATGCGTTTCTCACTGTTACATGCATTTGAATGGGAAACTCGCCTGAAACAAAGTATAGGTTTTCATTATGTGAATAATTTTAAAATCTTAGCTCAAACGGCTGCAAAACCTGTTTGCCCAGCACGGGGATATTGAGTTCCATAAGATAAAGCCATAAACATGTTTGTCTGAGTCTTCTATCAAAAGTTACAGCGATTTATATGAAGTTGTTCAAAAATGCTTTATTTCGCCAAGACAATGCGTTTCTCACTGTTACATGCATTTGAATGGGAAACTCGCCTGAAACAAAGTATAGGTTTTCATTATGTGAATAATTTTAAAATCTTAGCTCAAACGGCTGCAAAACCTGTTTACCCAGCACGGGGATATAGAGTTCTATAAGATAAAGCCATAAACATGTTTGTCTGAGTCTTCTATCAAAAGTTACAGCGATTTATATGAAGTTGTTCAAAAACGCTTTATTTCGCCAAGACAATGCGTTTCTCACTGTTACATGCATTTGAATGGGAAACACCCGAGACAAAGTATAGGTTTTCATTATGTGAATAATTTTAAAATCTTAGCTCAAACGGCTGCAAAACCTGTTTGCCCAGCACGGGGATATTGAGTTCTATAAGATAAAGCCATAAACATGTGTATCCGAGTCTTCTATCAAAAGTTACAGCTATTTATATGAAGTTGTACAAAAACGCTTTATTTCGCCAAGACAGTGCGTTTCTCACTGTTACATGCATTTGAATGGGGAACTCGACCGAAACAAAGTATAGGTTTTCATTATGTGAATAATTTTAAAATCTTAGCTCAAACGGCTGCAAAACCTGTTTTGCCAGCACGGGGACCTTGAGTTCTATAAGATAAAGCCATAAACATGTGTATCCGAGTCTTCTATCAAAAGTTACAGCTATTTATATGAAGTTGTACAAAAACGCTTTATTTCGCCAAGACAGTGCGTTTCTCACTGTTGCATGCATTTGAATGGGGAACTCGACCGAAACAAAGTATAGGTTTTCATTATGTGAATAACTTGGAAATCTTAGCTCAAACAGCTGCAAAACCTGTTTTCCCAGCACGGGGATATTGAGTTCTATAAGATAAAGCCATAAACATGTGTATCCGAGTCTTCTATCAAAAGTTACAGCTATTTATATGAAGTTGTACAAAAACGCTTTCTTTCGCCAAGACAGTGCGTTTCTCACTGTTACATGCATTTGAATGGGGAACTCACCCGAAACAAAGTATAGGTTTTCATTATGTGTATAACTTGGAAATCTTAGCTCAAACAGCTGCAAATCCTGTTTTCCCAGCACGGGGACCTTGAGTTCTATAAGATAAAGCCATAAACATGTTTGTCCGAGTCTTCTATCAAAAGTTACAGCTATTTATATGAAGTTGTACAAAAACGCTTTATTTCGCCAAGACAGTGCATTTCTCACTGTTACATGCATTTGAATGGGGAACTCGCCCGAAACAAAGTATAGGTTTTCATTATGTGTATAACTTGGAAATCTTAGCTCAAACAGCTGCAAATCCTGTTTTCCCAGCACGGGGATATTGAGTTCTATAAGATAAAGCCATAAACATGTGTATCCGAGTCTTCTATCAAAAGTTACAGCTATTTATATGAAGTTGTACAAAAACGCTTTCTTTCGCCAAGACAGTGCGTTTCTCACTGTTACATGCATTTGAATGGGGAACTCGACCGAAACAAAGTATAGGTTTTCATTATGTGAATAATTTTAAAATCTTAGCTCAAACGGCTGCAAAACCTGTTTTCCCAGCACGGGGACCTTGAGTTCTATAAGATAAAGCCATAAACATGTTTGTCTGAGTCTTCTATCAAAAGTTACAGCTATTTATATGAAGTTGTACAAAAACGCTTTATTTCGCCAAGACAGTGCGTTTCTCACTGTTACATGCATTTGAATGGGGAACTCGACCGAAACAAAGTATAGGTTTTCATTATGTGTATAACTTGAAAATCTTAGCTCAAACAGCTGCAAAACCTGTTTACCCAGCACGGGGACCTTGAGTTCTATAAGATAAAGCCATAAACATGTTTGTCTGAGTCTTCTATCAAAAGTTACAGCTATTTATATGAAGTTGTACAAAAACGCTTTCTTTCGCCAAGACAGTGCGTTTCTCACTGTTACATGCATTTGAATGGGGAACTCGCCCGAAACAAAGTATAGGTTTTCATTATGTGTATAACTTGGAAATCTTAGCTCAAACAGCTGCAAATCCTGTTTTCCCAGCACGGGGATATTGAGTTCTATAAGATAAAGCCATAAACATGTGTATCCGAGTCTTCTATCAAAAGTTACAGCTATTTATATGAAGTTGTACAAAAACGCTTTCTTTCGCCAAGACAGTGCGTTTCTCACTGTTACATGCATTTGAATGGGGAAGTCGACCGAAACAAAGTATAGGTTTTCATTATGTGAATAATTTTAAAATCTTAGCTCAAACGGCTGCAAAACCTGTTTTCCCAGCACGGGGACCTTGAGTTCTATAAGATAAAACCATAAACATGTGTATCCGAGTCTTCTATCAAAAGTTACAGCTATTTATATGAAGTTGTACAAAAACGCTTTATTTCGCCAAGACAGTGCGTTTCTCACTGTTGCATGCATTTGAATGGGGAACTCGCCCGAAACAAAGTATAGGTTTTCATTATGTGTATAACTTGGAAATCTTAGCTCAAACAGCTGCAAATCCTGTTTTCCCAGCACGGGGACCTTGCGTTCTATAAGATAAAGCCATAAACATGTTTGTCTGAGTCTTCTATCAAAAGTTACAGCTATTTATATGAAGTTGTACAAAAACGCTTTATTTCGCCAAGACAGTGCGTTTCTCACTGTTGCATGCATTTGAATGGGGAACTCGACCGAAACAAAGTATAGGTTTTCATTATGTGTATAACTTGGAAATCTTAGCTCACACAGCTGCAAAATCTGTTTGCCCAGCACGGGGATATTGAATTATATAAGATAAAACCATAAATACGTAAATCTGAGCCTTCTATCAAAAGTTACAGCTGTCTTCATGAAGCTGTACAAAAACACTTTATTTCGCCGAGACAGTGCGTTTCTGACTATTACATGCATTTGAATGCAGTTCTCGCACGAAACAAAGTATAGGTTTTCATTATGTGAATAACCCGAAAATCTTAGCTCAAACCTGTTTGCTCAGCATGGGGATACTGAATATTATAAGATAAAGCCATAACTACGTAAATCTGAATCTTCTATCAAAAGTTACAGCTAACTTCATGAAGTTGTACAAAAAGGCTTTATTTTGCAAAGATAGTGCGTTTCTGACTATTACATGCGAGACATGTGTCTCTTTACTGTGTTTAAGACACTTTACAGGTCCCTCCCCTAATGAAGAGTAGTGAGCAGCTGATTGGACCATGGAACAGGTGACCACGTTCAAAAAGCCGCTCTGACAGCTCCAGAGGGGAGAGAGAGAGAGAGTGTGTGCAACGAGTGAGTAGCCTGACAGCCGTCGCGGTTCTTACCATGGTTTTCCCAGCCTGTGCTTATCTTGTGTATTTGTGTGAGGGTGAATTGTAAAAGCCGCTCCTAGTGCATTAGCTGAGAGCTTAGGCACTCGTGGGCTGAAGCGGAAGGGGTGAGCTGCCTTTTCTTTTGGAATCGTTTTCTCCTGTTTTCTTGGTCAGGGAGCGAGGGATAGCTCTGTCATTTGTTTGTTCTTTTTCTTTCCTAGGGTTTAGTTAGTCTTTTCTGGTGGGTCTTAGTTGGTTTTGTTTATTATTTTGGCCTGGGCTCACCCTGGAGCTATGCTTCTTGTCCTTAAATAAAATCACCTTTTTTTACTCACAACTGGTTTGGATGTTTGGCTTGGGAACCAGGGCGGGGATTTGTCTCTCTCTCCTCCAACCTTATGTGCGTCCCTACACGCCTAGATTAGGGGCGTAACATAAATGGAGTTCAAACACGAAACAAAGTATAGCTTTTTATTTTGTGAATAACTTAAAAATCTTAGCTCACATAGCTTTAAAACTGTTTGCTCAACGGGGATATTGAATTCTATAAGATAAAGCCATAAATACGTATATCTGAGTTTCCTATCAAAAGTTACAGCTGTCTTCATGAAGTTGTAAACCCTTTATTTCGCCGAGACAGTGCGTTTCTGACTTTTACATGCATTTGAATGGAGTTCTCGCACGAAACAAAGTATAGGCTTTCATTTTTTCAATAACTGGAAGCTCTTGGCTCAAACAGCTGCAAAACCTGTTTCCCCAGCACGGAGATGCTGAATTGTATAAGGCAAAGCCATATTGATGTGTGTCTGAGCCTTCTATCAAAAGTTACAGGTAACTTCATGAAGCTGTACAAAAACACTTTATTTCGCCGAGACCGTGCGTTTCTGACTATTACATGCATTTGAATGGAGTTCTCGCACGAAACAAAGTATAGGTTTTCATCTTGTGAATAACTTGAAAATCTTAGCTCACATAGCTTTAAAACTGTTTGCTCAACACGGGCATATTGAATTCGATAAGATAAAGCCATAAATACGCATATCTGAGTCTCCTATCAAAAGTTAGAGCTGTCTTCATGAAGTTGTAAACGCTTTATTTCGCCAAGACAGTGCGTTTCTGACTATTACATGCATTTGAATGGAGTTGTCGCACGAAACAAAGCATAGGTATTCATTTTGTGAATAACTTGAAAATCTTAGATCAAACAGCTGCAAAACCTGTTTGCTCAACACGGGGATATCGAACTTTATAAGATAAAGCCATAAATATGTTTATATGCGTCTTCTATCAAAAGTTACAGCTGTCTTGAATGAAAGCATTATAGCAGCTTACCTCGATCATGTGGTAGAACAGACACATGGGCCACCTACGTGTCCTTCTACGGCAGGAGTAGTTGCCACAAACCTGCAAAACAAAAAGAAATGATCAGGTGACATGAACAGATTTATACAGCCATAAGCAAGAGATTCTTCCTGCCTGTGGGCGTCAAACTGGACCCCCCCCCCCCCCCCCCCTCCTTACTGTAACTATCAAAACTATCATAGTCTAAAACTATCATCTCATATCAAAACTATTATAATCACATTATGACTTTATCAGTTATAACAATGAGAAACGGTAAACAATTTGGCAAATAATACTTATAATTTAAAAATAAATAAAATAAATAAAATAATAATAAATAATAATAAAAAATAATAATAAAATGAAAATAAATACTTATAATTGTGCTTACCTGGTCCAAATGATCCACAGTCCCTTTGCATTTGTTATAATCCAGGATGATGTGGGGCTTTCTCTTCCCAGAGTCCTGGACTTGTAGCTCACGGTGCCTGGTGCTCAATAAGACAACCTTTTTTCTTTGCTTGGGGATGTAGGAAACCACAGCCTTGCCCCCCCCTGTAGCGACCTGGACGGGAGAGACGATCATCGAATCTTACTGCCCGATTAATTTGCTCAAATCTTTTTCTTTTTTTTTTTGACATGGTAGCATGAAACAGAAGAGCCCTGTCTCCCCATTTCACAGGCTTGTTGTCGTTTCATGTTGAGACCTGTACAGGCCAGCCAGCATCACAAGCCCCATGTAAGCCTGCAACTCCTCATCTATGTCCTTCCAGTCTTTTACTGACCTGTTGCCCCTGCAGGTTGGTGAAATGCAGGATTAGCTGCATAATGTCCTCTGCAAAAAAAAAGATGGAAAGTGCTCACAGGGCTGCTGATCCTATACGAATTGCATAATGGGTTGGTCCTGGGGTTAAAATGGGGGGAGGAAAAAATGGCAGGACCTCTTCGTGTGTGGGTTGCCACATGATTTCTCCATTTTTAGATCTCCACTGGCCATCCTCCAGTCTTGTCTCTTCCTCCTGCTCTTCTTCCTCCTTCTCCTTCTCCTCCTCCGCACATGAGCTGCAAAGCTCCTTGGTGCCTGGCAAAAATTCTTCTTCGCTGTCAGAAGTATCTCCACTGCTTGTGGAGAGTGCAAAACTGCAGCAACAGCCTCCTCTAAACTGAGTGCACGCTTCATTGTGTCTGTGCAGAAATGACCACTCAGACCAGGCTGCAAAGTATTCTCATAGACTTCAAAGGTGCACCTGAATAAACATGCTATACCATACATCCAATAAGAGAGAGGAGGCACACTCTTGATCAAGAAAAAACATAAGCGCACGCCTTTGATCTCTTCCCCCCCCCTCTCTTTCTCTCTCTCTCTCTCTCTCTCTCTCTCTCTCTCTCTCTCTCTCTCACACACACACACACACACATGCACATACATACATACACAATACCATTTTATGGTGGTTAGCTGTTTTATTGTCATGCATTTTACAAGGTAAGATAACCATGTCCTGCATTCAAAACCACTGAAAATGTCTATGGTGGTGCTGTGCCTAATATTGTGCTGGTGTATGCTGGGTAATCGCACAGCTAGCGACTGGGTGACTTTTTCACCCGCTTCGGCTGTTATCAGTCCATATCCCCTAGATATGGACCATCTCCTGCTAGATTGTTCAGAAGGTTGTTATCATCCATCCAGATGGAGGATCACTAACAGGAGCGTGGGAAGACTCCAGAATCCACTCTGGCTGCAATGTGTGTACAGGTAAGACCGTTTAAACGGACAGCATTTATAGAATGACTATTAAAAGTCAGACCAGCGAGTGTCAATAATGTTAATGTGGTTATGTTAGTAATACACCGAGTGCTAATATAACAGCTTTAAGATGCATTTGTAGATGTTATTACGTGTTTTACCGTCTTTATGGTGCTAGCTTAAAGTTACGGTGTAAACGTTAGCTTATATTGGAGTAAAGCTGTTACTGTTTAAACGATGTTAGCACAGAAATATTAGCTTCTGTCATGACTGACGAAGTTACTAGTTAATAAAGTTTCCAGTAAAGTGTTTAATCGCAGCCACAGACTGACAGCAAATATCTCGATTAGCTTCAGTGCATCTGTAATAAATATGTGCAAGTTTCAGTGCTTCGTTTAAACTGTATGATACTTATACTGACCCAGGGTCAGTGTAAAATACAATCCTAGCTGTGTGAACAAAGCCTGGCTCCTTTAATCCTGCATGAAAAACCTCAGGATGCAGGCTATTATTACTCTTTCCTGCTGGCACACCTGTCACACCTGAGAGTCAGCTAGAAACTTACAGTGACGTGGACATCATGCAAAGACTGCCAGACTCTGTAATACTGCAAATGATCAGTGACTCAAGTTAACACTAAACTTTAAACGGTACCTCTGTGTCTCTGTGTGCTGAACATTTAGGATTGAGTCAGGCTGCATCTGTGTTAGTCCTCTGACAGACTGGTGACCTGTCCAGGTGTGCTCTACCTATGACTACTGGGACAGGCTCTAGCTCCTGTAATAGAAATTTTATGTTATTCTCATTTAAAGCATTTAAGTGCTTATGCATATGCTTAGTTGTGACACTGTTATAGACTGTTCAATGAAAGTTTCTAAAACTAGATGAACTTACTTCAGCAGTTTGAGAAAACAACTCCCTTTACAGGTGCTGATAACGTCAAGGGCACAAAACAGCATAACCATTGATCCGTTAGGTTTCATAGCGAGACACGTGAAGTGGCAGAGCTGACATGACTGAACTGTGATGTTTGATGTGTGTTTGCTCTCCTGTGCACAGTAATAAATAGCATGATCACAGCTCTTTCTGTGTTGCAGACTTTATTTAAAAAATTCCATGACATCTACTATAACTGAACCAACCTGGTGCTCTTCATTTATGGAGGCTGTTGAGTCTGAATGTTGGATGTTGTGTATCTCGTGTTCTCTGGGCTTTGTTGTCCTCAGTCTTTTTGCAGGATCAGAAAACAAAACCGGGAGGCGCGTAAATGTTTCTTCTCCATGATGTTTCTTCAAATGTTTCTTCTGGATGATGATATGACCGTGACACGGGATGCCACCTTTGGTCTTGTGACGAAGCAAAGCTCAGGAAGAAGTGTGATTAAATGGTACCCACATGTTGAGAAGGATGTACAGGGCACCTGCAGCCAAATCCAAGCTTCAGCTTAGTTGTAGTTGCAGAATGCTATAGGACTGAGACATCTAAGGCATCAAATGTTTGATTAAACGGATGAAAAAGAGAAGTTTTTTCCCTATAATTATCACTTCTTAAAATCTGTAGCAACTTCAAGTCTGTCAGCATGCTGAGCATGCTCAGAATGTGACAATATATTTTTGTTCAATATTTAATTTCTTTCAGTTGCAATTGTTAAATGAAAAAATATATATTCTTATAATTTAGCAAACGAATTTATCAAAAAAAAAAAATACATATATCTGTATTAGTTTTAGTAAATTAATTTGACACCTGTATTGAAAATACCATATTGTATTCATACAGAATCAGTATGGTATCATTGTTTGTCTGTTCACTGATTGTTGAAGCTAAGAGCTACTTTGATCTGTTTAGATCTAAAGTATCCAAAGTTGAGTTCTAATGTTTCTTCACCCCTGTGTGTGTGATATGTGATTTCCTACATGCTGGCAGAGCAGAGCAGCAGTTTGTGCTCACAGATGGTGACAGTGTGGAGAGACGGTGGTATTTCCTCAGAAGAACCAGCAGAGTCACAAAGGACACCAGTCCATCTCACCACCTTGACTTGCTGACTGATGTTCGTCTGCACTGCACAGAGGAAATCAACTGACCGAGGTTTGTCCAGTGACTTGTTATGAAATGTATATTTGTTTTATGCTTACAGATATGTTTTTCTTGACAGAGGCTCTGCAGAGGTTAGACAAAGCAGAGAAAACATGTGCTTTACATTTTACTGTGATTTATTGAGATATTTGTTGCCTGATGTTCAGCAGGAATGGAGAAATAGAATCAAAGGGAGATGTTTTTCCTGTTTTTGTAATGATGTAAGTAAATCTTCAATATTATTTATTTGCTTGGTTATATTAGGAGCGTTTCTGCGTGAGGGGGAGAGGAGTCATCATCCAGGTAAAGTGACGTGGATCAGTGGATACACTTGTCTCCCCTTTAAAGGAGACGATCCAAGTCATCCTTAAATGTTAGTGCTTTCAAATACACAAACATTTTTAAAGGACAAAAATGAACATCCAACTTTGACTGTAATACAAAATAAATCTTTGCATGTGTGTTTTCAAACTCTCAGATGGGCAGTATTATCAGTCTTGGACTGTCTAACCTGCCGGAGCAGCACTGAATGACCACCGCACGAGCATGTTCCTGCAACATTCAGCATCTGATCCTTCATCTGTGTGCTTCTGCTTTTGGTAAGTAGAGTTACCCAACTCCAGTAACTCTAAACACATGCCATCCATTTCTAACGGCCTGGTTACTTCCTGTCAGTTACTTTAGAAACCATGTGGTCACCTGACCTAACACTGTTTCTTCTTCTTCCCCTTAATTTTGAAGTGTCAAATGTCAAACAGCTGGAGAGGAAACTACACCAGTGTACTGGGATGTTTCAGCAACACGTGCCAGATGCTGTTCCTTCATGGTGACATCACCAGAGACAGTCCCGCCCACCTCAGGACCCATTGATTATGATGATCTGATCCATCAAACCCCCAGCAGGTGAACTTTATTCATGACATAACACCGCAACAATGTAAAAAATTAAACAGCAACAGTCTAAATGTAAAGTGCATTCTAAAGTCCTCTTCAATAAATTGTATGCAAAGAGTCATTCAGGTCACTACAGAACCCAGAGTCTTCATCATTAAATCTCTGGTTGCTTCATTTTTTCTATCCTATATCAGATATTTTAAAGGTTAGCTTAGGTAAAGTTCCTGTCAAGGGTTGACAATTTGTTCAAACACAGTAAGAGAGAAATGAGACACTGGCAGACCGACTCAGAGTTTCAAAGACGTGCGCACGGGTGAGAGTCTCTGAGCAGACTAACACACCGAGCACCGTTTACTCGCTTTATTTATAAGGCAAAATGGGTTACATAGTACTTCCTCTTTCAACTGAAGAGGGGAGAGCTCAGGCATTGTCTTAGCTATCTAACTTCTGCACACAAACTGAAAAACAACGACACTGCAGTATTCATGCTTATCTGACATCGCAGACACTGAAGTAAAGAATGCATGTATATGTCCTGTCTTTGTCAAACATCTCACACACTTAAGCAAGGAATACATTGTGTTCTTTTCAACAGTAAGCTTTACCGTGTGAAAATATATAAACACTTGATTATAAGGCATACTTGTTTCTACTTGATTATACTTTAATGATTTAACTAAAATAAAAATTCTCTTAACATTCCCTCCTGATGTTAATATATTTCACATGTTTTACTCAATGCATAGTCACTTGTTAGTCACATTTTCAACTTGCACGTCATTCAGTGAAATAATTAAACAACAAGCTTGTCAAGATTGTCATAGAGATTTTCTTCTCTCTCTCCCACACTCAGCATACCATACTGACGATAGGGATCCTCCATAACTGACTGAGCCAAGACATGGTTTCCTAACATACGCTTGAACATGTTTGTCATTATGCTTCTCAGACATGGGATAATACAAGCAATGAAAAGGCAAAATAGTAACATCACACTGAAAAGGGCCAACAGGCCTTTAATCAGTAGAGATTTCCAAGAGCCGCTCAGCAGCCAGTCCCACCAACCTTGAGTATCGGTAACGTAGTCCTGCTGCTGAGCGTCTCTCAGTTGTTTCAAAACATTCAAAGCATTTGTCATGTTTAATGAATGGATGTTATCAGGTATGTAGGTACAACATGTAGTGTTAAACAATACGCAGAGACCACCTTTCTCTGCGAGAATGATGTCTAAAGCCACTCGGTGCTGCATGACAGTGATGCGAATTGCATCAATTTCTTCATTCTGTCCTTGATTAATGCGGGTTGAAGCATTTAAAAATAATCCAAAACGATAGTCCAGGGTTTCTATCCGTAGTGCGTGTTTCCCTACTCCTATCCATGGAAACAAAGCGTGTATTACCTTCTGGCTCTTGGTCCAGAGTTTGAAGTCATCTGGTACATCAGAACCAAGATATGGATCATGGGGCTTGAGGCCTGTGCTACGTTTAGCTCTGGTGTTGCTGTTCACTGACATCTTAAAGGTGTGGTCAGATACCAGAACAGGGGCACAGAGTCCGGTGCTGTTTGGTGGCAGCATGAAATAGACTTTCAGGCCACACGCCCAAGCTGCGCCCTGTACCCAGTATGTACCTGTCGATGAGCCGATGCCATCCCAATCTGGTGCCGCCAGGATCATGGAGCAGTTTCGGTTTTGTCCTAATTTCTTCAGACCCTGGGGCGTACCTGTTTGTCCGGTTGCTCCTGTGAAGTTAAAGCACACTGGGTGTTGTATGTCAGGTGGCAAAACAACTGAGAATGATTTCAGTTTTCTATGGCTGACGTTTATATGCACCCAGTAGGCTTCATTGCAGGTGTAGTTTATATTTGGGTACTGGTGGGTGCAGTTTGTTATGTTGTAGATTAAAGACTTTACACTCTGTGGGACTATATATTGTGTAGTGTTGTGGCATGTGTTGCTGTTTTGGTCCTTTATGGATCCACCTATCACCATCACAGGTGTTCCTGGTGTTGAGCAGGTCCCGGTAATGGCTTTGTCATATATGCAGAGTGCTTCAGCCTTGGTTGGGGGTTTTCCATACACTGTGGCATGGAGTGCTGTCGTGGGCATATGTGAGCAGACATAGCAGTTTGCGGCATTGTCTTCTCTGTGCACTCTGTCATGGACATACCGGTACCATGCATTGTTCAGCCACGGGTGGTTGTGTTCTTTGTCTATCTCCTTCAGGTGCGAGTTGTCGTGGGTCCACCTCTTAGGTCGGAGAATAATTGGTACTGTCTTGTGGGTTCCACTGGGCATCAACCAAAAGAGTGTCGTCATCAGGAGGATAGCCATTAGACAGAATATGTAGCACATGAGTAGTTTTCGTTTGATGTCACAAGCGCCCAAGCACAACAGCTTTGGGGCTGGAACTGGTGCTAGCATTGATTCTGAAGCTGGTTCTTCTTCTGGATTTATCAGGTTGTTTTCCTCAGTCATCTTGTTGAGATTTTATTCAGGCGTCCCTGGTGTTATTATTGGTTCTGCTCTTCGGTGGGATAGGTCAGTCTAATCTTCAGGGCGACCAGGCACACCCGAGCTCCCACGTGAGTAGCACTGCCGAGGAAGCACAGGGCGGGAAACCCGTTCAGCCCTGTCCTCCAGCAGGGGTTCACGTAAGAGTCAGGGGAACCGGCGTCTTATTGTGGTGCAAACACTTTCTTCACGTGGGATTGATGAATCCACGAAACTCGTTCGGCTATCTTACACGCTGTGGGTGTGGTAAGTAGCACCTGGAAGGGACCTTCCCACTTTGGAGCACTCCAGTTTTTCCGCTGGAGGACTTTAATCAGAATCCAATCACCGGGGTTCAACCTGCAAGAAACTGAAGAAAAGTCACTCGGCAGTTGATTGCTTAATCTCACTTCTTTATTCTCAAATAGTTTTGTCATCCATTCTGCCATTGTTGTTTCTGCAATAGATTTATTAATTGGCTCACTCATTATGGGGAGTGGAAAATGTCTGCCATGTACGATTTCAAATGGCGTTAGACCACCTGTTCCTTGAGTTATTCTCATCCATAATTTAACCAAGCTTAGACATTCAGGCCAAGGTTTTTTAGTCTCTTCCATACATTTCCTCAACCTTTGTTTAATTGTGCCGTTAGTTCTCTCGACTAATCCTGCACTTTGTGGATGATAAGAACAGTGATGTTTTATGCTGAAGCCTAAAGCTTCAGAAACTTTACTTATTACTTCATTTACAAAATGTGTGCCATTGTCTGATCTTATCAGAGATGGAATACCGTACGTTGGAATAAAATGATTACATAGACATTTTGCTACTGATATTGCATCTGCTTTTTTCACTGGGTATATTTCTGGCCACTTGGAAAATACATCAATTATCACAAGTGCATATTTGGAGGATTGTGATTCATTTAATTCTATGAAATCCATGTGGACAGTGTGAAATGGATGCGGTGGTATAGGGAAATGCCCTCGCTTTGGACGTAGATTTCCCTGTGCGTTGTGTCTTTGGCAAATCATACATGTTCTGATAAACTCTTGTGCTGAACTTTCAAAATTTTTTGTATAGAATTGTTTATTAAGAATATTAATCATCCCTCCTGATGACACATGAGTTTTCCCATGTGTCACTAAAGCAGCAGTTCTATGCAAAGATTTTGGAAGCACTGGTTTGCCATTACACATCATAAGGTTGTCTTTTAATTCTGCTCCATCTTTCACCCAAGATTTTTGTTCACTCAGCGATGCTGTTTTCTGTGCATCTGCTAGTATTTCTAAAGGTATTAGATCTATGGTTTCTGTTGTTAAAACATCAATTTGTTTTTCTGCAGCTGCTTTTGCTGCTTTGTCAGCAAAGTTATTTCCTCTCGTAATTTCTGTGTCATCCTTTTGATGAGCTGCACATTTGCATAGTGCTAATTCTTTTGGCAACGTTATTACTTCTAATAGCTTTTTTAGAAGGTTTGCATGTTGAACTGTGTTGCCTGAGGAAGTTGTCATTCCTCTGTTATGCCATATTTTAGCGAAATGATGAACTGCTGAATAGACATATTGACTGTCTGTGTAAACATTAACACTTTGACCCTTATATAAAGTACATGCTCTGATGACTGCGGTTAGTTCTGCGCTTTGAGCAGAGTTTGAGGAGCTGAGAGCTTTTGCTTCTATCACTTTATCAACAGTTGTGACCGCATAACCCACACAATTTCTACCGTGAATGTCTTTTGACGCTGAGCCGTCCACAAAAACATTACTGAAACTGCTCTGGGGGGAGCTGTATATATCAGTGCGAGGTTTTGTATCTTCCTCTAATTTTTGAATGCAACAGTGTTGTTCTCCGTCCAGAGAAGTCGGCAAAAGTGTACTTGGGTTTAGCTGGCCACACTTCTCTATTTTTATGTGTGATTGTGTAAGTAGAATCCCCACATAAGAAAGTTGTCTTGCATGCGTGAGGAAAGAGAGGTTCGCTTGGAGCAAAATAGAGGTCACTGCATGTGGGACTTTGATGATCAATTTATGTCCTAGAACAATGTCTGCACATTTTTTAACTGCCTCTGCTGCTGCTGCGCATGCCTGAACACAGGTAGGTAATCCAGCAGCTACAGAGTCAAGTTTGCATGAGTAGAAAGCTAATGGACGTTGTTTTTCTCCAAAAGCTTGAGTTAAGACTGCTTTCATATACCCTCCTGCACCATCAACATGGAGAACGAAAGGTTTTCCATAGTCTGGTAATGCTAAGACGGTACATGTCTGCAGTGCTATTTTCAAATCAACGAAAGCTTTTTCTGCTTCTGGAATCCATTGTACTTTGTCTTTTAATGCTAGATCTTTACCATAAATGAGGTTCTGTAGTGGTTGAGCTAGTAATGCGTATTCTGGAATCCAGCATCTACAGAAATTGCACAGTCCTAAAAAACTCATCATTTGTTGTTTAGTTACTGGTTTTGGGGCATTTTGGACTGCTATCTTTCTGCTCTCTAACAGCTGCCTGCCTTGTCCTGTCAATTTGTGGCCAAGGTATGTTACTTCCTGGCTCCACAATTGCAGTTTATGCTGTGACACTTTATGGCCTTGCTCTGCGAGATGTTGCAAAACTGTTAATGTGTTTTCTTTGCACTCATCTTTTGTATGGCCTGTGATCAATATATCATCTACATACAACAAGAACTGCCCTGGGGCAGGGAGCGTACAAGATGACATTGATTTTCTCAAAGCCTCTGCATACAGAGTTGGGCTATTCTGGAATCCCTGAGGCAACCTTGTATAAGTATACTTTTGATTGTCAAAGGTGAATCCGAATAACTTCTGTGAGTCAGGGTGCAGAGGTACAGAGAAGAAGGCATTGGACAAGTCTATTACAGAGAACCACCGTTCTTTTGGTGTTACTTGATTTAGAATTGTGTGTGGATTTGCAACCACTGGAGGTATTTGCTCTGTTACCTCATTTATTGCTCTTAGATCATGAACTAAGCGATATTTTCCTGTATTAGCCTTTTTTACTGGAAAAATTGGTGTATTACACGTGGCTTCATTAGTTTTCACGAGAATACCTGCTTTTTGCATCTCTGCTATGACTGGTCTGATACCTTCTTTTGCCTCTGCACTCAAGGGATATTGTGGTTTTACAGGCCTATATGAGGTTGTAGTTTTCACCACTACTGGATCTGCTCCTTTTATTAGGCCTACATCCGTGGGTCCTTGAGACCATAATGTTTGTGGCAGCTTCTCTAGTTCTGGATGTGCTTCAATTGTTAATACTTGTCATTCATCTTGCTCTGTTGTGGCTAAATGTGTGGCTGGTGTGGCTGTCACCGGCCAACACAGCGTTAGCCTCATGCACCCAGTTCTACGGCCTTTTTGCCAGTCCTCACACTCTATTTTGTCATATCTGTCCATTTCTACATTTCTCAGCACTGTGCCTAACTCAGACCAAGGCGTTTGGTCGTTGCGTGCAACAGATACATGAGGGTTGCATATCTTATTTAAGCGCTGCACTGCATCTGTCTGTAACACTGAGCATACTGCATTACCACTCTGTGTCACATACAGGTGTTGTAGGACTAGTTTTTGCGGTCCTAGTCTGTGCACTTGTTGATCATAAATTTTGTCTGGACCTGGGACATATTTATACCACAAGGTGTTGTGATATTTTGCTGGGTCCTGTCTATGTGAGTGCTCAGGTAAGTACATATTAGCTTTGGCCTCTAATGGTTCAAGTTTTGGTAAATCTAAGGCCCAGTAATAATTTGGCTCACCTAAACCTTCACAAACAAAAATATCTTCAGTTTGGCTCTGACTTTCAGAGAGTAGGAGTCTGGCTTTCATGCCACTTTCTTCAGGAAAAACTCCTATTTTTAATTTTGTTAAAGCATCTCTTCCTAACAAATTTAGTGGACAAGATGGATCATAGATGCACTGATTTTTGCAGGCACGGCCACTATCTCTATGTGACATAAAAAGGGGGTCGGTTAGATGCTGTTTTGTCACATGTCCTGAGGCTGATTTCACGATTAAGGTATCTTTTGAAGAGGTTAAATTTGGGACTTCTACTGTTAGGACAGTTTTACAAGCACCTGTGTCGCAAAGGAATTTTATTGGGACCCCGTTAACGTGCACTATAACGGTGGGCTTTGCTTCTGAGCCTAACAGTAGTTGTTCAATGTTGTAAACTTCCCCTTCACTTGTTTCACTTCCCTTTTCTTGTGCTAGTCATTCATCACGGCGTCTGCGCCTGTCATCTCCACCTTCCTGTTCTTGGCTTACATTTCTACAGTTTCGAGCAAAGTGCCCGATTTTACCACAGTTATAACATCTCATATCTCTTCTATCTCTTCTTTGTCCTGCTTTTTGCTTTCCCCTACTTTGCTTAAAACCTGCCGTGTGTTGCTGTCCTGAGAAGGCTATAAAGCCTGTCTCTGGATCAATCATGAAAACTCCTTCTGTTTTTTCTTTTTGTTTTTGAATTTTGACTGCATGCTCAGCATATTGTAGGGCTTCAGGCAAGGTTCCTGTATTTTGAGTGACCCAGTGTTTGTCTACATGTGCTTTTATCTTAGGCAGTAGACCATTTAGGAAGGCATTTTTTAATTGTTGTTGAAAAGCAGACAGTGGATCGGCATCATAATTTAGCCCTGAGTTTTGTCTGAAAACTGGGCGTAGGCGATCCAAATAGTCTGATGCTGTCTCTCCTTCCTTTTGTTTGCACTCTCCTATCTTTCCATAATCTGGCCTTGGGGCTAAAATAACTTCTATTCTGCCATACAAGTTATTAAGCTCCTGTATTAATTGGGGAGTGTCTGGCCCCAACACGTCACCGTTTAAATCATTTCCTGTAAATTGACCTCTAGCTCTAGGAAGACTTAAACCTAATAAATCTTGAAAAACTTGATGAATCTCATGACCATTTAAACCCCACCCCTGACGGATCAATTCCACTGCATCTCGCCACGGCCGGAAGCCTTCTTTAAGGGGTGGCACATCTTTTAGTACATTCTCTCTGTCTTTATGAGACCAGGGTCGGAATGCATAAATTAAAGGCTCACCGTCTACTGGTATGACTCCTTGGGCGTCTGGGGGACCAGTGGGTTGACCGTACCTGGGGTTAGATAAGGCTACCATTGGAAACTGACCTACAATTTCTGTTTTTTTGGAATGACCATGCTTAGTCATAAGATCAAGTTGTTGTCTGGCCTCCATATAGGGATTTGAAACAAAAGGTTTGTGAGGAGAGCTTACAGGAAGTGCTGACGTAAGGTTAGGTGCAGCTGCTGCAGGCTGTGCAGGCTGAAGAGCATAAGGAGGGGGGTACGGTTTTTCTTCTCCTGCAGTTTTCTGTTTATCTTTAGTTTCCTGCTTTTGGGCACGTTTAGCAATGCGTTTATCGTTTTCTACCATCCACGCCTTGAAAAGGTGCCATTCTGCTAAGCGTTTTGCTTTTTTCTTTTGGCTCTTTTCCTCAAATAATTCTTTTTGTAAAGCAGCCTTTAAAGCAGTTATTGATTCTTGATTGCATTTGCCTTGCCAGGCTGGGCAATAAATTTTATGTGGATTTCTCCACCTATTTGCACTGACTCTTCCTGCATTTGGACAGTTTTTTTCCAACCATCCTTCATCTGCTGTTAATTTTACTTTAGTTTTAGAGTTACCCATTTTGAACTAATTACGTCAGAACTGTGACACCTTCTTTGGCATGAAAAAGTGAGAATGGGTTTTCGATAACAGCCTTCTACTCTCCCACTAATTGAGAGAGCGGTTATCAATTTTACGTGATGAAGCACAACCCTTTTTTCCACCTTTACCAATACGTGAGTGTACACAGGAAAACAGTTTGAGAAGTGGTTCGACCGCGTATTGGGTCGTAAAAACAACTCACTCCTCACAAACAAAGCGCGTTTCTATGATTTTTATTGAGATTTTCCGTAGGCCTATTTATTTGTGTAACACCTTCACCTTCAGCCACTCTTCTTGAGTGACCGGAAACCTGTTCCGTTGCAGCCACTCCCAGAGCGACCGGAACTTTTAATAGCGATTTTTCTAGAATTTCGCTCTTGCCTGTCGTCTTCTTAGTCCCGCATGGACACTGAGATCTGTCGGCGTACCTAGGTTTACACACTACTTAAAGGAAAATCTCAATATCAACGTATTTTAGCGCTTGGTGGAATGCGTGTCATATTCACCTCTACTGTGGCGCTGCGTTTTAAGATCCGGTGCTCATCGGGTCCTGGAGCCGTGAAGGCCGAACGCTGACCGGAGATCGAATTCACGTTCCCGGGTTTTTCGTTTTACTGATCAGATTTCTTCCAGCGCAGGCGTCACGACGTCAGGATCCGATGGAGACCGTCTGTGGAAAACTAGACGTTAAAATAACAGTCAGTTATCCGGCTCGAAGGACCAATTAAATGTCAAGGGTTGACAATTTGTTCAAACACAGTAAGAGAGAAATGAGACACTGGCAGACCGACTCAGAGTTTCAAAGACGTGCGCACGGGTGAGAGTCTCTGAGCAGACTAACACACCGAGCACCGTTTACTCGCTTTATTTATAAGGCAAAATGGGTTACATAGTACTTCCTCTTTCAACTGAAGAGGGGAGAGCTCAGGCATTGTCTTAGCTATCTAACTTCTGCACACAAACTGAAAAACAACGACACTGCAGTATTCATGCTTATCTGACATCGCAGACACTGAAGTAAAGAATGCATGTATATGTCCTGTCTTTGTCAAACATCTCACACACTTAAGCAAGGAATACATTGTGTTCTTTTCAACAGTAAGCTTTACCGTGTGAAAATATATAAACACTTGATTATAAGGCATACTTGTTTCTACTTGATTATACTTTAATGATTTAACTAAAATAAAAATTCTCTTAACAGTTCCATTCTCATGGTGAGGCAAAGTGCTTTATGTGTGTGTGTGCGTGTGTCATGAACGGCTATAAAAGGCCTATAATTAAAGAACAAAGTGGGGTTTTGAGTTCGAGTTGCGGCAGACTGTCACTACTTGTAAATGGAACGCAGCCTTCCTACGGCGGACAGCTAATAACAGGAATCGGACGCGGTCCAGCCAAGTCCACAGCAACCACCATAGCAACCGCCTAGCATGACCTTAAAAACATATTCTGTCTTCATAACTATCAAAATCGTGAAATGATTTGCAAAGTGTGAAAGTGTTACAGCTGCAGAGAGCTATGGCGGTATCTATGGAAGCTGTTTACATAGCTAATAATATACGATGTAACCATGGAGACAGTCAGTCACTTGAGCTAGCGGTGCATGTTTACTACAGTGAATAAGGTGATTGAGTGCACAGCGTCCACACTCTGCAGGGGATAAAGACATTACTTCAATATTATTTTATATTGATATCTATTAGCCTTCTGTTGACCATCACCTCAGGTTCACTATTACAGTTTCAGCATACAAATGCACACTGTCTAAACACATTCAAAAACTCATGTCTCAGAGATAAGCACAGCTGTTCATGTTTGTCATTAGAGTTTTATTTGTAAGAAAATTATGAACTTCATATTGTGCATTAAATAAAAGAACATTTCACAACTCTGAGTCAACAGAAACAGGTAACAGAAATGTCTCTAATGTGTACAGTGTAGTGTAAGCATTAAAAGATCATAAAGGAAAAACTAACATTTATGTGAAACTAATTGTAATAAAAAATGAGCAGGTGCTTTATAGATTTAAAAGAAAGAATCTGAAAACAACACTTTTTTGGTCTAAGTGATCAAAGTAGAAAACAGAACTGATGTTCAAGAACAAACCGTAGCTGCACTAATATTACACATCTCGATCGTTGTACTGAACAGACATGTTGCTTTTAAAACCACATGCAGTGTGTGACCATGACTGTTCACTGAGACCATGAACGCCACTTCGCTGAAGCATTCTTCTTCTTCTTCTTGCCATTAAATTGGAAGCAGAAGCAGCACGAGCTGATTTGATCTACTGAAAGGAAAAAGCAGAACATCTGAGTTGAAACCAGTCAGCTGAAATCATTAAGACAGGAACAAATTCAATGCAGTGTCTCAAGTGGCTTAGCCTGTTACAACTGTTGATACAAGCTAAATACGGTTAACACACAGTGTCAGGGAGCTCCAGTGTGGGAACTAGTGGCTTTAGGTTTGTAGTCATTTAACTTTCATCCATTCATTCATTTAATTCAGGAGGAAGAAATGCCAGGTTGGTGCAGGCTGGTTACATGCATTTGGTCCCATGCTGTCTTTAATTAAATGACTTGGTTCATTTTATGGCTGGGCTGTATGTGGGGTTATATCATGTTATTTGGGCAGGAGTACCTGTCCCCTGTTAGACTTAGAAAGTTTCTCCATAAGTAGAGTTTCTAACTCTTCTAGCACATCTGTGGCTGACAGCTTTTTGGTGGCTCTTTTTACCCCACACTGGTTGTGAGTGTGTAAATAGCCCCACTAGTTATTTTGGGTTGCAGTTAACTAGGGAGGAAGGGGTGGGTATGCCATGATTAGGTGAATAACAATTATATGTGATACATAAATTTCACAATGCATGCATATATCTCTATCAATTAAACCTGGCCTGAGGGCTGCCATTTTTTACATTCAGTTATTTCTCTTAGAAATGTTGGAACTAAATAATGAATGTGTTACAGTTAAAGTGAAACACTGGTCAGTGTAAATGGCTCATTGGGACACAGAAACCTTTAAATTAAACCTGATATCTAGTGTCAAACAATATCAAAGCTGTAAAAGATGTTTACATTCAGAATTTATAAAACTATGATTGTAAATAAATTCAAACAAGTGAGCTTTTCTCTTTGTGCTGAATATCAACACTGTGGTTTCTTAGACTGTAAGCTTTACTTTAGTGCAACCAGTTGCAGAAGCTGCCACTCCAAATGTCTTTTGATAACAAGAAAAAAATACCTTTTCAGTACACGGCCTGAAGTTCTTCTCCGACATCTTCTGCAATCGGCTTTGTCTGCTGGTTTGAAGACAATAAACCACAAAGAAGATGATTTAGTCACTTTGTCTGCGTCATGCAGCTCGAATGTGTCGTGTAACGATGTTGAATAGCCGTCGTTATCCCTCTGCTTTGAGCCTTTTATCAAAAGTTACAGCTAACTTCATGAAGTTGTACAAAAAGGCTTCATTTCGCCGAGACAGTGCGTTTCTGACTATTACATGCATTTGAATGGAGTTCTTGCACGAAACAAAGTATAAGTTTTCATTATGTGAATAACTTGTATTTTACACTGACCCTGGGTCAGTATCAACTTCATGAAGACAGCTGTAACTTTTGATAGAGGACTCACACACAAACATATTTATGGCTTTGCCTTATAGAATTCAGCATCTCCGTGCTGAGGAAATAGGTTTTGCAGCTGTTTGAGCTAAGATTTTCAAGTTATTCACAAATTGAAAACCTATACTTTGTGTCGGGCGAGAACTCCATTCAAATGCATGTAATAGCGAGAAACGCACTAACGTGGTGAAATAAAGCGTTTTTCCATAAACTTCATAAAGACAGCTGTAAATTTTGAGAGAAGACTCACACACACATTGGGGGGATATTGAAGTCTATAAGATAAAGCCATGAATATGTTTGTCTGAGTCTTCTATCAAAAGTTACAGCAAGCTCTATGAAGTTGATGAGAAACGCTTTACTTCGCCAAGACAGTGCGTTTCTCACTGTTACATGCATTTGAATTTAGTTCTTGCCCGACACAAAGTATAGGTTTTAATTTGTGAATAACTTGAAAATCTTAGCTCAAACAGCTGCAAAACCTATTTCCTGAGCACTGAGATGCTGAATTCTATAAGGCAAAGCCATAAATATGTGTGTGTGATTCTTCTATCAACAGTTACAGCTGTCTTCTTGAAGTTGATACTGACCCAGGGTCAGTGTAAAATACAATCCTAGCTGTGTGAACAAAGCTTGGCTCCTTTAATCCTGCATGACAAACCTCAGGATGCAGGTTATTATTACTCTTTCCTGCTGGCACACCTGAGAGTCAGCTAGAAACTTACAGTGACGTGGACATCATGCAAAGACTGCCAGACTCTGTAATACTGTGAATGATCAGTGACTCAAGTTAACACTAAACTTTAAACAGTACCTCTGTGTCTCTGTGTGCTGAACATTTAGGATTGAGTCTGCATTGACTTTATTTATTGAGACTTTAATGTGCTAAAAGCAGGTTGAAGACAGCTCAGAAACATTTGAAGATTAAAATTTAGCATTATGGCTGCTGGTGGTTTGTAAAGCCTATACTCAGCTGTAGTTTTTGTTACTAATTTATGTTTGTTGTTGTTTAACACAGATTTCAGAAGAGCAAATATGCTTAATAGTTTAACTAGATTTCATTTGTCAGTGTGGGACTGCTGAGTCACCTGAAGAACTCATTTCATTCATTCTCCACATGATGTTCATATACAGAAATGTTTCACAGGAACTGGTTCCTCCCAAACTGTGAACTAGTGTGTTTCCATAGATTATCTCTGTATGAATGTACTTTTAAATGAAGGCAAGTGTTTGTCCTTTTTTGTTCCTCAGTTACAGTACGTGATATCTTGATATCAGGCGGTCAACACTGGGGGAAGACAAGAAGCAGACGTACTTCCAAGAGGGAGCTGCAGTGAGGACACAGCCAGGTCACTGAGGTCAGAGGTCAGAATCTGAAACAGCTCAGGTTTATATTTTAGGGGTTATAAAAAATCAAAATGTATTTATGAAGAAACCTTTAAATAATAGTCATAATTATGATTATTATAAGAAATATCAAACATTTAAGTGGATTTTCTGTTACACATATTGTATTAGCCCTGCAATAAACTGGCAGCCTGTCTTTGTCCTGTATCAGCTGGGATAGGCTTCATCCTCCCGCAACCCTGAATTGGATACATTGTATTCCAATTATGTAATCTGATCATTTACAAACTCAAGGTATCTAATCAAAATGTAAGTAATAATTATAAAATGGGAAAGCAGAAATAAGTGTGACATAAATGTAAATGTGTTAGCTGACATAGAGGACAGCTACATGTAGTCTGAAAAACCTTTGTTGTCAAGTTTGCAGGTATATCAGCACGAGACATTCTTACATAGAAGAGTCTGTTAAAGTCTCTAACTCAGCGAAGCATTATTGGTCCCGTCTGTTTGGATAAATATAGTAAGTTGATGTTTGTCCATTTATTGACACATTTTCTTAAGTGCTTATCCAGTTCAGGATCACAGTGGAGCTGCAGCTGGATATGTTCATTAAATAAACCTTACAAAAGTTAACAATAAACCTGCATCCATGTACGTTGTTGTCCACAGGATAAGAAAATCAAACTGGAACACTGTGGAACATGTTAATAAATGTTTGTGTGTTTATGCCTGTGTCTTTCACAGGAGGCGCTGGAAGGTTTCCCTAATAGTTCCTGGTGAATCAAAGCAGAACCATAAAGGTTGCTGGATTGCATGATGGCCTTACCCCTGAGCAGTCATCCTGTTAAAGGAGGAACCAGTTAGAAGCTGTTTTCAAAGTAGCTGAGCAGATTTCATCTCAAGTAAGCGATTAACTGTTTGTTCATCTGTTCTGCCACTTAAAGAGCATTTAAGGACGTCTTTCGAGTGTCCAGCTGAATTAATTCTACTGGCTCTCATGGTCATTTGTTATTATAGACATATTTTTCATGTTCATCCAGCTATTTAGTAAATTCTATCTATTTAGTAATATCCGTCAGCTATAAAATGTAATATAGATATAAAAAATATCTAAATATCTCCTGCACTTTATATTTTAATGATGTAAGTCTGTTATCGTGTTACATTAGCATTCCTCACATATCAATGAGATGCTGTACAGTACAATCCTACTGACGCAGCAGAGGGATAACGACGGCTATTCAACATCGTTACACGACACATTCGAGCTGCATGATACAGACAAAGTGACTAAATCATCTTTTTTATGGTTTATTGTCTTCAAACCAGCAGACAAAGCCGATTGCAGAAGATTTCGGAGAAGAACTTCAGGCCGTGTACTGAAAAGGTATTTTTTTCTTGTTATCAAAAGACATTTGGAGTGGCAGCTTCTGCAACTGGTTGCACTAAAGTAAAGCTTACAGTCTAAGAAACCACAGTGTTGATATTCAGCACAAAGAGAAAAGCTCACTTGTTTGAATTTATTTACAATCATAGTTTTATAAATTCTGAATGTAAACATCTTTTACAGCTTTGATATTGTTTGACACTAGATATCAGGTTTAATTTAAAGGTTTCTGTGTCCCAATGAGCCATTTACACTGACCAGTGTTTCACTTTAACTGTAACACATTCATTATTTAGTTCCAACATTTCTAAGAGAAATAACTGAATGTAAAAAATGGCAGCCCTCAGGCCAGGTTTAATTGATAGAGATATATGCATGCATTGTGAAATTTATGTATCACATATAATTGTTATTCACCTAATCATGGCATACCCACCCCTTCCTCCCTAGTTAACTGCAACCCAAAATAACTAGTGGGGCTATTTACACACTCACAACCAGTGTGGGGTAAAAAGAGCCACCAAAAAGCTGTCAGCCACAGATGTGCTAGAAGAGTTAGAAACTCTACTTATGGAGAAACTTTCTAAGTCTAACAGGGGACAGGTACTCCTGCCCAAATAACATGATATAACCCCACATACAGCCCAGCCATAAAATGAACCAAGTCATTTAATTAAAGACAGCATGGGACCAAATGCATGTAACCAGCCTGCACCAACCTGGCATTTCTTCCTCCTGAATTAAATGAATGAATGGATGAAAGTTAAATGACTACAAACCTAAAGCCACTAGTTCCCACACTGGAGCTCCCTGACACTGTGTGTTAACCGTATTTAGCTTGTATCAACAGTTGTAACAGGCTAAGCCACTTGAGACACTGCATTGAATTTGTTCCTGTCTTAATGATTTCAGCTGACTGGTTTCAACTCAGATGTTCTGCTTTTTCCTTTCAGTAGATCAAATCAGCTCGTGCTGCTTCTGCTTCCAATTTAATGGCAAGAAGAAGAAGAAGAATGCTTCAGCGAAGTGGCGTTCATGGTCTCAGTGAACAGTCATGGTCACACACTGCATGTGGTTTTAAAAGCAACATGTCTGTTCAGTACAACGATCGAGATGTGTAATATTAGTGCAGCTACGGTTTGTTCTTGAACATCAGTTCTGTTTTCTACTTTGATCACTTAGACCAAAAAAGTGTTGTTTTCAGATTCTTTCTTTTAAATCTATAAAGCACCTGCTCATTTTTTATTACAATTAGTTTCACATAAATGTTAGTTTTTCCTTTATGATCTTTTAATGCTTACACTACACTGTACACATTAGAGACATTTCTGTTACCTGTTTCTGTTGACTCAGAGTTGTGAAATGTTCTTTTATTTAATGCACAATATGAAGTTCATAATTTTCTTACAAATAAAACTCTAATGACAAACATGAACAGCTGTGCTTATCTCTGAGACATGAGTTTTTGAATGTGTTTAGACAGTGTGCATTTGTATGCTGAAACTATAATGGTGAACCTGAGGTGATGGTCAACAGAAGGCAAATATATATCAATATAAAACAATATTGAAGTAATGTCTTTACCCCCTGCAGAGTGTGGACGCTGTGCACTCAATCACCTTATTCACTGTAGAAAACGTGACTGACTGTCTCCATGGTTACATCGTATATTATTAGCTATGTAAACAGCTTCCATAGATACCGCCATAGCTCTCTGCAGCTGTAACACTTTCACACTTTGCAAATCATTTCACGATTTTGATAGTTATGAAGACAGAATATGTTTTTAAGGTCATGCTAGGCGGTTGCTATGGTGGTTGCTGTGGACTTGGCTGGACCGCATCCGATTCCTGTTATTAGCTGTCCGCCGTAGGAAGGCAGCGTTCCATTTACAAGTAGTGACAGTCTGCCGCAACTCGAACTCAAACCCCGCTTTGTTCTTTAATTATAGGCCTTTTATAGCCGTTCATGACACGCGCACACACACACATAAAGCACTTTGCCTCACCATGAGAATGGAACTTTACCTAAGCTAACCTTTAAAATATCTGATATAGGATAGAAAAATGAAGCAACCAGAGATTTAATGATGAAGACTCTAAAACCCACTGTCTTGACAAAATAAAGCGTTTTTGTACAACTTCATATAAATAGCTGTAACTTTTGATAGAAGACTCAGACAAACATGTTTATGGCTTTATCTTATAGAACTCAATATCCCCGTGCTGGGCAAACAGAACAGGTTTTGCAGCCGTTTGAGCTAAGATTTTAAAATTATTCACATAATGAAAACCTATACTTGTTTCGGTCGAGTTTCCCATTCAAATGCATGTAACAGTGAGAAACGCATTGTCTTGGCGAAATAAAGCGTTTTTGAACAACTTCATATAAATCGCTGTAACTTTTGATAGAAGACTCAGACAAACATGTTTATGGCTTTATCTTATAGAACTCAATATCCCCGTGCTGGGCAAACAGAACAGGTTTTGCAGCCGTTTGAGCTAAGATTTTAAAATTATTCACATAATGAAAACCTATACTTTGTTTCAGGCGAGTTTCCCATTCAAATGCATGTAACAGTGAGAAACGCATTGTCTTGGCGAAATAAAGCGTTTTTGAACAACTTCATATAAATCGCTGTAACTTTTGATAGAAGACTCAGACAAACATGTTTATGGCTTTATCTTATAGAACTCAATATCCCCGTGCTGGGCAAACAGGTTTTGCAGCCGTTTGAGCTAAGATTTTAAAATTATTCACATAATGAAAACCTATACTTTGTCTCGGGTGAGTTTCCCATTCAAATGCATGTAACAGTGAGAAACGCATTGTCTTGGCGAAATAAAGCGTTTTTGTACAACTTCATATAAATCGCTGTAACTTTTGATAGAAGACTCAGACAAACATGTTTATGGCTTTATCTTATAGAACTCAATATCCCCGTGCTGGGCAAACAGAACAGGTTTTGCAGCCGTTTGAGCTAAGATTTTAAAATTATTCACATAATGAAAACCTATACTTTGTTTCAGGCGAGTTTCCCATTCAAATGCATGTAACAGTGAGAAACGCATTGTCTTGGCGAAATAAAGCGTTTTTGAACAACTTCATATAAATCGCTGTAACTTTTGATAGAAGACTCAGACAAACATGTTTATGGCTTTATCTTATAGAACTCAATATCCCCGTGCTGGGCAAACAGGTTTTGCAGCCGTTTGAGCTAAGATTTTAAAATTATTCACACAATGAAAACCTATACTTTGTTTCAGGCGAGTTTCCCATTCAAATGCATGTAACAGTGAGAAACGCATTGTCTTGGCGAAATAAAGCGTTTTTGAACAACTTCATATAAATCGCTGTAACTTTTGATAGAAGACTCAGACAAACATGTTTATGGCTTTATCTTATAGAACTCAATATCCCCGTGCTGGGCAAACAGAACAGGTTTTGCAGCCGTTTGAGCTAAGATTTTAAAATTATTCACATAATGAAAACCTATACTTTGTTTCAGGCGAGTTTCCCATTCAAATGCATGTAACAGTGAGAAACGCATTGTCTTGGCGAAATAAAGCGTTTTTGAACAACTTCATATAAATCGCTGTAACTTTTGATAGAAGACTCAGACAAACATGTTTATGGCTTTATCTTATAGAACTCAATATCCCCGTGCTGGGCAAACAGGTTTTGCAGCCGTTTGAGCTAAGATTTTAAAATTATTCACATAATGAAAACCTATACTTTGTCTCGGGTGAGTTTCCCATTCAAATGCATGTAACAGTGAGAAACGCATTGTCTTGGCGAAATAAAGCGTTTTTGTACAACTTCATATAAATCGCTGTAACTTTTGATAGAAGACTCAGACAAACATGTTTATGGCTTTATCTTATAGAACTCAATATCCCCGTGCTGGGCAAACAGAACAGGTTTTGCAGCCGTTTGAGCTAAGATTTTAAAATTATTCACATAATGAAAACCTATACTTTGTTTCAGGCGAGTTTCCCATTCAAATGCATGTAACAGTGAGAAACGCATTGTCTTGGCGAAATAAAGCGTTTTTGAACAACTTCATATAAATCGCTGTAACTTTTGATAGAAGACTCAGACAAACATGTTTATGGCTTTATCTTATAGAACTCAATATCCCCGTGCTGGGCAAACAGGTTTTGCAGCCGTTTGAGCTAAGATTTTAAAATTATTCACATAATGAAAACCTATACTTTGTCTCGGGTGAGTTTCCCATTCAAATGCATGTAACAGTGAGAAACTACGGAGCCCCTCTGATGACATGGTACAAAAAATAAATAAATTGTGGCCACGAAATATCATTTCGAGGCCACGAAATAGGTATAACGTGCCCACGAAATACTTATTTGTGGCCACGAAATAGGTATAACGTTCCCACGAAATACTTATTTGTGGCCACGAAATAGGTATAACGTGCCCACGAAATACTTATTTGTGGCCACGAAATACTATTTCGAGGGCACGAAACAGGTATAACGTGCCCACGAAATACTTATTTGTGGCCACGAAACACTTGATGATATATATATATATTATCCCAGGGCACATTCACTAGAACCTGCGTCAGCCATAGTACGGAGTCCTTGCTGTTGGTGATGTCCTTAAGGTGAGTGTATTATATTTTATATTTATTTCATATTGTTATCCCGCAATTCGGCAGTTATTTATTCAGACCTATATTGTTACTATGTTCTAAATGGTATCTGCTGACATTTCAAATGTTGTATCCTCATGTTGTTAGTACACGTTGTTTTGTTGTGCTAATATGTAGCCGTAAACTCATTTTTAACTGTAGGACGTGCGGCGGCCCCGCAGCACACTTTCAAAGTAGAGCAAGGCTGAAGGCTACTAATAAATGAGGTATGTTCAACATAAAACCTTAGTTCTCTGTGTCACGAAGGTGTCTCTCTTTTACCCTGGCCACATCACCATACTAGCTGGTGCAACTAATCTGGTCTGGACAATAATAACAGTTTTAGATGGAAAGCATCTTAAAATTGCCTTTTTTTTGCTGAACATCTCCTTTGAAAGTAGCATCATGTGAGTCACACTTGTTAAGGTAATACATGCTAAATGAGCCGTAGCTTTCAACGCATTATCGGATGAAGCCTTGCAGTTACAGTAGCTCACTGCGGTTATCACGTTGCCAAGGGAACTAATAAAGCATACAGTGATCGGAATGATTTTGTATTGATGCAGGTTGTCATTGCTCATGCTGAACTACTTAAACTCCAAGTAGACAATCGCTCCATTCCTCATTACCATAGATAATATCTAAGTAATAAAACAATCATTATCAAATTCTGATTTGCCATAGATAAAGTGATTTTATAGGTAGGCTATCATGTAAAAATCTGCTACATAAAATTTATAACTGAGTGTAAAAATACTAATTTTATTTTCATGTGGTTTAGAGGTCAGCTATGGATACTCGGCTGCGAGAATTCTTAACAGAGCGCAAAGTTGAAGAAGATGTGATCAAGAAACTTGAAGATGAGAATGTAAGCCACTGCAGCTTTTGCTGTGTGCGTGCGTGTGTGTCTGTGTGTTTGTTTTTGAACGGAAAGCCGCAATCCACAATTTACTATGCACATTCTAAAAGAATTTATTGAATTTCATATTTGTGTTTAATCAGTGACATTAATTAATGACGTGATATGTTTAAAGAGTAATTTTAAAAGCAATTTTTGTTCATCTTATGTTGGACAAATGTGTACCACATTACCAAAAGTATCTGTTATCAAAAGTAGATAGCAAAAAACAACTCTAAAATATGCAGTTGTATGTATTCATTGTTTTTTTAATATTGACAATTTTATTAATTTGTTATTTATATTTTTCAGATTGATGAAACTGTCATTCCCTTAATGACAGACAGTGACCTGGCAAAGTACATCCCCAAAGTTGGCGATAGAGTCTCCACTGTGGCCTTCTGCAGACAAGCAACACTGTCACGGACGTCACCATCCAGGAAAGAATCTATACTCTCAAGGCTACGACAAAGACTGACAGGAGCTGAGGGAATGCCTCCTAAAAAGAAATTGTCTCAGTGGGCAGAAAATACAAATGCAAAACGAACAGTTAGACGAATTGAGGTTGGCTGGATGGATTTTGATGAGTCGAAGGGTGGGTTCAAACAGGTGAAGTCTGTAAGTGGTGGTGGAACAAGGCATTTATCTGTAGATAAAAATGAAACAGTGTCAAATATCAAACTTATGGCTGAAAATCTGTTTTTCCCCAATGGCACCTCAAAAAAAACCAAAAGTCTTTCACACTATTCAACTCATATTGAGAGCTCACAGATGCATGTGGATGCTTCCAGTACAGTTGATGAGTTGTATAAGCAAAGTAAAGTCAAAATTCTGCGACTTTATCTGTGTACCAGAAAGAAAACACAACAGCAGCCCCAAGACGTAGAGGCCAATCATGCAGTAACCCAGCCCTCTGTGGTAGATCTCACTGGCAATGAACCTAATCAGGCCACTGATGATCTGTTGGCGGAAAACATAAATTCAGAACCATCAAACTTTGTAATTAATGATGGAGCTTCCACAAGTGGATATTTTGAACTGAATGACACATTACCATGGGATGGTCTGCCAAATGTAGGTGAAAGTGAAGATTCTGATGCAGTTGTTATTATTAGTGGGGATAACAGGGTGGATATTAGTGTGGTTGAACTAAACCCTGAAACACTGTTTACAGAAAAAGAGTCTGATCCACCTCATCACACATTGTCTCTCTCACCGGGGCTGACAGGAGAGGCCAATATTCCTGACCAAGCACCCCCTGAACCACGATCTTGTCCCGTAATACTAACTGTTAGAAGAGGTCATTGTCTTACTGATTTGATCAGTGCCTTTAAGGACTCAAACATTATTTCATCTGAGGTCAATATCAAAATGTTGTTACCAAATGGAGAGCTTGAACAGGGGGAAGGAAGTGGTGTTTTGCGGGACTGCCTGACAGAATTTTGGATGGATTTCTATGACAGCTGCACATTGGGAGTTGAGGTGAAAGTCCCATTCATCCGGCATGACTTTCAGTGTGAAGAATGGCAGGCTATAGCTAGAGTGTTTGTTGTAGGGTGGAAGCAAGCTGGTTACTTCCCAGTGAAGCTTGCAATACCCTTTCTGGAGGAGATATTGTACGGCTCAACAACCAGTAGTTTAAAAGATTCCTTTCTTTTGTACGTCTCACAAGAAGAGCGATCTGTTCTCCTGAAGGCTTTGGATGACTTCAATTCAGTGGATACAGATGAATTGCTGGAAGTACTTGATGCACATGAGTGCAAGCAGGTTCCTACCAAGGACACACTGCTCCCTGTTTTGGCACAGATAGGACACAAAGTACTTATTCAGGCCCCAATGTTTGTAATCAAGTGCTGGCGTCCCGTTGTGGGTTCTGTAGCTGGTTTACTCCCACCAGAAGGACTGCATCATTTCATAGCAGAAAAAAAACCGACTGTAAAAACAGTGAAGGAGCTTCTAATCTTTCCAGAGGAGATGACAGCTGCCCAGTCAACAGTTTCTCGTTACCTGAAAAGGTACATTGGAGAAATTGATTTCAATTATCTTCAGCTTTTCCTGCGGTTCTGTACAGGATCCAATCTGTTGGATAAAGCCATACTAATTGAGTTCATAGAAACTACAGATTTCCTCCGCAGACCACAATCCCACACATGTGGATGTGTACTAAAGCTGCCCCTTGGTTATCACAGCTATCCAGACTTTCGCAGTGAATTTAACAGCATTCTCGCAAGCTCTATGTGGGTGATGGATGTGGTGTAGGTCAGTGTTACCCAACCTTGGTCCTCAAGGCACTCTGCCCTACACGTTTTAGGTTTTCCACCCTAACAGTTCATAGAAACACGGGTGTAGTTAACAGTAACATGAAGGAATGAATGTGAATGTTCAATAGACTGGGTGGTTAAGTTCTCTTAACAGTGTAGCCCGTTGTGCCTTTTTCATGTGCAGCCTTTTTTTTCATCTGGTCAGTAAGTGCTTTCTTAGTTTCTCCCCCCAATTAAAATAGTAAGCTAAAGGGAATGTTCAGGTTTTTTAAAGTGGAGTTACCTGTAGTAGACAGCACTTAGCACTCTGATTTTGCAGAAGCAGCAGTGAGTGTTGGGGACAAAATAAGGCAACAAATTGGTTGGGGAATGAGACCACAAAACAACACCAGTTGAAAATACATATACATATTTAAATAACATTTTCAGTGCTTCACCTGGTAGGAATCCGTACACTAAACATAGAAGTGCATCTGTTCCTGCTGCACACATTGTTACTGTGTTTTTGGCTAGTGCCAAAATAAATTACTAATTTTAACATTCTAATACTTTTTTACTACAGGAAGAGTAACAAATATTTCCAATATAGCATACAGTAACAGTTCTACAAACTGGAAGATTGCTGAGTGCTTTCTACTGTATATACATACATAAGTACAACACCATTACAAATACCATATTCCAACTGATTAAGCATGTTCTATATTAAAGTATTTCAGATGTTTGCAGAAATCTTAATAGAAACAAGAATGTGAACCTTTATGTTCCTAATGGGTTTAGAAGAAAAGTTGTCAATTACAGAGATTGGTTACATTGTAAAGAGGTTTGTATAACATTTTAGAAATAACTGTTATTTTATCCTGTTATTATATGCAAAATACAACCTGTTTTTGAGTATGGTGTATTTTGAAAGACACCAGTAAACCATTCTCATTGGTACAAAACTTTGTCCTCTCTGTTACATTCTATACATCTTTAAACATGAACATGTCTAATGACACAGCTGAAAGTTATTTAACTACTCATTCTATAATGTCATACACGTGCTGTGATTTTTAAGAAAAAAAGCCGTTCTTTATCAAACATGGGATTGCTTTAATCTATTCCACAATAACAAAATTATAGGCTCAAGAAACATTTGGAGCATTGGTGACACAACTATGATTCTACACTTTAGCCTACTTGGTCTTCTTGTCTAATTGATCACAACATTAGATATATTGCCAGTCTATGTGGTTGTTATCCAAGGTGCTCTTTTTTTGTTAGAAATGAACACATTTTTGGTACCAAAAACTATTATGAACAACTTTTGATGCTTTAACAGTGTGATAAGTTTAACTCAATCCCAAAAGGATTTTTTTTTTCTAACCTGTATCATATTTTAGTTTAATACTCCACGCTTTGTAGCTACCAAGAGCAAGCAACACTTCATGATGAGTTAATTTACTGACATGGACAAAATGAAAATTATGTTATACAGTCTTTTCTGATAATTTTGATACAAAGACAAGATAACTACACACTGGAGAAAAATAATTACTTAATAATAAGTACATTAAGCTGTAGGAATACGTACTGAAGTACAAAATGTACTACATTTGTATGTTTGTGTCCATTTAAGTAGCCTCAAATAACTGTGAACGAACTGTATCCCTGAGATGAAAATATAAATCAAGGGCCTGGGACATGGTAGATGGGAATTCCAAGCTTGATTCCTCCATTATTATTGTGCACAAATCAAATACTTGCACATCACATGGGACTGAACTAACAAAAGTGCAGCTATTTTTACACAAGGTCAAATCTTCTGTCAGTGGAACGAGACAGTCTTCTGCACCCCAAAGGTGAGGGGCCATGTACATGACATCAGGTATCCCACAGGGCACGTTGTTATTCTTTGAGGGCCTTATACGGTGAGCATTCCAAACACTCCGGATGTCATTCAATACCTCCTGATGAAGAAACAAGAATTAGGTCAGAGCTGTAATACAAGGCATTTTTAAAATGGTCGAAAATAAGTGTGGTGCATCCTTAAATGAATTGAAAAGCAGCAATGTTTGGATGCAGTTTAATGAAAACCAAAGGAAGAGGGAGTGATGGCAAAAAAAGAAAAGAAAGAACCACACCAGGCAAACCACTGAGTTGTGGGATCTGGGCTTTATACTAATACTAATACTAATCTTGGTGCGGATGCGCAAAGCTTTTCAACTTTATGCGCATAATACAGGTGACAAAATCAATATTTTTCAATCCCATGAGGGGATCCAATATAGTACCAATGATAGAGCGCTGAAGAGTTACTGATGCGTGAAGCCTGACTGCTTTTGACAGACTGGCAGTGACAGATCGTTAGCTGCAGCATAACTGCTGATGCAGAATGAGTGCAGACAAGGATAATGTCCTCCGATCAGAAAAAAACAACATTTAAGTCGTGCTGACTTCTGATCAGTTCAATTGGCAAAGTGTTCCCTGATTTAAAAACTTTGGCTGGGTTGATGCTTCAGCCTCCATTACGCACATACAGAGCGCAGTTGACCTTCAACAACGTTAGGAATACATTGCATTTACCGTACGGTAAAGGTAACGTCGTTTTAACTATGTAAACAATTATTTTGTTACCCTTACTGCTAAAACAGCTTAATTTAATGTAATTAATTACCACCACTGGTTATCATAATATGGGTCATTTACCTGAATGATTGGCATGAAGCAGAACTGCGACAGAGCTTTGTCAATGAAATCCCCAAAGAAGAATCCTTCGTCCTTCAGTTCTCCTAGAAGCTTGATCCATGACTCGACTCCTTCTTTTCTCATCACTCCCCACCAGCTCTCAATTCTCTGGTTTGCGGTACTTGCTCCTGTGACGTAGCTTCTGTCTCCTGCTCTATCATCCCCGTCATTTCTCCGTAAATAACGCTGGAGGTCTCTGACCAACACGTTCTCAGTGCCCATGTCAGTTCGTACGAGCCTGGGGAAACCCCCACGACTCTCCACTGCTTCCACAAAGTAACCTCCGATAACCTTTGGGTCACTGTTAGTGTGTGCGGCCCGCAGCCAAATGATGTTGCGTGAGAAACCGTCGATGCATCCATTAATACATATCCCATATGGCTTTAGTTTGTCATAAGAGTCTATGTGCCACACAAAGTTAGGCCCCTGAGCAAAATATTGCCTCCTTCTGAGACGTCTGGTCTGGCGAACCTGGGAACCTACTGGGTCCAGTAAAGAGATGAGGATCCTGACGTCTTCTTTCCTGATCGCAATGCCGTGTTGTTTGCACTTTGTAAACATCCACCGATAACCGTGATCCTTCCCAGGCCCTTGCAGTTGGTTCACAATAAAATCTATCCCGGCGTCCAGGTCGTACTTACGTCTGTAAAGCGACTTGGCTCTCAATATCCGGTTTAAATGTCTCTCCGTAATGATGGTTCCTTGCATTGCCAGGCTTTTCAAAATGCATTTGTAGCTCATTCCCAGCCTGAAATAAAACTCAGACTGTCTCTGTCCATGGTGTATTTAGCCTACTTTTATGCTTGTGTCTCTACGCAGCTGTCCAGGAATTCTATCAATAAGATGTGCGCACGTTATCTATTTCGTGGCCACAAATGCGTAATTCGTTGCCACGTTATACCCAATTCGTGCCCACAAATTAGCATTTCGTGCGCACGTTATACCTATTTCGTGGCCTCGAAATAGTATTTCGTGGCCACAAATAAGTATTTCGTGGGCACGTTATACCTGTTTCGTGCCCTCGAAATAGTATTTCGTGGCCACAAATAAGTATTTCGTGGGCACGTTATACCTATTTCGTGGCCTCGAAATGATATTTCGTGGCCACAATTTATTTATTTTTTGTACCATGTCATCAGAGGGGCTCCGTAAGAAACACACTGTCTTGGCGAAATAAAGCGTTTTTGTACAACTTCATATAAATCGCTGTAACTTTTGATAGAAGACTCAGACAAACATGTTTATGGCTTTATCTTATAGAACTCAATATCCCCGTGCTGGGCAAACAGAACAGGTTTTGCAGCCGTTTGAGCTAAGATTTTAAAATTATTCACATAATGAAAACCTATACTTTGTCTCGGGTGAGTTTCCCATTCAAATGCATGTAACAGTGAGAAACACACTGTCTTGGCGAAATAAAGCGTTTTTGTACAACTTCATATAAATCGCTGTAACTTTTGATAGAAGACTCAGACAAACATGTTTATGGCTTTATCTTATAGAACTCAATATCCCCGTGCTGGGCAAACAGGTTTTGCAGCCGTTTGAGCTAAGATTTTAAAATTATTCACACAATGAAAACCTATACTTTGTTTCAGGCGAGTTTCCCATTCAAATGCATGTAACAGTGAGAAACGCATTGTCTTGGCGAAATAAAGCGTTTTTGAACAACTTCATATAAATCGCTGTAACTTTTGATAGAAGACTCAGACAAACATGTTTATGGCTTTATCTTATAGAACTCAATATCCCCGTGCTGGGCAAACAGAACAGGTTTTGCAGCCGTTTGAGCTAAGATTTTAAAATTATTCACATAATGAAAACCTATACTTTGTCTCGGGTGAGTTTCCCATTCAAATGCATGTAACAGTGAGAAACACACTGTCTTGGCGAAATAAAGCGTTTTTGAACAACTTCATATAAATCGCTGTAACTTTTGATAGAAGACTCAGACAAACATGTTTATGGCTTTATCTTATAGAACTCAATATCCCCGTGCTGGACAAACAGAACAGGTTTTGCAGCCGTTTGAGCTAAGATTTTAAAATTATTCACATAATGAAAACCTATACTTTGTCTCGGGTGAGTTTCCCATTCAAATGCATGTAACAGTGAGAAACACACTGTCTTGGCGAAATAAAGCGTTTTTGTACAACTTCATATAAATCGCTGTAACTTTTGATAGAAGACTCAGACAAACATGTTTATGGCTTTATCTTATAGAACTCAATATCCCCGTGCTGGGCAAACAGGTTTTGCAGCCGTTTGAGCTAAGATTTTAAAATTATTCACACAATGAAAACCTATACTTTGTTTCAGGCGAGTTTCCCATTCAAATGCATGTAACAGTGAGAAACGCATTGTCTTGGCGAAATAAAGCGTTTTTGAACAACTTCATATAAATCGCTGTAACTTTTGATAGAAGACTCAGACAAACATGTTTATGGCTTTATCTTATAGAACTCAATATCCCCGTGCTGGGCAAACAGAACAGGTTTTGCAGCCGTTTGAGCTAAGATTTTAAAATTATTCACATAATGAAAACCTATACTTTGTCTCGGGTGAGTTTCCCATTCAAATGCATGTAACAGTGAGAAACACACTGTCTTGGCGAAATAAAGCGTTTTTGAACAACTTCATATAAATCGCTGTAACTTTTGATAGAAGACTCAGACAAACATGTTTATGGCTTTATCTTATAGAACTCAATATCCCCGTGCTGGACAAACAGAACAGGTTTTGCAGCCGTTTGAGCTAAGATTTTAAAATTATTCACATAATGAAAACCTATACTTTGTTTCAGGCGAGTTTCCCATTCAAATGCATGTAACAGTGAGAAACGCATTGTCTTGGCGAAATAAAGCGTTTTCGTACAACTTCATATAAATCGCTGTAACTCTTGATAGAAGACTCAGACAAACATGTTTATGGCTTTATCTTATAGAACTCAATATCCCCGTGCTGGGCAAACAGGTTTTGCAGCCGTTTGAGCTAAGATTTTAAAATTATTCACATAATGAAAACCTATACTTTGTCTCAGGCGAGTTTCCCATTCAAATGCATGTAACAGTGAGAAACACACTGTCTTGGCGAAATAAAGCGTTTTTGTACAACTTCATATAAATCGCTGTAACTTTTGATAGAAGACTCAGACAAACATGTTTATGGCTTTATCTTATAGAACTCAATATCCCCGTGCTGGGCAAACAGAACAGGTTTTGCAGCCGTTTGAGCTAAGATTTTAAAATTATTCACACAATGAAAACCTATACTTTGTTTCAGGCGAGTTTCCCATTCAAATGCATGTAACAGTGAGAAACGCATTGTCTTGGCGAAATAAAGCGTTTTTGAACAACTTCATATAAATCGCTGTAACTTTTGATAGAAGACTCAGACAAACATGTTTATGGCTTTATCTTATAGAACTCAATATCCCGTGCTGGGCAAACAGGTTTTGCAGCCGTTTGAGCTAAGATTTTAAAATTATTCACATAATGAAAACCTATACTTTGTTTCAGGCGAGTTTCCCATTCAAATGCATGTAACAGTGAGAAACGCATTGTCTTGGCGAAATAAAGCGTTTTCGTACAACTTCATATAAATCGCTGTAACTTTTGATAGAAGACTCAGACAAACATGTTTATGGCTTTATCTTATAGAACTCAATATCCCCGTGCTGGGCAAACATGTTTTGCAGCCGTTTGAGCTAAGATTTTAAAATTATTCACATAATGAAAACCTATACTTTGTTTCAGACGAGTTTCCCATTCAAATGCATGTAACAGTGAGAAACACACTGTCTTGGCGAAATAAAGCGTTTTTGAACAACTTCATATAAATCGCTGTAACTTTTGATAGAAGACTCAGACAAACATGTTTATGGCTTTATCTTATAGAACTCAATATCCCCGTGCTGGACAAACAGAACAGGTTTTGCAGCCGTTTGAGCTAAGATTTTAAAATTATTCACATAATGAAAACCTATACTTTGTTTCAGGCGAGTTTCCCATTCAAATGCATGTAACAGTGAGAAACGCATTGTCTTGGCGAAATAAAGCGTTTTCGTACAACTTCATATAAATCGCTGTAACTTTTGATAGAAGACTCAGACAAACATGTTTATGGCTTTATCTTATAGAACTCAATATCCCTGTGCTGGGCAAACAGGTTTTGCAGCCGTTTGAGCTAAGATTTTAAAATTATTCACATAATGAAAACCTATACTTTGTTTCAGACGAGTTTCCCATTCAAATGCATGTAACAGTGAGAAATACACTGTCTTGGCGAAATAAAGCGTTTTTCAACCACTTCATATAAATCGCTGTAACTTTTGATAGAAGACTCAGACAAACATGTTTATGGCTTTATCTTATAGAACTCAATATCCCCGTGCTGGGCAAACAGGTTTTGCAGCCGTTTGAGCTAAGATTTTAAAATTATTCACATAATGAAAACCTATACTTTGTTTCAGGCGAGTTTCCCATTCAAATGCATGTAACAGTGAGAAACGCATTGTCTTGGCGAAATAAAGCGTTTTCGTACAACTTCATATAAATCGCTGTAACTTTTGATAGAAGACTCAGACAAACATGTTTATGGCTTTATCTTATAGAACTCAATATCCCCGTGCTGGACAAACAGAACAGGTTTTGCAGCCGTTTGAGCTAAGATTTTAAAATTATTCACATAATGAAAACCTATACTTTGTTTCAGGCGAGTTTCCCATTCAAATGCATGTAACAGTGAGAAACGCATTGTCTTGGCGAAATAAAGCGTTTTTGTACAACTTCATATAAATCGCTGTAACTTTTGATAGAAGACTCAGATAAACATGTTTATGGCTTTATCTTATAGAACTCAATATCCCTGTGCTGGGCAAACAGGTTTTGCAGCCGTTTGAGCTAAGATTTTAAAATTATTCACATAATGAAAACCTATACTTTGTTTCAGGTGAGTTTCCCATTCAAATGCATGTAACAGTGAGAAACACACTGTCTTGGCGAAATAAAGCGTTTTCGTACAACTTCATATAAATCGCTGTAACTTTTGATAGAAGACTCAGACAAACATGTTTATGGCTTTATCTTATAGAACTCAATATCCCCGTGCTGGGCAAACAGAACAGGTTTTGCAGCCGTTTGAGCTAAGATTTTAAAATTATTCACACAATGAAAACCTATACTTTGTTTCAGGCGAGTTTCCCATTCAAATGCATGTAACAGTGAGAAACGCATTGTCTTGGCGAAATAAAGCGTTTTTGAACAACTTCATATAAATCGCTGTAACTTTTGATAGAAGACTCAGACAAACATGTTTATGGCTTTATCTTATAGAACTCAATATCCCCGTGCTGGGCAAACAGAACAGGTTTTGCAGCCGTTTGAGCTAAGATTTTAAAATTATTCACATAATGAAAACCTATACTTTGTTTCAGGCGAGTTTCCCATTCAAATGCATGTAACAGTGAGAAACGCATTGTCTTGGCGAAATAAAGCGTTTTTGAACAACTTCATATAAATCGCTGTAACTTTTGATAGAAGACTCAGACAAAGATGTTCATGGCTTTATCTTATAGAACTCAATATCCCCGTGCTGGGCAAACAGGTTTTGCAGCCGTTTGAGCTAAGATTTTAAAATTATTCACATAATGAAAACCTATACTTTGTTTTAGGCGAGTTTCCCATTCAAATGCATGTAACAGTGAGAAATACACTGTCTTGGCGAAATAAAGCGTTTTTCAACCACTTCATATAAATCGCTGTAACTTTTGATAGAAGACTCAGACAAACATGTTTATGGCTTTATCTTATAGAACTCAATATCCCGTGCTGGGCAAACAGGTTTTGCAGCCGTTTGAGCTAAGATTTTAAAATTATTCACATAATGAAAACCTATACTTTGTTTCAGGCGAGTTTCCCATTCAAATGCATGTAACAGTGAGAAACGCATTGTCTTGGCGAAATAAAGCGTTTTCGTACAACTTCATATAAATCGCTGTAACTTTTGATAGAAGACTCAGACAAACATGTTTATGGCTTTATCTTATAGAACTCAATATCCCCGTGCTGGGCAAACATGTTTTGCAGCCGTTTGAGCTAAGATTTTAAAATTATTCACATAATGAAAACCTATACTTTGTTTCAGACGAGTTTCCCATTCAAATGCATGTAACAGTGAGAAATACACTGTCTTGGCGAAATAAAGCGTTTTTCAACCACTTCATATAAATCGCTGTAACTTTTGATAGAAGACTCAGACAAACATGTTTATGGCTTTATCTTATAGAACTCAATATCCCCGTGCTGGGCAAACAGGTTTTGCAGCCGTTTGAGCTAAGATTTTAAAATTATTCACATAATGAAAACCTATACTTTGTTTCAGGCGAGTTTCCCATTCAAATGCATGTAACAGTGAGAAATACACTGTCTTGGCGAAATAAAGCGTTTTTCAACCACTTCATATAAATCGCTGTAACTTTTGATAGAAGACTCAGACAAACATGTTTATGGCTTTATCTTATAGAACTCAATATCCCGTGCTGGGCAAACAGGTTTTGCAGCCGTTTGAGCTAAGATTTTAAAATTATTCACATAATGAAAACCTATACTTTGTTTCAGGCGAGTTTCCCATTCAAATGCATGTAACAGTGAGAAACGCATTGTCTTGGCGAAATAAAGCGTTTTCGTACAACTTCATATAAATCGCTGTAACTTTTGATAGAAGACTCAGACAAACATGTTTATGGCTTTATCTTATAGAACTCAATATCCCCGTGCTGGGCAAACATGTTTTGCAGCCGTTTGAACTAAGATTTTAAAATTATTCACATAATGAAAACCTATACTTTGTTTCAGACGAGTTTCCCATTCAAATGCATGTAACAGTGAGAAATACACTGTCTTGGCGAAATAAAGCGTTTTTCAACCACTTCATATAAATCGCTGTAACTTTTGATAGAAGACTCAGACAAACATGTTTATGGCTTTATCTTATAGAACTCAATATCCCCGTGCTGGGCAAACAGGTTTTGCAGCCGTTTGAGCTAAGATTTTAAAATTATTCACATAATGAAAACCTATACTTTGTTTCAGGCGAGTTTCCCATTCAAATGCATGTAACAGTGAGAAACGCATTGTCTTGGCGAAATAAAGCGTTTTCGTACAACTTCATATAAATCGCTGTAACTTTTGATAGAAGACTCAGACAAACATATTTATGGCTTTATCTTATAGAACTCAATATCCCCGTGCTGGGCAAACAGGTTTTGCAGCCGTTTGAGCTAAGATTTTAAAATTATTCACATAATGAAAACCTATACTTTGTTTCAGGCGAGTTTCCCATTCAAATGCATGTAACAGTGAGAAACGCATTGTCTTGGCGAAATAAAGCGTTTTCGTACAACTTCATATAAATCGCTGTAACTTTTGATAGAAGACTCAGACAAACATATTTATGGCTTTATCTTATAGAACTCAATATCCCCGTGCTGGGCAAACAGGTTTTGCAGCCGTTTGAGCTAAGATTTTAAAATTATTCACATAATGAAAACCTATACTTTGTTTCAGGCGAGTTTCCCATTCAAATGCATGTAACAGTGAGAAACACACTGTCTTGGCGAAATAAAGCGTTTTTCAACCACTTCATATAAATCGCTGTAACTTTTGATAGAAGACTCAGACAAACATGTTTATGGCTTTATCTTATAGAACTCAATATCCCCGTGCTGGGCAAACAGGTTTTGCAGCCGTTTGGGCTAAGATTTTAAAATTATTCACATAATGAAAACCTATACTTTGTTTCAGGCGAGTTTCCCATTCAAATGCATGTAACAGTGAGAAATACACTGTCTTGGCGAAATAAAGCGTTTTTCAACCACTTCATATAAATCGCTGTAACTTTTGATAGAAGACTCAGACAAACATGTTTATGGCTTTATCTTATAGAACTCAATATCCCCGTGCTGGGCAAACAGGTTTTGCAGCCGTTTGAGCTAAGATTTTAAAATTATTCACATAATGAAAACCTATACTTTGTTTCAGGCGAGTTTCCCATTCAAATGCATGTAACAGTGAGAAACACACTGTCTTGGCGAAATAAAGCGTTTTTCAACCACTTCATATAAATCGCTGTAACTTTTGATAGAAGACTCAGACAAACATGTTTATGGCTTTATCTTATAGAACTCAATATCCCCGTGCTGGGCAAACAGAACAGGTTTTGCAGCCGTTTGAGCTAAGATTTTAAAATTATTCACATAATGAAAACCTATACTTTGTTTCAGGCGAGTTTCCCATTCAAATGCATGTAACAGTGAGAAACACACTGTCTTGGCGAAATAAAGCGTTTTTCAACCACTTCATATAAATCGCTGTAACTTTTGATAGAAGACTCAGACAAACATGTTTATGGCTTTATCTTATAGAACTCAATATCCCCGTGCTGGGCAAACAGGTTTTGCAGCCGTTTGAGCTAAGATTTTAAAATTATTCACATAATGAAAACCTATACTTTGTCTCGGGTGAGTTTCCCATTCAAATGCATGTAACAGTGAGAAACACACTGTCTTGGCGAAATAAAGCGTTTTTGTACAACTTCATATAAATCGCTGTAACTTTTGATAGAAGACTCAGACAAACATGTTTATGGCTTTATCTTATAGAACTCAATATCCCCGTGCTGGGCAAACAGAACAGGTTTTGAGCTAAGATTTTAAAATTATTCACATAATGAAAACCTATACTTTGTTTCAGGCGAGTTTCCCATTCAAATGCATGTAACAGTGAGAAACGCATTGTCTTGGCGAAATAAAGCGTTTTTGAACAACTTCATATAAATCGCTGTAACTTTTGATAGAAGACTCAGACAAACATGTTTATGGCTTTATCTTATAGAACTCAATATCCCCGTGCTGGGCAAACAGAACAGGTTTTGCAGCCGTTTGAGCTAAGATTTTAAAATTATTCACATAATGAAAACCTATACTTTGTTTCAGGCGAGTTTCCCATTCAAATGCATGTAACAGTGAGAAACGCATTGTCTTGGCGAAATAAAGCGTTTTTGTACAACTTCATATAAATCGCTGTAACTTTTGATAGAAGACTCAGACAAACATATTTATGGCTTTATCTTATAGAACTCAATATCCCCGTGCTGGGCAAACAGGTTTTGCAGCCGTTTGAGCTAAGATTTTAAAATTATTCACATAATGAAAACCTATACTTTGTCTCGGGTGAGTTTCCCATTCAAATGCATGTAACAGTGAGAAACGCATTGTCTTGGCGAAATAAAGCGTTTTTGAACAACTTCATATAAATCGCTGTAACTTTTGATAGAAGACTCAGACAAACATGTTTATGGCTTTATCTTATAGAACTCAATATCCCCGTGCTGGGCAAACAGGTTTTGCAGCCGTTTGAGCTAAGATTTTAAAATTATTCACATAATGAAAACCTATACTTTGTTTCAGGCGAGTTTCCCATTCAAATGCATGTAACAGTGAGAAACGCATTGTCTTGGCGAAATAAAGCGTTTTTGAACAACTTCATATAAATCGCTGTAACTTTTGATAGAAGACTCAGACAAACATGTTTATGGCTTTATCTTATAGAACTCAATATCCCCGTGCTGGGCAAACAGGTTTTGCAGCCGTTTGAGCTAAGATTTTAAAATTATTCACATAATGAAAACCTATACTTTGTCTCAGGCGAGTTTCCCATTCAAATGCATGTAACAGTGAGAAACACACTGTCTTGGCGAAATAAAGCGTTTTTGTACAACTTCATATAAATCGCTGTAACTTTTGATAGAAGACTCAGACAAACATGTTTATGGCTTTATCTTATAGAACTCAATATCCCCGTGCTGGGAAAACAGGTTTTGCAGCCGTTTGAGCTAAGATTTTAAAATTATTCACATAATGAAAACCTATACTTTGTTTCAGGCGAGTTTCCCATTCAAATGCATGTAACAGTGAGAAACGCATTGTCTTGGCGAAATAAAGCGTTTTTGAACAACTTCATATAAATCGCTGTAACTTTTGATAGAAGACTCAGACAAACATGTTTATGGCTTTATCTTATAGAACTCAATATCCCCGTGCTGGGCAAACAGGATTTGCAGCTGTTTGAGCTAAGATTTTAAAATTATTCACATAATGAAAACCTATACTTTGTTTCAGGCGAGTTTCCCATTCAAATGCATGTAACAGTGAGAAACGCATTGTCTTTGCGAAATAAAGCGTTTTTGAACAACTTCATATAAATCGCTGTAACTTTTGATAGAAGACTCAGACAAACATGTTTATGGCTTTATCTTATAGAACTCAATATCCCCGTGCTGGGCAAACAGGTTTTGCAGCCGTTTGAGCTAAGATTTTAAAATTATTCACATAATGAAAACCTATACTTTGTCTCGGGTGAGTTTCCCATTCAAATGCATGTAACAGTGAGAAACACACTGTCTTGGCGAAATAAAGCGTTTTTGTACAACTTCATATAAATCGCTGTAACTTTTGATAGAAGACTCAGACAAACATGTTTATGGCTTTATCTTATAGAACTCAATATCCCCGTGCTGGGCAAACAGAACAGGTTTTGAGCTAAGATTTTAAAATTATTCACATAATGAAAACCTATACTTTGTTTCAGGCGAGTTTCCCATTCAAATGCATGTAACAGTGAGAAACGCATTGTCTTGGCGAAATAAAGCGTTTTTGAACAACTTCATATAAATCGCTGTAACTTTTGATAGAAGACTCAGACAAACATGTTTATGGCTTTATCTTATAGAACTCAATATCCCCGTGCTGGGCAAACAGAACAGGTTTTGCAGCCGTTTGAGCTAAGATTTTAAAATTATTCACATAATGAAAACCTATACTTTGTTTCAGGCGAGTTTCCCATTCAAATGCATGTAACAGTGAGAAACGCATTGTCTTGGCGAAATAAAGCGTTTTTGTACAACTTCATATAAATCGCTGTAACTTTTGATAGAAGACTCAGACAAACATATTTATGGCTTTATCTTATAGAACTCAATATCCCCGTGCTGGGCAAACAGGTTTTGCAGCCGTTTGAGCTAAGATTTTAAAATTATTCACATAATGAAAACCTATACTTTGTCTCGGGTGAGTTTCCCATTCAAATGCATGTAACAGTGAGAAACGCATTGTCTTGGCGAAATAAAGCGTTTTTGAACAACTTCATATAAATCGCTGTAACTTTTGATAGAAGACTCAGACAAACATGTTTATGGCTTTATCTTATAGAACTCAATATCCCCGTGCTGGGCAAACAGGTTTTGCAGCCGTTTGAGCTAAGATTTTAAAATTATTCACATAATGAAAACCTATACTTTGTTTCAGGCGAGTTTCCCATTCAAATGCATGTAACAGTGAGAAACGCATTGTCTTGGCGAAATAAAGCGTTTTTGAACAACTTCATATAAATCGCTGTAACTTTTGATAGAAGACTCAGACAAACATGTTTATGGCTTTATCTTATAGAACTCAATATCCCCGTGCTGGGCAAACAGGTTTTGCAGCCGTTTGAGCTAAGATTTTAAAATTATTCACATAATGAAAACCTATACTTTGTCTCAGGCGAGTTTCCCATTCAAATGCATGTAACAGTGAGAAACACACTGTCTTGGCGAAATAAAGCGTTTTTGTACAACTTCATATAAATCGCTGTAACTTTTGATAGAAGACTCAGACAAACATGTTTATGGCTTTATCTTATAGAACTCAATATCCCCGTGCTGGGAAAACAGGTTTTGCAGCCGTTTGAGCTAAGATTTTAAAATTATTCACATAATGAAAACCTATACTTTGTTTCAGGCGAGTTTCCCATTCAAATGCATGTAACAGTGAGAAACGCATTGTCTTGGCGAAATAAAGCGTTTTTGAACAACTTCATATAAATCGCTGTAACTTTTGATAGAAGACTCAGACAAACATGTTTATGGCTTTATCTTATAGAACTCAATATCCCCGTGCTGGGCAAACAGGATTTGCAGCTGTTTGAGCTAAGATTTTAAAATTATTCACATAATGAAAACCTATACTTTGTTTCAGGCGAGTTTCCCATTCAAATGCATGTAACAGTGAGAAACGCATTGTCTTTGCGAAATAAAGCGTTTTTGAACAACTTCATATAAATCGCTGTAACTTTTGATAGAAGACTCAGACAAACATGTTTATGGCTTTATCTTATAGAACTCAATATCCCCGTGCTGGGCAAACAGGTTTTGCAGCCGTTTGAGCTAAGATTTTAAAATTATTCACATAATGAAAACCTATACTTTGTCTCGGGTGAGTTTCCCATTCAAATGCATGTAACAGTGAGAAACACACTGTCTTGGCGAAATAAAGCGTTTTTGTACAACTTCATATAAATCGCTGTAACTTTTGATAGAAGACTCAGACAAACATATTTATGGCTTTATCTTATAGAACTCAATATCCACGTGCTGGGCAAACAGGTTTTGCAGCCGTTTGAGCTAAGATTTTAAAATTATTCACATAATGAAAACCTATACTTTGTCTCGGGTGAGTTTCCCATTCAAATGCATGTAACAGTGAGAAACACACTGTCTTGGCGAAATAAAGCGTTTTTGTACAACTTCATATAAATCGCTGTAACTTTTGATAGAAGACTCAGACAAACATGTTTATGGCTTTATCTTATAGAACTCAATATCCCCGTGCTGGGCAAACAGAACAGGTTTTGCAGCCGTTTGAGCTAAGATTTTAAAATTATTCACATAATGAAAACCTATACTTTGTTTCAGGCGAGTTTCCCATTCAAATGCATGTAACAGTGAGAAATACACTGTCTTGGCGAAATAAAGCGTTTTTCAACCACTTCATATAAATCGCTGTAACTTTTGATAGAAGACTCAGACAAACATGTTTATGGCTTTATCTTATAGAACTCAATATCCCCGTGCTGGGCAAACAGGTTTTGCAGCCGTTTGAGCTAAGATTTTAAAATTATTCACATAATGAAAACCTATACTTTGTTTCAGGCGAGTTTCCCATTCAAATGCATGTAACAGTGAGAAACGCATTGTCTTGGCGAAATAAAGCGTTTTCGTACAACTTCATATAAATCGCTGTAACTTTTGATAGAAGACTCAGACAAACATATTTATGGCTTTATCTTATAGAACTCAATATCCCCGTGCTGGGCAAACAGGTTTTGCAGCCGTTTGAGCTAAGATTTTAAAATTATTCACATAATGAAAACCTATACTTTGTCTCGGGTGAGTTTCCCATTCAAATGCATGTAACAGTGAGAAACACACTGTCTTGGCGAAATAAAGCGTTTTTGTACAACTTCATATAAATCGCTGTAACTTTTGATAGAAGACTCAGACAAACATATTTATGGCTTTATCTTATAGAACTCAATATCCCCGTGCTGGGCAAACAGGTTTTGCAGCCGTTTGAGCTAAGATTTTAAAATTATTCACATAATGAAAACCTATACTTTGTCTCGGGTGAGTTTCCCATTCAAATGCATGTAACAGTGAGAAACACACTGTCTTGGCGAAATAAAGCGTTTTTGTACAACTTCATATAAATCGCTGTAACTTTTGATAGAAGACTCAGACAAACATGTTTATGGCTTTATCTTATAGAACTCAATATCCCCGTGCTGGGCAAACAGAACAGGTTTTGCAGCCGTTTGAGCTAAGATTTTAAAATTATTCACATAATGAAAACCTATACTTTGTTTCAGGCGAGTTTCCCATTCAAATGCATGTAACAGTGAGAAACACACTGTCTTGGCGAAATAAAGCGTTTTTGAACAACTTCATATAAATCGCTGTAACTTTTGATAGAAGACTCAGACAAAGATGTTTATGGCTTTATCTTATAGAACTCAATATCCCCGTGCTGGGCAAACAGGTTTTGCAGCCGTTTGAGCTAAGATTTTAAAATTATTCACATAATGAAAACCTATACTTTGTTTCAGGCGAGTTTCCCATTCAAATGCATGTAACAGTGAGAAACGCATTGTCTTGGCGAAATAAAGCGTTTTTGAACAACTTCATATAAATCGCTGTAACTTTTGATAGAAGACTCAGACAAACATGTTTATGGCTTTATCTTATAGAACTCAATATCCCCGTGCTGGGCAAACAGGTTTTGCAGCCGTTTGAGCTAAGATTTTAAAATTATTCACATAATGAAAACCTATACTTTGTTTCAGGCGAGTTTCCCATTCAAATGCATGTAACAGTGAGAAATACACTGTCTTGGCGAAATAAAGCGTTTTTCAACCACTTCATATAAATCGCTGTAACTTTTGATAGAAGACTCAGACAAACATGTTTATGGCTTTATCTTATAGAACTCAATATCCCCGTGCTGGGCAAACAGGTTTTGCAGCCGTTTGAGCTAAGATTTTAAAATTATTCACATAATGAAAACCTATACTTTGTTTCAGGCGAGTTTCCCATTCAAATGCATGTAACAGTGAGAAACGCATTGTCTTGGCGAAATAAAGCGTTTTCGTACAACTTCATATAAATCGCTGTAACTTTTGATAGAAGACTCAGACAAACATATTTATGGCTTTATCTTATAGAACTCAATATCCCCGTGCTGGGCAAACAGGTTTTGCAGCCGTTTGAGCTAAGATTTTAAAATTATTCACATAATGAAAACCTATACTTTGTCTCGGGTGAGTTTCCCATTCAAATGCATGTAACAGTGAGAAACACACTGTCTTGGCGAAATAAAGCGTTTTTGTACAACTTCATATAAATCGCTGTAACTTTTGATAGAAGACTCAGACAAACATATTTATGGCTTTATCTTATAGAACTCAATATCCCCGTGCTGGGCAAACAGGTTTTGCAGCCGTTTGAGCTAAGATTTTAAAATTATTCACATAATGAAAACCTATACTTTGTCTCGGGTGAGTTTCCCATTCAAATGCATGTAACAGTGAGAAACACACTGTCTTGGCGAAATAAAGCGTTTTTGTACAACTTCATATAAATCGCTGTAACTTTTGATAGAAGACTCAGACAAACATGTTTATGGCTTTATCTTATAGAACTCAATATCCCCGTGCTGGGCAAACAGAACAGGTTTTGCAGCCGTTTGAGCTAAGATTTTAAAATTATTCACATAATGAAAACCTATACTTTGTCTCGGGTGAGTTTCCCATTCAAATGCATGTAACAGTGAGAAACACACTGTCTTGGCGAAATAAAGCGTTTTTGTACAACTTCATATAAATCGCTGTAACTTTTGATAGAAGACTCAGACAAACATGTTTATGGCTTTATCTTATAGAACTCAATATCCCCGTGCTGGGCAAACAGAACAGGTTTTGCAGCCGTTTGAGCTAAGATTTTAAAATTATTCACATAATGAAAACCTATACTTTGTTTCAGGCGAGTTTCCCATTCAAATGCATGTAACAGTGAGAAACACACTGTCTTGGCGAAATAAAGCGTTTTTGAACAACTTCATATAAATCGCTGTAACTTTTGATAGAAGACTCAGACAAACATGTTTATGGCTTTATCTTATAGAACTCAATATCCCCGTGCTGGGCAAACAGGTTTTGCAGCCGTTTGAGCTAAGATTTTAAAATTATTCACATAATGAAAACCTATACTTTGTTTCAGGCGAGTTTCCCATTCAAATGCATGTAACAGTGAGAAACGCATTGTCTTGGCGAAATAAAGCGTTTTTGAACAACTTCATATAAATCGCTGTAACTTTTGATAGAAGACTCAGACAAACATGTTTATGGCTTTATCTTATAGAACTCAATATCCCCGTGCTGGGCAAACAGAACAGGTTTTGCAGCCGTTTGAGCTAAGATTTTAAAATTATTCACATAATGAAAACCTATACTTTGTTTCAGGCGAGTTTCCCATTCAAATGCATGTAACAGTGAGAAATACACTGTCTTGGCGAAATAAAGCGTTTTTCAACCACTTCATATAAATCGCTGTAACTTTTGATAGAAGACTCAGACAAACATGTTTATGGCTTTATCTTATAGAACTCAATATCCCCGTGCTGGGCAAACAGGTTTTGCAGCCGTTTGAGCTAAGATTTTAAAATTATTCACATAATGAAAACCTATACTTTGTTTCAGGCGAGTTTCCCATTCAAATGCATGTAACAGTGAGAAACGCATTGTCTTGGCGAAATAAAGCGTTTTCGTACAACTTCATATAAATCGCTGTAACTTTTGATAGAAGACTCAGACAAACATATTTATGGCTTTATCTTATAGAACTCAATATCCCCGTGCTGGGCAAACAGGTTTTGCAGCCGTTTGAGCTAAGATTTTAAAATTATTCACATAATGAAAACCTATACTTTGTCTCGGGTGAGTTTCCCATTCAAATGCATGTAACAGTGAGAAACACACTGTCTTGGCGAAATAAAGCGTTTTTGTACAACTTCATATAAATCGCTGTAACTTTTGATAGAAGACTCAGACAAACATATTTATGGCTTTATCTTATAGAACTCAATATCCCCGTGCTGGGCAAACAGGTTTTGCAGCCGTTTGAGCTAAGATTTTAAAATTATTCACATAATGAAAACCTATACTTTGTCTCGGGTGAGTTTCCCATTCAAATGCATGTAACAGTGAGAAACACACTGTCTTGGCGAAATAAAGCGTTTTTGTACAACTTCATATAAATCGCTGTAACTTTTGATAGAAGACTCAGACAAACATGTTTATGGCTTTATCTTATAGAACTCAATATCGCCGTGCTGGGCAAACAGAACAGGTTTTGCAGCCGTTTGAGCTAAGATTTTAAAATTATTCACATAATGAAAACCTATACTTTGTTTCAGGCGAGTTTCCCATTCAAATGCATGTAACAGTGAGAAACACACTGTCTTGGCGAAATAAAGCGTTTTTGAACAACTTCATATAAATCGCTGTAACTTTTGATAGAAGACTCAGACAAACATGTTTATGGCTTTATCTTATAGAACTCAATATCCCCGTGCTGGGCAAACAGGTTTTGCAGCCGTTTGAGCTAAGATTTTAAAATTATTCACATAATGAAAACCTATACTTTGTTTCAGGCGAGTTTCCCATTCAAATGCATGTAACAGTGAGAAACGCATTGTCTTGGTGAAATAAAGCGTTTTTGAACAACTTCATATAAATCGCTGTAACTTTTGATAGAAGACTCAGACAAACATGTTTATGGCTTTATCTTATAGAACTCAATATCCCCGTGCTGGGCAAACAGGTTTTGCAGCCGTTTGAGCTAAGATTTTAAAATTATTCACATAATGAAAACCTATACTTTGTTTCAGGCGAGTTTCCCATTCAAATGCATGTAACAGTGAGAAATACACTGTCTTGGCGAAATAAAGCGTTTTTCAACCACTTCATATAAATCGCTGTAACTTTTGATAGAAGACTCAGACAAACATATTTATGGCTTTATCTTATAGAACTCAATATCCCCGTGCTGGACAAACAGAACAGGTTTTGCAGCCGTTTGAGCTAAGATTTTAAAATTATTCACACAATGAAAACCTATACTTTGTTTCAGGTGAGTTTCCCATTCAAATGCATGTAACAGTGAGAAACGCATTGTCTTGGCGAAATAAAGCGTTTTTGTACAACTTCTTATAAATCGCTGTAACTTTTGATAGAAGACTCAGACAAACATGTTTATGGCTTTATCTTATAGAACTCAATATCCCCGTGCTGGGCAAACAGGTTTTGCAGCCGTTTGAGCTAAGATTTTAAAATTATTCACATAATGAAAACCTATACTTTGTTTCAGGCGAGTTTCCCATTCAAATGCATGTAACAGTGAGAAACGCATTGTCTTGGCGAAATAAAGCGTTTTCGTACAACTTCATATAAATCGCTGTAACTTTTGATAGAAGACTCAGACAAACATATTTATGGCTTTATCTTATAGAACTCAATATCCCCGTGCTGGGCAAACAGGTTTTGCAGCCGTTTGAGCTAAGATTTTAAAATTATTCACATAATGAAAACCTATACTTTGTTTCAGGCGAGTTTCCCATTCAAATGCATGTAACAGTGAGAAATACACTGTCTTGGCGAAATAAAGCGTTTTTGTACAACTTCATATAAATCGCTGTAACTTTTGATAGAAGACTCAGACAAAGATGTTTATGGCTTTATCTTATAGAACTCAATATCCCCGTGCTGGGCAAACAGAACAGGTTTTGCAGCCGTTTGAGCTAAGATTTTAAAATTATTCACATAATGAAAACCTATACTTTGTTTCAGGCGAGTTTCCCATTCAAATGCATGTAACAGTGAGAAATACACTGTCTTGGCGAAATAAAGCGTTTTTCAACCACTTCATATAAATCGCTGTAACTTTTGATAGAAGACCCAGACAAACATGTTTATGGCTTTATCTTATAGAACTCAATATCCCCGTGCTGGGCAAACATGTTTTGCAGCCGTTTGAGCTAAGATTTTAAAATTATTCACATAATGAAAACCTATACTTTGTTTCAGGCGAGTTTCCCATTCAAATGCATGTAACAGTGAGAAACACACTGTCTTGGCGAAATAAAGCGTTTTTGAACAACTTCATATAAATCGCTGTAACTTTTGATAGAAGACTCAGACAAACATGTTTATGGCTTTATCTTATAGAACTCAATATCCCCGTGCTGGGCAAACAGGTTTTGCAGCCGTTTGAGCTAAGATTTTAAAATTATTCACATAATGAAAACCTATACTTTGTTTCAGGCGAGTTTCCCATTCAAATGCATGTAACAGTGAGAAACGCATTGTCTTGGCGAAATAAAGCGTTTTTGAACAACTTCATATAAATCGCTGTAACTTTTGATAGAAGACTCAGACAAACATGTTTATGGCTTTATCTTATAGAACTCAATATCCCCGTGCTGGGCAAACAGAACAGGTTTTGCAGCCGTTTGAGCTAAGATTTTAAAATTATTCACATAATGAAAACCTATACTTTGTTTCAGGCGAGTTTCCCATTCAAATGCATGTAACAGTGAGAAATACACTGTCTTGGCGAAATAAAGCGTTTTTCAACCACTTCATATAAATCGCTGTAACTTTTGATAGAAGACTCAGACAAACATGTTTATGGCTTTATCTTATAGAACTCAATATCCCCGTGCTGGGCAAACAGGTTTTGCAGCCGTTTGAGCTAAGATTTTAAAATTATTCACATAATGAAAACCTATACTTTGTTTCAGGCGAGTTTCCCATTCAAATGCATGTAACAGTGAGAAACGCATTGTCTTGGCGAAATAAAGCGTTTTCGTACAACTTCATATAAATCGCTGTAACTTTTGATAGAAGACTCAGACAAACATATTTATGGCTTTATCTTATAGAACTCAATATCCCCGTGCTGGGCAAACAGGTTTTGCAGCCGTTTGAGCTAAGATTTTAAAATTATTCACATAATGAAAACCTATACTTTGTCTCGGGTGAGTTTCCCATTCAAATGCATGTAACAGTGAGAAACACACTGTCTTGGCGAAATAAAGCGTTTTTGTACAACTTCATATAAATCGCTGTAACTTTTGATAGAAGACTCAGACAAACATATTTATGGCTTTATCTTATAGAACTCAATATCCCCGTGCTGGGCAAACAGGTTTTGCAGCCGTTTGAGCTAAGATTTTAAAATTATTCACATAATGAAAACCTATACTTTGTCTCGGGTGAGTTTCCCATTCAAATGCATGTAACAGTGAGAAACACACTGTCTTGGCGAAATAAAGCGTTTTTGTACAACTTCATATAAATCGCTGTAACTTTTGATAGAAGACTCAGACAAACATGTTTATGGCTTTATCTTATAGAACTCAATATCCCCGTGCTGGGCAAACAGAACAGGTTTTGCAGCCGTTTGAGCTAAGATTTTAAAATTATTCACATAATGAAAACCTATACTTTGTCTCGGGTGAGTTTCCCATTCAAATGCATGTAACAGTGAGAAACACACTGTCTTGGCGAAATAAAGCGTTTTTGTACAACTTCATATAAATCGCTGTAACTTTTGATAGAAGACTCAGACAAACATGTTTATGGCTTTATCTTATAGAACTCAATATCGCCGTGCTGGGCAAACAGAACAGGTTTTGCAGCCGTTTGAGCTAAGATTTTAAAATTATTCACATAATGAAAACCTATACTTTGTTTCAGGCGAGTTTCCCATTCAAATGCATGTAACAGTGAGAAACACACTGTCTTGGCGAAATAAAGCGTTTTTGAACAACTTCATATAAATCGCTGTAACTTTTGATAGAAGACTCAGACAAACATGTTTATGGCTTTATCTTATAGAACTCAATATCCCCGTGCTGGGCAAACAGGTTTTGCAGCCGTTTGAGCTAAGATTTTAAAATTATTCACATAATGAAAACCTATACTTTGTTTCAGGCGAGTTTCCCATTCAAATGCATGTAACAGTGAGAAACGCATTGTCTTGGTGAAATAAAGCGTTTTTGAACAACTTCATATAAATCGCTGTAACTTTTGATAGAAGACTCAGACAAACATGTTTATGGCTTTATCTTATAGAACTCAATATCCCCGTGCTGGGCAAACAGGTTTTGCAGCCGTTTGAGCTAAGATTTTAAAATTATTCACATAATGAAAACCTATACTTTGTTTCAGGCGAGTTTCCCATTCAAATGCATGTAACAGTGAGAAATACACTGTCTTGGCGAAATAAAGCGTTTTTCAACCACTTCATATAAATCGCTGTAACTTTTGATAGAAGACTCAGACAAACATATTTATGGCTTTATCTTATAGAACTCAATATCCCCGTGCTGGACAAACAGAACAGGTTTTGCAGCCGTTTGAGCTAAGATTTTAAAATTATTCACACAATGAAAACCTATACTTTGTTTCAGGTGAGTTTCCCATTCAAATGCATGTAACAGTGAGAAACGCATTGTCTTGGCGAAATAAAGCGTTTTTGTACAACTTCTTATAAATCGCTGTAACTTTTGATAGAAGACTCAGACAAACATGTTTATGGCTTTATCTTATAGAACTCAATATCCCCGTGCTGGGCAAACAGGTTTTGCAGCCGTTTGAGCTAAGATTTTAAAATTATTCACATAATGAAAACCTATACTTTGTTTCAGGCGAGTTTCCCATTCAAATGCATGTAACAGTGAGAAACGCATTGTCTTGGCGAAATAAAGCGTTTTCGTACAACTTCATATAAATCGCTGTAACTTTTGATAGAAGACTCAGACAAACATATTTATGGCTTTATCTTATAGAACTCAATATCCCCGTGCTGGGCAAACAGGTTTTGCAGCCGTTTGAGCTAAGATTTTAAAATTATTCACATAATGAAAACCTATACTTTGTTTCAGGCGAGTTTCCCATTCAAATGCATGTAACAGTGAGAAATACACTGTCTTGGCGAAATAAAGCGTTTTTGTACAACTTCATATAAATCGCTGTAACTTTTGATAGAAGACTCAGACAAAGATGTTTATGGCTTTATCTTATAGAACTCAATATCCCCGTGCTGGGCAAACAGAACAGGTTTTGCAGCCGTTTGAGCTAAGATTTTAAAATTATTCACATAATGAAAACCTATACTTTGTTTCAGGCGAGTTTCCCATTCAAATGCATGTAACAGTGAGAAATACACTGTCTTGGCGAAATAAAGCGTTTTTCAACCACTTCATATAAATCGCTGTAACTTTTGATAGAAGACCCAGACAAACATGTTTATGGCTTTATCTTATAGAACTCAATATCCCCGTGCTGGGCAAACATGTTTTGCAGCCGTTTGAGCTAAGATTTTAAAATTATTCACATAATGAAAACCTATACTTTGTTTCAGGCGAGTTTCCCATTCAAATGCATGTAACAGTGAGAAACACACTGTCTTGGCGAAATAAAGCGTTTTCGTACAACTTCATATAAATCGCTGTAACTTTTGATAGAAGACTCAGACAAACATGTTTATGGCTATATCTTATAGAACTCAATATCCCCGTGCTGGGCAAACATGTTTTGCAGCCGTTTGAGCTAAGATTTTAAAATTATTCACACAATGAAAACCTATACTTTGTTTCAGGCGAGTTTCCCATTCAAATGCATGTAACAGTGAGAAACGCATTGTCTTGGCGAAATAAAGCGTTTTTGAACAACTTCATATAAATCGCTGTAACTTTTGATAGAAGACTCAGACAAACATGTTTATGGCTTTATCTTATAGAACTCAATATCCCCGTGCTGGGCAAACAGGTTTTGCAGCCGTTTGAGCTAAGATTTTAAAATTATTCACATAATGAAAACCTATACTTTGTTTCAGGCGAGTTTCCCATTCAAATGCATGTAACAGTGAGAAACGCATTGTCTTGGCGAAATAAAGCGTTTTTGTACAACTTCATATAAATCGCTGTAACTTTTGATAGAAGACTCAGACAAAGATGTTTATGGCTTTATCTTATAGAACTCAATATCCCCGTGCTGGGCAAACAGGTTTTGCAGCCGTTTGAGCTAAGATTTTAAAATTATTCACATAATGAAAACCTATACTTTGTTTCAGGCGAGTTTCCCATTCAAATGCATGTAACAGTGAGAAATACACTGTCTTGGCGAAATAAAGCGTTTTTCAACCACTTCATATAAATCGCTGTAACTTTTGATAGAAGACTCAGACAAACATGTTTATGGCTTTATCTTATAGAACTCAATATCCCCGTGCTGGGCAAACATGTTTTGCAGCCGTTTGAGCTAAGATTTTAAAATTATTCACATAATGAAAACCTATACTTTGTTTCAGGCGAGTTTCCCATTCAAATGCATGTAACAGTGAGAAACGCATTGTCTTGGCGAAATAAAGCGTTTTCGTACAACTTCATATAAATCGCTGTAACTTTTGATAGAAGACTCAGACAAACATATTTATGGCTTTATCTTATAGAACTCAATATCCCCGTGCTGGGCAAACAGGTTTTGCAGCCGTTTGAGCTAAGATTTTAAAATTATTCACATAATGAAAACCTATACTTTGTCTCGGGTGAGTTTCCCATTCAAATGCATGTAACAGTGAGAAACGCATTGTCTTGGCGAAATAAAGCGTTTTCGTACAACTTCATATAAATCGCTGTAACTTTTGATAGAAGACTCAGACAAACATATTTATGGCTTTATCTTATAGAACTCAATATCCCCGTGCTGGGCAAACAGGTTTTGCAGCCGTTTGAGCTAAGATTTTAAAATTATTCACATAATGAAAACCTATACTTTGTCTCGGGTGAGTTTCCCATTCAAATGCATGTAACAGTGAGAAACACACTGTCTTGGCGAAATAAAGCGTTTTTGTACAACTTCATATAAATCGCTGTAACTTTTGATAGAAGACTCAGACAAACATATTTATGGCTTTATCTTATAGAACTCAATATCCCCGTGCTGGGCAAACAGGTTTTGCAGCCGTTTGAGCTAAGATTTTAAAATTATTCACATAATGAAAACCTATACTTTGTCTCGGGTGAGTTTCCCATTCAAATGCATGTAACAGTGAGAAACACACTGTCTTGGCGAAATAAAGCGTTTTTGTACAACTTCATATAAATCGCTGTAACTTTTGATAGAAGACTCAGACAAACATGTTTATGGCTTTATCTTATAGAACTCAATATCCCCGTGCTGGGCAAACAGAACAGGTTTTGCAGCCGTTTGAGCTAAGATTTTAAAATTATTCACATAATGAAAACCTATACTTTGTCTCGGGTGAGTTTCCCATTCAAATGCATGTAACAGTGAGAAACACACTGTCTTGGCGAAATAAAGCGTTTTTGTACAACTTCATATAAATCGCTGTAACTTTTGATAGAAGACTCAGACAAACATGTTTATGGCTTTATCTTATAGAACTCAATATCCCCGTGCTGGGCAAACAGAACAGGTTTTGCAGCCGTTTGAGCTAAGATTTTAAAATTATTCACATAATGAAAACCTATACTTTGTTTCAGGCGAGTTTCCCATTCAAATGCATGTAACAGTGAGAAATACACTGTCTTGGCGAAATAAAGCGTTTTTCAACCACTTCATATAAATCGCTGTAACTTTTGATAGAAGACTCAGACAAACATGTTTATGGCTTTATCTTATAGAACTCAATATCCCCGTGCTGGGCAAACAGGTTTTGCAGCCGTTTGAGCTAAGATTTTAAAATTATTCACATAATGAAAACCTATACTTTGTTTCAGGCGAGTTTCCCATTCAAATGCATGTAACAGTGAGAAACGCATTGTCTTGGCGAAATAAAGCGTTTTCGTACAACTTCATATAAATCGCTGTAACTTTTGATAGAAGACTCAGACAAACATATTTATGGCTTTATCTTATAGAACTCAATATCCCCGTGCTGGGCAAACAGGTTTTGCAGCCGTTTGAGCTAAGATTTTAAAATTATTCACATAATGAAAACCTATACTTTGTCTCGGGTGAGTTTCCCATTCAAATGCATGTAACAGTGAGAAACGCATTGTCTTGGCGAAATAAAGCGTTTTTGAACAACTTCATATAAATCGCTGTAACTTTTGATAGAAGACTCAGACAAACATATTTATGGCTTTATCTTATAGAACTCAATATCCCCGTGCTGGACAAACAGAACAGGTTTTGCAGCCGTTTGAGCTAAGATTTTAAAATTATTCACATAATGAAAACCTATACTTTGTTTCAGGCGAGTTTCCCATTCAAATGCATGTAACAGTGAGAAACGCATTGTCTTGGCGAAATAAAGCGTTTTCGTACAACTTCATATAAATCGCTGTAACTTTTGATAGAAGACTCAGACAAAGATGTTTATGGCTTTATCTTATAGAACTCAATATCCCTGTGCTGGGCAAACAGGTTTTGCAGCCGTTTGAGCTAAGATTTTAAAATTATTCACATAATGAAAACCTATACTTTGTTTCAGGTGAGTTTCCCATTCAAATGCATGTAACAGTGAGAAACACACTGTCTTGGCGAAATAAAGCGTTTTCGTACAACTTCATATAAATCGCTGTAACTTTTGATAGAAGACTCAGACAAACATGTTTATGGCTTTATCTTATAGAACTCAATATCCCCGTGCTGGGCAAACAGAACAGGTTTTGCAGCCGTTTGAGCTAAGATTTTAAAATTATTCACACAATGAAAACCTATACTTTGTTTCAGGTGAGTTTCCCATTCAAATGCATGTAACAGTGAGAAACGCATTGTCTTGGCGAAATAAAGCGTTTTTGTACAACTTCTTATAAATCGCTGTAACTTTTGATAGAAGACTCAGACAAACATGTTTATGGCTTTATCTTATAGAACTCAATATCCCCGTGCTGGGCAAACAGGTTTTGCAGCCGTTTGAGCTAAGATTTTAAAATTATTCACATAATGAAAACCTATACTTTGTTTCAGGCGAGTTTCCCATTCAAATGCATGTAACAGTGAGAAACGCATTGTCTTGGCGAAATAAAGCGTTTTTGTACAACTTCATATAAATCGCTGTAACTTTTGATAGAAGACTCAGACAAAGATGTTTATGGCTTTATCTTATAGAACTCAATATCCCCGTGCTGGGCAAACAGAACAGGTTTTGCAGCCGTTTGAGCTAAGATTTTAAAATTATTCACATAATGAAAACCTATACTTTGTTTCAGGCGAGTTTCCCATTCAAATGCATGTAACAGTGAGAAATACACTGTCTTGGCGAAATAAAGCGTTTTTCAACCACTTCATATAAATCGCTGTAACTTTTGATAGAAGACCCAGACAAACATGTTTATGGCTTTATCTTATAGAACTCAATATCCCCGTGCTGGGCAAACATGTTTTGCAGCCGTTTGAGCTAAGATTTTAAAATTATTCACATAATGAAAACCTATACTTTGTTTCAGGCGAGTTTCCCATTCAAATGCATGTAACAGTGAGAAACACACTGTCTTGGCGAAATAAAGCGTTTTCGTACAACTTCATATAAATCGCTGTAACTTTTGATAGAAGACTCAGACAAACATGTTTATGGCTATATCTTATAGAACTCAATATCCCCGTGCTGGGCAAACATGTTTTGCAGCCGTTTGAGCTAAGATTTTAAAATTATTCACACAATGAAAACCTATACTTTGTTTCAGGCGAGTTTCCCATTCAAATGCATGTAACAGTGAGAAACGCATTGTCTTGGCGAAATAAAGCGTTTTTGAACAACTTCATATAAATCGCTGTAACTTTTGATAGAAGACTCAGACAAACATGTTTATGGCTTTATCTTATAGAACTCAATATCCCCGTGCTGGGCAAACAGGTTTTGCAGCCGTTTGAGCTAAGATTTTAAAATTATTCACATAATGAAAACCTATACTTTGTTTCAGGCGAGTTTCCCATTCAAATGCATGTAACAGTGAGAAACGCATTGTCTTGGCGAAATAAAGCGTTTTTGTACAACTTCATATAAATCGCTGTAACTTTTGATAGAAGACTCAGACAAACATGTTTATGGCTTTATCTTATAGAACTCAATATCCCCGTGCTGGGCAAACAGGTTTTGCAGCCGTTTGAGCTAAGATTTTAAAATTATTCACATAATGAAAACCTATACTTTGTTTCAGGCGAGTTTCCCATTCAAATGCATGTAACAGTGAGAAATACACTGTCTTGGCGAAATAAAGCGTTTTTCAACCACTTCATATAAATCGCTGTAACTTTTGATAGAAGACTCAGACAAACATGTTTATGGCTTTATCTTATAGAACTCAATATCCCCGTGCTGGGCAAACATGTTTTGCAGCCGTTTGAGCTAAGATTTTAAAATTATTCACATAATGAAAACCTATACTTTGTTTCAGGCGAGTTTCCCATTCAAATGCATGTAACAGTGAGAAACGCATTGTCTTGGCGAAATAAAGCGTTTTCGTACAACTTCATATAAATCGCTGTAACTTTTGATAGAAGACTCAGACAAACATATTTATGGCTTTATCTTATAGAACTCAATATCCCCGTGCTGGGCAAACAGGTTTTGCAGCCGTTTGAGCTAAGATTTTAAAATTATTCACATAATGAAAACCTATACTTTGTCTCGGGTGAGTTTCCCATTCAAATGCATGTAACAGTGAGAAACACACTGTCTTGGCGAAATAAAGCGTTTTTCAACCACTTCATATAAATCGCTGTAACTTTTGATAGAAGACTCAGACAAACATGTTTATGGCTTTATCTTATAGAACTCAATATCCCCGTGCTGGGCAAACAGGTTTTGCAGCCGTTTGAGCTAAGATTTTAAAATTATTCACATAATGAAAACCTATACTTTGTTTCAGGCGAGTTTCCCATTCAAATGCATGTAACAGTGAGAAACGCATTGTCTTGGCGAAATAAAGCGTTTTCGTACAACTTCATATAAATCGCTGTAACTTTTGATAGAAGACTCAGACAAACATATTTATGGCTTTATCTTATAGAACTCAATATCCCCGTGCTGGGCAAACAGGTTTTGCAGCCGTTTGAGCTAAGATTTTAAAATTATTCACATAATGAAAACCTATACTTTGTTTCAGGCGAGTTTCCCATTCAAATGCATGTAACAGTGAGAAACACACTGTCTTGGCGAAATAAAGCGTTTTTCAACCACTTCATATAAATCGCTGTAACTTTTGATAGAAGACTCAGACAAACATGTTTATGGCTTTATCTTATAGAACTCAATATCCCCGTGCTGGGCAAACAGGTTTTGCAGCCGTTTGAGCTAAGATTTTAAAATTATTCACATAATGAAAACCTATACTTTGTTTCAGGCGAGTTTCCCATTCAAATGCATGTAACAGTGAGAAATACACTGTCTTGGCGAAATAAAGCGTTTTTCAACCACTTCATATAAATCGCTGTAACTTTTGATAGAAGACTCAGACAAACATGTTTATGGCTTTATCTTATAGAACTCAATATCCCCGTGCTGGGCAAACAGGTTTTGCAGCCGTTTGAGCTAAGATTTTAAAATTATTCACATAATGAAAACCTATACTTTGTTTCAGGCGAGTTTCCCATTCAAATGCATGTAACAGTGAGAAACACACTGTCTTGGCGAAATAAAGCGTTTTTCAACCACTTCATATAAATCGCTGTAACTTTTGATAGAAGACTCAGACAAACATGTTTATGGCTTTATCTTATAGAACTCAATATCCCCGTGCTGGGCAAACAGAACAGGTTTTGCAGCCGTTTGAGCTAAGATTTTAAAATTATTCACATAATGAAAACCTATACTTTGTTTCAGGCGAGTTTCCCATTCAAATGCATGTAACAGTGAGAAACACACTGTCTTGGCGAAATAAAGCGTTTTTCAACCACTTCATATAAATCGCTGTAACTTTTGATAGAAGACTCAGACAAACATGTTTATGGCTTTATCTTATAGAACTCAATATCCCCGTGCTGGGCAAACAGGTTTTGCAGCCGTTTGAGCTAAGATTTTAAAATTATTCACATAATGAAAACCTATACTTTGTTTCAGGCGAGTTTCCCATTCAAATGCATGTAACAGTGAGAAATACACTGTCTTGGCGAAATAAAGCGTTTTTCAACCACTTCATATAAATCGCTGTAACTTTTGATAGAAGACTCAGACAAACATGTTTATGGCTTTATCTTATAGAACTCAATATCCCCGTGCTGGGCAAACAGGTTTTGCAGCCGTTTGAGCTAAGATTTTAAAATTATTCACATAATGAAAACCTATACTTTGTTTCAGGCGAGTTTCCCATTCAAATGCATGTAACAGTGAGAAACACACTGTCTTGGCGAAATAAAGCGTTTTTCAACCACTTCATATAAATCGCTGTAACTTTTGATAGAAGACTCAGACAAACATGTTTATGGCTTTATCTTATAGAACTCAATATCCCCGTGCTGGGCAAACAGAACAGGTTTTGCAGCCGTTTGAGCTAAGATTTTAAAATTATTCACATAATGAAAACCTATACTTTGTTTCAGGCGAGTTTCCCATTCAAATGCATGTAACAGTGAGAAACACACTGTCTTGGCGAAATAAAGCGTTTTTCAACCACTTCATATAAATCGCTGTAACTTTTGATAGAAGACTCAGACAAACATGTTTATGGCTTTATCTTATAGAACTCAATATCCCCGTGCTGGGCAAACAGGTTTTGCAGCCGTTTGAGCTAAGATTTTAAAATTATTCACATAATGAAAACCTATACTTTGTCTCGGGTGAGTTTCCCATTCAAATGCATGTAACAGTGAGAAACACACTGTCTTGGCGAAATAAAGCGTTTTTGTACAACTTCATATAAATCGCTGTAACTTTTGATAGAAGACTCAGACAAACATGTTTATGGCTTTATCTTATAGAACTCAATATCCCCGTGCTGGGCAAACAGAACAGGTTTTGAGCTAAGATTTTAAAATTATTCACATAATGAAAACCTATACTTTGTTTCAGGCGAGTTTCCCATTCAAATGCATGTAACAGTGAGAAACGCATTGTCTTGGCGAAATAAAGCGTTTTTGAACAACTTCATATAAATCGCTGTAACTTTTGATAGAAGACTCAGACAAACATGTTTATGGCTTTATCTTATAGAACTCAATATCCCCGTGCTGGGCAAACAGAACAGGTTTTGCAGCCGTTTGAGCTAAGATTTTAAAATTATTCACATAATGAAAACCTATACTTTGTTTCAGGCGAGTTTCCCATTCAAATGCATGTAACAGTGAGAAACGCATTGTCTTGGCGAAATAAAGCGTTTTCGTACAACTTCATATAAATCGCTGTAACTTTTGATAGAAGACTCAGACAAACATATTTATGGCTTTATCTTATAGAACTCAATATCCCCGTGCTGGGCAAACAGGTTTTGCAGCCGTTTGAGCTAAGATTTTAAAATTATTCACATAATGAAAACCTATACTTTGTCTCGGGTGAGTTTCCCATTCAAATGCATGTAACAGTGAGAAACGCATTGTCTTGGCGAAATAAAGCGTTTTTGAACAACTTCATATAAATCGCTGTAACTTTTGATAGAAGACTCAGACAAACATGTTTATGGCTTTATCTTATAGAACTCAATATCCCCGTGCTGGGCAAACAGAACAGGTTTTGCAGCCGTTTGAGCTAAGATTTTAAAATTATTCACATAATGAAAACCTATACATTGTTTCAGGCGAGTTTCCCATTCAAATGCATGTAACAGTGAGAAACGCATTGTCTTGGCGAAATAAAGCGTTTTTGAACAACTTCATATAAATCGCTGTAACTTTTGATAGAAGACTCAGACAAACATGTTTATGGCTTTATCTTATAGAACTCAATATCCCCGTGCTGGGCAAACAGGTTTTGCAGCCGTTTGAGCTAAGATTTTAAAATTATTCACATAATGAAAACCTATACTTTGTTTCAGGCGAGTTTCCCATTCAAATGCATGTAACAGTGAGAAACGCATTGTCTTGGCGAAATAAAGCGTTTTTGAACAACTTCATATAAATCGCTGTAACTTTTGATAGAAGACTCAGACAAACATGTTTATGGCTTTATCTTATAGAACTCAATATCCCCGTGCTGGGCAAACAGGTTTTGCAGCCGTTTGAGCTAAGATTTTAAAATTATTCACATAATGAAAACCTATACTTTGTTTCAGGCGAGTTTCCCATTCAAATGCATGTAACAGTGAGAAACGCATTGTCTTTGCGAAATAAAGCGTTTTTGAACAACTTCATATAAATCGCTGTAACTTTTGATAGAAGACTCAGACAAACATGTTTATGGCTTTATCTTATAGAACTCAATATCCCCGTGCTGGGCAAACAGAACAGGTTTTGCAGCCGTTTGAGCTAAGATTCTAAAATTATTCACATAATGAAAACCTATACTTTGTCTCAGGCGAGTTTCCCATTCAAATGCATGTAACAGTGAGAAACACACTGTCTTGGCGAAATAAAGCGTTTTTGTACAACTTCATATAAATCGCTGTAACTTTTGATAGAAGACTCAGACAAACATGTTTATGGCTTTATCTTATAGAACTCAATATCCCCGTGCTGGGTAAACAGGTTTTGCAGCCGTTTGAGCTAAGATTTTAAAATTATTCACATAATGAAAACCTATACTTTGTTTCAGGCGAGTTTCCCATTCAAATGCATGTAACAGTGAGAAACGCATTGTCTTGGCGAAATAAAGCGTTTTTGAACAACTTCATATAAATCGCTGTAACTTTTGATAGAAGACTCAGACAAACATGTTTATGGCTTTATCTTATAGAACTCAATATCCCCGTGCTGGGCAAACAGGATTTGCAGCTGTTTGAGCTAAGATTTTAAAATTATTCACATAATGAAAACCTATACTTTGTTTCAGGCGAGTTTCCCATTCAAATGCATGTAACAGTGAGAAACGCATTGTCTTTGCGAAATAAAGCGTTTTTGAACAACTTCATATAAATCGCTGTAACTTTTGATAGAAGACTCAGACAAACATGTTTATGGCTTTATCTTATAGAACTCAATATCCCCGTGCTGGGCAAACAGGTTTTGCAGCCGTTTGAGCTAAGATTTTAAAATTATTCACATAATGAAAACCTATACTTTGTCTCGGGTGAGTTTCCCATTCAAATGCATGTAACAGTGAGAAACACACTGTCTTGGCGAAATAAAGCGTTTTTGTACAACTTCATATAAATCGCTGTAACTTTTGATAGAAGACTCAGACAAACATATTTATGGCTTTATCTTATAGAACTCAATATCCACGTGCTGGGCAAACAGGTTTTGCAGCCGTTTGAGCTAAGATTTTAAAATTATTCACATAATGAAAACCTATACTTTGTCTCGGGTGAGTTTCCCATTCAAATGCATGTAACAGTGAGAAACACACTGTCTTGGCGAAATAAAGCGTTTTTGTACAACTTCATATAAATCGCTGTAACTTTTGATAGAAGACTCAGACAAACATGTTTATGGCTTTATCTTATAGAACTCAATATCCCCGTGCTGGGCAAACAGAACAGGTTTTGCAGCCGTTTGAGCTAAGATTTTAAAATTATTCACATAATGAAAACCTATACTTTGTCTCGGGTGAGTTTCCCATTCAAATGCATGTAACAGTGAGAAACACACTGTCTTGGCGAAATAAAGCGTTTTTGTACAACTTCATATAAATCGCTGTAACTTTTGATAGAAGACTCAGACAAACATGTTTATGGCTTTATCTTATAGAACTCAATATCCCCGTGCTGGGCAAACAGAACAGGTTTTGCAGCCGTTTGAGCTAAGATTTTAAAATTATTCACATAATGAAAACCTATACTTTGTTTCAGGCGAGTTTCCCATTCAAATGCATGTAACAGTGAGAAATACACTGTCTTGGCGAAATAAAGCGTTTTTCAACCACTTCATATAAATCGCTGTAACTTTTGATAGAAGACTCAGACAAACATGTTTATGGCTTTATCTTATAGAACTCAATATCCCCGTGCTGGGCAAACAGGTTTTGCAGCCGTTTGAGCTAAGATTTTAAAATTATTCACATAATGAAAACCTATACTTTGTTTCAGGCGAGTTTCCCATTCAAATGCATGTAACAGTGAGAAACGCATTGTCTTGGCGAAATAAAGCGTTTTCGTACAACTTCATATAAATCGCTGTAACTTTTGATAGAAGACTCAGACAAACATATTTATGGCTTTATCTTATAGAACTCAATATCCCCGTGCTGGGCAAACAGGTTTTGCAGCCGTTTGAGCTAAGATTTTAAAATTATTCACATAATGAAAACCTATACTTTGTCTCGGGTGAGTTTCCCATTCAAATGCATGTAACAGTGAGAAACACACTGTCTTGGCGAAATAAAGCGTTTTTGTACAACTTCATATAAATCGCTGTAACTTTTGATAGAAGACTCAGACAAACATATTTATGGCTTTATCTTATAGAACTCAATATCCCCGTGCTGGGCAAACAGGTTTTGCAGCCGTTTGAGCTAAGATTTTAAAATTATTCACATAATGAAAACCTATACTTTGTCTCGGGTGAGTTTCCCATTCAAATGCATGTAACAGTGAGAAACACACTGTCTTGGCGAAATAAAGCGTTTTTGTACAACTTCATATAAATCGCTGTAACTTTTGATAGAAGACTCAGACAAACATGTTTATGGCTTTATCTTATAGAACTCAATATCCCCGTGCTGGGCAAACAGAACAGGTTTTGCAGCCGTTTGAGCTAAGATTTTAAAATTATTCACATAATGAAAACCTATACTTTGTTTCAGGCGAGTTTCCCATTCAAATGCATGTAACAGTGAGAAACACACTGTCTTGGCGAAATAAAGCGTTTTTGAACAACTTCATATAAATCGCTGTAACTTTTGATAGAAGACTCAGACAAAGATGTTTATGGCTTTATCTTATAGAACTCAATATCCCCGTGCTGGGCAAACAGGTTTTGCAGCCGTTTGAGCTAAGATTTTAAAATTATTCACATAATGAAAACCTATACTTTGTTTCAGGCGAGTTTCCCATTCAAATGCATGTAACAGTGAGAAACGCATTGTCTTGGCGAAATAAAGCGTTTTTCAACAACTTCATATAAATCGCTGTAACTTTTGATAGAAGACTCAGACAAACATGTTTATGGCTTTATCTTATAGAACTCAATATCCCCGTGCTGGGCAAACAGGTTTTGCAGCCGTTTGAGCTAAGATTTTAAAATTATTCACATAATGAAAACCTATACTTTGTTTCAGGCGAGTTTCCCATTCAAATGCATGTAACAGTGAGAAATACACTGTCTTGGCGAAATAAAGCGTTTTTCAACCACTTCATATAAATCGCTGTAACTTTTGATAGAAGACTCAGACAAAGATGTTTATGGCTTTATCTTATAGAACTCAATATCCCCGTGCTGGGCAAACAGGTTTTGCAGCCGTTTGAGCTAAGATTTTAAAATTATTCACATAATGAAAACCTATACTTTGTTTCAGGCGAGTTTCCCATTCAAATGCATGTAACAGTGAGAAACGCATTGTCTTGGCGAAATAAAGCGTTTTCGTACAACTTCATATAAATCGCTGTAACTTTTGATAGAAGACTCAGACAAACATATTTATGGCTTTATCTTATAGAACTCAATATCCCCGTGCTGGGCAAACAGGTTTTGCAGCCGTTTGAGCTAAGATTTTAAAATTATTCACATAATGAAAACCTATACTTTGTCTCGGGTGAGTTTCCCATTCAAATGCATGTAACAGTGAGAAACACACTGTCTTGGCGAAATAAAGCGTTTTTGTACAACTTCATATAAATCGCTGTAACTTTTGATAGAAGACTCAGACAAACATATTTATGGCTTTATCTTATAGAACTCAATATCCCCGTGCTGGGCAAACAGGTTTTGCAGCCGTTTGAGCTAAGATTTTAAAATTATTCACATAATGAAAACCTATACTTTGTCTCGGGTGAGTTTCCCATTCAAATGCATGTAACAGTGAGAAACACACTGTCTTGGCGAAATAAAGCGTTTTTGTACAACTTCATATAAATCGCTGTAACTTTTGATAGAAGACTCAGACAAACATGTTTATGGCTTTATCTTATAGAACTCAATATCCCCGTGCTGGGCAAACAGAACAGGTTTTGCAGCCGTTTGAGCTAAGATTTTAAAATTATTCACATAATGAAAACCTATACTTTGTCTCGGGTGAGTTTCCCATTCAAATGCATGTAACAGTGAGAAACACACTGTCTTGGCGAAATAAAGCGTTTTTGTACAACTTCATATAAATCGCTGTAACTTTTGATAGAAGACTCAGACAAACATGTTTATGGCTTTATCTTATAGAACTCAATATCCCCGTGCTGGGCAAACAGAACAGGTTTTGCAGCCGTTTGAGCTAAGATTTTAAAATTATTCACATAATGAAAACCTATACTTTGTTTCAGGCGAGTTTCCCATTCAAATGCATGTAACAGTGAGAAACACACTGTCTTGGCGAAATAAAGCGTTTTTGAACAACTTCATATAAATCGCTGTAACTTTTGATAGAAGACTCAGACAAACATGTTTATGGCTTTATCTTATAGAACTCAATATCCCCGTGCTGGGCAAACAGGTTTTGCAGCCGTTTGAGCTAAGATTTTAAAATTATTCACATAATGAAAACCTATACTTTGTTTCAGGCGAGTTTCCCATTCAAATGCATGTAACAGTGAGAAACGCATTGTCTTGGCGAAATAAAGCGTTTTTGAACAACTTCATATAAATCGCTGTAACTTTTGATAGAAGACTCAGACAAACATGTTTATGGCTTTATCTTATAGAACTCAATATCCCCGTGCTGGGCAAACAGGTTTTGCAGCCGTTTGAGCTAAGATTTTAAAATTATTCACATAATGAAAACCTATACTTTGTTTCAGGCGAGTTTCCCATTCAAATGCATGTAACAGTGAGAAATACACTGTCTTGGCGAAATAAAGCGTTTTTCAACCACTTCATATAAATCGCTGTAACTTTTGATAGAAGACTCAGACAAACATGTTTATGGCTTTATCTTATAGAACTCAATATCCCCGTGCTGGGCAAACAGAACAGGTTTTGCAGCCGTTTGAGCTAAGATTTTAAAATTATTCACATAATGAAAACCTATACTTTGTTTCAGGCGAGTTTCCCATTCAAATGCATGTAACAGTGAGAAACACACTGTCTTGGCGAAATAAAGCGTTTTTGTACAACTTCATATAAATCGCTGTAACTTTTGATAGAAGACTCAGACAAACATGTTTATGGCTTTATCTTATAGAACTCAATATCCCCGTGCTGGGCAAACAGAACAGGTTTTGCAGCCGTTTGAGCTAAGATTTTAAAATTATTCACATAATGAAAACCTATACTTTGTTTCAGGCGAGTTTCCCATTCAAATGCATGTAACAGTGAGAAATACACTGTCTTGGCGAAATAAAGCGTTTTTGAACAACTTCATATAAATCGCTGTAACTTTTGATAGAAGACTCAGACAAACATGTTTATGGCTTTATCTTATAGAACTCAATATCCCCGTGCTGGGCAGACAGGTTTTGCAGCCGTTTGAGCTAAGATTTTAAAATTATTCACATAATGAAAACCTATACTTTGTCTCGGGTGAGTTTCCCATTCAAATGCATGTAACAGTGAGAAACACACTGTCTTGGCGAAATAAAGCGTTTTTGTACAACTTCATATAAATCGCTGTAACTTTTGATAGAAGACTCAGACAAACATGTTTATGGCTTTATCTTATAGAACTCAATATCCCCGTGCTGGGCAAACAGGTTTTGCAGCCGTTTGAGCTAAGATTTTAAAATTATTCACATAATGAAAACCTATACTTTGTTTCAGGCGAGTTTCCCATTCAAATGCATGTAACAGTGAGAAACGCATTGTCTTGGCGAAATAAAGCGTTTTCGTACAACTTCATATAAATCGCTGTAACTTTTGATAGAAGACTCAGACAAACATATTTATGGCTTTATCTTATAGAACTCAATATCCCCGTGCTGGGCAAACAGAACAGGTTTTGCAGCCGTTTGAGCTAAGATTTTAAAATTATTCACATAATGAAAACCTATACTTTGTTTCAGGCGAGTTTCCCATTCAAATGCATGTAACAGTGAGAAACGCATTGTCTTGGCGAAATAAAGCGTTTTTGAACAACTTCATATAAATCGCTGTAACTTTTGATAGAAGACTCAGACAAACATGTTTATGGCTTTATCTTATAGAACTCAATATCCCCGTGCTGGGCAAACAGGTTTTGCAGCCGTTTGAGCTAAGATTTTAAAATTATTCACATAATGAAAACCTATACTTTGTCTCGGGTGAGTTTCCCATTAGAATGCATGTAACAGTGAGAAACGCATTGTCTTGGCGAAATAAAGCGTTTTTGAACAACTTCATATAAATCGCTGTAACTTTTGATAGAAGACTCAGACAAAGATGTTTATGGCTTTATCTTATAGAACTCAATATCCCCGTGCTGGGCAAACAGGTTTTGCAGCCGTTTGAGCTAAGATTTTAAAATTATTCACATAATGAAAACCTATACTTTGTTTCAGGCGAGTTTCCCATTCAAATGCATGTAACAGTGAGAAACGCATTGTCTTGGCGAAATAAAGCGTTTTTGAACAACTTCATATAAATCGCTGTAACTTTTGATAGAAGACTCAGACAAACATGTTTATGGCTTTATCTTATAGAACTCAATATCCCCGTGCTGGGCAAACAGGTTTTGCAGCCGTTTGAGCTAAGATTTTAAAATTATTCACATAATGAAAACCTATACTTTGTTTCAGGCGAGTTTCCCATTCAAATGCATGTAACAGTGAGAAACGCATTGTCTTGGCGAAATAAAGCGTTTTTGAACAACTTCATATAAATCGCTGTAACTTTTGATAGAAGACTCAGACAAAGATGTTTATGGCTTTATCTTATAGAACTCAATATCCCCGTGCTGGGCAAACAGGTTTTGCAGCCGTTTGAGCTAAGATTTTAAAATTATTCACATAATGAAAACCTATACTTTGTTTCAGGCGAGTTTCCCATTCAAATGCATGTAACAGTGAGAAACGCATTGTCTTGGCGAAATAAAGCGTTTTTGAACAACTTCATATAAATCGCTGTAACTTTTGATAGAAGACTCAGACAAACATGTTTATGGCTTTATCTTATAGAACTCAATATCCCCGTGCTGGGCAGACAGGTTTTGCAGCCGTTTGATGTAAGATTTTAAAATTACTCACATAATGAAAACCTATACTTTGTTTCAGGCGAGTTTCCCATTCAAATGCATGTAACAGTGAGAAACGCATTGTCTTGGCGAAATAAAGCGTTTTTGAACAACTTCATATAAATCGCTGTAACTTTTGATAGAAGACTCAGACAAACATGTTTATGGCTTTATCTTATAGAACTCAATATCCCCGTGCTGGGCAAACAGAACAGGTTTTGCAGCCGTTTGAGCTAAGATTTTAAAATTATTCACATAATGAAAACCTATACTTTGTTTCAGGCGAGTTTCCCATTCAAATGCATGTAACAGTGAGAAACACACTGTCTTGGCGAAATAAAGCGTTTTTGTACAACTTCATATAAATCGCTGTAACTTTTGATAGAAGACTCAGACAAACATGTTTATGGCTTTATCTTATAGAACTCAATATCCCGTGCTGGGCAAACATGTTTTGCAGCCGTTTGAGCTAAGATTTTAAAATTATTCACATAATGAAAACCTATACTTTGTTTCAGGCGAGTTTCCCATTCAAATGCATGTAACAGTGAGAAACGCATTGTCTTGGCGAAATAAAGCGTTTTTGAACAACTTCATATAAATCGCTGTAACTTTTGATAGAAGACTCAGACAAACATGTTTATGGCTTTATCTTATAGAACTCAATATCCCCGTGCTGGGCAAACAGGTTTTGCAGCCGTTTGAGCTAAGATTTTAAAATTATTCACATAATGAAAACCTATACTTTGTTTCAGGCGAGTTTCCCATTCAAATGCATGTAACAGTGAGAAACGCATTGTCTTGGCGAAAGAAAGCGTTTTTGTACAACTTCATATAAATCGCTGTAACTTTTGATAGAAGACTCAGACAAACATGTTTATGGCTTTATCTTATAGAACTCAATATCCCCGTGCTGGGCAAACAGAACAGGTTTTGCAGCCGTTTGAGCTAAGATTTTAAAATTATTCACATAATGAAAACCTATACTTTGTTTCAGGCGAGTTTCCCATTCAAATGCATGTAACAGTGAGAAATACACTGTCTTGGCGAAATAAAGCGTTTTTCAACCACTTCATATAAATCGCTGTAACTTTTGATAGAAGACTCAGACAAACATGTTTATGGCTTTATCTTATAGAACTCAATATCCCCGTGCTGGGCAAACAGGTTTTGCAGCCGTTTGAGCTAAGATTTTAAAATTATTCACATAATGAAAACCTATACTTTGTTTCAGGCGAGTTTCCCATTCAAATGCATGTAACAGTGAGAAACGCATTGTCTTGGCGAAATAAAGCGTTTTCGTACAACTTCATATAAATCGCTGTAACTTTTGATAGAAGACTCAGACAAACATGTTTATGGCTTTATCTTATAGAACTCAATATCCCGTGCTGGGCAAACAGGTTTTGCAGCCGTTTGAGCTAAGATTTTAAAATTATTCACATAATGAAAACCTATACTTTGTTTCAGGCGAGTTTCCCATTCAAATGCATGTAACAGTGAGAAACGCATTGTCTTGGCGAAAGAAAGCGTTTTTGTACAACTTCATATAAATCGCTGTAACCTTTGATAGAAGACTCAGACAAACATGTTTATGGCTTTATCTTATAGAACTCAATATCCCCGTGCTGGGCAAACAGAACAGGTTTTGCAGCCGTTTGAGCTAAGATTTTAAAATTATTCACATAATGAAAACCTATACTTTGTTTCAGGCGAGTTTCCCATTCAAATGCATGTAACAGTGAGAAATACACTGTCTTGGCGAAATAAAGCGTTTTTCAACCACTTCATATAAATCGCTGTAACTTTTGATAGAAGACTCAGACAAACATGTTTATGGCTTTATCTTATAGAACTCAATATCCCCGTGCTGGGCAAACAGGTTTTGCAGCCGTTTGAGCTAAGATTTTAAAATTATTCACATAATGAAAACCTATACTTTGTTTCAGGCGAGTTTCCCATTCAAATGCATGTAACAGTGAGAAACGCATTGTCTTGGCGAAATAAAGCGTTTTCGTACAACTTCATATAAATCGCTGTAACTTTTGATAGAAGACTCAGACAAACATGTTTATGGCTTTATCTTATAGAACTCAATATCCCGTGCTGGGCAAACAGGTTTTGCAGCCGTTTGAGCTAAGATTTTAAAATTATTCACATAATGAAAACCTATACTTTGTTTCAGGCGAGTTTCCCATTCAAATGCATGTAACAGTGAGAAACGCATTGTCTTGGCGAAAGAAAGCGTTTTTGTACAACTTCATATAAATCGCTGTAACTTTTGATAGAAGACTCAGACAAACATGTTTATGGCTTTATCTTATAGAACTCAATATCCCCGTGCTGGGCAAACAGAACAGGTTTTGCAGCCGTTTGAGCTAAGATTTTAAAATTATTCACATAATGAAAACCTATACTTTGTTTCAGGCGAGTTTCCCATTCAAATGCATGTAACAGTGAGAAATACACTGTCTTGGCGAAATAAAGCGTTTTTCAACCACTTCATATAAATCGCTGTAACTTTTGATAGAAGACTCAGACAAACATGTTTATGGCTTTATCTTATAGAACTCAATATCCCGTGCTGGGCAAACAGGTTTTGCAGCCGTTTGAGCTAAGATTTTAAAATTATTCACATAATGAAAACCTATACTTTGTTTCAGGCGAGTTTCCCATTCAAATGCATGTAACAGTGAGAAACGCATTGTCTTGGCGAAATAAAGCGTTTTTGAACAACTTCATATAAATAGCTGTAACTTTTGATAGAAGACTCAGACAAACATGTTTATGGCTTTATCTTATAGAACTCAATATCCCCGTGCTGGGCAAACAGGTTTTGCAGCCGTTTGAGCTAAGATTTTAAAATTATTCACATAATGAAAACCTATACTTTGTTTCAGGCGAGTTTCCCATTCAAATGCATGTAACAGTGAGAAATACACTGTCTTGGCGAAATAAAGCGTTTTTCAACCACTTCATATAAATCGCTGTAACTTTTGATAGAAGACTCAGACAAACATGTTTATGGCTTTATCTTATAGAACTCAATATCCCCGTGCTGGGCAAACAGGTTTTGCAGCCGTTTGAGCTAAGATTTTAAAATTATTCACATAATGAAAACCTATACATTGTCTCGGGTGAGTTTCCCATTAGAATGCATGTAACAGTGAGAAACACACTGTCTTGGCGAAATAAAGCGTTTTTGTACAACTTCATATAAATCGCTGTAACTTTTGATAGAAGACTCAGACAAACATGTTTATGGCTTTATCTTATAGAACTCAATATCCCCGTGCTGGGCAAACAGGTTTTGCAGCCGTTTGAGCTAAGATTTTAAAATTATTCACATAATGAAAACCTATACTTTGTTTCAGGCGAGTTTCCCATTCAAATGCATGTAACAGTGAGAAATACACTGTCTTGGCGAAATAAAGCGTTTTTCAACCACTTCATATAAATCGCTGTAACTTTTGATAGAAGACTCAGACAAACATGTTTATGGCTTTATCTTATAGAACTCAATATCCCGTGCTGGGCAAACAGGTTTTGCAGCCGTTTGAGCTAAGATTTTAAAATTATTCACATAATGAAAGCCTATACTTTGTTTCAGGCGAGTTTCCCATTCAAATGCATGTAACAGTGAGAAACGCATTGTCTTGGCGAAATAAAGCGTTTTTGAACAACTTCATATAAATCGCTGTAACTTTTGATAGAAGACTCAGACAAACATGTTTATGGCTTTATCTTATAGAACTCAATATCCCATGCTGGGCAAACATGTTTTGCAGCCGTTTGAGCTAAGATTTTAAAATTATTCACATAATGAAAACCTATACTTTGTTTCAGGCGAGTTTCCCATTCAAATGCATGTAACAGTGAGAAATACACTGTCTTGGCGAAATAAAGCGTTTTTCAACCACTTCATATAAATCGCTGTAACTTTTGATAGAAGACTCAGACAAACATGTTTATGGCTTTATCTTATAGAACTCAATATCCCGTGCTGGGCAAACAGGTTTTGCAGCCGTTTGAGCTAAGATTTTAAAATTATTCACATAATGAAAACCTATACTTTGTTTCAGGCGAGTTTCCCATTCAAATGCATGTAACAGTGAGAAACGCATTGTCTTGGCGAAATAAAGCGTTTTCGTACAACTTCATATAAATCGCTGTAACTTTTGATAGAAGACTCAGACAAACATATTTATGGCTTTATCTTATAGAACTCAATATCCCCGTGCTGGGCAAACAGAACAGGTTTTGCAGCCGTTTGAGCTAAGATTTTAAAATTATTCACATAATGAAAACCTATACTTTGTTTCAGGCGAGTTTCCCATTCAAATGCATGTAACAGTGAGAAACGCATTGTCTTGGCGAAATAAAGCGTTTTTCAACAACTTCATATACATCGCTGTAACTTTTGATAGAAGACTCAGACAAACATGTTTATGGCTTTATCTTATAGAACTCAATATCCCCGTGCTGGGCAAACAGGTTTTGCAGCCGTTTGAGCTAAGATTTTAAAATTATTCACATAATGAAAACCTATACTTTGTTACAGGCGAGTTTCCCATTCAAATGCATGTAACAGTGAGAAACGCATTGTCTTGGCGAAATAAAGCGTTTTCGTACAACTTCATATAAATCGCTGTAACTTTTGATAGAAGACTCAGACAAACATGTTTATGGCTTTATCTTATAGAACTCAATATCCCCGTGCTGGGCAAACAGGTTTTGCAGCCGTTTGAGCTAAGATTTTAAAATTATTCACATAATGAAAACCTATACTTTGTTTCAGGCGAGTTTCCCATTCAAATGCATGTAACAGTGAGAAATACACTGTCTTGGCGAAATAAAGCGTTTTTCAACCACTTCATATAAATCGCTGTAACTTTTGATAGAAGACTCAGACAAACATGTTTATGGCTTTATCTTATAGAACTCAATATCCCCGTGCTGGGCAAACAGAACAGGTTTTGCAGCCGTTTGAGCTAAGATTTTAAAATTATTCACATAATGAAAGCCTATACTTTGTTTCAGGCGAGTTTCCCATTCAAATGCATGTAACAGTGAGAAACGCATTGTCTTGGCGAAATAAAGCGTTTTTGAACAACTTCATATAAATCGCTGTAACTTTTGATAGAAGACTCAGACAAACATGTTTATGGCTTTATCTTATAGAACTCAATATCCCGTGCTGGGCAAACAGGTTTTGCAGCCGTTTGAGCTAAGATTTTAAAATTATTCACATAATGAAAACCTATACTTTGTTTCAGGCGAGTTTCCCATTCAAATGCATGTAACAGTGAGAAATACACTGTCTTGGCGAAATAAAGCGTTTTTCAACCACTTCATATAAATCGCTGTAACTTTTGATAGAAGACTCAGACAAACATGTTTATGGCTTTATCTTATAGAACTCAATATCCCGTGCTGGGCAAACAGGTTTTGCAGCCGTTTGAGCTAAGATTTTAAAATTATTCACATAATGAAAACCTATACTTTGTTTCAGGCGAGTTTCCCATTCAAATGCATGTAACAGTGAGAAACGCATTGTCTTGGCGAAATAAAGCGTTTTTGAACAACTTCATATAAATAGCTGTAACTTTTGATAGAAGACTCAGACAAACATGTTTATGGCTTTATCTTATAGAACTCAATATCCCCGTGCTGGGCAAACAGGTTTTGCAGCCGTTTGAGCTAAGATTTTAAAATTATTCACATAATGAAAACCTATACTTTGTTTCAGGCGAGTTTCCCATTCAAATGCATGTAACAGTGAGAAATACACTGTCTTGGCGAAATAAAGCGTTTTTCAACCACTTCATATAAATCGCTGTAACTTTTGATAGAAGACTCAGACAAACATGTTTATGGCTTTATCTTATAGAACTCAATATCCCCGTGCTGGGCAAACAGGTTTTGCAGCCGTTTGAGCTAAGATTTTAAAATTATTCACATAATGAAAACCTATACTTTGTTTCAGGCGAGTTTCCCATTCAAATGCATGTAACAGTGAGAAATACACTGTCTTGGCGAAATAAAGCGTTTTTCAACCACTTCATATAAATCGCTGTAACTTTTGATAGAAGACTCAGACAAACATGTTTATGGCTTTATCTTATAGAACTCAATATCCCGTGCTGGGCAAACAGGTTTTGCAGCCGTTTGAGCTAAGATTTTAAAATTATTCACATAATGAAAGCCTATACTTTGTTTCAGGCGAGTTTCCCATTCAAATGCATGTAACAGTGAGAAACGCATTGTCTTGGCGAAATAAAGCGTTTTTGAACAACTTCATATAAATCGCTGTAACTTTTGATAGAAGACTCAGACAAACATGTTTATGGCTTTATCTTATAGAACTCAATATCCCATGCTGGGCAAACATGTTTTGCAGCCGTTTGAGCTAAGATTTTAAAATTATTCACATAATGAAAACCTATACTTTGTTTCAGGCGAGTTTCCCATTCAAATGCATGTAACAGTGAGAAATACACTGTCTTGGCGAAATAAAGCGTTTTTCAACCACTTCATATAAATCGCTGTAACTTTTGATAGAAGACTCAGACAAACATGTTTATGGCTTTATCTTATAGAACTCAATATCCCGTGCTGGGCAAACAGGTTTTGCAGCCGTTTGAGCTAAGATTTTAAAATTATTCACATAATGAAAACCTATACTTTGTTTCAGGCGAGTTTCCCATTCAAATGCATGTAACAGTGAGAAACGCATTGTCTTGGCGAAATAAAGCGTTTTCGTACAACTTCATATAAATCGCTGTAACTTTTGATAGAAGACTCAGACAAACATATTTATGGCTTTATCTTATAGAACTCAATATCCCCGTGCTGGGCAAACAGAACAGGTTTTGCAGCCGTTTGAGCTAAGATTTTAAAATTATTCACATAATGAAAACCTATACTTTGTTTCAGGCGAGTTTCCCATTCAAATGCATGTAACAGTGAGAAACGCATTGTCTTGGCGAAATAAAGCGTTTTTCAACAACTTCATATACATCGCTGTAACTTTTGATAGAAGACTCAGACAAACATGTTTATGGCTTTATCTTATAGAACTCAATATCCCCGTGCTGGGCAAACAGGTTTTGCAGCCGTTTGAGCTAAGATTTTAAAATTATTCACATAATGAAAACCTATACTTTGTTACAGGCGAGTTTCCCATTCAAATGCATGTAACAGTGAGAAACGCATTGTCTTGGCGAAATAAAGCGTTTTCGTACAACTTCATATAAATCGCTGTAACTTTTGATAGAAGACTCAGACAAACATGTTTATGGCTTTATCTTATAGAACTCAATATCCCCGTGCTGGGCAAACAGGTTTTGCAGCCGTTTGAGCTAAGATTTTAAAATTATTCACATAATGAAAACCTATACTTTGTTTCAGGCGAGTTTCCCATTCAAATGCATGTAACAGTGAGAAATACACTGTCTTGGCGAAATAAAGCGTTTTTCAACCACTTCATATAAATCGCTGTAACTTTTGATAGAAGACTCAGACAAACATGTTTATGGCTTTATCTTATAGAACTCAATATCCCCGTGCTGGGCAAACAGGTTTTGCAGCCGTTTGAGCTAAGATTTTAAAATTATTCACATAATGAAAACCTATACTTTGTTACAGGCGAGTTTCCCATTCAAATGCATGTAACAGTGAGAAACGCATTGTCTTGGCGAAATAAAGCGTTTTCGTACAACTTCATATAAATCGCTGTAACTTTTGATAGAAGACTCAGACAAACATGTTTATGGCTTTATCTTATAGAACTCAATATCCCCGTGCTGGGCAAACAGGTTTTGCAGCCGTTTGAGCTAAGATTTTAAAATTATTCACATAATGAAAACCTATACTTTGTTTCAGGCGAGTTTCCCATTCAAATGCATGTAACAGTGAGAAATACACTGTCTTGGCGAAATAAAGCGTTTTTCAACCACTTCATATAAATCGCTGTAACTTTTGATAGAAGACTCAGACAAACATGTTTATGGCTTTATCTTATAGAACTCAATATCCCCGTGCTGGGCAAACAGAACAGGTTTTGCAGCCGTTTGAGCTAAGATTTTAAAATTATTCACATAATGAAAGCCTATACTTTGTTTCAGGCGAGTTTCCCATTCAAATGCATGTAACAGTGAGAAACGCATTGTCTTGGCGAAATAAAGCGTTTTTGAACAACTTCATATAAATCGCTGTAACTTTTGATAGAAGACTCAGACAAACATGTTTATGGCTTTATCTTATAGAACTCAATATCCCCGTGCTGGGCAAACATGTTTTGCAGCCGTTTGAGCTAAGATTTTAAAATTATTCACATAATGAAAACCTATACTTTGTTTCAGGCGAGTTTCCCATTCAAATGCATGTAACAGTGAGAAATACACTGTCTTGGCGAAATAAAGCGTTTTTCAACCACTTCATATAAATCGCTGTAACTTTTGATAGAAGACTCAGACAAACATGTTTATGGCTTTATCTTATAGAACTCAATATCCCGTGCTGGGCAAACAGGTTTTGCAGCCGTTTGAGCTAAGATTTTAAAATTATTCACATAATGAAAACCTATACTTTGTTTCAGGCGAGTTTCCCATTCAAATGCATGTAACAGTGAGAAACGCATTGTCTTGGTGAAATAAAGCGTTTTCGTACAACTTCATATAAATCGCTGTAACTTTTGATAGAAGACTCAGACAAACATATTTATGGCTTTATCTTATAGAACTCAATATCCCCGTGCTGGGCAAACAGAACAGGTTTTGCAGCCGTTTGAGCTAAGATTTTAAAATTATTCACATAATGAAAACCTATACTTTGTTTCAGGCGAGTTTCCCATTCAAATGCATGTAACAGTGAGAAACGCATTGTCTTGGCGAAATAAAGCGTTTTTCAACAACTTCATATACATCGCTGTAACTTTTGATAGAAGACTCAGACAAACATGTTTATGGCTTTATCTTATAGAACTCAATATCCCCGTGCTGGGCAAACAGGTTTTGCAGCCGTTTGAGCTAAGATTTTAAAATTATTCACATAATGAAAACCTATACTTTGTTACAGGCGAGTTTCCCATTCAAATGCATGTAACAGTGAGAAACGCATTGTCTTGGCGAAATAAAGCGTTTTCGTACAACTTCATATAAATCGCTGTAACTTTTGATAGAAGACTCAGACAAACATGTTTATGGCTTTATCTTATAGAACTCAATATCCCCGTGCTGGGCAAACAGAACAGGTTTTGCAGCCGTTTGAGCTAAGATTTTAAAATTATTCACATAATGAAAACCTATACTTTGTTTCAGGCGAGTTTCCCATTCAAATGCATGTAACAGTGAGAAACACACTGTCTTGGCGAAATAAAGCGTTTTTGTACAACTTCATATAAATCGCTGTAACTTTTGATAGAAGACTCAGACAAACATGTTTATGGCTTTATCTTATAGAACTCAATATCCCCGTGCTGGGCAAACAGGTTTTGCAGCCGTTTGAGCTAAGATTTTAAAATTATTCACCTAATGAAAACCTATACTTTGTTTCAGGCGAGTTTCCCATTCAAATGCATGTAACAGTGAGAAACGCATTGTCTTGGCGAAATAAAGCGTTTTTGAACAACTTCATATAAATCGCTGTAACTTTTGATAGAAGACTCAGACAAACATGTTTATGGCTTTATCTTATAGAACTCAATATCCCCGTGCTGGGCAAACAGGTTTTGCAGCCGTTTGAGCTAAGATTTTAAAATTATTCACATAATGAAAACCTATACTTTGTTTCAGGCGAGTTTCCCATTCAAATGCATGTAACAGTGAGAAATACACTGTCTTGGCGAAATAAAGCGTTTTTCAACCACTTCATATAAATCGCTGTAACTTTTGATAGAAGACTCAGACAAACATGTTTATGGCTTTATCTTATAGAACTCAATATCCCCGTGCTGGGCAAACATGTTTTGCAGCCGTTTGAGCTAAGATTTTAAAATTATTCACATAATGAAAACCTATACTTTGTTTCAGGCGAGTTTCCCATTCAAATGCATGTAACAGTGAGAAACGCATTGTCTTGGCGAAATAAAGCGTTTTTCAACCACTTCATATAAATCGCTGTAACTTTTGATAGAAGACTCAGACAAACATGTTTATGGCTTTATCTTATAGAACTCAATATCCCCGTGCTGGGCAAACATGTTTTGCAGCCGTTTGAGCTAAGATTTTAAAATTATTCACATAATGAAAACCTATACTTTGTTTCAGGCGAGTTTCCCATTCAAATGCATGTAACAGTGAGAAATACACTGTCTTGGCGAAATAAAGCGTTTTTCAACCACTTCATATAAATCGCTGTAACTTTTGATAGAAGACTCAGACAAACATGTTTATGGCTTTATCTTATAGAACTCAATATCCCGTGCTGGGCAAACAGGTTTTGCAGCCGTTTGAGCTAAGATTTTAAAATTATTCACATAATGAAAGCCTATACTTTGTTTCAGGCGAGTTTCCCATTCAAATGCATGTAACAGTGAGAAACGCATTGTCTTGGCGAAATAAAGCGTTTTTCAACAACTTCATATACATCGCTGTAACTTTTGATAGAAGACTCAGACAAACATGTTTATGGCTTTATCTTATAGAACTCAATATCCCCGTGCTGGGCAAACAGGTTTTGCAGCCGTTTGAGCTAAGATTTTAAAATTATTCACATAATGAAAACCTATACTTTGTTACAGGCGAGTTTCCCATTCAAATGCATGTAACAGTGAGAAACGCATTGTCTTGGCGAAATAAAGCGTTTTCGTACAACTTCATATAAATCGCTGTAACTTTTGATAGAAGACTCAGACAAACATGTTTATGGCTTTATCTTATAGAACTCAATATCCCGTGCTGGGCAAACAGGTTTTGCAGCCGTTTGAGCTAAGATTTTAAAATTATTCACATAATGAAAACCTATACTTTGTTTCAGGCGAGTTTCCCATTCAAATGCATGTAACAGTGAGAAACGCATTGTCTTGGCGAAATAAAGCGTTTTTGAACAACTTCATATAAATCGCTGTAACTTTTGATAGAAGACTCAGACAAACATGTTTATGGCTTTATCTTATAGAACTCAATATCCCCGTGCTGGGCAAACAGGTTTTGCAGCCGTTTGAGCTAAGATTTTAAAATTATTCACATAATGAAAACCTATACTTTGTTTCAGGCGAGTTTCCCATTCAAATGCATGTAACAGTGAGAAATACACTGTCTTGGCGAAATAAAGCGTTTTTCAACCACTTCATATAAATCGCTGTAACTTTTGATAGAAGACTCAGACAAACATGTTTATGGCTTTATCTTATAGAACTCAATATCCCCGTGCTGGGCAAACAGAACAGGTTTTGCAGCCGTTTGAGCTAAGATTTTAAAATTATTCACATAATGAAAACCTATACTTTGTTTCAGGCGAGTTTCCCATTCAAATGCATGTAACAGTGAGAAACACACTGTCTTGGCGAAATAAAGCGTTTTTGTACAACTTCATATAAATCGCTGTAACTTTTGATAGAAGACTCAGACAAACATGTTTATGGCTTTATCTTATAGAACTCAATATCCCCGTGCTGGGCAAACAGGTTTTGCAGCCGTTTGAGCTAAGATTTTAAAATTATTCACATAATGAAAACCTATACTTTGTTTCAGGCGAGTTTCCCATTCAAATGCATGTAACAGTGAGAAACGCATTGTCTTGGCGAAATAAAGCGTTTTTGAACAACTTCATATAAATCGCTGTAACTTTTGATAGAAGACTCAGACAAACATGTTTATGGCTTTATCTTATAGAACTCAATATCCCCGTGCTGGGCAAACAGGTTTTGCAGCCGTTTGAGCTAAGATTTTAAAATTATTCACATAATGAAAACCTATACATTGTCTCGGGTGAGTTTCCCATTAGAATGCATGTAACAGTGAGAAACACACTGTCTTGGCGAAATAAAGCGTTTTTGTACAACTTCATATAAATCGCTGTAACTTTTGATAGAAGACTCAGACAAACATGTTTATGGCTTTATCTTATAGAACTCAATATCCCCGTGCTGGGCAAACATGTTTTGCAGCCGTTTGAGCTAAGATTTTAAAATTATTCACATAATGAAAACCTATACTTTGTTTCAGGCGAGTTTCCCATTCAAATGCATGTAACAGTGAGAAATACACTGTCTTGGCAAAATAAAGCGTTTTTCAACCACTTCATATAAATCGCTGTAACTTTTGATAGAAGACTCAGACAAACATGTTTATGGCTTTATCTTATAGAACTCAATATCCCGTGCTGGGCAAACAGGTTTTGCAGCCGTTTGAGCTAAGATTTTAAAATTATTCACATAATGAAAGCCTATACTTTGTTTCAGGCGAGTTTCCCATTCAAATGCATGTAACAGTGAGAAACGCATTGTCTTGGCGAAATAAAGCGTTTTCGTACAACTTCATATAAATCGCTGTAACTTTTGATAGAAGACTCAGACAAACATATTTATGGCTTTATCTTATAGAACTCAATATCCCCGTGCTGGGCAAACAGAACAGGTTTTGCAGCCGTTTGAGCTAAGATTTTAAAATTATTCACATAATGAAAACCTATACTTTGTTTCAGGCGAGTTTCCCATTCAAATGCATGTAACAGTGAGAAACGCATTGTCTTGGCGAAATAAAGCGTTTTTCAACAACTTCATATACATCGCTGTAACTTTTGATAGAAGACTCAGACAAACATGTTTATGGCTTTATCTTATAGAACTCAATATCCCCGTGCTGGGCAAACAGGTTTTGCAGCCGTTTGAGCTAAGATTTTAAAATTATTCACATAATGAAAACCTATACTTTGTTACAGGCGAGTTTCCCATTCAAATGCATGTAACAGTGAGAAATACACTGTCTTGGCGAAATAAAGCGTTTTTCAACCACTTCATATAAATCGCTGTAACTTTTGATAGAAGACTCAGACAAACATGTTTATGGCTTTATCTTATAGAACTCAATATCCCCGTGCTGGGCAAACAGAACAGGTTTTGCAGCCGTTTGAGCTAAGATTTTAAAATTATTCACATAATGAAAACCTATACTTTGTTTCAGGCGAGTTTCCCATTCAAATGCATGTAACAGTGAGAAACACACTGTCTTGGCGAAATAAAGCGTTTTTGTACAACTTCATATAAATCGCTGTAACTTTTGATAGAAGACTCAGACAAACATGTTTATGGCTTTATCTTATAGAACTCAATATCCCCGTGCTGGGCAAACAGGTTTTGCAGCCGTTTGAGCTAAGATTTTAAAATTATTCACATAATGAAAACCTATACTTTGTTTCAGGCGAGTTTCCCATTCAAATGCATGTAACAGTGAGAAACGCATTGTCTTGGCGAAATAAAGCGTTTTTGAACAACTTCATATAAATCGCTGTAACTTTTGATAGAAGACTCAGACAAACATGTTTATGGCTTTATCTTATAGAACTCAATATCCCCGTGCTGGGCAAACAGGTTTTGCAGCCGTTTGAGCTAAGATTTTAAAATTATTCACATAATGAAAACCTATACATTGTCTCGGGTGAGTTTCCCATTAGAATGCATGTAACAGTGAGAAACACACTGTCTTGGCGAAATAAAGCGTTTTTGTACAACTTCATATAAATCGCTGTAACTTTTGATAGAAGACTCAGACAAACATATTTATGGCTTTATCTTATAGAACTCAATATCCCCGTGCTGGGCAAACAGAACAGGTTTTGCAGCCGTTTGAGCTAATATTTTAAAATTATTCACATAATGAAAACCTATACTTTGTTTCAGGCGAGTTTCCCATTCAAATGCATGTAACAGTGAGAAACGCATTGTCTTGGCGAAATAAAGCGTTTTTGAACAACTTCATATAAATCGCTGTAACTTTTGATAGAAGACTCAGACAAAGATGTTTATGGCTTTATCTTATAGAACTCAATATCCCCGTGCTGGGCAAACAGGTTTTGCAGCCGTTTGAGCTAAGATTTTAAAATTATTCACATAATGAAAACCTATACTTTGTTTCAGGCGAGTTTCCCATTCAAATGCATGTAACAGTGAGAAACGCATTGTCTTGGCGAAATAAAGCGTTTTTGAACAACTTCATATAAATCGCTGTAACTTTTGATAGAAGACTCAGACAAACATGTTTATGGCTTTATCTTATAGAACTCAATATCCCCGTGCTGGGCAGACAGGTTTTGCAGCCGTTTGAGGTAAGATTTTAAAATTATTCACATAATGAAAACCTATACTTTGTTTCAGGCGAGTTTCCCATTCAAATGCATGTAACAGTGAGAAACGCATTGTCTTGGCGAAATAAAGCGTTTTTGAACAACTTCATATAAATCGCTGTAACTTTTGATAGAAGACTCAGACAAACATGTTTATGGCTTTATCTTATAGAACTCAATATCCCCGTGCTGGGCAAACAGGTTTTGCAGCCGTTTGAGCTAAGATTTTAAAATTATTCACATAATGAAAACCTATACTTTGTTTCAGGCGAGTTTCCCATTCAAATGCATGTAACAGTGAGAAACGCATTGTCTTGGCGAAAGAAAGCGTTTTTGTACAACTTCATATAAATCGCTGTAACTTTTGATAGAAGACTCAGACAAACATGTTTATGGCTTTATCTTATAGAACTCAATATCCCCGTGCTGGGCAAACAGAACAGGTTTTGCAGCCGTTTGAGCTAAGATTTTAAAATTATTCACATAATGAAAACCTATACTTTGTTTCAGGCGAGTTTCCCATTCAAATGCATGTAACAGTGAGAAATACACTGTCTTGGCGAAATAAAGCGTTTTTCAACCACTTCATATAAATCGCTGTAACTTTTGATAGAAGACTCAGACAAACATGTTTATGGCTTTATCTTATAGAACTCAATATCCCCGTGCTGGGCAAACATGTTTTGCAGCCGTTTGAGCTAAGATTTTAAAATTATTCACATAATGAAAACCTATACTTTGTTTCAGGCGAGTTTCCCATTCAAATGCATGTAACAGTGAGAAATACACTGTCTTGGCGAAATAAAGCGTTTTTCAACCACTTCATATAAATCGCTGTAACTTTTGATAGAAGACTCAGACAAACATGTTTATGGCTTTATCTTATAGAACTCAATATCCCCGTGCTGGGCAAACATGTTTTGCAGCCGTTTGAGCTAAGATTTTAAAATTATTCACATAATGAAAACCTATACTTTGTTTCAGGCGAGTTTCCCATTCAAATGCATGTAACAGTGAGAAACGCATTGTCTTGGCGAAATAAAGCGTTTTTCAACCACTTCATATAAATCGCTGTAACTTTTGATAGAAGACTCAGACAAACATGTTTATGGCTTTATCTTATAGAACTCAATATCCCGTGCTGGGCAAACAGGTTTTGCAGCCGTTTGAGCTAAGATTTTAAAATTATTCACATAATGAAAGCCTATACTTTGTTTCAGGCGAGTTTCCCATTCAAATGCATGTAACAGTGAGAAACGCATTGTCTTGGCGAAATAAAGCGTTTTTGAACAACTTCATATAAATCGCTGTAACTTTTGATAGAAGACTCAGACAAACATGTTTATGGCTTTATCTTATAGAACTCAATATCCCCGTGCTGGGCAAACATGTTTTGCAGCCGTTTGAGCTAAGATTTTAAAATTATTCACATAATGAAAACCTATACTTTGTTTCAGGCGAGTTTCCCATTCAAATGCATGTAACAGTGAGAAATACACTGTCTTGGCGAAATAAAGCGTTTTTCAACCACTTCATATAAATCGCTGTAACTTTTGATAGAAGACTCAGACAAACATGTTTATGGCTTTATCTTATAGAACTCAATATCCCGTGCTGGGCAAACAGGTTTTGCAGCCGTTTGAGCTAAGATTTTAAAATTATTCACATAATGAAAGCCTATACTTTGTTTCAGGCGAGTTTCCCATTCAAATGCATGTAACAGTGAGAAACGCATTGTCTTGGCGAAATAAAGCGTTTTTGAACAACTTCATATAAATCGCTGTAACTTTTGATAGAAGACTCAGACAAACATGTTTATGGCTTTATCTTATAGAACTCAATATCCCCGTGCTGGGCAAACATGTTTTGCAGCCGTTTGAGCTAAGATTTTAAAATTATTCACATAATGAAAACCTATACTTTGTTTCAGGCGAGTTTCCCATTCAAATGCATGTAACAGTGAGAAATACACTGTCTTGGCGAAATAAAGCGTTTTTCAACCACTTCATATAAATCGCTGTAACTTTTGATAGAAGACTCAGACAAACATGTTTATGGCTTTATCTTATAGAACTCAATATCCCGTGCTGGGCAAACAGGTTTTGCAGCCGTTTGAGCTAAGATTTTAAAATTATTCACATAATGAAAACCTATACTTTGTTTCAGGCGAGTTTCCCATTCAAATGCATGTAACAGTGAGAAACGCATTGTCTTGGCGAAACAAAGCGTTTTCGTACAACTTCATATAAATCGCTGTAACTTTTGATAGAAGACTCAGACAAACATATTTATGGCTTTATCTTATAGAACTCAATATCCCCGTGCTGGGCAAACAGAACAGGTTTTGCAGCCGTTTGAGCTAAGATTTTAAAATTATTCACATAATGAAAACCTATACTTTGTTTCAGGCGAGTTTCCCATTCAAATGCATGTAACAGTGAGAAACGCATTGTCTTGGCGAAATAAAGCGTTTTTCAACAACTTCATATACATCGCTGTAACTTTTGATAGAAGACTCAGACAAACATGTTTATGGCTTTATCTTATAGAACTCAATATCCCGTGCTGGGCAAACAGGTTTTGCAGCCGTTTGAGCTAAGATTTTAAAATTATTCACATAATGAAAGCCTATACTTTGTTTCAGGCGAGTTTCCCATTCAAATGCATGTAACAGTGAGAAACGCATTGTCTTGGCGAAATAAAGCGTTTTTCAACCACTTCATATAAATCGCTGTAACTTTTGATAGAAGACTCAGACAAACATGTTTATGGCTTTATCTTATAGAACTCAATATCCCGTGCTGGGCAAACAGGTTTTGCAGCCGTTTGAGCTAAGATTTTAAAATTATTCACATAATGAAAACCTATACTTTGTTTCAGGCGAGTTTCCCATTCAAATGCATGCAACAGTGAGAAACGCATTGTCTTGGCGAAATAAAGCGTTTTCGTACAACTTCATATAAATCGCTGTAACTTTTGATAGAAGACTCAGACAAACATATTTATGGCTTTATCTTATAGAACTCAATATCCCCGTGCTGGGCAAACAGAACAGGTTTTGCAGCCGTTTGAGCTAAGATTTTAAAATTATTCACATAATGAAAACCTATACTTTGTTTCAGGCGAGTTTCCCATTCAAATGCATGTAACAGTGAGAAACGCATTGTCTTGGCGAAATAAAGCGTTTTTCAACAACTTCATATACATCGCTGTAACTTTTGATAGAAGACTCAGACAAACATGTTTATGGCTTTATCTTATAGAACTCAATATCCCGTGCTGGGCAAACAGGTTTTGCAGCCGTTTGAGCTAAGATTTTAAAATTATTCACATAATGAAAGCCTATACTTTGTTTCAGGCGAGTTTCCCATTCAAATGCATGTAACAGTGAGAAACGCATTGTCTTGGCGAAATAAAGCGTTTTTCAACCACTTCATATAAATCGCTGTAACTTTTGATAGAAGACTCAGACAAACATGTTTATGGCTTTATCTTATAGAACTCAATATCCCGTGCTGGGCAAACAGGTTTTGCAGCCGTTTGAGCTAAGATTTTAAAATTATTCACATAATGAAAACCTATACTTTGTTTCAGGCGAGTTTCCCATTCAAATGCATGCAACAGTGAGAAACGCATTGTCTTGGCGAAATAAAGCGTTTTCGTACAACTTCATATAAATCGCTGTAACTTTTGATAGAAGACTCAGACAAACATATTTATGGCTTTATCTTATAGAACTCAATATCCCCGTGCTGGGCAAACAGAACAGGTTTTGCAGCCGTTTGAGCTAAGATTTTAAAATTATTCACATAATGAAAACCTATACTTTGTTTCAGGCGAGTTTCCCATTCAAATGAATGTAACAGTGAGAAACGCATTGTCTTGGCGAAATAAAGCGTTTTTCAACAACTTCATATACATCGCTGTAACTTTTGATAGAAGACTCAGACAAACATGTTTATGGCTTTATCTTATAGAACTCAATATCCCGTGCTGGGCAAACAGGTTTTGCAGCCGTTTGAGCTAAGATTTTAAAATTATTCACATAATGAAAACCTATACTTTGTTTCAGGCGAGTTTCCCATTCAAATGCATGTAACAGTGAGAAATACACTGTCTTGGCGAAATAAAGCGTTTTTCAACCACTTCATATAAATCGCTGTAACTTTTCATAGAAGACTCAGACAAACATGTTTATGGCTTTATCTTATAGAACTCAATATCCCGTGCTGGGCAAACAGGTTTTGCAGCCGTTTGAGCTAAGATTTTAAAATTATTCACATAATGAAAACCTATACTTTGTTTCAGGCGAGTTTCCCATTCAAATGCATGTAACAGTGAGAAACGCATTGTCTTGGCGAAATAAAGCGTTTTTGAACAACTTCATATAAATCGCTGTAACTTTTGATAGAAGACTCAGACAAACATGTTTATGGCTTTATCTTATAGAACTCAATATCCCGTGCTGGGCAAACAGGTTTTGCAGCCGTTTGAGCTAAGATTTTAAAATTATTCACATAATGAAAACCTATACTTTGTTTCAGGCGAGTTTCCCATTCAAATGCATGTAACAGTGAGAAACGCATTGTCTTGGCGAAAGAAAGCGTTTTTGTACAACTTCATATAAATCGCTGTAACTTTTGATAGAAGACTCAGACAAACATATTTATGGCTTTATCTTATAGAACTCAATATCCCCGTGCTGGGCAAACAGAACAGGTTTTGCAGCCGTTTGAGCTAAGATTTTAAAATTATTCACATAATGAAAACCTATACTTTGTTTCAGGCGAGTTTCCCATTCAAATGCATGTAACAGTGAGAAACGCATTGTCTTGGCGAAATAAAGCGTTTTTCAACAACTTCATATACATCGCTGTAACTTTTGATAGAAGACTCAGACAAACATGTTTATGGCTTTATCTTATAGAACTCAATATCCCGTGCTGGGCAAACAGGTTTTGCAGCCGTTTGAGCTAAGATTTTAAAATTATTCACATAATGAAAACCTATACTTTGTTTCAGGCGAGTTTCCCATTCAAATGCATGTAACAGTGAGAAATACACTGTCTTGGCGAAATAAAGCGTTTTTCAACCACTTCATATAAATCGCTGTAACTTTTCATAGAAGACTCAGACAAACATGTTTATGGCTTTATCTTATAGAACTCAATATCCCGTGCTGGGCAAACAGGTTTTGCAGCCGTTTGAGCTAAGATTTTAAAATTATTCACATAATGAAAACCTATACTTTGTTTCAGGCGAGTTTCCCATTCAAATGCATGTAACAGTGAGAAACGCATTGTCTTGGCGAAATAAAGCGTTTTTGAACAACTTCATATAAATCGCTGTAACTTTTGATAGAAGACTCAGACAAACATGTTTATGGCTTTATCTTATAGAACTCAATATCCCGTGCTGGGCAAACAGGTTTTGCAGCCGTTTGAGCTAAGATTTTAAAATTATTCACATAATGAAAACCTATACTTTGTTTCAGGCGAGTTTCCCATTCAAATGCATGTAACAGTGAGAAACGCATTGTCTTGGCGAAAGAAAGCGTTTTTGTACAACTTCATATAAATCGCTGTAACTTTTGATAGAAGACTCAGACAAACATGTTTATGGCTTTATCTTATAGAACTCAATATCCCCGTGCTGGGCAAACAGAGCAGGTTTTGCAGCCGTTTGAGCTAAGATTTTAAAATTATTCACATAATGAAAACCTATACTTTGTTTCAGGCGAGTTTCCCATTCAAATGCATGTAACAGTGAGAAATACACTGTCTTGGCGAAATAAAGCGTTTTTCAACCACTTCATATAAATCGCTGTAACTTTTGATAGAAGACTCAGACAAACATGTTTATGGCTTTATCTTATAGAACTCAATATCCCGTGCTGGGCAAACATGTTTTGCAGCCGTTTGAGCTAAGATTTTAAAATTATTCACATAATGAAAACCAATACTTTGTTTCAGGCGAGTTCCCCATTCAAATGCATGTAACAGTGAGAAACGCATTGTCTTGGCGAAATAAAGCGTTTTCGTACAACTTCATATAAATCGCTGTAACTTTTGATAGAAGACTCAGACAAACATGTTTATGGCTTTATCTTATAGAACTCAATATCCCGTGCTGGGCAAACAGGTTTTGCAGCCGTTTGAGCTAAGATTTTAAAATTATTCACATAATGAAAACCTATACTTTGTTTCAGGCGAGTTTCCCATTCAAATGCATGCAACAGTGAGAAACGCATTGTCTTGGCGAAATAAAGCGTTTTCGTACAACTTCATATAAATCGCTGTAACTTTTGATAGAAGACTCAGACAAACATATTTATGGCTTTATCTTATAGAACTCAATATCCCCGTGCTGGGCAAACAGAACAGGTTTTGCAGCCGTTTGAGCTAAGATTTTAAAATTATTCACATAATGAAAACCTATACTTTGTTTCAGGCGAGTTTCCCATTCAAATGCATGTAACAGTGAGAAACGCATTGTCTTGGCGAAATAAAGCGTTTTTCAACAACTTCATATACATCGCTGTAACTTTTGATAGAAGACTCAGACAAACATGTTTATGGCTTTATCTTATAGAACTCAATATCCCGTGCTGGGCAAACAGGTTTTGCAGCCGTTTGAGCTAAGATTTTAAAATTATTCACATAATGAAAGCCTATACTTTGTTTCAGGCGAGTTTCCCATTCAAATGCATGTAACAGTGAGAAACGCATTGTCTTGGCGAAATAAAGCGTTTTTCAACCACTTCATATAAATCGCTGTAACTTTTGATAGAAGACTCAGACAAACATGTTTATGGCTTTATCTTATAGAACTCAATATCCCGTGCTGGGCAAACAGGTTTTGCAGCCGTTTGAGCTAAGATTTTAAAATTATTCACATAATGAAAACCTATACTTTGTTTCAGGCGAGTTTCCCATTCAAATGCATGCAACAGTGAGAAACGCATTGTCTTGGCGAAATAAAGCGTTTTCGTACAACTTCATATAAATCGCTGTAACTTTTGATAGAAGACTCAGACAAACATATTTATGGCTTTATCTTATAGAACTCAATATCCCCGTGCTGGGCAAACAGAACAGGTTTTGCAGCCGTTTGAGCTAAGATTTTAAAATTATTCACATAATGAAAACCTATACTTTGTTTCAGGCGAGTTTCCCATTCAAATGCATGTAACAGTGAGAAACGCATTGTCTTGGCGAAATAAAGCGTTTTTCAACAACTTCATATACATCGCTGTAACTTTTGATAGAAGACTCAGACAAACATGTTTATGGCTTTATCTTATAGAACTCAATATCCCGTGCTGGGCAAACAGGTTTTGCAGCCGTTTGAGCTAAGATTTTAAAATTATTCACATAATGAAAACCTATACTTTGTTTCAGGCGAGTTTCCCATTCAAATGCATGTAACAGTGAGAAATACACTGTCTTGGCGAAATAAAGCGTTTTTCAACCACTTCATATAAATCGCTGTAACTTTTCATAGAAGACTCAGACAAACATGTTTATGGCTTTATCTTATAGAACTCAATATCCCGTGCTGGGCAAACAGGTTTTGCAGCCGTTTGAGCTAAGATTTTAAAATTATTCACATAATGAAAACCTATACTTTGTTTCAGGCGAGTTTCCCATTCAAATGCATGTAACAGTGAGAAACGCATTGTCTTGGCGAAATAAAGCGTTTTTGAACAACTTCATATAAATCGCTGTAACTTTTGATAGAAGACTCAGACAAACATGTTTATGGCTTTATCTTATAGAACTCAATATCCCGTGCTGGGCAAACAGGTTTTGCAGCCGTTTGAGCTAAGATTTTAAAATTATTCACATAATGAAAACCTATACTTTGTTTCAGGCGAGTTCCCCATTCAAATGCATGTAACAGTGAGAAACGCACTGTCTTGGCGAAAGAAAGCGTTTTTGTACAACTTCATATAAATCGCTGTAACTTTTGATAGAAGACTCAGACAAACATATTTATGGCTTTATCTTATAGAACTCAATATCCCCGTGCTGGGCAAACAGAACAGGTTTTGCAGCCGTTTGAGCTAAGATTTTAAAATTATTCACATAATGAAAACCTATACTTTGTTTCAGGCGAGTTTCCCATTCAAATGCATGTAACAGTGAGAAACGCATTGTCTTGGCGAAATAAAGCGTTTTTCAACAACTTCATATACATCGCTGTAACTTTTGATAGAAGACTCAGACAAACATGTTTATGGCTTTATCTTATAGAACTCAATATCCCGTGCTGGGCAAACAGGTTTTGCAGCCGTTTGAGCTAAGATTTTAAAATTATTCACATAATGAAAACCTATACTTTGTTTCAGGCGAGTTTCCCATTCAAATGCATGTAACAGTGAGAAATACACTGTCTTGGCGAAATAAAGCGTTTTTCAACCACTTCATATAAATCGCTGTAACTTTTCATAGAAGACTCAGACAAACATGTTTATGGCTTTATCTTATAGAACTCAATATCCCGTGCTGGGCAAACAGGTTTTGCAGCCGTTTGAGCTAAGATTTTAAAATTATTCACATAATGAAAACCTATACTTTGTTTCAGGCGAGTTTCCCATTCAAATGCATGTAACAGTGAGAAACGCATTGTCTTGGCGAAATAAAGCGTTTTTGAACAACTTCATATAAATCGCTGTAACTTTTGATAGAAGACTCAGACAAACATGTTTATGGCTTTATCTTATAGAACTCAATATCCCGTGCTGGGCAAACAGGTTTTGCAGCCGTTTGAGCTAAGATTTTAAAATTATTCACATAATGAAAACCTATACTTTGTTTCAGGCGAGTTTCCCATTCAAATGCATGTAACAGTGAGAAACGCATTGTCTTGGCGAAAGAAAGCGTTTTTGTACAACTTCATATAAATCGCTGTAACTTTTGATAGAAGACTCAGACAAACATGTTTATGGCTTTATCTTATAGAACTCAATATCCCCGTGCTGGGCAAACAGAGCAGGTTTTGCAGCCGTTTGAGCTAAGATTTTAAAATTATTCACATAATGAAAACCTATACTTTGTTTCAGGCGAGTTTCCCATTCAAATGCATGTAACAGTGAGAAATACACTGTCTTGGCGAAATAAAGCGTTTTTCAACCACTTCATATAAATCGCTGTAACTTTTGATAGAAGACTCAGACAAACATGTTTATGGCTTTATCTTATAGAACTCAATATCCCGTGCTGGGCAAACATGTTTTGCAGCCGTTTGAGCTAAGATTTTAAAATTATTCACATAATGAAAACCAATACTTTGTTTCAGGCGAGTTCCCCATTCAAATGCATGTAACAGTGAGAAACGCATTGTCTTGGCGAAATAAAGCGTTTTCGTACAACTTCATATAAATCGCTGTAACTTTTGATAGAAGACTCAGACAAACATGTTTATGGCTTTATCTTATAGAACTCAATATCCCGTGCTGGGCAAACAGGTTTTGCAGCCGTTTGAGCTAAGATTTTAAAATTATTCACATAATGAAAACCTATACTTTGTTTCAGGCGAGTTTCCCATTCAAATGCATGTAACAGTGAGAATCGCATTGTCTTGGCGAAATAAAGCGTTTTTGAACAACTTCATATAAATCGCTGTAACTTTTGATAGAAGACTCAGACAAACATGTTTATGGCTTTATCTTATAGAACTCAATATCCCCGTGCTGGGCAAACAGGTTTTGCAGCCGTTTGAGGTAAGATTTTAAAATTATTCACATAATGAAAACCTATACTTTGTTTCAGGCGAGTTTCCCATTCAAATGCATGTAACAGTGAGAAATACACTGTCTTGGCGAAATAAAGCGTTTTTCAACCACTTCATATAAATCGCTGTAACTTTTGATAGAAGACTCAGACAAACATGTTTATGGCTTTATCTTATAGAACTCAATATCCCCGTGCTGGGCAAACATGTTTTGCAGCCGTTTGAGCTAAGATTTTAAAATTATTCACATAATGAAAACCTATACTTTGTTTCAGGCGAGTTTCCCATTCAAATGCATGTAACAGTGAGAAACGCATTGTCTTGGCGAAATAAAGCGTTTTTCAACCACTTCATATAAATCGCTGTAACTTTTGATAGAAGACTCAGACAAACATGTTTATGGCTTTATCTTATAGAACTCAATATCCCGTGCTGGGCAAACAGGTTTTGCAGCCGTTTGAGCTAAGATTTTAAAATTATTCACATAATGAAAGCCTATACTTTGTTTCAGGCGAGTTTCCCATTCAAATGCATGTAACAGTGAGAAACGCATTGTCTTGGCGAAATAAAGCGTTTTTGAACAACTTCATATAAATCGCTGTAACTTTTGATAGAAGACTCAGACAAACATGTTTATGGCTTTATCTTATAGAACTCAATATCCCCGTGCTGGGCAAACATGTTTTGCAGCCGTTTGAGCTAAGATTTTAAAATTATTCACATAATGAAAACCTATACTTTGTTTCAGGCGAGTTTCCCATTCAAATGCATGTAACAGTGAGAAATACACTGTCTTGGCGAAATAAAGCGTTTTTCAACCACTTCATATAAATCGCTGTAACTTTTGATAGAAGACTCAGACAAACATGTTTATGGCTTTATCTTATAGAACTCAATATCCCGTGCTGGGCAAACAGGTTTTGCAGCCGTTTGAGCTAAGATTTTAAAATTATTCACATAATGAAAACCTATACTTTGTTTCAGGCGAGTTTCCCATTCAAATGCATGTAACAGTGAGAAACGCATTGTCTTGGCGAAATAAAGCGTTTTCGTACAACTTCATATAAATCGCTGTAACTTTTGATAGAAGACTCAGACAAACATATTTATGGCTTTATCTTATAGAACTCAATATCCCCGTGCTGGGCAAACAGAACAGGTTTTGCAGCCGTTTGAGCTAAGATTTTAAAATTATTCACATAATGAAAACCTATACTTTGTTTCAGGCGAGTTTCCCATTCAAATGCATGTAACAGTGAGAAATACACTGTCTTGGCGAAATAAAGCGTTTTTCAACCACTTCATATAAATCGCTGTAACTTTTGATAGAAGACTCAGACAAACATGTTTATGGCTTTATCTTATAGAACTCAATATCCCCGTGCTGGGCAAACATGTTTTGCAGCCGTTTGAGCTAAGATTTTAAAATTATTCACATAATGAAATCATATACTTTGTTTCGGTCGAGTTCCCCATTCAAATGCATGTAACAGTGAGAAACGCACTGTCTTGGCGAAAGAAAGCGTTTTTGTACAACTTCATAGAAATAGCTGTAACTTTTGATAGAAGACTCAGATACACATGTTTATGGCTTTATCTTATAGAACTCAAGGTTCCCGTGCTGGGAAACTAGGTTTTGCAGCTGTTTGAGCTAAGATTTCCAAGTTATTCACATAATGAAAACCTATACTTTGTTTCGGTCGAGTTCCCCATTCAAATGCATGTAACAGTGAGAAACGCACTGTCTTGGCGAAAGAAAGAGTTTTTGTACAACTTCATATAAATAGCTGTAACTTTTGATAGAAGACTCAGACAAACATGTTTATGGCTTTATCTTATAGAACTCAAGGTCTCCGTGCTGGGAAAACAGGTTTTGCAGCTGTTTGAGCTAAGATTTCCAAGTTATTCACATAATGAAAACTTATACTTTGTTTCGGTCGAGTTCCCCATTCAAATGCATGTAACAGTGAGAAACGCACTGTCTTGGTGAAAGAAAGCTATTTTGTACAACTTCATATGAATAGCTGTAACTTTTGATAGAAGACTCGGATACACATGTTTATGGCTTTATCTTATAGAACTCAAGGTTCCCGTGCTGGGCAAACAGGTTTTGCAGCTGTTTGAGCTAAGATTTCCAAGTTATTCACATAATGAAAACCTATACTTTGTTTCGGTCGAGTTCCCCATTCAAATGCATGTAACAGTGAGAAACGCACTGTCTTGGCGAAAGAAAGCGTTTTTGTACAACTTCATATAAATAGCTGTAACTTTTGATAGAAGACTCAGACAAACATGTTTATGGCTTTATCTTATAGAACTCAAGGTCTCCGTGCTGGGAAAACAGGTTTTGCAGCTGTTTGAGCTAAGATTTCCAAGTTATTCACATAATGAAAACTTATACTTTGTTTCGGTCGAGTTCCCCATTCAAATGCATGTAACAGTGAGAAACGCACTGTCTTGGTGAAAGAAAGCTATTTTGTACAACGTCATATGAATAGTTGTAACTTTTGATAGAAGACTCGGATACACATGTTTATGGCTTTATCTTATAGAACTCACGTTCCCGTGCTGGGCAAACAGGTTTTGCAGCTGTTTGAGCTAAGATTTCCAAGTTATTCACATAATGAAAACTTATACTTTGTTTCGGTCGAGTTCCCCATTCAAATGCATGTAACAGTGAGAAACGCACTGTCTTGGCGAAAGAAAGCTATTTTGTACAACTTCATATGAATAGCGGTAACTTTTGATAGAAGACTCAGATACACATGTTTATGGCTTTATCTTATAGAACTCAAGGTCTCCGTGCTGGGAAAACAGGTTTTGCAGCTGTTTGAGCTAAGATTTCCAAGTTATTCACATAATGAAAACGTATACTTTGTTTCGGTGGAGTTCCCCATTCAAATGCATGTAACAGTGAGAAACGCACTGTCTTGGCGAAAGAAAGCTATTTTGTACAACTTCATATGAATAGCTGTAACTTTTGATAGAAGACTCGGATACACATGTTTATGGCCTTATCTTATAGAACTCAAGGTCTCCGTGCTGGGAAAACAGGTTTTGCAGCTGTTTGAGCTAAGATTTCCAAGTTATTCACATAATGAAAACCTATACTTTGTTTCGGTCGAGTTCCCCATTCAAATGCATGTAACAGTGAGAAACGCACTGTCTTGGCGAAAGAAAGCGTTTTTGTACAACTTCATATAAATAGCTGTAACTTTTGATAGAAGACTCAGACAAACATGTTTATGGCTTTATCTTATAGAACTCAAGGTCTCCGTGCTGGGAAAACAGGTTTTGCAGCTGTTTGAGCTAAGATTTCCAAGTTATTCACATAATGAAAACTTATACTTTGTTTCGGTCGAGTTCCCCATTCAAATGCATGTAACAGTGAGAAACGCACTGTCTTGGCGAAAGAAAGCGTTTTTGTACAACTTCATATAAATAGCTGTAACTTTTGATAGAAGACTCAGACAAACATGTTTATGGCTTTATCTTATAGAACTCAAGGTCTCCGTGCTGGGAAAACAGGTTTTGCAGCTGTTTGAGCTAAGATTTCCAAGTTATTCACATAATGAAAACTTATACTTTGTTTCGGTCGAGTTCCCCATTCAAATGCATGTAACAGTGAGAAACGCACTGTCTTGGCGAAAGAAAGCGTTTTTGTACAACTTCATAGAAATAGCTGTAACTTTTGATAGAAGACTCAGACAAACATGTTTATGGCTTTATCTTATAGAACTCAAGGTCTCCGTGCTGGGAAAACAGGTTTTGCAGCTGTTTGAGCTAAGATTTCCAAGTTATTCACATAATGAAAACTTATACTTTGTTTCGGTCGAGTTCCCCATTCAAATGCATGTAACAGTGAGAAACGCACTGTCTTGGCGAAAGAAAGCGTTTTTGTACAACTTCATAGAAATAGCTGTAACTTTTGATAGAAGACTCAGACAAACATGTTTATGGCTTTATCTTATAGAACTCAAGGTCTCCGTGCTGGGAAAAGAGGTTTTGCAGCTGTTTGAGCTAAGATTTCCAAGTTATTCACATAATGAAAACTTATACTTTGTTTCGGTGGAGTTCCCCATTCAAATGCATGTAACAGTGAGAAACGCACTGTCTTGGCGAAAGAAAGCTATTTTGTACAACTTCATATGAATAGTTGTAACTTTTGATAGAAGACTCGGATACACATGTTTATGGCTTTATCTTATAGAACTCAAGGTCTCCGTGCTGGGAAAACAGGTTTTGCAGCTGTTTGAGCTAAGATTTCCAAGTTATTCACATAATGAAAACTTATACTTTGTTTCGGTCGAGTTCCCCATTCAAATGCATGTAACAGTGAGAAACGCACTGTCTTGGCGAAAGAAAGCTATTTTGTACAACGTCATATGACTAGTTGTAACTTTTGATAGAAGACTCGGATACACATGTTTATGGCCTTATCTTATAGAACTCAAGGTCTCCGTGCTGGGAAAACAGGTTTTGCAGCTGTTTGAGCTAAGATTTCCAAGTTATTCACATAATGAAAACTTATACTTTGTTTCGGTCGAGTTCCCCATTCAAATGCATGTAACAGTGAGAAACGCACTGTCTTGGCGAAAGAAAGCTATTTTGTACAACTTCATATGAATAGCTGTAACTTTTGATAGAAGACTCGGATACACATGTTTATGGCTTTATCTTATAGAACTCAAGGTTCCCGTGCTGGGAAAACAGGTTTTGCAGCTGTTTGAGCTAAGATTTCGAAGTTATTCACATAATGAAATCATATACTTTGTTTCGGTCGAGTTCCCCATTCAAATGCATGTAACAGTGAGAAACGCACTGTCTTGGCGAAAGAAAGCGTTTTTGTACAACTTCATAGAAATAGCTGTAACTTTTGATAGAAGACTCAGATACACATGTTTATGGCTTTATCTTATAGAACTCAAGGTTCCCGTGCTGGGCAACTAGGTTTTGCAGCTGTTTGAGCTAAGATTTCCAAGTTATTCACATAATGAAAACATATACTTTGTTTCGGTCGAGTTCCCCATTCAAATGCATGTAACAGTGAGAAACGCACTGTCTTGGCGAAAGAAAGCGTTTTTGTACAACTTCATATGAATAGCTGTAACTTTTGATAGAAGACTCGGATACACATGTTTATGGCTTTATCTTATAGAACTCAAGGTTCCCGTGCTGGGAAAACAGGTTTTGCAGCTGTTTGAGCTAAGATTTCCAAGTTATTCACATAATGAAAACCTATACTTTGTTTCGGTCGAGTTCCCCATTCAAATGCATGTAACAGTGAGAAACGCACTGTCTTGGCGAAAGAAAGCGTTTTTGTACAACTTCATAGAAATAGCTGTAACTTTTGATAGAAGACTCAGACAAACATGTTTATGGCCTTATATTATAGAACTCAAGGTCCCCGTGCTGGGAAAACAGGTTTTGCAGCTGTTTGAGCTAAGATTTCCAAGTTATTCACATAATGAAAACCTATACTTTGTTTCGGTCGAGTTCCCCATTCAAATGCATGTAACAGTGAGAAATGCACTGTCTTGGCGAAAGAAAGCGTTTTTGTACAACTTCATAGAAATAGCTGTAACTTTTGATAGAAGACTCAGACAAACATGTTTATGGCCTTATATTATAGAACTCAAGGTCCCCGTGCTGGGAAAACAGGTTTTGCAGCTGTTTGAGCTAAGATTTTCAAGTTATTCACATAATGAAAACCTATACTTTGTTTCGGTCGAGTTCCCCATTCAAATGCATGTAACAGTGAGAAACGCACTGTCTTGGCGAAAGAAAGCGTTTTTGTACAACTTCATATGAATAGCTGTAACTTTTGATAGAAGACTCGGATACACATGTTTATGGCTTTATCTTATAGAACTCAAGGTTCCCGTGCTGGGAAAACAGGTTTTGCAGCTGTTTGAGCTAAGATTTCCAAGTTATTCACATAATGAAAACCTATACTTTGTTTCGGTCGAGTTCCCCATTCAAATGCATGTAACAGTGAGAAACGCACTGTCTTGGCGAAAGAAAGCGTTTTTGTACAACTTCATAGAAATAGCTGTAACTTTTGATAGAAGACTCAGACAAACATGTTTATGGCCTTATATTATAGAACTCAAGGTCTCCGTGCTGGGAAAACAGGTTTTGCAGCTGTTTGAGCTAAGATTTCCAAGTTATTCACATAATGAAAACCTATACTTTGTTTCGGTCGAGTTCCCCATTCAAATGCATGTAACAGTGAGAAACGCACTGTCTTGGCGAAAGAAAGCGTTTTTGTACAACTTCATATAAATAGCTGTAACTTTTGATAGAAGACTCGGATACACATGTTTATGGCTTTATCTTATAGAACTCAAGGTTCCCGTGCTGGGAAAACAGGTTTTGCAGCTGTTTGAGCTAAGATTTCCAAGTTATTCACATAATGAAAACCTATACTTTGTTTCGGTCGAGTTCCCCATTCAAATGCATGTAACAGTGAGAAACGCACTGTCTTGGCGAAAGAAAGCGTTTTTGTACAACTTCATAGAAATAGCTGTAACTTTTGATAGAAGACTCAGACAAACATGTTTATGGCCTTATATTATAGAACTCAAGGTCTCCGTGCTGGGCAAACAGGTTTTGCAGCTGTTTGAGCTAAGATTTCCAAGTTATTCACATAATGAAAACCTATACTTTGTTTTGGTCGAGTTCCCCATTCAAATGCATGTAACAGTGAGAAACGCACTGTCTTGGCGAAAGAAAGCGTTTTTGTACAACTTCATAGAAATAGCTGTAACTTTTGATAGAAGACTCAGACAAACATGTTTATGGCCTTATATTATAGAACTCAAGGTCTCCGTGCTGGGAAAACAGGTTTTGCAGCTGTTTGAGCTAAGATTTCCAAGTTATTCACATAATGAAAACCTATACTTTGTTTCGGTCGAGTTCCCCATTCAAATGCATGTAACAGTGAGAAACGCACTGTCTTGGCGAAAGAAAGCGTTTTTGTACAACTTCATAGAAATAGCTGTAACTTTTGATAGAAGACTCGGATACACATGTTTATGGCTTTATCTTATAGAACTCAAGGTCCCCGTGCTGGGAAAACAGGTTTTGCAGCTGTTTGAGCTAAGATTTCCAAGTTATTCACATAATGAAAACCTATACTTTGTTTCGGTCGAGTTCCCCATTCAAATGCATGTAACAGTGAGAAACGCACTGTCTTGGCGAAAGAAAGCGTTTTTGTACAACTTCATAGAAATAGCTGTAACTTTTGATAGAAGACTCAGACAAACATGTTTATGGCCTTATATTATAGAACTCAAGGTCCCCGTGCTGGGAAAACAGGTTTTGCAGCTGTTTGAGCTAAGATTTTCAAGTTATTCACATAATGAAAACCTATACTTTGTTTCGGTCGAGTTCCCCATTCAAATGCATGTAACAGTGAGAAACGCACTGTCTTGGCGAAAGAAAGCGTTTTTGTACAACTTCATAGAAATAGCTGTAACTTTTGATAGAAGACTCAGACAAACATGTTTATGGCCTTATATTATAGAACTCAAGGTCTCCGTGCTGGGAAAACAGGTTTTGCAGCTGTTTGAGCTAAGATTTCCAAGTTATTCACATAATGAAAACTTGTACTTTGTTTCGGTGGAGTTCCCCATTCAAATGCATGTAACAGTGAGAAACGCACTGTCTTGGCGAAAGAAAGCGTTTTTGTACAACTTCATATGAATAGCTGTAACTTTTGATAGAAGACTCGGATACACATGTTTATGGCTTTATCTTATAGAACTCAAGGTTCCCGTGCTGGGCAAACAGGTTTTGCAGCTGTTTGAGCTAAGATTTCCAAGTTATTCACATAATGAAAACCTATACTTTGTTTCGGTCGAGTTCCCCATTCAAATGCATGTAACAGTGAGAAACGCACTGTCTTGGCGAAAGAAAGCGTTTTTGTACAACTTCATAGAAATAGCTGTAACTTTTGATAGAAGACTCAGACAAACATGTTTATGGCCTTATATTATAGAACTCAAGGTCTCCGTGCTGGGAAAACAGGTTTTGCAGCTGTTTGAGCTAAGATTTCCAAGTTATTCACATAATGAAAACTTGTACTTTGTTTCGGTCGAGTTCCCCATTCAAATGCATGTAACAGTGAGAAACGCACTGTCTTGGCGAAAGAAAGCGTTTTTGTACAACTTCATAGAAATAGCTGTAACTTTTGATAGAAGACTCGGATACACATGTTTATGGCTTTATCTTATAGAACTCAAGGTCCCCGTGCTGGGAAAACAGGTTTTGCAGCTGTTTGAGCTAAGATTTCCAAGTTATTCACATAATGAAAACCTATACTTTGTTTCGGTCGAGTTCCCCATTCAAATGCATGTAACAGTGAGAAACGCACTGTCTTGGCGAAAGAAAGCGTTTTTGTACAACTTCATAGAAATAGCTGTAACTTTTGATAGAAGACTCAGACAAACATGTTTATGGCCTTATATTATAGAACTCAAGGTCTCCGTGCTGGGAAAACAGGTTTTGCAGCTGTTTGAGCTAAGATTTCCAAGTTATTCACATAATGAAAACCTATACTTTGTTTCGGTCGAGTTCCCCATTCAAATGCATGTAACAGTGAGAAACGCACTGTCTTGGCGAAAGAAAGCGTTTTTGTACAACTTCATAGAAATAGCTGTAACTTTTGATAGAAGACTCGGATACACATGTTTATGGCTTTATCTTATAGAACTCACGTTCCCCGTGCTGGGCAAACAGGTTTTGCAGCTGTTTGAGCTAAGATTTCCAAGTTATTCACATAATGAAAACCTATACTTTGTTTCGGTCGAGTTCCCCATTCAAATGCATGTAACAGTGAGAAACGCACTGTCTTGGCGAAAGAAAGCGTTTTTGTACAACTTCATAGAAATAGCTGTAACTTTTGATAGAAGACTCAGACAAACATGTTTATGGCCTTATATTATAGAACTCAAGGTCTCCGTGCTGGGAAAACAGGTTTTGCAGCTGTTTGAGCTAAGATTTCCAAGTTATTCACATAATGAAAACCTATACTTTGTTTCGGTCGAGTTCCCCATTCAAATGCATGTAACAGTGAGAAACGCACTGTCTTGGCGAAAGAAAGCGTTTTTGTACAACTTCATAGAAATAGCTGTAACTTTTGATAGAAGACTCGGATACACATGTTTATGGCTTTATCTTATAGAACTCAAGGTCCCCGTGCTGGGAAAACAGGTTTTGCAGCTGTTTGAGCTAAGATTTCCAAGTTATTCACATAATGAAAACCTATACTTTGTTTCGGTCGAGTTCCCCATTCAAATGCATGTAACAGTGAGAAACGCACTGTCTTGGCGAAAGAAAGCGTTTTTGTACAACTTCATAGAAATAGCTGTAACTTTTGATAGAAGACTCAGACAAACATGTTTATGGCCTTATATTATAGAACTCAAGGTCCCCGTGCTGGGAAAACAGGTTTTGCAGCTGTTTGAGCTAAGATTTTCAAGTTATTCACATAATGAAAACCTATACTTTGTTTCGGTCGAGTTCCCCATTCAAATGCATGTAACAGTGAGAAACGCACTGTCTTGGCGAAAGAAAGCGTTTTTGTACAACTTCATAGAAATAGCTGTAACTTTTGATAGAAGACTCAGACAAACATGTTTATGGCCTTATATTATAGAACTCAAGGTCCCCGTGCTGGGAAAACAGGTTTTGCAGCTGTTTGAGCTAAGATTTCCAAGTTATTCACATAATGAAAACCTATACTTTGTTTCGGTCGAGTTCCCCATTCAAATGCATGTAACAGTGAGAAATGCACTGTCTTGGCGAAAGAAAGCGTTTTTGTACAACTTCATAGAAATAGCTGTAACTTTTGATAGAAGACTCAGACAAACATGTTTATGGCCTTATATTATAGAACTCAAGGTCCCCGTGCTGGGAAAACAGGTTTTGCAGCTGTTTGAGCTAAGATTTTCAAGTTATTCACATAATGAAAACCTATACTTTGTTTCGGTCGAGTTCCCCATTCAAATGCATGTAACAATGAGAAACGCACTGTCTTGGCGAAAGAAAGCGTTTTTGTACAACTTCATATGAATAGCTGTAACTTTTGATAGAAGACTCGGATACACATGTTTATGGCTTTATCTTATAGAACTCAAGGTTCCCGTGCTGGGAAAACAGGTTTTGCAGCTGTTTGAGCTAAGATTTCCAAGTTATTCACATAATGAAAACCTATACTTTGTTTCGGTCGAGTTCCCCATTCAAATGCATGTAACAGTGAGAAACGCACTGTCTTGGCGAAAGAAAGCGTTTTTGTACAACTTCATAGAAATAGCTGTAACTTTTGATAGAAGACTCAGACAAACATGTTTATGGCCTTATATTATAGAACTCAAGGTCTCCGTGCTGGGAAAACAGGTTTTGCAGCTGTTTGAGCTAAGATTTCCAAGTTATTCACATAATGAAAACCTATACTTTGTTTCGGTCGAGTTCCCCATTCAAATGCATGTAACAGTGAGAAACGCACTGTCTTGGCGAAAGAAAGCGTTTTTGTACAACTTCATATAAATAGCTGTAACTTTTGATAGAAGACTCGGATACACATGTTTATGGCTTTATCTTATAGAACTCAAGGTTCCCGTGCTGGGAAAACAGGTTTTGCAGCTGTTTGAGCTAAGATTTCCAAGTTATTCACATAATGAAAACCTATACTTTGTTTCGGTCGAGTTCCCCATTCAAATGCATGTAACAGTGAGAAACGCACTGTCTTGGCGAAAGAAAGCGTTTTTGTACAACTTCATAGAAATAGCTGTAACTTTTGATAGAAGACTCAGACAAACATGTTTATGGCCTTATATTATAGAACTCAAGGTCTCCGTGCTGGGCAAACAGGTTTTGCAGCTGTTTGAGCTAAGATTTCCAAGTTATTCACATAATGAAAACCTATACTTTGTTTTGGTCGAGTTCCCCATTCAAATGCATGTAACAGTGAGAAACGCACTGTCTTGGCGAAAGAAAGCGTTTTTGTACAACTTCATAGAAATAGCTGTAACTTTTGATAGAAGACTCAGACAAACATGTTTATGGCCTTATATTATAGAACTCAAGGTCTCCGTGCTGGGAAAACAGGTTTTGCAGCTGTTTGAGCTAAGATTTCCAAGTTATTCACATAATGAAAACCTATACTTTGTTTCGGTCGAGTTCCCCATTCAAATGCATGTAACAGTGAGAAACGCACTGTCTTGGCGAAAGAAAGCGTTTTTGTACAACTTCATAGAAATAGCTGTAACTTTTGATAGAAGACTCGGATACACATGTTTATGGCTTTATCTTATAGAACTCAAGGTCCCCGTGCTGGGAAAACAGGTTTTGCAGCTGTTTGAGCTAAGATTTCCAAGTTATTCACATAATGAAAACCTATACTTTGTTTCGGTCGAGTTCCCCATTCAAATGCATGTAACAGTGAGAAACGCACTGTCTTGGCGAAAGAAAGCGTTTTTGTACAACTTCATAGAAATAGCTGTAACTTTTGATAGAAGACTCAGACAAACATGTTTATGGCCTTATATTATAGAACTCAAGGTCCCCGTGCTGGGAAAACAGGTTTTGCAGCTGTTTGAGCTAAGATTTTCAAGTTATTCACATAATGAAAACCTATACTTTGTTTCGGTCGAGTTCCCCATTCAAATGCATGTAACAGTGAGAAACGCACTGTCTTGGCGAAAGAAAGCGTTTTTGTACAACTTCATAGAAATAGCTGTAACTTTTGATAGAAGACTCAGACAAACATGTTTATGGCCTTATATTATAGAACTCAAGGTCTCCGTGCTGGGAAAACAGGTTTTGCAGCTGTTTGAGCTAAGATTTCCAAGTTATTCACATAATGAAAACTTGTACTTTGTTTCGGTGGAGTTCCCCATTCAAATGCATGTAACAGTGAGAAACGCACTGTCTTGGCGAAAGAAAGCGTTTTTGTACAACTTCATATGAATAGCTGTAACTTTTGATAGAAGACTCGGATACACATGTTTATGGCTTTATCTTATAGAACTCAAGGTTCCCGTGCTGGGCAAACAGGTTTTGCAGCTGTTTGAGCTAAGATTTCCAAGTTATTCACATAATGAAAACCTATACTTTGTTTCGGTCGAGTTCCCCATTCAAATGCATGTAACAGTGAGAAACGCACTGTCTTGGCGAAAGAAAGCGTTTTTGTACAACTTCATAGAAATAGCTTTAACTTTTGATAGAAGACTCAGACAAACATGTTTATGGCCTTATATTATAGAACTCAAGGTCTCCGTGCTGGGAAAACAGGTTTTGCAGCTGTTTGAGCTAAGATTTCCAAGTTATTCACATAATGAAAACTTGTACTTTGTTTCGGTGGAGTTCCCCATTCAAATGCATGTAACAGTGAGAAACGCACTGTCTTGGCGAAAGAAAGCGTTTTTGTACAACTTCATAGAAATAGCTGTAACTTTTGATAGAAGACTCGGATACACATGTTTATGGCTTTATCTTATAGAACTCAAGGTCCCCGTGCTGGGAAAACAGGTTTTGCAGCTGTTTGAGCTAAGATTTCCAAGTTATTCACATAATGAAAACCTATACTTTGTTTCGGTCGAGTTCCCCATTCAAATGCATGTAACAGTGAGAAACGCACTGTCTTGGCGAAAGAAAGCGTTTTTGTACAACTTCATAGAAATAGCTGTAACTTTTGATAGAAGACTCAGACAAACATGTTTATGGCCTTATATTATAGAACTCAAGGTCTCCGTGCTGGGAAAACAGGTTTTGCAGCTGTTTGAGCTAAGATTTCCAAGTTATTCACATAATGAAAACCTATACTTTGTTTCGGTCGAGTTCCCCATTCAAATGCATGTAACAGTGAGAAACGCACTGTCTTGGCGAAAGAAAGCGTTTTTGTACAACTTCATAGAAATAGCTGTAACTTTTGATAGAAGACTCGGATACACATGTTTATGGCTTTATCTTATAGAACTCACGTTCCCCGTGCTGGGCAAACAGGTTTTGCAGCTGTTTGAGCTAAGATTTCCAAGTTATTCACATAATGAAAACCTATACTTTGTTTCGGTCGAGTTCCCCATTCAAATGCATGTAACAGTGAGAAACGCACTGTCTTGGCGAAAGAAAGCGTTTTTGTACAACTTCATAGAAATAGCTGTAACTTTTGATAGAAGACTCAGACAAACATGTTTATGGCCTTATATTATAGAACTCAAGGTCTCCGTGCTGGGAAAACAGGTTTTGCAGCTGTTTGAGCTAAGATTTCCAAGTTATTCACATAATGAAAACCTATACTTTGTTTCGGTCGAGTTCCCCATTCAAATGCATGTAACAGTGAGAAACGCACTGTCTTGGCGAAAGAAAGCGTTTTTGTACAACTTCATAGAAATAGCTGTAACTTTTGATAGAAGACTCGGATACACATGTTTATGGCTTTATCTTATAGAACTCAAGGTCCCCGTGCTGGGAAAACAGGTTTTGCAGCTGTTTGAGCTAAGATTTCCAAGTTATTCACATAATGAAAACCTATACTTTGTTTCGGTCGAGTTCCCCATTCAAATGCATGTAACAGTGAGAAACGCACTGTCTTGGCGAAAGAAAGCGTTTTTGTACAACTTCATAGAAATAGCTGTAACTTTTGATAGAAGACTCAGACAAACATGTTTATGGCCTTATATTATAGAACTCAAGGTCCCCGTGCTGGGAAAACAGGTTTTGCAGCTGTTTGAGCTAAGATTTTCAAGTTATTCACATAATGAAAACCTATACTTTGTTTCGGTCGAGTTCCCCATTCAAATGCATGTAACAGTGAGAAACGCACTGTCTTGGCGAAAGAAAGCGTTTTTGTACAACTTCATAGAAATAGCTGTAACTTTTGATAGAAGACTCAGACAAACATGTTTATGGCCTTATATTATAGAACTCAAGGTCTCCGTGCCTGGAAAACAGGTTTTGCAGCTGTTTGAGCTAAGATTTCCAAGTTATTCACATAATGAAAACCTATACTTTGTTTCGGTCGAGTTCCCCATTCAAATGCATGTAACAGTGAGAAACGCACTGTCTTGGCGAAAGAAAGCGTTTTTGTACAACTTCATAGAAATAGCTGTAACTTTTGATAGAAGACTCGGATACACATGTTTATGGCTTTATCTTATAGAACTCAAGGTCCCCGTGCTGGGAAAACAGGTTTTGCAGCTGTTTGAGCTAAGATTTCCAAGTTATTCACATAATGAAAACCTATACTTTGTTTCGGTCGAGTTCCCCATTCAAATGCATGTAACAGTGAGAAACGCACTGTCTTGGCGAAAGAAAGCGTTTTTGTACAACTTCATAGAAATAGCTGTAACTTTTGATAGAAGACTCAGACAAACATGTTTATGGCCTTATATTATAGAACTCAAGGTCCCCGTGCTGGGAAAACAGGTTTTGCAGCTGTTTGAGCTAAGATTTTCAAGTTATTCACATAATGAAAACCTATACTTTGTTTCGGTCGAGTTCCCCATTCAAATGCATGTAACAGTGAGAAACGCACTGTCTTGGCGAAAGAAAGCGTTTTTGTACAACTTCATAGAAATAGCTGTAACTTTTGATAGAAGACTCAGACAAACATGTTTATGGCCTTATATTATAGAACTCAAGGTCTCCGTGCTGGGAAAAGAGGTTTTGCAGCTGTTTGAGCTAAGATTTCCAAGTTATTCACATAATGAAAACTTGTACTTTGTTTCGGTGGAGTTCCCCATTCAAATGCATGTAACAGTGAGAAACGCACTGTCTTGGCGAAAGAAAGCGTTTTTGTACAACTTCATATGAATAGCTGTAACTTTTGACAGAAGACTCGGATACACATGTTTATGGCTTTATCTTATAGAACTCAAGGTTCCCGTGCTGGGCAAACAGGTTTTGCAGCTGTTTGAGCTAAGATTTCCAAGTTATTCACATAATGAAAACCTATACTTTGTTTCGGTGGAGTTCCCCATTCAAATGCATGTAACAGTGAGAAACGCACTGTCTTGGCGAAAGAAAGCGTTTTTGTACAACTTCATAGAAATAGCTGTAACTTTTGATAGAAGACTCAGACAAACATGTTTATGGCCTTATATTATAGAACTCAAGGTCTCCGTGCTGGGAAAACAGGTTTTGCAGCTGTTTGAGCTAAGATTTCCAAGTTATTCACATAATGAAAACTTGTACTTTGTTTCGGTCGAGTTCCCCATTCAAATGCATGTAACAGTGAGAAACGCACTGTCTTGGCGAAAGAAAGCGTTTTTGTACAACTTCATAGAAATAGCTGTAACTTTTGATAGAAGACTCGGATACACATGTTTATGGCTTTATCTTATAGAACTCAAGGTCCCCGTGCTGGGAAAACAGGTTTTGCAGCTGTTTGAGCTAAGATTTCCAAGTTATTCACATAATGAAAACCTATACTTTGTTTCGGTCGAGTTCCCCATTCAAATGCATGTAACAGTGAGAAACGCACTGTCTTGGCGAAAGAAAGCGTTTTTGTACAACTTCATAGAAATAGCTGTAACTTTTGATAGAAGACTCAGACAAACATGTTTATGGCCTTATATTATAGAACTCAAGGTCTCCGTGATGGGAAAACAGGTTTTGCAGCTGTTTGAGCTAAGATTTCCAAGTTATTCACATAATGAAAACTTGTACTTTGTTTCGGTGGAGTTCCCCATTCAAATGCATGTAACAGTGAGAAACGCACTGTCTTGGCGAAAGAAAGCGTTTTTGTACAACTTCATATGAATAGCTGTAACTTTTGATAGAAGACTCGGATACACATGTTTATGGCTTTATCTTATAGAACTCAAGGTTCCCGTGCTGGGCAAACAGGTTTTGCAGCTGTTTGAGCTAAGATTTCCAAGTTATTCACATAATGAAAACCTATACTTTGTTTCGGTCGAGTTCCCCATTCAAATGCATGTAACAGTGAGAAACGCACTGTCTTGGCGAAAGAAAGCGTTTTTGTACAACTTCATAGAAATAGCTGTAACTTTTGATAGAAGACTCAGACAAACATGTTTATGGCCTTATATTATAGAACTCAAGGTCTCCGTGCTGGGAAAACAGGTTTTGCAGCTGTTTGAGCTAAGATTTCCAAGTTATTCACATAATGAAAACATATACTTTGTTTCGGTCGAGTTCCCCATTCAAATGCATGTAACAGTGAGAAACGCACTGTCTTGGCGAAAGAAAGCGTTTTTGTACAACTTCATATGAATAGCTGTAACTTTTGATAGAAGACTCGGATACACATGTTTATGGCTTTATCTTATAGAACTCAAGGTTCCCGTGCTGGGAAAACAGGTTTTGCAGCTGTTTGAGCTAAGATTTCCAAGTTATTCACATAATGAAAACCTATACTTTGTTTCGGTGGAGTTCCCCATTCAAATGCATGTAACAGTGAGAAACGCACTGTCTTGGCGAAAGAAAGCGTTTTTGTACAACTTCATAGAAATAGCTGTAACTTTTGATAGAAGACTCAGACAAACATGTTTATGGCCTTATATTATAGAACTCAAGGTCTCCGTGCTGGGAAAACAGGTTTTGCAGCTGTTTGAGCTAAGATTTCCAAGTTATTCACATAATGAAAACCTATACTTTGTTTCGGTCGAGTTCCCCATTCAAATGCATGTAACAGTGAGAAACGCACTGTCTTGGCGAAAGAAAGCGTTTTTGTACAACTTCATAGAAATAGCTGTAACTTTTGATAGAAGACTCAGACAAACATGTTTATGGCTTTATCTTATAGAACTCAAGGTCTCCGTGCTGGGAAAACAGGTTTTGCAGCTGTTTGAGCTAAGATTTCCAAGTTATTCACATAATGAAAACTTATACTTTGTTTCGGTGGAGTTCCCCATTCAAATGCATGTAACAGTGAGAAACGCACTGTCTTGGCGAAAGAAAGCTATTTTGTACAACGTCATATGAATAGTTGTAACTTTTGATAGAAGACTCGGATACACATGTTTATGGCCTTATCTTATAGAACTCAAGGTCTCCGTGCTGGGAAAAGAGGTTTTGCAGCTGTTTGAGCTAAGATTTCCAAGTTATTCACATAATGAAAACTTATACTTTGTTTCGGTGGAGTTCCCCATTCAAATGCATGTAACAGTGAGAAACGCACTGTCTTGGCGAAAGAAAGCTATTTTGTACAACTTCATATGAATAGCTGTAACTTTTGATAGAAGACTCGGATACACATGTTTATGGCCTTATCTTATAGAACTCAAGGTCTCCGTGCTGGGAAAACAGGTTTTGCAGCTGTTTGAGCTAAGATTTCCAAGTTATTCACATAATGAAAACGTATACTTTGTTTTGGTCGAGTTCCCCATTCAAATGCATGTAACAGTGAGAAACGCACTGTCTTGGCGAAAGAAAGCTATTTTGTACAACTTCATATAAATAGCTGTAACTTTTGATAGAAGACTCAGATACACATGTTTATGGCTTTATCTTATAGAACTCAAGGTTTCCGTGCTGGGCAAACAGGTTTTGCAGCTGTTTGAGCTAAGATTTCCAAGTTATTCACATAATGAAAACCTATACTTTGTTTCGGTCGAGTTCCCCATTCAAATGCATGTAACAGTGAGAAACGCACTGTCTTGGCGAAAGAAAGCGTTTTTGTACAACTTCATATAAATAGCTGTAACTTTTGATAGAAGACTCGGATACACATGTTTATGGCTTTATCTTAGAGAACTCAAGGTTCCCGTGCTGGGCAAACAGGTTTTGCAGCTGTTTGAGCTAAGATTTCCAAGTTATTCACATAATGAAAACCTATACTTTGTTTCGGTCGAGTTCCCCATTCAAATGCATGTAACAGTGAGAAACGCACTGTCTTGGCGAAATAAAGCGTTTTTGTACAACTTCATATAAATAGCTGTAACTTTTGATAGAAGACTCAGACAAACATGTTTATGGCCTTATATTATAGAACTCAAGGTCTCCGTGCTGGGAAAACAGGTTTTGCAGCTGTTTGAGCTAAGATTTCCAAGTTATTCACATAATGAAAACATATACTTTGTTTCGGTCGAGTTCCCCATTCAAATCCATGTAACAGTGAGAAACGCACTGTCTTGGCGAAAGAAAGCGTTTTTGTACAACTTCATATGAATAGCTGTAACTTTTGATAGAAGACTCGGATACACATGTTTATGGCTTTATCTTATAGAACTCAAGGTTCCCGTGCTGGGAAAACAGGTTTTGCAGCTGTTTGAGCTAAGATTTCCAAGTTATTCACATAATGAAAACTTATACTTTGTTTCGGTGGAGTTCCCCATTCAAATGCATGTAACAGTGAGAAACGCACTGTCTTGGTGAAAGAAAGCTATTTTTTACAACTTCATATGAATAGCTGTAACTTTTGATAGAAGACTCGGATACACATGTTTATGGCCTTATCTTATAGAACTCAAGGTCTCCGTGCTGGGAAAACAGGTTTTGCAGCTGTTTGAGCTAAGATTTCCAAGTTATTCACATAATGAAAACGTATACTTTGTTTTGGTCGAGTTCCCCATTCAAATGCATGTAACAGTGAGAAACGCACTGTCTTGGCGAAAGAAAGCATTTTTGTACAACTTCATAGAAATAGCTGTAACTTTTGATAGAAGACTCAGATACACATGTTTATGGCTTTATCTTATAGAACTCAAGGTTCCCGTGCTGGGCAACTAGGTTTTGCAGCTGTTTGAGCTAAGATTTCCAAGTTATTCACATAATGAAAACCTATACTTTGTTTCGGTCGAGTTCCCCATTCAAATGCATGTAACAGTGAGAAACGCACTGTCTTGGCGAAAGAAAGCGTTTTTGTACAACTTCATATAAATAGCTGTAACTTTTGATAGAAGACTCAGACAAACATGTTTATGGCTTTATCTTATAGAACTCAAGGTCTCCGTGCTGGGAAAACAGGTTTTGCAGCTGTTTGAGCTAAGATTTCCAAGTTATTCACATAATGAAAACTTATACTTTGTTTCGGTCGAGTTCCCCATTCAAATGCATGTAACAGTGAGAAACGCACTGTCTTGGCGAAAGAAAGCTATTTTGTACAACGTCATATGAATAGTTGTAACTTTTGATAGAAGACTCGGATACACATGTTTATGGCCTTATCTTATAGAACTCAAGGTCTCCGTGCTGGGAAAAGAGGTTTTGCAGCTGTTTGAGCTAAGATTTCCAAGTTATTCACATAATGAAAACTTATACTTTGTTTCGGTGGAGTTCCCCATTCAAATGCATGTAACAGTGAGAAACGCACTGTCTTGGCGAAAGAAAGCTATTTTGTACAACTTCATATGAATAGCTGTAACTTTTGATAGAAGACTCGGATACACATGTTTATGGCCTTATCTTATAGAACTCAAGGTCTCCGTGCTGGGAAAACAGGTTTTGCAGCTGTTTGAGCTAAGATTTCCAAGTTATTCACATAATGAAAACGTATACTTTGTTTTGGTCGAGTTCCCCATTCAAATGCATGTAACAGTGAGAAACGCACTGTCTTGGCGAAAGAAAGCTATTTTGTACAACTTCATATAAATAGCTGTAACTTTTGATAGAAGACTCGGATACACATGTTTATGGCTTTATCTTATAGAACTCAAGGTTTCCGTGCTGGGCAAACAGGTTTTGCAGCTGTTTGAGCTAAGATTTCCAAGTTATTCACATAATGAAAACCTATACTTTGTTTCGGTCGAGTTCCCCATTCAAATGCATGTAACAGTGAGAAACGCACTGTCTTGGCGAAAGAAAGCGTTTTTGTACAACTTCATATAAATAGCTGTAACTTTTGATAGAAGACTCGGATACACATGTTTATGGCCTTATCTTATAGAACTCAAGGTCTCCGTGCTGGGAAAAGAGGTTTTGCAGCTGTTTGAGCTAAGATTTCCAAGTTATTCACATAATGAAAACTTATACTTTGTTTCGGTGGAGTTCCCCATTCAAATGCATGTAACAGTGAGAAACGCACTGTCTTGGCGAAAGAAAGCTATTTTGTACAACTTCATATGAATAGCTGTAACTTTTGATAGAAGACTCGGATACACATGTTTATGGCCTTATCTTATAGAACTCAAGGTCTCCGTGCTGGGAAAACAGGTTTTGCAGCTGTTTGAGCTAAGATTTCCAAGTTATTCACATAATGAAAACATATACTTTGTTTCGGTCGAGTTCCCCATTCAAATGCATGTAACAGTGAGAAACGCACTGTCTTGGCGAAAGAAAGCTATTTTGTACAACTTCATATGAATAGCTGTAACTTTTGATAGAAGACTCGGATACACATGTTTATGGCCTTATCTTATAGAACTCAAGGTCTCCGTGCTGGGAAAACAGGTTTTGCAGCTGTTTGAGCTAAGATTTCCAAGTTATTCACATAATGAAAACGTATACTTTGTTTTGGTCGAGTTCCCCATTCAAATGCATGTAACAGTGAGAAACGCACTGTCTTGGCGAAAGAAAGCTATTTTGTACAACTTCATATAAATAGCTGTAACTTTTGATAGAAGACTCGGATACACATGTTTATGGCTTTATCTTATAGAACTCAAGGTTTCCGTGCTGGGCAAACAGGTTTTGCAGCTGTTTGAGCTAAGATTTCCAAGTTATTCACATAATGAAAACCTATACTTTGTTTCGGTCGAGTTCCCCATTCAAATGCATGTAACAGTGAGAAACGCACTGTCTTGGCGAAAGAAAGCGTTTTTGTACAACTTCATATAAATAGCTGTAACTTTTGATAGAAGACTCGGATACACATGTTTATGGCCTTATCTTATAGAACTCAAGGTCTCCGTGCTGGGAAAAGAGGTTTTGCAGCTGTTTGAGCTAAGATTTCCAAGTTATTCACATAATGAAAACTTATACTTTGTTTCGGTGGAGTTCCCCATTCAAATGCATGTAACAGTGAGAAACGCACTGTCTTGGCGAAAGAAAGCTATTTTGTACAACTTCATATGAATAGCTGTAACTTTTGATAGAAGACTCGGATACACATGTTTATGGCCTTATCTTATAGAACTCAAGGTCTCCGTGCTGGGAAAACAGGTTTTGCAGCTGTTTGAGCTAAGATTTCCAAGTTATTCACATAATGAAAACATATACTTTGTTTCGGTCGAGTTCCCCATTCAAATGCATGTAACAGTGAGAAACGCACTGTCTTGGCGAAAGAAAGCGTTTTTGTACAACTTCATATGAATAGCTGTAACTTTTGATAGAAGACTCGGATACACATGTTTATGGCTTTATCTTATAGAACTCAAGGTTCCCGTGCTGGGAAAACAGGTTTTGCAGCTGTTTGAGCTAAGATTTCCAAGTTATTCACATAATGAAAACTTATACTTTGTTTCGGTGGAGTTCCCCATTCAAATGCATGTAACAGTGAGAAACGCACTGTCTTGGCGAAAGAAAGCTATTTTGTACAACTTCATATGAATAGCTGTAACTTTTGATAGAAGACTCGGATACACATGTTTATGGCCTTATCTTATAGAACTCAAGGTCTCCGTGCTGGGAAAACAGGTTTTGCAGCTGTTTGAGCTAAGATTTCCAAGTTATTCACATAATGAAAACGTATACTTTGTTTTGGTCGAGTTCCCCATTCAAATGCATGTAACAGTGAGAAACGCACTGTCTTGGCGAAAGAAAGCATTTTTGTACAACTTCATAGAAATAGCTGTAACTTTTGATAGAAGACTCAGATACACATGTTTATGGCTTTATCTTATAGAACTCAAGGTTCCCGTGCTGGGCAACTAGGTTTTGCAGCTGTTTGAGCTAAGATTTCCAAGTTATTCACATAATGAAAACCTATACTTTGTTTCGGTCGAGTTCCCCATTCAAATGCATGTAACAGTGAGAAACGCACTGTCTTGGCGAAAGAAAGCGTTTTTGTACAACTTCATATAAATAGCTGTAACTTTTGATAGAAGACTCAGACAAACATGTTTATGGCTTTATCTTATAGAACTCAAGGTCTCCGTGCTGGGAAAACAGGTTTTGCAGCTGTTTGAGCTAAGATTTCCAAGTTATTCACATAATGAAAACTTATACTTTGTTTCGGTCGAGTTCCCCATTCAAATGCATGTAACAGTGAGAAACGCACTGTCTTGGCGAAAGAAAGCTATTTTGTACAACGTCATATGAATAGTTGTAACTTTTGATAGAAGACTCGGATACACATGTTTATGGCCTTATCTTATAGAACTCAAGGTCTCCGTGCTGGGAAAAGAGGTTTTGCAGCTGTTTGAGCTAAGATTTCCAAGTTATTCACATAATGAAAACTTATACTTTGTTTCGGTGGAGTTCCCCATTCAAATGCATGTAACAGTGAGAAACGCACTGTCTTGGCGAAAGAAAGCTATTTTGTACAACTTCATATGAATAGCTGTAACTTTTGATAGAAGACTCGGATACACATGTTTATGGCCTTATCTTATAGAACTCAAGGTCTCCGTGCTGGGAAAACAGGTTTTGCAGCTGTTTGAGCTAAGATTTCCAAGTTATTCACATAATGAAAACGTATACTTTGTTTTGGTCGAGTTCCCCATTCAAATGCATGTAACAGTGAGAAACGCACTGTCTTGGCGAAAGAAAGCTATTTTGTACAACTTCATATAAATAGCTGTAACTTTTGATAGAAGACTCGGATACACATGTTTATGGCTTTATCTTATAGAACTCAAGGTTTCCGTGCTGGGCAAACAGGTTTTGCAGCTGTTTGAGCTAAGATTTCCAAGTTATTCACATAATGAAAACCTATACTTTGTTTCGGTCGAGTTCCCCATTCAAATGCATGTAACAGTGAGAAACGCACTGTCTTGGCGAAAGAAAGCGTTTTTGTACAACTTCATATAAATAGCTGTAACTTTTGATAGAAGACTCGGATACACATGTTTATGGCTTTATCTTATAGAACTCAAGGTTCCCGTGCTGGGCAAACAGGTTTTGCAGCTGTTTGAGCTAAGATTTCCAAGTTATTCACATAATGAAAACCTATACTTTGTTTCGGTCGAGTTCCCCATTCAAATGCATGTAACAGTGAGAAACGCACTGTCTTGGCGAAATAAAGCGTTTTTGTACAACTTCATATAAATAGCTGTAACTTTTGATAGAAGACTCAGACAAATATGTTTATGGCTTTATCTTATAGAACTCAAGGTCTCCGTGCTGGGAAAACAGGTTTTGCAGCTGTTTGAGCTAAGATTTCCAAGTTATTCACATAATGAAAACTTATACTTTGTTTCGGTCGAGTTCCCCATTCAAATGCATGTAACAGTGAGAAACGCACTGTCTTGGCGAAAGAAAGCTATTTTGTACAACGTCATATGAATAGTTGTAACTTTTGATAGAAGACTCGGATACACATGTTTATGGCCTTATCTTATAGAACTCAAGGTCTCCGTGCTGGGAAAAGAGGTTTTGCAGCTGTTTGAGCTAAGATTTCCAAGTTATTCACATAATGAAAACTTATACTTTGTTTCGGTGGAGTTCCCCATTCAAATGCATGTAACAGTGAGAAACGCACTGTCTTGGCGAAAGAAAGCTATTTTGTACAACTTCATATGAATAGCTGTAACTTTTGATAGACGACTCGGATACACATGTTTATGGCCTTATCTTATAGAACTCAAGGTCTCCATGCTGGGAAAACAGGTTTTGCAGCTGTTTGAGCTAAGATTTCCAAGTTATTCACATAATGAAATCATATACTTTGTTTCGGTCAAGTTCCCCATTCAAATGCATGTAACAGTGAGAAACGCACTGTCTTGGCGAAAGAAAGCGTTTTTGTACAACTTCATAGAAATAGCTGTAACTTTTGATAGAAGACTCAGATACACATGTTTATGGCTTTATCTTATAGAACTCAAGGTTCCCGTGCTGGGCAACTAGGTTTTGCAGCTGTTTGAGCTAAGATTTCCAAGTGATTCACATAATGAAAACCTATACTTTGTTTCGGTCGAGTTCCCCATTCAAATGCATGTAACAGTGAGAAACGCACTGTCTTGGCGAAAGAAAGCGTTTTTGTACAACTTCATATAAATAGCTGTAACTTTTGATAGAAGACTCAGACAAACATGTTTATGGCTTTATCTTATAGAACTCAAGGTCTCCGTGCTGGGAAAACAGGTTTTGCAGCTGTTTGAGCTAAGATTTCCAAGTTATTCACATAATGAAAACTTATACTTTGTTTCGGTCGAGTTCCCCATTCAAATGCATGTAACAGTGAGAAACGCACTGTCTTGGCGAAAGAAAGCTATTTTGTACAACGTCATATGAATAGTTGTAACTTTTGATAGAAGACTCGGATACACATGTTTATGGCCTTATCTTATAGAACTCAAGGTCTCCGTGCTGGGAAAAGAGGTTTTGCAGCTGTTTGAGCTAAGATTTCCAAGTTATTCACATAATGAAAACTTATACTTTGTTTCGGTGGAGTTCCCCATTCAAATGCATGTAACAGTGAGAAACGCACTGTCTTGGCGAAAGAAAGCTATTTTGTACAACTTCATATGAATAGCTGTAACTTTTGATAGAAGACTCGGATACACATGTTTATGGCCTTATCTTATAGAACTCAAGGTCTCCGTGCTGGGAAAACAGGTTTTGCAGCTGTTTGAGCTAAGATTTCCAAGTTATTCACATAATGAAAACGTATACTTTGTTTTGGTCGAGTTCCCCATTCAAATGCATGTAACAGTGAGAAACGCACTGTCTTGGCGAAAGAAAGCTATTTTGTACAACTTCATATAAATAGCTGTAACTTTTGATAGAAGACTCAGATACACATGTTTATGGCTTTATCTTATAGAACTCAAGGTTTCCGTGCTGGGCAAACAGGTTTTGCAGCTGTTTGAGCTAAGATTTCCAAGTTATTCACATAATGAAAACCTATACTTTGTTTCGGTCGAGTTCCCCATTCAAATGCATGTAACAGTGAGAAACGCACTGTCTTGGCGAAAGAAAGCGTTTTTGTACAACTTCATATAAATAGCTGTAACTTTTGATAGAAGACTCGGATACACATGTTTATGGCTTTATCTTATAGAACTCAAGGTTCCCGTGCTGGGCAAACAGGTTTTGCAGCTGTTTGAGCTAAGATTTCCAAGTTATTCACATAATGAAAACCTATACTTTGTTTCGGTGGAGTTCCCCATTCAAATGCATGTAACAGTGAGAAACGCACTGTCTTGGCGAAAGAAAGCGTTTTTGTACAACTTCATATAAATAGCTGTAACTTTTGATAGAAGACTCAGACAAATATGTTTATGGCTTTATCTTATAGAACTCAAGGTCTCCGTGCTGGGAAAACAGGTTTTGCAGCTGTTTGAGCTAAGATTTCCAAGTTATTCACATAATGAAAACTTATACTTTGTTTCGGTCGAGTTCCCCATTCAAATGCATGTAACAGTGAGAAACGCACTGTCTTGGCGAAAGAAAGCTATTTTGTACAACGTCATATGAATAGTTGTAACTTTTGATAGAAGACTCGGATACACATGTTTATGGCCTTATCTTATAGAACTCAAGGTCTCCGTGCTGGGAAAAGAGGTTTTGCAGCTGTTTGAGCTAAGATTTCCAAGTTATTCACATAATGAAAACTTATACTTTGTTTCGGTGGAGTTCCCCATTCAAATGCATGTAACAGTGAGAAACGCACTGTCTTGGCGAAAGAAAGCTATTTTGTACAACTTCATATGAATAGCTGTAACTTTTGATAGACGACTCGGATACACATGTTTATGGCCTTATCTTATAGAACTCAAGGTCTCCATGCTGGGAAAACAGGTGTTGCAGCTGTTTGAGCTAAGATTTCCAAGTTATTCACATAATGAAAACTTATACTTTTTTTCGGTGGAGTTCCCCATTCAAATGCATGTAACAGTGAGAAACGCACTGTCTTGGCGAAAGAAAGCTATTTTGTACAACTTCATATGAATAGCTGTAACTTTTGATAGAAGACTCGGATACACATGTTTATGGCTTTATCTTATAGAACTCAAGGTTCCCGTGCTGGGAAAAGAGGTTTTGCAGCTGTTTGAGCTAAGATTTCGAAGTTATTCACATAATGAAATCATATACTTTGTTTCGGTCAAGTTCCCCATTCAAATGCATGTAACAGTGAGAAACGCACTGTCTTGGCGAAAGAAAGCGTTTTTGTACAACTTCATAGAAATAGCTGTAACTTTTGATAGAAGACTCAGATACACATGTTTATGGCTTTATCTTATAGAACTCAAGGTTCCCGTGCTGGGCAACTAGGTTTTGCAGCTGTTTGAGCTAAGATTTCCAAGTTATTCACATAATGAAAACCTATACTTTGTTTCGGTCGAGTTCCCCATTCAAATGCATGTAACAGTGAGAAACGCACTGTCTTGGCGAAAGAAAGCTATTTTGTACAACTTCATATGAATAGCTGTAACTTTTGATAGAAGACTCGGATACACATGTTTATGGCCTTATCTTATAGAACTCAAGGTCTCCGTGCTGGGAAAACAGGTTTTGCAGCTGTTTGAGCTAAGATTTCCAAGTTATTCACATAATGAAAACCTATACTTTGTTTCGGTCGAGTTCCCCATTCAAATGCATGTAACAGTGAGAAACGCACTGTCTTGGCGAAAGAAAGCGTTTTTGTACAACTTCATATAAATAGCTGTAACTTTTGATAGAAGACTCAGACAAACATGTTTATGGCTTTATCTTATAGAACTCAAGGTCTCCGTGCTGGGAAAACAGGTTTTGCAGCTGTTTGAGCTAAGATTTCCAAGTTATTCACATAATGAAAACTTATACTTTGTTTCGGTCGAGTTCCCCATTCAAATGCATGTAACAGTGAGAAACGCACTGTCTTGGCGAAAGAAAGCGTTTTTGTACAACTTCATATAAATAGCTGTAACTTTTGATAGAAGACTCGGATACACATGTTTATGGCTTTATCTTATAGAACTCACGTTCCCCGTGCTGGGCAAACAGGTTTTGCAGCTGTTTGAGCTAAGATTTCCAAGTTATTCACATAATGAAAACTTATACTTTGTTTCGGTCGAGTTCCCCATTCAAATGCATGTAACAGTGAGAAACGCACTGTCTTGGCGAAAGAAAGCGTTTTTGTACAACTTCATATAAATAGCTGTAACTTTTGATAGAAGACTCAGACAAACATGTTTATGGCTTTATCTTATAGAACTCAAGGTCTCCGTGCTGGGAAAACAGGTTTTGCAGCTGTTTGAGCTAAGATTTCCAAGTTATTCACATAATGAAAACTTATACTTTGTTTCGGTCGAGTTCCCCATTCAAATGCATGTAACAGTGAGAAACGCACTGTCTTGGTGAAAGAAAGCTATTTTGTACAACGTCATATGAATAGTTGTAACTTTTGATAGAAGACTCGGATACACATCTTTATGGCTTTATCTTATAGAACTCAAGGTTCCCGTGCTGGGCAACTAGGTTTTGCAGCTGTTTGAGCTAAGATTTCCAAGTTATTCACATAATGAAAACTTATACTTTGTTTCGGTCGAGTTCCCCATTCAAATGCATGTAACAGTGAGAAACGCACTGTCTTGGCGAAAGAAGGCGTTTTTGTACAACTTCATATAAATAGCTGTAACTTTTGATAGAAGACTCGGATACACATGTTTATGGCCTTATCTTATAGAACTCACGTTCCCCGTGCTGGGCAAACAGGTTTTGCAGCTGTTTGAGCTAAGATTTCCAAGTTATTCACATAATGAAAACTTATACTTTGTTTCGGTGGAGTTCCCCATTCAAATGCATGTAACAGTGAGAAACGCACTGTCTTGGCGAAAGAAAGCGTTTTTGTACAACTTCATATAAATAGCTGTAACTTTTGATAGAAGACTCAGACAAACATTTTTATGGCTTTATCTTATAGAACTCAAGGTCTCCGTGCTGGGAAAACAGGTTTTGCAGCTGTTTGAGCTAAGATTTCCAAGTTATTCACATAATGAAAACTTATACTTTGTTTCGGTCGAGTTCCCCATTCAAATGCATGTAACAGTGAGAAACGCACTGTCTTGGTGAAATAAAGCGTTTTTGTACAACTTCATAGAAATAGCTGTAACTTTTGATAGAAGACTCAGACAAACATGTTCATGGCTTTATCTTATAGAACTCAAGGTCTCCGTGCTGGGCAACTAGGTTTTGCAGCTGTTTGAGCTAAGATTTCCAAGTTATTCACATAATGAAAACCTATACTTTGTTTCGGTCGAGTTCCCCATTCAAATGCATGTAACAGTGAGAAACGCACTGTCTTGGCGAAAGAAAGCGTTTTTGTACGACTTCATAGAAATAGCTGTAACTTTTGATAGAAGACTCAGACAAACATGTTTATGGCCTTATCTTATAGAACTCAAGGTTCCCGTGCTGGGCAAACAGGTTTTGCAGCTGTTTGAGCTAAGATTTCCAAGTTATTCACATAATGAAAACCTATACTTTGTTTCGGTCGAGTTCCCCATTCAAATGCATGTAACAGTGAGAAACGCACTGTCTTGGTGAAATAAAGCGTTTTTGTACAACTTCATAGAAATAGCTGTAACTTTTGATAGAAGACTCGGTTACATATGCTTATGGCTTTATCTTATAGAACTCAAGGTCCCCGTGCTGGGCAAACAGGTTTTGCAGCTGTTTGAGCTAAGATTTCCAATTTATTCACATAATGAATACCTATACTTTGTTTCGGTCGAGTTCCCCATTCAAATGCATGTAACAGTGAGAAACGCACTGTCTTGGCGAAAGAAAGCGTTTTTGTACAACTTCATATAAATAGCTGTAACTTTTGATAGAAGACTCAGACAAACATGTTTATGGCTTTATCTTATAGAACTCAAGGTCTCCGTGCTGGGCAACTAGGTTTTGCAGCTGTTTGAGCTAAGATTTCCAAGTTATTCACATAATGAAAACTTATACTTTGTTTCGGTCGAGTTCCCCATTCAAATGCATGTAATAGTGAGAAACGCACTGTCTTGGTGAAAGAAAGCTATTTTGTACAACGTCATATGAATAGTTGTAACTTTTGATAGAAGACTCGGATACACATGTTTATGGCTTTATATTATAGAACTCAAGGTTCCCGTGCTGGGAAAACAGGTTTTGCAGCTGTTTGAGCTAAGATTTCCAAGTTATTCACATAATGAAAACCTATACTTTGTTTCGGTCGAGTTCCCCATTCAAAATGCATGTAACAGTGAGAAACGCACTGTCTTGGCGAAAGAAAGCGTTTTTGTACAACTTCATATAAATAGCTGTAACTTTTGATAGAAGACTCAGACAAACATGTTTATGGCCTTATATTATAGAACTCAAGGTCTCCGTGCTGGGCAAACAGGTTTTGCAGCTGTTTGAGCTAAGATTTCCAAGTTATTCACATAATGAAAACCTATACTTTGTTTCGGTCGAGTTCCCCATTCAAATGCATGTAACAGTGAGAAACGCACTGTCTTGGCGAAAGAAAGCGTTTTTGTACAACTTCATAGAAATAGCTGTAACTTTTGATAGAAGACTCAGATACACATGTTTATGGCTTTATCTTATAGAACTCAAGGTTCCCGTGCTGGGCAAACAGGTTTTGCAGCTGTTTGAGCTAAGATTTCCAAGTTATTCACATAATGAAAACGTATACTTTGTTTCGGTCGAGTTCCCCATTCAAATGCATGTAACAGTGAAAAACGCACTGTCTCGACGAAAGAAAGTGTTTTTGTACAACTTCATAGAAATAGCTGTAACTTTTGATAGAAGACTCGGATACACATGTTTATGGCTTTATCTTATAGAACTCAAGGTTCCCGTGCTGGGCAAACAGGTTTTGCAGCTGTTTGAGCTAAGATTTCCAAGTTATTCACATAATGAAAACCTATACTTTGTTTCGGTCGAGTTCCCCATTCAAATGCATGTAACAGTGAGAAACGCACTGTCTTGGCGAAAGAAAGCGTTTTTGTACAACTTCATATAAATAGCTGTAACTTTTGATAGAAGACTCGGATACACATGTTTATGGCTTTATCTTATAGAACTCAAGGTCTCCGTGCTGGGAAAAGAGGTTTTGCAGCTGTTTGAGCTAAGATTTCCAAGTTATTCACATAATGAAAACCTATACTTTGTTTCGGTGGAATTCCCCATTCAAATGCATGTAACAGTGAGAAACGCACTGTCTTGGCGAAAGAAAGCGTTTTTGTACAACTTCATATAAATAGCTGTAACTTTTGATAGAAGACTCGGATACACATGTTTATGGCTTTATCTTATAGAACTCAAGGTTCCCGTGCTGGGCAAACAGGTTTTGCAGCTGTTTGAGCTAAGATTTCCAAGTTATTCACATAATGAAAACCTATACTTTGTTTCGGTGGAGTTCCCCATTCAAATGCATGTAACAGTGAGAAACGCACTGTCTTGGCAAAAGAAAGCGTTTTTGTACAACTTCATATAAATAGCTGTAACTTTTGATAGAAGACTCGGATACACATGTTTATGGCTTTATCTTATAGAACTCAAGGTTCCCGTGCTGGGCAAACAGGTTTTGCAGCTGTTTGAGCTAAGATTTCCAAGTTATTCACATAATGAAAACCTATACTTTGTTTCGGTCGAGTTCCCCATTCAAAATGCATGTAACAGTGAGAAACGCACTGTCTTGGCGAAAGAAAGCGTTTTTGTACAACTTCATATAAATAGCTGTAACTTTTGATAGAAGACTCAGACAAACATTTTTATGGCCTTATATTATAGAACTCAAGGTCTCCGTGCTGGGCAAACAGGTTTTGCAGCTGTTTGAGCTAAGATTTCCAAGTTATTCACATAATGAAAACGTATACTTTGTTTCGGTCGAGTTCCCCATTCAAATGCATGTAACAGTGAGAAACGCACTGTCTTGGCGAAAGAAAGCGTTTTTGTACAACTTCGTATAAATAGCTGTAACTTTTGATAGAAGACTCGGATACACATGTTTATGGCTTTATCTTATAGAACTCAAGGTTCCCGTGCTGGGCAAACAGGTTTTGCAGCTGTTTGAGCTAAGATTTCCAAGTTATTCACATAATGAAAACCTATACTTTGTTTCGGTCGAGTTCCCCATTCAAATGCATGTAACAGTGAGAAACGCACTGTCTTGGCGAAAGAAAGCGTTTTTGTACAACTTCATATAAATAGCTGTAACTTTTGATAGAAGACTCGGATACACATGTTTATGGCTTTATCTTATAGAACTCAAGGTTCCCGTGCTGGGCAAACAGGTTTTGCAGCTGTTTGAGCTAAGATTTCCAAGTTATTCACATAATGAAAACGTATACTTTGTTTCGGTCGAGTTCCCCATTCAAATGCATGTAACAGTGAAAAACGCACTGTCTCGACGAAAGAAAGTGTTTTTGTACAACTTCATAGAAATAGCTGTAACTTTTGATAGAAGACTCGGATACACATGTTTATGGCTTTATCTTATAGAACTCAAGGTTCCCGTGCTGGGCAAACAGGTTTTGCAGCTGTTTGAGCTAAGATTTCCAAGTTATTCACATAATGAAAACCTATACTTTGTTTCGGTCGAGTTCCCCATTCAAATGCATGTAACAGTGAGAAACGCACTGTCTTGGCGAAAGAAAGCGTTTTTGTACAACTTCATATAAATAGCTGTAACTTTTGATAGAAGACTCGGATACACATGTTTATGGCTTTATCTTATAGAACTCAAGGTCTCCGTGCTGGGAAAACAGGTTTTGCAGCTGTTTGAGCTAAGATTTCCAAGTTATTCACATAATGAAAACCTATACTTTGTTTCGGTCGAGTTCCCCATTCAAATGCATGTAACAGTGAGAAACGCACTGTCTTGGCGAAAGAAAGCGTTTTTGTACAACTTCATATAAATAGCTGTAACCTTTGATAGAAGACTCGGATACACATGTTTATGGCTTTATCTTATAGAACTCAAGGTTCCCGTGCTGGGCAAACAGGTTTTGCAGCTGTTTGAGCTAAGATTTCCAAGTTATTCACATAATGAAAACCTATACTTTGTTTCGGTGGAGTTCCCCATTCAAATGCATGTAACAGTGAGAAACGCACTGTCTTGGCGAAAGAAAGCGTTTTTGTACAACTTCATATAAATAGCTGTAACTTTTGATAGAAGACTCGGATACACATGTTTATGGCTTTATCTTATAGAACTCAAGGTTCCCGTGCTGGGCAAACAGGTTTTGCAGCTGTTTGAGCTAAGATTTCCAAGTTATTCACATAATGAAAACCTATACTTTGTTTCGGTCGAGTTCCCCATTCAAATGCATGTAACAGTGAGAAACGCACTGTCTTGGCGAAAGAAAGCGTTTTTGTACAACTTCATATAAATAGCTGTAACTTTTGATAGAAGACTCAGACAAACATGTTTTTGGCCTTATATTATAGAACTCAAGGTCTCCGTGCTGGGCAAACAGGTTTTGCAGCTGTTTGAGCTAAGATTTCCAAGTTATTCACATAATGAAAACGTATACTTTGTTTCGGTCGAGTTCCCCATTCAAATGCATGTAACAGTGAGAAACGCACTGTCTTGGCGAAAGAAAGCGTTTTTGTACAACTTCATATAAATAGCTGTAACTTTTGATAGAAGACTCGGATACACATGTTTATGGCTTTATCTTATAGAACTCAAGGTTCCCGTGCTGGGCAAACAGGTTTTGCAGCTGTTTGAGCTAAGATTTCCAAGTTATTCACATAATGAAAACCTATACTTTGTTTCGGTCGAGTTCCCCATTCAAATGCATGTAACAGTGAGAAACGCACTGTCTTGGCGAAAGAAAGCGTTTTTGTACAACTTCATATAAATAGCTGTAACTTTTGATAGAAGACTCGGATACACATGTTTATGGCTTTATCTTATAGAACTCAAGGTTCCCGTGCTGGGCAAACAGGTTTTGCAGCTGTTTGAGCTAAGATTTCCAAGTTATTCACATAATGAAAACGTATACTTTGTTTCGGTCGAGTTCCCCATTCAAATGCATGTAACAGTGAAAAACGCACTGTCTCGACGAAAGAAAGTGTTTTTGTACAACTTCATAGAAATAGCTGTAACTTTTGATAGAAGACTCGGATACACATGTTTATGGCTTTATCTTATAGAACTCAAGGTTCCCGTGCTGGGCAAACAGGTTTTGCAGCTGTTTGAGCTAAGATTTCCAAGTTATTCACATAATGAAAACCTATACTTTGTTTCGGTCGAGTTCCCCATTCAAATGCATGTAACAGTGAGAAACGCACTGTCTTGGCGAAAGAAAGCGTTTTTGTACAACTTCATATAAATAGCTGTAACTTTTGATAGAAGACTCGGATACACATGTTTATGGCTTTATCTTATAGAACTCAAGGTCTCCGTGCTGGGAAAACAGGTTTTGCAGCTGTTTGAGCTAAGATTTCCAAGTTATTCACATAATGAAAACCTATACTTTGTTTCGGTCGAGTTCCCCATTCAAATGCATGTAACAGTGAGAAACGCACTGTCTTGGCGAAAGAAAGCGTTTTTGTACAACTTCATATAAATAGCTGTAACTTTTGATAGAAGACTCGGATACACATGTTTATGGCTTTATCTTATAGAACTCAAGGTTCCCGTGCTGGGCAAACAGGTTTTGCAGCTGTTTGAGCTAAGATTTCCAAGTTATTCACATAATGAAAACCTATACTTTGTTTCGGTGGAGTTCCCCATTCAAATGCATGTAACAGTGAGAAACGCACTGTCTTGGCGAAAGAAAGCGTTTTTGTACAACTTCATATAAATAGCTGTAACTTTTGATAGAAGACTCGGATACACATGTTTATGGCTTTATCTTATAGAACTCAAGGTTCCCGTGCTGGGCAAACAGGTTTTGCAGCTGTTTGAGCTAAGATTTCCAAGTTATTCACATAATGAAAACCTATACTTTGTTTCGGTCGAGTTCCCCATTCAAATGCATGTAACAGTGAGAAACACACTGTCTTGGCGAAAGAAAGCGTTTTTGTACAACTTCATAGAAATAGCTGTAACTTTTGATAGAAGACTCAGATACACATGTTTATGGCTTTATCTTATAGAACTCAAGGTTCCCGTGCTGGGCAACTAGGTTTTGCAGCTGTTTGAGCTACGATTTCCAAGTTATTCACATAATGAAAACCTATACTTTGTTTCGGTCGAGTTCCCCATTCAAATGCATGTAACAGTGAGAAACGCACTGTCTTGGCGAAAGAAAGCGTTTTTGTACAACTTCATATAAATAGCTGTAACTTTTGATAGAAGACTCAGACAAACATGTTTATGGCCTTATATTATAGAACTCAAGGTCTCCGTGCTGGGCAAACAGGTTTTGCAGCTGTTTGAGCTAAGATTTCCAAGTTATTCACATAATGAAAACATATACTTTGTTTCGGTCGAGTTCCCCATTCAAATGCATGTAACAGTGAGAAACGCACTGTCTTGGCGAAAGAAAGCGTTTTTGTACAACTTCATATAAATAGCTGTAACTTTTGATAGAAGACTCGGATACACATGTTTATGGCTTTATCTTATAGAACTCAAGGTTCCCGTGCTGGGCAAACAGGTTTTGCAGCTGTTTGAGCTAAGATTTCCAAGTTATTCACATAATGAAAACGTATACTTTGTTTCGGTCGAGTTCCCCATTCAAATGCATGTAACAGTGAAAAACGCACTGTCTCGACGAAAGAAAGTGTTTTTGTACAACTTCATAGAAATAGCTGTAACTTTTGATAGAAGACTCGGATACACATGTTTATGGCTTTATCTTATAGAACTCAAGGTTCCCGTGCTGGGCAAACAGGTTTTGCAGCTGTTTGAGCTAAGATTTCCAAGTTATTCACATAATGAAAACCTATACTTTGTTTCGGTCGAGTTCCCCATTCAAATGCATGTAACAGTGAGAAACGCACTGTCTTGGCGAAAGAAAGCGTTTTTGTACAACTTCATATAAATAGCTGTAACTTTTGATAGAAGACTCGGATACACATGTTTATGGCTTTATCTTATAGAACTCAAGGTCTCCGTGCTGGGAAAACAGGTTTTGCAGCTGTTTGAGCTAAGATTTCCAAGTTATTCACATAATGAAAACCTATACTTTGTTTCGGTCGAGTTCCCCATTCAAATGCATGTAACAGTGAGAAACGCACTGTCTTGGCGAAAGAAAGCGTTTTTGTACAACTTCATATAAATAGCTGTAACTTTTGATAGAAGACTCGGATACACATGTTTATGGCTTTATCTTATAGAACTCAAGGTTCCCGTGCTGGGCAAACAGGTTTTGCAGCTGTTTGAGCTAAGATTTCCAAGTTATTCACATAATGAAAACCTATACTTTGTTTCGGTGGAGTTCCCCATTCAAATGCATGTAACAGTGAGAAACGCACTGTCTTGGCGAAAGAAAGCGTTTTTGTACAACTTCATATAAATAGCTGTAACTTTTGATAGAAGACTCGGATACACATGTTTATGGCTTTATCTTATAGAACTCAAGGTTCCCGTGCTGGGCAAACAGGTTTTGCAGCTGTTTGAGCTAAGATTTCCAAGTTATTCACATAATGAAAACTTATACTTTGTTTCGGTGGAGTTCCCCATTCAAATGCATGTAACAGTGAGAAACGCACTGTCTTGGTGAAATAAAGCGTTTTTGTACAACTTCATAGAAATAGCTGTAACTTTTGATAGAAGACTCAGACAAACATGTTCATGGCTTTATCTTATAGAACTCAAGGTCTCCGTGCTGGGCAACTAGGTTTTGCAGCTGTTTGAGCTAAGATTTCCAAGTTATTCACATAATGAAAACCTATACTTTGTTTCGGTGGAGTTCCCCATTCAAATGCATGTAACAGTGAGAAACGCACTGTCTTGGCGAAAGAAAGCGTTTTTGTACAACTTCATATAAATAGCTGTAACTTTTGATAGAAGACTCAGACAAATATGTTTATGGCTTTATCTTATAGAACTCAAGGTCTCCGTGCTGGGAAAACAGGTTTTGCAGCTGTTTGAGCTAAGATTTCCAAGTTATTCACATAATGAAAACTTATACTTTGTTTCGGTCGAGTTCCCCATTCAAATGCATGTAACAGTGAGAAACGCACTGTCTTGGCGAAAGAAAGCTATTTTGTACAACGTCATATGAATAGTTGTAACTTTTGATAGAAGACTCGGATACACATGTTTATGGCCTTATCTTATAGAACTCAAGGTCTCCGTGCTGGGAAAAGAGGTTTTGCAGCTGTTTGAGCTAAGATTTCCAAGTTATTCACATAATGAAAACTTATACTTTGTTTCGGTGGAGTTCCCCATTCAAATGCATGTAACAGTGAGAAACGCACTGTCTTGGCGAAAGAAAGCGTTTTTGTACAACTTCATATGAATAGCTGTAACTTTTGATAGACGACTCGGATACACATGTTTATGGCCTTATCTTATAGAACTCAAGGTCTCCGTGCTGGGAAAAGAGGTTTTGCAGCTGTTTGAGCTAAGATTTCCAAGTTATTCACATAATGAAAACTTATACTTTGTTTCGGTGGAGTTCCCCATTCAAATGCATGTAACAGTGAGAAACGCACTGTCTTGGCGAAAGAAAGCTATTTTGTACAACTTCATATGAATAGCTGTAACTTTTGATAGAAGACTCGGATACACATGTTTATGGCTTTATCTTATAGAACTCAAGGTTCCCGTGCTGGGAAAAGAGGTTTTGCAGCTGTTTGAGCTAAGATTTCGAAGTTATTCACATAATGAAATCATATACTTTGTTTCGGTCAAGTTCCCCATTCAAATGCATGTAACAGTGAGAAACGCACTGTCTTGGCGAAAGAAAGCGTTTTTGTACAACTTCATAGAAATAGCTGTAACTTTTGATAGAAGACTCAGATACACATGTTTATGGCTTTATCTTATAGAACTCAAGGTTCCCGTGCTGGGCAAACAGGTTTTGCAGCTGTTTGAGCTAAGATTTCCAAGTTATTCACATAATGAAAACGTATACTTTGTTTCGGTCGAGTTCCCCATTCAAATGCATGTAACAGTGAAAAACGCACTGTCTCGACGAAAGAAAGTGTTTTTGTACAACTTCATAGAAATAGCTGTAACTTTTGATAGAAGACTCGGATACACATGTTTATGGCTTTATCTTATAGAACTCAAGGTTCCCGTGCTGGGCAAACAGGTTTTGCAGCTGTTTGAGCTAAGATTTCCAAGTTATTCACATAATGAAAACCTATACTTTGTTTCGGTGGAGTTCCCCATTCAAATGCATGTAACAGTGAGAAACGCACTGTCTTGGCGAAAGAAAGCGTTTTTGTACAACTTCATATAAATAGCTGTAACTTTTGATAGAAGACTCGGATACACATGTTTATGGCTTTATCTTATAGAACTCAAGGTCTCCGTGCTGGGAAAACAGGTTTTGCAGCTGTTTGAGCTAAGATTTCCAAGTTATTCACATAATGAAAACCTATACTTTGTTTCGGTCGAGTTCCCCATTCAAATGCATGTAACAGTGAGAAACGCACTGTCTTGGCGAAAGAAAGCGTTTTTGTACAACTTCATATAAATAGCTGTAACTTTTGATAGAAGACTCGGATACACATGTTTATGGCTTTATCTTATAGAACTCAAGGTTCCCGTGCTGGGCAAACAGGTTTTGCAGCTGTTTGAGCTAAGATTTCCAAGTTATTCACATAATGAAAACCTATACTTTGTTTCGGTGGAGTTCCCCATTCAAATGCATGTAACAGTGAGAAACGCACTGTCTTGGCGAAAGAAAGCGTTTTTGTACAACTTCATATAAATAGCTGTAACTTTTGATAGAAGACTCGGATACACATGTTTATGGCTTTATCTTATAGAACTCAAGGTTCCCGTGCTGGGCAAACAGGTTTTGCAGCTGTTTGAGCTAAGATTTCGAAGTTATTCACATAATGAAAACCTATACTTTGTTTCGGTCGAGTTCCCCATTCAAATGCATGTAACAGTGAGAAACGCACTGTCTTGGCGAAAGAAAGCGTTTTTGTACAACTTCATAGAAATAGCTGTAACTTTTGATAGAAGACTCAGATACACATGTTTATGGCTTTATCTTATAGAACTCAAGGTTCCCGTGCTGGGCAACTAGGTTTTGCAGCTGTTTGAGCTAAGATTTCCAAGTTATTCACATAATGAAAACCTATACTTTGTTTCGGTGGAGTTCCCCATTCAAATGCATGTAACAGTGAGAAACGCACTGTCTTGGCGAAAGAAAGCTATTTTGTACAACTTCATATAAATAGCTGTAACTTTTGATAGAAGACTCGGATACACATGTTTATGGCTTTATCTTATAGAATTCAAGGTCTCCGTGCTGGGAAAACAGGTTTTGCAGCTGTTTGAGCTAAGATTTCCAAGTTATTCACATAATGAAAACCTATACTTTGTTTCGGTGGAGTTTCCCATTCAAATGCATGTAACAGTGAGAAACGCACTGTCTTGGCGAAAGAAAGCGTTTTTGTACAACTTCATTTAAATAGCTGTAACTTTTGATAGAAGACTCAGATACACATGTTTATGGCTTTATCTTATAGAACTCAAGGTTCCCGTGCTGGGCAAACAGGTTTTGCAGCTGTTTGAGCTAAGATTTCCAAGTTATTCACATAATGAAAACCTATACTTTGTTTCGGTGGAGTTCCCCATTCAAATGCATGTAACAGTGAGAAACGCACTGTCTTGGCGAAAGAAAGCGTTTTTGTACAACTTCATATAAATAGCTGTAACTTTTGATAGAAGACTCGGATACACATGTTTATGGCTTTATCTTATAGAACTCAAGGTTCCCGTGCTGGGCAAACAGGTTTTGCAGCTGTTTGAGCTAAGATTTCCAAGTTATTCACATAATGAAAACCTATACTTTGTTTCGGTCGAGTTCCCCATTCAAATGCATGTAACAGTGAGAAACGCACTGTCTTGGCGAAAGAAAGCGTTTTTGTACAACTTCATATAAATAGCTGTAACTTTTGATAGAAGACTCAGACAAATATGTTTATGGCTTTATCTTATAGAACTCAAGGTCTCCGTGCTGGGAAAACAGGTTTTGCAGCTGTTTGAGCTAAGATTTCCAAGTTATTCACATAATGAAAACTTATACTTTGTTTCGGTCGAGTTCCCCATTCAAATGCATGTAACAGTGAGAAACGCACTGTCTTGGCGAAAGAAAGCTATTTTGTACAACTTCATATGAATAGCTGTAACTTTTGATAGAAGACTCGGATACACATGTTTATGGCCTTATCTTATAGAACTCAAGGTCTCCGTGCTGGGAAAAGAGGTTTTGCAGCTGTTTGAGCTAAGATTTCCAAGTTATTCACATAATGAAAACCTATACTTTGTTTCGGTCGAGTTCCCCATTCAAATGCATGTAACAGTGAGAAACGCACTGTCTTGGCGAAAGAAAGCGTTTTTGTACAACTTCATATAAATAGCTGTAACTTTTGATAGAAGACTCAGACAAATATGTTTATGGCTTTATCTTATAGAACTCAAGGTCTCCGTGCTGGGAAAACAGGTTTTGCAGCTGTTTGAGCTAAGATTTCCAAGTTATTCACATAATGAAAACTTATACTTTGTTTCGGTCGAGTTCCCCATTCAAATGCATGTAACAGTGAGAAACACACTGTCTTGGCGAAAGAAAGCTATTTTGTACAACGTCATATGAATAGTTGTAACTTTTGATAGAAGACTCGGATACACATGTTTATGGCCTTATCTTATAGAACTCAAGGTCTCCGTGCTGGGAAAACAGGTTTTGCAGCTGTTTGAGCTAAGATTTCCAAGTTATTCACATAATGAAAACGTATACTTTGTTTCGGTGGAGTTCCCCATTCAAATGCATGTAACAGTGAGAAACGCACTGTCTTGGCGAAAGAAAGCGTTTTTGTACAACTTCATAGAAATAGCTGTAACTTTTGATAGAAGACTCAGATACACATGTTTATGGCTTTATCTTATAGAACTCAAGGTTCCCGTGCTGGGCAACTAGGTTTTGCAGCTGTTTGAGCTAAGATTTCCAAGTTATTCACATAATGAAAACTTATACTTTGTTTCGGTCGAGTTCCCCATTCAAATGCATGTAACAGTGAAAAACGCACTGTCTCGGCGAAAGAAAGCGTTTTTGTACAACTTCATAGAAATAGCTGTAACTTTTGATAGAAAACTCAGACAAACATGTTTATGGCCTTATCTTATAGAACTCAAGGTCTCCGTGCTGGGAAAAGAGGTTTTGCAGCTGTTTGAGCTAAGATTTCCAAGTTATTCACATAATGAAAACCTATACTTTGTTTCGGTCGAGTTCCCCATTCAAATGCATGTAACAGTGAGAAACGCACTGTCTTGGTGAAAGAAAGCTATTTTGTACAACGTCATATGAATAGTTGTAACTTTTGATAGAAGACTCGGATACACATGTTTATGGCTTTATCTTATAGAACTCAAGGTTCCCGTGCTGGGCAACTAGGTTTTGCAGCTGTTTGAGCTAAGATTTCCAAGTTATTCACATAATGAAAACTTATACTTTGTTTCGGTCGAGTTCCCCATTCAAATGCATGTAACAGTGAGAAACGCACTGTCTTGGCGAAAGAAGGCGTTTTTGTACAACTTCATATAAATAGCTGTAACTTTTGATAGAAGACTCGGATACACATGTTTATGGCTTTATCTTATAGAACTCACGTTCCCCGTGCTGGGCAAACAGGTTTTGCAGCTGTTTGAGCTAAGATTTCCAAGTTATTCACATAATGAAAACTTATACTTTGTTTCGGTCGAGTTCCCCATTCAAATGCATGTAACAGTGAGAAACGCACTGTCTTGGCGAAAGAAAGCTATTTTGTACAACGTCATATGAATAGTTGTAACTTTTGATAGAAGACTCGGATACACATGTTTATGGCCTTATCTTATAGAACTCAAGGTCTCCGTGCTGGGAAAAGAGGTTTTGCAGCTGTTTGAGCTAAGATTTCCAAGTTATTCACATAATGAAAACTTATACTTTGTTTCGGTGGAGTTCCCCATTCAAATGCATGTAACGGTGAGAAACGCACTGTCTTGGCGAAAGAAAGCTATTTTGTACAACTTCATATGAATAGCTGTAACTTTTGATAGAAGACTCGGATACACATGTTTATGGCCTTATCTTATAGAACTCAAGGTCTCCGTGCTGGGAAAACAGGTTTTGCAGCTGTTTGAGCTAAGATTTCCAAGTTATTCACATAATGAAAACCTATACTTTGTTTCGGTGGAGTTCCCCATTCAAATGCATGTAACAGTGAGAAACGCACTGTCTTGGCGAAAGAAAGCGTTTTTGTACAACTTCATATAAATAGCTGTAACTTTTGATAGAAGACTCGGATACACATGTTTATGGCTTTATCTTATAGAACTCAAGGTTCCCGTGCTGGGCAAACAGGTTTTGCAGCTGTTTGAGCTAAGATTTCCAAGTTATTCACATAATGAAAACCTATACTTTGTTTCGGTCGAGTTCCCCATTCAAATGCATGTAACAGTGAGAAACGCACTGTCTTGGCGAAAGAAAGCTATTTTGTACAACGTCATATGAATAGTTGTAACTTTTGATAGAAGACTCGGATACACATGTTTATGGCCTTATCTTATAGAACTCAAGGTCTCTGTGCTGGGAAAAGAGGTTTTGCAGCTGTTTGAGCTAAGATTTCCAAGTTATTCACATAATGAAAACTTATACTTTGTTTCGGTGGAGTTCCCCATTCAAATGCATGTAACAGTGAGAAACGCACTGTCTTGGCGAAAGAAAGCTATTTTGTACAACTTCATATGAATAGCTGTAACTTTTGATAGACGACTCGGATACACATGTTTATGGCCTTATCTTATAGAACTCAAGGTTCCCGTGCTGGGAAAAGAGGTTTTGCAGCTGTTTGAGCTAAGATTTCCAAGTTATTCACATAATGAAAACCTATACTTTGTTTCGGTGGAGTTCCCCATTCAAATGCATGTAACAGTGAGAAACGCACTGTCTTGGCGAAAGAAAGCGTTTTTGTACAACTTCATAGAAATAGCTGTAACTTTTGATAGAAGACTCAGATACACATGTTTATGGCTTTATCTTATAGAACTCAAGGTTCCCGTGCTGGGCAACTAGGTTTTGCAGCTGTTTGAGCTAAGATTTCCAAGTTATTCACATAATGAAAACCTATACTTTGTTTCGGTCGAGTTCCCCATTCAAATGCATGTAACAGTGAGAAACGCACTGTCTTGGCGAAAGAAAGCGTTTTTGTATAACTTCATATAAATAGCTGTAACTTTTGATAGAAGACTCAGACAAACATGTTTATGGCTTTATCTTATAGAACTCAAGGTCTCCGTGCTGGGAAAACAGGTTTTGCAGCTGTTTGAGCTAAGATTTCCAAGTTATTCACATAATGAAAACTTATACTTTGTTTCGGTCGAGTTCCCCATTCAAATGCATGTAACAGTGAGAAACGCACTGTCTTGGTGAAAGAAAGCTATTTTGTACAACGTCATATGAATAGTTGTAACTTTTGATAGAAGACTCGGATACACATGTTTATGGCTTTATCTTATAGAACTCAAGGTTCCCGTGCTGGGCAACTAGGTTTTGCAGCTGTTTGAGCTAAGATTTCCAAGTTATTCACATAATGAAAACTTATACTTTGTTTCGGTCGAGTTCCCCATTCAAATGCATGTAACAGTGAGAAACGCACTGTCTTGGCGAAAGAAGGCGTTTTTGTACAACTTCATATAAATAGCTGTAACTTTTGATAGAAGACTCGGATACACATGTTTATGGCTTTATCTTATAGAACTCACGTTCCCCGTGCTGGGCAAACAGGTTTTGCAGCTGTTTGAGCTAAGATTTCCAAGTTATTCACATAATGAAAACTTATACTTTGTTTCGGTCGAGTTCCCCATTCAAATGCATGTAACAGTGAGAAACGCACTGTCTTGGCGAAAGAAAGCTATTTTGTACAACGTCATATGAATAGTTGTAACTTTTGATAGAAGACTCGGATACACATGTTTATGGCCTTATCTTATAGAACTCAAGGTCTCCGTGCTGGGAAAAGAGGTTTTGCAGCTGTTTGAGCTAAGATTTCCAAGTTATTCACATAATGAAAACTTATACTTTGTTTCGGTGGAGTTCCCCATTCAAATGCATGTAACGGTGAGAAACGCACTGTCTTGGCGAAAGAAAGCTATTTTGTACAACTTCATATGAATAGCTGTAACTTTTGATAGAAGACTCGGATACACATGTTTATGGCCTTATCTTATAGAACTCAAGGTCTCCGTGCTGGGAAAACAGGTTTTGCAGCTGTTTGAGCTAAGATTTCCAAGTTATTCACATAATGAAAACCTATACTTTGTTTCGGTGGAGTTCCCCATTCAAATGCATGTAACAGTGAGAAACGCACTGTCTTGGCGAAAGAAAGCGTTTTTGTACAACTTCATATAAATAGCTGTAACTTTTGATAGAAGACTCGGATACACATGTTTATGGCTTTATCTTATAGAACTCAAGGTTCCCGTGCTGGGCAAACAGGTTTTGCAGCTGTTTGAGCTAAGATTTCCAAGTTATTCACATAATGAAAACCTATACTTTGTTTCGGTCGAGTTCCCCATTCAAATGCATGTAACAGTGAGAAACGCACTGTCTTGGCGAAAGAAAGCTATTTTGTACAACGTCATATGAATAGTTGTAACTTTTGATAGAAGACTCGGATACACATGTTTATGGCCTTATCTTATAGAACTCAAGGTCTCTGTGCTGGGAAAAGAGGTTTTGCAGCTGTTTGAGCTAAGATTTCCAAGTTATTCACATAATGAAAACTTATACTTTGTTTCGGTGGAGTTCCCCATTCAAATGCATGTAACAGTGAGAAACGCACTGTCTTGGCGAAAGAAAGCTATTTTGTACAACTTCATATGAATAGCTGTAACTTTTGATAGACGACTCGGATACACATGTTTATGGCCTTATCTTATAGAACTCAAGGTTCCCGTGCTGGGAAAAGAGGTTTTGCAGCTGTTTGAGCTAAGATTTCGAAGTTATTCACATAATGAAATCATATACTTTGTTTCGGTCAAGTTCCCCATTCAAATGCATGTAACAGTGAGAAACGCACTGTCTTGGCGAAAGAAAGCGTTTTTGTACAACTTCATAGAAATAGCTGTAACTTTTGATAGAAGACTCAGATACACATGTTTATGGCTTTATCTTATAGAACTCAAGGTTCCCGTGCTGGGCAACTAGGTTTTGCAGCTGTTTGAGCTAAGATTTCCAAGTTATTCACATAATGAAAACTTATACTTTGTTTCGGTCGAGTTCCCCATTCAAATGCATGTAACAGTGAAAAACGCACTGTCTCGGCGAAAGAAAGCGTTTTTGTACAACTTCATAGAAATAGCTGTAACTTTTGATAGAAGACTCAGACAAACATGTTCATGGCCTTATATTATAGAACTCAAGGTCTCCGTGCTGGGCAAACAGGTTTTGCAGCTGTTTGAGCTAAGATTTCCAAGTTATTCACATAATGAAAACTTATACTTTGTTTCGGTGGAGTTCCCCATTCAAATGCATGTAACAGTGAGAAACGCACTGTCTTGGCGAAAGAAAGCGTTTTTGTACAACTTCATATAAATAGCTGTAACTTTTGATAGAAGACTCAGACAAACATGTTTATGGCTTTATCTTATAGAACTCAAGGTCTCCGTGCTGGGAAAACAGGTTTTGCAGCTGTTTGAGCTAAGATTTCCAAGTTATTCACATAATGAAAACTTATACTTTGTTTCGGTCGAGTTCCCCATTCAAATGCATGTAACAGTGAGAAACGCACTGTCTTGGTGAAAGAAAGCTATTTTGTACAACGTCATATGAATAGTTGTAACTTTTGATAGAAGACTCGGATACACATGTTTATGGCTTTATCTTATAGAACTCAAGGTTCCCGTGCTGGGCAACTAGGTTTTGCAGCTGTTTGAGCTAAGATTTCCAAGTTATTCACATAATGAAAACTTATACTTTGTTTCGGTCGAGTTCCCCATTCAAATGCATGTAACAGTGAGAAACGCACTGTCTTGGCGAAAGAAGGCGTTTTTGTACAACTTCATATAAATAGCTGTAACTTTTGATAGAAGACTCGGATACACATGTTTATGGCTTTATCTTATAGAACTCAAGGTCTCCGTGCTGGGAAAACAGGTTTTGCAGCTGTTTGAGCTAAGATTTCCAAGTTATTCACATAATGAAAACTTATACTTTGTTTCGGTCGAGTTCCCCATTCAAATGCATGTAACAGTGAGAAACGCACTGTCTTGGTGAAAGAAAGCTATTTTGTACAACGTCATATGAATAGCTGTAACTTTTGATAGAAGACTCGGATACACATGTTTATGGCTTTATCTTATAGAACTCAAGGTTCCCGTGCTGGGCAACTAGGTTTTGCAGCTGTTTGAGCTAAGATTTCCAAGTTATTCACATAATGAAAACTTATACTTTGTTTCGGTGGAGTTCCCCATTCAAATGCATGTAACAGTGAGAAACGCACTGTCTTGGCGAAAGAAGGCGTTTTTGTACAACTTCATATAAATAGCTGTAACTTTTGATAGAAGACTCGGATACACATGTTTATGGCTTTATCTTATAGAACTCACGTTCCCCGTGCTGGGCAAACAGGTTTTGCAGCTGTTTGAGCTAAGATTTCCAAGTTATTCACATAATGAAAACTTATACTTTGTTTCGGTCGAGTTCCCCATTCAAATGCATGTAACAGTGAGAAACGCACTGTCTTGGCGAAAGAAAGCGTTTTTGTACAACTTCATATAAATAGCTGTAACTTTTGATAGAAGACTCAGACAAACATGTTTATGGCTTTATCTTATAGAACTCAAGGTCTCCGTGCTGGGAAAACAGGTTTTGCAGCTGTTTGAGCTAAGATTTCCAAGTTATTCACATAATGAAAACTTATACTTTGTTTCGGTGGAGTTCCCCATTCAAATGCATGTAACAGTGAGAAACGCACTGTCTTGGCGAAAGAAGGCGTTTTTGTACAACTTCATATAAATAGCTGTAACTTTTGATAGAAGACTCAGACAAACATGTTCATGGCTTTATCTTATAGAACTCAAGGTCTCCGTGCTGGGCAACTAGGTTTTGCAGCTGTTTGAGCTAAGATTTCCAAGTTATTCACATAATGAAAACTTATACTTTGTTTCGGTCGAGTTCCCCATTCAAATGCATGTAACAGTGAGAAATGCACTGTCTTGGCGAAAGAAAGCGTTTTTGTACAACTTCATATAAATAGCTGTAACTTTTGATAGAAGACTCGGATACACATGTTTATGGCTTTATCTTATAGAACTCACGTTCCCCGTGCTGGGCAAACAGGTTTTGCAGCTGTTTGAGCTAAGATTTCCAAGTTATTCACATAATGAAAACTTATACTTTGTTTCGGTCGAGTTCCCCATTCAAATGCATGTAACAGTGAGAAACGCACTGTCTTGGCGAAAGAAAGCGTTTTTGTACAACTTCATATAAATAGCTGTAACTTTTGATAGAAGACTCAGACAAACATGTTTATGGCTTTATCTTATAGAACTCAAGGTCTCCGTGCTGGGAAAACAGGTTTTGCAGCTGTTTGAGCTAAGATTTCCAAGTTATTCACATAATGAAAACTTGTACTTTGTTTCGGTCGAGTTCCCCATTCAAATGCATGTAACAGTGAGAAACGCACTGTCTTGGCGAAAGAAAGCTATTTTGTACAACTTCATAGAAATAGCTGTAACTTTTGATAGAAGACTCAGACAAACATGTTTATGGCCTTATCTTATAGAACTCAAGGTTCCCGTGCTGGGCAAACAGGTTTTGCAGCTGTTTGAGCTAAGATTTCCAAGTTATTCACATAATGAAAACCTATACTTTGTTTCGGTCGAGTTCCCCATTCAAATGCATGTAACAGTGAGAAACGCACTGTCTTGGTGAAATAAAGCGTTTTTGTACAACTTCATAGAAATAGCTGTAACTTTTGATAGAAGACTCGGTTACATATGCTTATGGCTTTATCTTATAGAACTCAAGGTCCCCGTGCTGGGAAAACAGGTTTTGCAGCTGTTTGAGCTAAGATTTCCAAGTTATTCACATAATGAATACCTATACTTTGTTTCGGTCGAGTTCCCCATTCAAATGCATGTAACAGTGAGAAACGCACTGTCTTGGCGAAAGAAAGCGTTTTTGTACAACTTCATATAAATAGCTGTAACTTTTGATAGAAGACTCAGACAAACATGTTTATGGCTTTATCTTATAGAACTCAAGGTCTCCGTGCTGGGCAACTAGGTTTTGCAGCTGTTTGAGCTAAGATTTCCAAGTTATTCACATAATGAAAACTTATACTTTGTTTCGGTCGAGTTCCCCATTCAAATGCATGTAACAGTGAGAAACGCACTGTCTTGGTGAAAGAAAGCTATTTTGTACAACGTCATATGAATAGTTGTAACTTTTGATAGAAGACTCGGATACACATGTTTATGGCTTTATCTTATAGAACTCAAGGTTCCCGTGCTGGGCAACTAGGTTTTGCAGCTGTTTGAGCTAAGATTTCCAAGTTATTCACATAATGAAAACTTATACTTTGTTTCGGTCGAGTTCCCCATTCAAATGCATGTAACAGTGAGAAACGCACTGTCTTGGCGAAAGAAAGCGTTTTTGTACAACTTCATATAAATAGCTGTAACTTTTGATAGAAGACTCGGATACACATGTTTATGGCTTTATCTTATAGAACTCACGTTCCCCGTGCTGGGCAAACAGGTTTTGCAGCTGTTTGAGCTAAGATTTCCAAGTTATTCACATAATGAAAACCTATACTTTGTTTCGGTCGAGTTCCCCATTCAAATGCATGTAACAGTGAGAAACGCACTGTCTTGGCGAAAGAAAGCGTTTTTGTACAACTTCATATAAATAGCTGTAACTTTTGATAGAAGACTCGGATACACATGTTTATGGCTTTATCTTATAGAACTCAAGGTTCCCGTGCTGGGAAAACAGGTTTTGCAGCTGTTTGAGCTAAGATTTCCAAGGTATTCACATAATGAAAACGTATACTTTGTTTCGGTCGAGTTCCCCATTCAAATGCATGTAACAGTGAGAAACGCACTGTCTTGGCGAAAGAAAGCTATTTTGTACAACTTCATATGAATAGCTGTAACTTTTGATAGAAGACTCGGATACACATGTTTATGGCTTTATCTTATAGAACTCAAGGTTCCCGTGCTGGGCAAACAGGTTTTGCAGCTGTTTGAGCTAAGATTTCCAAGTTATTCACATAATGAAAACTTATACTTTGTTTCGGTCGAGTTCCCCATTCAAATGCATGTAACAGTGAGAAACGCACTGTCTTGGCGAAAGAAAGCGTTTTTGTACAACTTCATATAAATAGCTGTAACTTTTGATAGAAGACTCAGACAAACATGTTTATGGCTTTATCTTATAGAACTCAAGGTCTCCGTGCTGGGAAAACAGGTTTTGCAGCTGTTTGAGCTAAGATTTCCAAGTTATTCACATAATGAAAACCTATACTTTGTTTCGGTCGAGTTCCCCATTCAAATGCATGTAACAGTGAGAAACGCACTGTCTTGGCGAAAGAAAGCGTTTTTGTACAACTTCATATAAATAGCTGTAACTTTTGATAGAAGACTCGGATACACATGTTTATGGCTTTATCTTATAGAACTCAAGGTTCCCGTGCTGGGCAAACAGGTTTTGCAGCTGTTTGAGCTAAGATTTCCAAGTTATTCACATAATGAAAACCTATACTTTGTTTCGGTCGAGTTCCCCATTCAAATGCATGTAACAGTGAGAAACGCACTGTCTTGGCGAAAGAAAGCGTTTTTGTACAACTTCATATAAATAGCTGTAACTTTTGATAGAAGACTCGGATACACATGTTTATGGCTTTATCTTATAGAACTCAAGGTTCCCGTGCTGGGCAAACAGGTTTTGCAGCTTTTTGTGCTAAGATTTCCAAGTTATTCACATAATGAAAACCTATACTTTGTTTCGGTCGAGTTCCCCATTCAAATGCATGTAACAGTGAGAAACGCACTGTCTTGGCGAAAGAAAGCGTTTTTGTACAACTTCATATAAATAGCTGTAACTTTTGATAGAAGACTCGGATACACATGTTTATGGCTTTATCTTATAGAACTCAAGGTTCCCGTGCTAGGCAAACAGGTTTTGCAGCTGTTTGAGCTAAGATTTCCAAGTTATTCACATAATGAAAACCTATACTTTGTTTCGGTCGAGTTCCCCATTCAAATGCATGTAACAGTGAGAAACGCACTGTCTTGGCGAAAGAAAGCGTTTTTGTACAACTTCATATAAATAGCTGTAACTTTTGATAGAAGACTCAGACAAATATGTTTATGGCTTTATCTTATAGAACTCAAGGTTCCCGTGCTGGGAAAAGAGGTTTTGCAGCTGTTTGAGCTAAGATTTCCAAGTTATTCACATAATGAAAACCTATACTTTGTTTCGGTGGAGTTCCCCATTCAAATGCATGTAACAGTGAGAAACGCACTGTCTTGGCGAAAGAAAGCGTTTTTTTACAACTTCATATAAATAGCTGTAACTTTTGATAGAAGACTCGGATACACATGTTTATGGCTTTATCTTATAGAACTCAAGGTTCCCGTGCTGGGCAAACAGGTTTTGCAGCTGTTTGAGCTAAGATTTCCAAGTTATTCACATAATGAAAACCTATACTTTGTTTCGGTCGAGTTCCCCATTCAAATGCATGTAACAGTGAGAAACGCACTGTCTTGGCGAAAGAAAGCGTTTTTGTACAACTTCATATAAATAGCTGTAACTTTTGATAGAAGACTCAGACAAATATGTTTATGGCTTTATCTTATAGAACTCAAGGTCTCCGTGCTGGGAAAACAGGTTTTGCAGCTTTTTGTGCTAAGATTTCCAAGTTATTGACATAATGAAAACCTATACTTTGTTTCGGTCGAGTTCCCCATTCAAATGCATGTAACAGTGAGAAACGCACTGTCTTGGCGAAAGAAAGCGTTTTTGTACAACTTCATATAAATAGCTGTAACTTTTGATAGAAGACTCGGATACACATGTTTATGGCCTTATCTTATAGAACTCAAGGTCTCCGTGCTGGGAAAACAGGTTTTGCAGCTGTTTGAGCTAAGATTTCCAAGTTATTCACATAATGAAAACCTATACTTTGTTTCGGTCGAGTTCCCCATTCAAATGCATGTAACAGTGAGAAACGCACTGTCTTGGCGAAAGAAAGCGTTTTTGTACAACTTCATATAAATAGCTGTAACTTTTGATAGAAGACTCGGATACACATGTTTATGGCTTTATCTTATAGAACTCAAGGTTCCCGTGCTGGGCAAACAGGTTTTGCAGCTGTTTGAGCTAAGATTTCCAAGTTATTCACATAATGAAAACTTATACTTTGTTTCGGTCGAGTTCCCCATTCAAATGCATGTAACAGTGAGAAACGCACTGTCTTGGTGAAAGAAAGCTATTTTGTACAACTTCATATGAATAGCTGTAACTTTTGATAGAAGACTCAGACAAACATGTTTATGGCCTTATATTATAGAACTCAAGGTCCCCGTGCTGGGAAAACAGGTTTTGCAGCTGTTTGAGCTAAGATTTCCAAGTTATTCACATAATGAAAACCTATACTTTGTTTCGGTCGAGTTCCCCATTCAAATGCATGTAACAGTGAGAAACGCACTGTCTTGGCGAAAGAAAGCGTTTTTGTACAACTTCATATAAATAGCTGTAACTTTTGATAGAAGACTCGGATACACATGTTTATGGCTTTATCTTATAGAACTCAAGGTTCCCGTGCTGGGCAAACAGGTTTTGCAGCTGTTTGAGCTAAGATTTCCAAGTTATTCACATAATGAAAACCTATACTTTGTTTCGGTCGAGTTCCCCATTCAAATGCATGTAACAGTGAGAAACGCACTGTCTTGGCGAAAGAAAGCGTTTTTGTACAACTTCATATAAATAGCTGTAACTTTTGATAGAAGACTCAGACAAATATGTTTATGGCTTTATCTTATAGAACTCAAGGTCTCCGTGCTGGGAAAACAGGTTTTGCAGCTGTTTGAGCTAAGATTTCCAAGTTATTCACATAATGAAAACTTATACTTTGTTTCGGTCGAGTTCCCTATTCAAATGCATGTAACAGTGAGAAACGCACTGTCTTGGCGAAAGAAAGCTATTTTGTACAACTTCATATGAATAGCTGTAACTTTTGATAGAAGACTCGGATACACATGTTTATGGCCTTATCTTATAGAACTCAAGGTCTCCGTGCTGGGAAAACAGGTTTTGCAGCTGTTTGAGCTAAGATTTCCAAGTTATTCACATAATGAAAACCTATACTTTGTTTCGGTCGAGTTCCCCATTCAAATGCATGTAACAGTGAGAAACGCACTGTCTTGGCGAAAGAAAGCGTTTTTGTACAACTTCATATAAATAGCTGTAACTTTTGATAGAAGACTTGGATACACATGTTTATGGCTTTATCTTATAGAACTCAAGGTCTCCGTGCTGGGAAAACAGGTTTTGCAGCTGTTTGAGCTAAGATTTCCAAGTTATTCACATAATGAAAACTTATACTTTGTTTCGGTCGAGTTCCCCATTCAAATGCATGTAACAGTGAGAAACGCACTGTCTTGGCGAAAGAAAGCTATTTTGTACAACTTCATATGAATAGCTGTAACTTTTGATAGAAGACTCGGATACACATGTTTATGGCCTTATCTTATAGAACTCAAGGTCTCCGTGCTGGGAAAACAGGTTTTGCAGCTGTTTGAGCTAAGATTTCCAAGTTATTCACATAATGAAAACTTATACTTTGTTTCGGTCGAGTTCCCCATTCAAATGCATGTAACAGTGAGAAACGCACTGTCTTGGCGAAAGAAAGCGTTTTTGTACAACTTCATATAAATAGCTGTAACTTTTGATAGAAGACTCGGATACACATGTTTATGGCTTTATCTTATAGAACTCAAGGTCTCCGTGCTGGGAAAACAGGTTTTGCAGCTGTTTGAGCTAAGATTTCCAAGTTATTCACATAATGAAAACTTATACTTTGTTTCGGTCGAGTTCCCATGTTTATGGCTTTATCTTATAGAACTCAAGGTTCCCGTGCTGGGAAAAAAGGTTTTGCAGCTGTTTGAGCTAAGATTTCCAAGTTATTCACATAATGAAAACTTATACTTTGTTTCGGTGGAGTTCCCCATTCAAATGAATGTAACAGTGAGAAACGCACTGTCTTGGCGAAAGAAAGAGTTTTTGTACAACTTCATATGACTAGCTGTAACTTTTGATAGAAGACTCGGATACACATGTTTATGGCTTTATCTTATAGAACTCAAGGTTCCAGTGCTGGGAAAACAGGTTTTGCAGCTGTTTGAGCTAAGATTTCCAAGTTATTCACATAATGAAAACTTATACTTTGTTTCGGTCGAGTTCCCCATTCAAATGCATGTAACAGTGAGAAACGCACTGTCTTGGCGAAAGAAAGCGTTTTTGTACAACTTCATATAAATAGCTGTAACTTTTGATAGAAGACTCGGATACACATGTTTATGGCTTTATCTTATAGAACTCAAGGTCTCCGTGCTGGGAAAACAGGTTTTGCAGCTGTTTGAGCTAAGATTTCCAAGTTATTCACATAATGAAAACTTATACTTTGTGTCGGTCGAGTTCCCATGTTTATGGCTTTATCTTATAGAACTCAAGGTTCCCGTGCTGGGAAAACAGGTTTTGCAGCTGTTTGAGCTAAGATTTCCAAGTTATTCACATAATGAAAACTTATACTTTGTTTCGGTGGAGTTCCCCATTCAAATGAATGTAACAGTGAGAAACGCACTGTCTTGGCGAAAGAAAGAGTTTTTGTACAACTTCATATGACTAGCTGTAACTTTTGATAGAAGACTCGGATACACATGTTTATGGCTTTATCTTATAGAACTCAAGGTTCCAGTGCTGGGAAAATAGGTTTTGCAGCTGTTTGAGCTAAGATTTCCAAGTTATTCACATAATGAAAACCTATACTTTGTTTCGGTCGAGTTCCCATGTTTATGGCTTTATCTTATAGAACTCAAGGTTCCCGTGCTGGGAAAACAGGTTTTGCAGCTGTTTGAGCTAAGATTTCCAAGTTATTCACATAATGAAAACTTATACTTTGTTTCGGTGGAGTTCCCCATTCAAATGCATGTAACAGTGAGAAACGCACTGTCTTGGCGAAAGAAAGAGTTTTTGTACAACTTCATATGAATAGCTGTAACTTTTGATAGAAGACTCAGATACACATGTTTATGGCTTTATCTTATAGAACTCAAGGTTCCCGTGCTGGGAAAACAGGTTTTGCAGCTGTTTGAGCTAAGATTTCCAAGTTATTCACATAATGAAAACTTATACTTTGTTTCGGTCGAGTTCCCCATTCAAATGCATGTAACAGTGAGAAACGCACTGTCTTGGCGAAAGAAAGCGTTTTTGTACAACTTCATAGAAATAGCTGTAACTTTTGATAGAAGACTCAGACAAATATGTTTATGGCTTTATCTTATAGAACTCAAGGTTCCCGTGCTGGGAAAAGAGGTTTTGCAGCTGTTTGAGCTAAGATTTCCAAGTTATTCACATAATGAAAACCTATACTTTGTTTCGGTCGAGTTCCCCATTCAAATGCATGTAACAGTGAGAAACGCACTGTCTTGGCGAAAGAAAGCGTTTTTGTACAACTTCATATAAATAGCTGTAACTTTTGATAGAAGACTCGGATACACATGTTTATGGCCTTATCTTATAGAACTCAAGGTCTCCGTGCTGGGAAAACAGGTTTTGCAGCTGTTTGAGCTAAGATTTCCAAGTTATTCACATAATGAAAACTTATACTTTGTTTCGGTCGAGTTCCCCATTCAAATGCATGTAACAGTGAGAAACGCACTGTATTGGCGAAAGAAAGCTATTTTGTACAACTTCATATGAATAGCTGTAACTTTTGATAGAAGACTCGGATACACATGTTTATGGCCTTATCTTATAGAACTCAAGGTCTCCGTGCTGGGAAAACAGGTTTTGCAGCTGTTTGAGCTAAGATTTCCAAGTTATTCACATAATGAAAACCTATACTTTGTTTCGGTCGAGTTCCCCATTCAAATGCATGTAACAGTGAGAAACGCACTGTCTTGGCGAAAGAAAGCGTTTTTGTACAACTTCATATAAATAGCTGTAACTTTTGATAGAAGACTCGGATACACATGTTTATGGCTTTATCTTATAGAACTCAAGGTTCCCGTGCTGGGAAAACAGGTTTTGCAGCTGTTTGAGCTAAGATTTCCAAGTTATTCACATAATGAAAACTTATACTTTGTTTCGGTCGAGTTCCCATGTTTATGGCTTTATCTTATAGAACTCAAGGTTCCCGTGCTGGGAAAACAGGTTTTGTAGCTGTTTGAGCTAAGATTTCCAAGTTATTCACATAATGAAAACTTATACTTTGTTTCGGTCGAGTTCCCCATTCAAATGCATGTAACAGTGAGAAACGCACTGTCTTGGCGAAAGAAAGCGTTTTTGTACAACTTCATAGAAATAGCTGTAACTTTTGATAGAAGACTCAGACAAACATGTTTATGGCCTTATATTATAGAACTCAAGGTCTCCGTGCTGGGCAAACAGGTTTTGCAGCTGTTTGAGCTAAGATTTCCAAGTTATTCACATAATGAAAACCTATACTTTGTTTCGGTCGAGTTCCCCATTCAAATGCATGTAACAGTGAGAAACGCACTGTCTTGGCGAAAGAAAGCGTTTTTGTACAACTTCATATAAATAGCTGTAACTTTTGATAGAAGACTCAGACAAATATGTTTATGGCTTTATCTTATAGAACTCAAGGTTCCCGTGCTGGGAAAACAGGTTTTGCAGCTGTTTGAGCTAAGATTTCCAAGTTATTCACATAATGAAAACTTATACTTTGTTTCGGTGGAGTTCCCAATTCAAATGCATGTAACAGTGAGAAACGCACTGTCTTGGCGAAAGAAAGCGTTTTTGTACAACTTCATATAAATAGCTGTAACTTTTGATAGAAGACTCGGATACACATGTTTATGGCTTTATCTTATAGAACTCAAGGTCCCCGTGCTGGGAAAACAGGTTTTGCAGCTGTTTGAGCTAAGATTTCCAAGTTATTCACATAATGAAAACTTATACTTTGTTTCGGTGGAGTTCCCCATTCAAATGCATGTAACAGTGAGAAACGCACTGTCTTGGTGAAAGAAAGAGTTTTTGTACAACTTCATATGAATAGCTGTAACTTTTGATAGAAGACTCGGATACACATGTTTATGGCTTTATCTTATAGAACTCAAGGTTCCCGTGCTGGGAAAAGAGGTTTTGCAGCTGTTTGAGCTAAGATTTCCAAGTTATTCACATAATGAAAACTTATACTTTGTTTCGGTGGAGTTCCCCATTCAAATGCATGTAACAGTGAGAAACGCACTGTCTTGGCGAAAGAAAGCGTTTTTGTACAACTTCATATGAATAGCTGTAACTTTTGATAGAAGACTCGGATACACATGTTTATGGCTTTATCTTATAGAACTCAAGGTTCCCGTGCTGGGCAAACAGGTTTTGCAGCTTTTTGTGCTAAGATTTCCAAGTTATTCACATAATGAAAACTTATACTTTGTTTCGGTCGAGTTCCCCATTCAAATGCATGTAACAGTGAGAAACGCACTGTCTTGGCGAAAGAAAGCGTTTTTGTACAACTTCATAGAAATAGCTGTAACTTTTGATAGAAGACTCAGACAAACATGTTTATGGCCTTATATTATAGAACTCAAGGTCTCCGTGCTGGGCAAACAGGTTTTGCAGCTGTTTGAGCTAAGATTTCCAAGTTATTCACATAATGAAAACCTATACTTTGTTTCGGTCGAGTTCCCCATTCAAATGCATGTAACAGTGAGAAACGCACTGTCTTGGCGAAAGAAAGCGTTTTTGTACAACTTCATATAAATAGCTGTAACTTTTGATAGAAGACTCAGACAAATATGTTTATGGCTTTATCTTATAGAACTCAAGGTTCCCGTGCTGGGAAAACAGGTTTTGCAGCTGTTTGAGCTAAGATTTCCAAGTTATTCACATAATGAAAACTTATACTTTGTTTCGGTGGAGTTCCCAATTCAAATGCATGTAACAGTGAGAAACGCACTGTCTTGGCGAAAGAAAGCGTTTTTGTACAACTTCATATAAATAGCTGTAACTTTTGATAGAAGACTCGGATACACATGTTTATGGCTTTATCTTATAGAACTCAAGGTCCCCGTGCTGGGAAAACAGGTTTTGCAGCTGTTTGAGCTAAGATTTCCAAGTTATTCACATAATGAAAACTTATACTTTGTTTCGGTCGAGTTCCCCATTCAAATGCATGTAACAGTGAGAAACGCACTGTCTTGGTGAAAGAAAGAGTTTTTGTACAACTTCATATGAATAGCTGTAACTTTTGATAGAAGACTCGGATACACATGTTTATGGCTTTATCTTATAGAACTCAAGGTTCCCGTGCTGGGAAAAGAGGTTTTGCAGCTGTTTGAGCTAAGATTTCCAAGTTATTCACATAATGAAAACTTATACTTTGTTTCGGTGGAGTTCCCCATTCAAATGCATGTAACAGTGAGAAACGCACTGTCTTGGCGAAAGAAAGCGTTTTTGTACAACTTCATATGAATAGCTGTAACTTTTGATAGAAGACTCGGATACACATGTTTATGGCTTTATCTTATAGAACTCAAGGTTCCCGTGCTGGGAAAACAGGTTTTGCAGCTGTTTGAGCTAAGATTTCCAAGTTATTCACATAATGAAAACCTATACTTTGTTTCGGTGGAGTTCCCCATTCAAATGCATGTAACAGTGAGAAACGCACTGTCTTGGCGAAAGAAAGCGTTTTTTTACAACTTCATATAAATAGCTGTAACTTTTGATAGAAGACTCGGATACACATGTTTATGGCTTTATCTTATAGAACTCAAGGTTCCCGTGCTGGGCAAACAGGTTTTGCAGCTGTTTGAGCTAAGATTTCCAAGTTATTCACATAATGAAAACCTATACTTTGTTTCGGTCGAGTTCCCCATTCAAATGCATGTAACAGTGAGAAACGCACTGTCTTGGCGAAAGAAAGCGTTTTTGTACAACTTCATATAAATAGCTGTAACTTTTGATAGAAGACTCAGACAAATATGTTTATGGCTTTATCTTATAGAACTCAAGGTCTCCGTGCTGGGAAAACAGGTTTTGCAGCTTTTTGTGCTAAGATTTCCAAGTTATTGACATAATGAAAACCTATACTTTGTTTCGGTCGAGTTCCCCATTCAAATGCATGTAACAGTGAGAAACGCACTGTCTTGGCGAAAGAAAGCGTTTTTGTACAACTTCATATAAATAGCTGTAACTTTTGATAGAAGACTCGGATACACATGTTTATGGCCTTATCTTATAGAACTCAAGGTCTCCGTGCTGGGAAAACAGGTTTTGCAGCTGTTTGAGCTAAGATTTCCAAGTTATTCACATAATGAAAACCTATACTTTGTTTCGGTGGAGTTCCCCATTCAAATGCATGTAACAGTGAGAAACGCACTGTCTTGGCGAAAGAAAGCGTTTTTGTACAACTTCATATAAATAGCTGTAACTTTTGATAGAAGACTCGGATACACATGTTTATGGCTTTATCTTATAGAACTCAAGGTTCCCGTGCTGGGCAAACAGGTTTTGCAGCTGTTTGAGCTAAGATTTCCAAGTTATTCACATAATGAAAACTTATACTTTGTTTCGGTCGAGTTCCCCATTCAAATGCATGTAACAGTGAGAAACGCACTGTCTTGGTGAAAGAAAGCTATTTTGTACAACTTCATATGAATAGCTGTAACTTTTGATAGAAGACTCAGACAAACATGTTTATGGCCTTATATTATAGAACTCAAGGTCCCCGTGCTGGGAAAACAGGTTTTGCAGCTGTTTGAGCTAAGATTTCCAAGTTATTCACATAATGAAAACCTATACTTTGTTTCGGTCGAGTTCCCCATTCAAATGCATGTAACAGTGAGAAACGCACTGTCTTGGCGAAAGAAAGCGTTTTTGTACAACTTCATATAAATAGCTGTAACTTTTGATAGAAGACTCGGATACACATGTTTATGGCTTTATCTTATAGAACTCAAGGTTCCCGTGCTGGGCAAACAGGTTTTGCAGCTTTTTGAGCTAAGATTTCCAAGTTATTCACATAATGAAAACCTATACTTTGTTTCGGTCGAGTTCCCCATTCAAATGCATGTAACAGTGAGAAACGCACTGTCTTGGCGAAAGAAAGCGTTTTTGTACAACTTCATATAAATAGCTGTAACTTTTGATAGAAGACTCGGATACACATGTTTATGGCTTTATCTTATAGAACTCAAGGTTCCCGTGCTGGGCAAACAGGTTTTGCAGCTTTTTGAGCTAAGATTTCCAAGTTATTCACATAATGAAAACCTATACTTTGTTTCGGTCGAGTTCCCCATTCAAATGCATGTAACAGTGAGAAACGCACTGTCTTGGCGAAAGAAAGCGTTTTTGTACAACTTCATTTAAATAGCTGTAACTTTTGATAGAAGACTCGGATACACATGTTTATGGCTTTATCTTATAGAACTCAAGGTTCCCGTGCTGGGCAAACAGGTTTTGCAGCTGTTTGAGCTAAGATTTCCAAGTTATTCACATAATGAAAACCTATACTTTGTTTCGGTCGAGTTCCCCATTCAAATGCATGTAACAGTGAGAAACGCACTGTCTTGGCGAAAGAAAGCGTTTTTGTACAACTTCATATAAATAGCTGTAACTTTTGATAGAAGACTCAGACAAATATGTTTATGGCTTTATCTTATAGAACTCAAGGTCTCCGTGCTGGGAAAACAGGTTTTGCAGCTGTTTGAGCTAAGATTTCCAAGTTATTCACATAATGAAAACTTATACTTTGTTTCGGTCGAGTTCCCTATTCAAATGCATGTAACAGTGAGAAACGCACTGTCTTGGCGAAAGAAAGCTATTTTGTACAACTTCATATGAATAGCTGTAACTTTTGATAGAAGACTCGGATACACATGTTTATGGCCTTATCTTATAGAACTCAAGGTCTCCGTGCTGGGAAAACAGGTTTTGCAGCTGTTTGAGCTAAGATTTCCAAGTTATTCACATAATGAAAACCTATACTTTGTTTCGGTCGAGTTCCCCATTCAAATGCATGTAACAGTGAGAAACGCACTGTCTTGGCGAAAGAAAGCGTTTTTGTACAACTTCATATAAATAGCTGTAACTTTTGATAGAAGACTTGGATACACATGTTTATGGCTTTATCTTATAGAACTCAAGGTCTCCGTGCTGGGAAAACAGGTTTTGCAGCTGTTTGAGCTAAGATTTCCAAGTTATTCACATAATGAAAACTTATACTTTGTTTCGGTCGAGTTCCCCATTCAAATGCATGTAACAGTGAGAAACGCACTGTCTTGGCGAAAGAAAGCTATTTTGTACAACTTCATATGAATAGCTGTAACTTTTGATAGAAGACTCGGATACACATGTTTATGGCCTTATCTTATAGAACTCAAGGTCTCCGTGCTGGGAAAACAGGTTTTGCAGCTGTTTGAGCTAAGATTTCCAAGTTATTCACATAATGAAAACTTATACTTTGTTTCGGTCGAGTTCCCCATTCAAATGCATGTAACAGTGAGAAACGCACTGTCTTGGCGAAAGAAAGCGTTTTTGTACAACTTCATATAAATAGCTGTAACTTTTGATAGAAGACTCGGATACACATGTTTATGGCTTTATCTTATAGAACTCAAGGTCTCCGTGCTGGGAAAACAGGTTTTGCAGCTGTTTGAGCTAAGATTTCCAAGTTATTCACATAATGAAAACTTATACTTTGTTTCGGTCGAGTTCCCATGTTTATGGCTTTATCTTATAGAACTCAAGGTTCCCGTGCTGGGAAAAAAGGTTTTGCAGCTGTTTGAGCTAAGATTTCCAAGTTATTCACATAATGAAAACTTATACTTTGTTTCGGTGGAGTTCCCCATTCAAATGAATGTAACAGTGAGAAACGCACTGTCTTGGCGAAAGAAAGAGTTTTTGTACAACTTCATATGACTAGCTGTAACTTTTGATAGAAGACTCGGATACACATGTTTATGGCTTTATCTTATAGAACTCAAGGTTCCAGTGCTGGGAAAACAGGTTTTGCAGCTGTTTGAGCTAAGATTTCCAAGTTATTCACATAATGAAAACTTATACTTTGTTTCGGTCGAGTTCCCCATTCAAATGCATGTAACAGTGAGAAACGCACTGTCTTGGCGAAAGAAAGCGTTTTTGTACAACTTCATATAAATAGCTGTAACTTTTGATAGAAGACTCGGATACACATGTTTATGGCTTTATCTTATAGAACTCAAGGTCTCCGTGCTGGGAAAACAGGTTTTGCAGCTGTTTGAGCTAAGATTTCCAAGTTATTCACATAATGAAAACTTATACTTTGTGTCGGTCGAGTTCCCATGTTTATGGCTTTATCTTATAGAACTCAAGGTTCCCGTGCTGGGAAAACAGGTTTTGCAGCTGTTTGAGCTAAGATTTCCAAGTTATTCACATAATGAAAACTTATACTTTGTTTCGGTGGAGTTCCCCATTCAAATGAATGTAACAGTGAGAAACGCACTGTCTTGGCGAAAGAAAGAGTTTTTGTACAACTTCATATGACTAGCTGTAACTTTTGATAGAAGACTCGGATACACATGTTTATGGCTTTATCTTATAGAACTCAAGGTTCCAGTGCTGGGAAAACAGGTTTTGCAGCTGTTTGAGCTAAGATTTCCAAGTTATTCACATAATGAAAACTTATACTTTGTTTCGGTCGAGTTCCCATGTTTATGGCTTTATCTTATAGAACTCAAGGTTCCCGTGCTGGGAAAACAGGTTTTGCAGCTGTTTGAGCTAAGATTTCCAAGTTATTCACATAATGAAAACTTATACTTTGTTTCGGTGGAGTTCCCCATTCAAATGCATGTAACAGTGAGAAACGCACTGTCTTGGCGAAAGAAAGAGTTTTTGTACAACTTCATATGAATAGCTGTAACTTTTGATAGAAGACTCAGATACACATGTTTATGGCTTTATCTTATAGAACTCAAGGTTCCCGTGCTGGGAAAACAGGTTTTGCAGCTGTTTGAGCTAAGATTTCCAAGTTATTCACATAATGAAAACTTATACTTTGTTTCGGTCGAGTTCCCCATTCAAATGCATGTAACAGTGAGAAACGCACTGTCTTGGCGAAAGAAAGCGTTTTTGTACAACTTCATAGAAATAGCTGTAACTTTTGATAGAAGACTCAGACAAATATGTTTATGGCTTTATCTTATAGAACTCAAGGTTCCCGTGCTGGGAAAAGAGGTTTTGCAGCTGTTTGAGCTAAGATTTCCAAGTTATTCACATAATGAAAACCTATACTTTGTTTCGGTCGAGTTCCCCATTCAAATGCATGTAACAGTGAGAAACGCACTGTCTTGGCGAAAGAAAGCGTTTTTGTACAACTTCATATAAATAGCTGTAACTTTTGATAGAAGACTCGGATACACATGTTTATGGCCTTATCTTATAGAACTCAAGGTCTCCGTGCTGGGAAAACAGGTTTTGCAGCTGTTTGAGCTAAGATTTCCAAGTTATTCACATAATGAAAACTTATACTTTGTTTCGGTCGAGTTCCCCATTCAAATGCATGTAACAGTGAGAAACGCACTGTATTGGCGAAAGAAAGCTATTTTGTACAACTTCATATGAATAGCTGTAACTTTTGATAGAAGACTCGGATACACATGTTTATGGCCTTATCTTATAGAACTCAAGGTCTCCGTGCTGGGAAAACAGGTTTTGCAGCTGTTTGAGCTAAGATTTCCAAGTTATTCACATAATGAAAACCTATACTTTGTTTCGGTCGAGTTCCCCATTCAAATGCATGTAACAGTGAGAAACGCACTGTCTTGGCGAAAGAAAGCGTTTTTGTACAACTTCATATAAATAGCTGTAACTTTTGATAGAAGACTCGGATACACATGTTTATGGCTTTATCTTATAGAACTCAAGGTTCCCGTGCTGGGAAAACAGGTTTTGCAGCTGTTTGAGCTAAGATTTCCAAGTTATTCACATAATGAAAACTTATACTTTGTTTCGGTCGAGTTCCCATGTTTATGGCTTTATCTTATAGAACTCAAGGTTCCCGTGCTGGGAAAACAGGTTTTGTAGCTGTTTGAGCTAAGATTTCCAAGTTATTCACATAATGAAAACTTATACTTTGTTTCGGTCGAGTTCCCCATTCAAATGCATGTAACAGTGAGAAACGCACTGTCTTGGCGAAAGAAAGCGTTTTTGTACAACTTCATAGAAATAGCTGTAACTTTTGATAGAAGACTCAGACAAACATGTTTATGGCCTTATATTATAGAACTCAAGGTCTCCGTGCTGGGCAAACAGGTTTTGCAGCTGTTTGAGCTAAGATTTCCAAGTTATTCACATAATGAAAACCTATACTTTGTTTCGGTCGAGTTCCCCATTCAAATGCATGTAACAGTGAGAAACGCACTGTCTTGGCGAAAGAAAGCGTTTTTGTACAACTTCATATAAATAGCTGTAACTTTTGATAGAAGACTCAGACAAATATGTTTATGGCTTTATCTTATAGAACTCAAGGTTCCCGTGCTGGGAAAACAGGTTTTGCAGCTGTTTGAGCTAAGATTTCCAAGTTATTCACATAATGAAAACTTATACTTTGTTTCGGTGGAGTTCCCAATTCAAATGCATGTAACAGTGAGAAACGCACTGTCTTGGCGAAAGAAAGCGTTTTTGTACAACTTCATATAAATAGCTGTAACTTTTGATAGAAGACTCGGATACACATGTTTATGGCTTTATCTTATAGAACTCAAGGTCCCCGTGCTGGGAAAACAGGTTTTGCAGCTGTTTGAGCTAAGATTTCCAAGTTATTCACATAATGAAAACTTATACTTTGTTTCGGTGGAGTTCCCCATTCAAATGCATGTAACAGTGAGAAACGCACTGTCTTGGCGAAAGAAAGCGTTTTTGTACAACTTCATATGAATAGCTGTAACTTTTGATAGAAGACTCGGATACACATGTTTATGGCTTTATCTTATAGAACTCAAGGTTCCCGTGCTGGGCAAACAGGTTTTGCAGCTTTTTGTGCTAAGATTTCCAAGTTATTCACATAATGAAAACTTATACTTTGTTTCGGTCGAGTTCCCCATTCAAATGCATGTAACAGTGAGAAACGCACTGTCTTGGCGAAAGAAAGCGTTTTTGTACAACTTCATAGAAATAGCTGTAACTTTTGATAGAAGACTCAGACAAACATGTTTATGGCCTTATATTATAGAACTCAAGGTCTCCGTGCTGGGCAAACAGGTTTTGCAGCTGTTTGAGCTAAGATTTCCAAGTTATTCACATAATGAAAACCTATACTTTGTTTCGGTCGAGTTCCCCATTCAAATGCATGTAACAGTGAGAAACGCACTGTCTTGGCGAAAGAAAGCGTTTTTGTACAACTTCATATAAATAGCTGTAACTTTTGATAGAAGACTCAGACAAATATGTTTATGGCTTTATCTTATAGAACTCAAGGTTCCCGTGCTGGGAAAACAGGTTTTGCAGCTGTTTGAGCTAAGATTTCCAAGTTATTCACATAATGAAAACTTATACTTTGTTTCGGTGGAGTTCCCAATTCAAATGCATGTAACAGTGAGAAACGCACTGTCTTGGCGAAAGAAAGCGTTTTTGTACAACTTCATATAAATAGCTGTAACTTTTGATAGAAGACTCGGATACACATGTTTATGGCTTTATCTTATAGAACTCAAGGTCCCCGTGCTGGGAAAACAGGTTTTGCAGCTGTTTGAGCTAAGATTTCCAAGTTATTCACATAATGAAAACTTATACTTTGTTTCGGTCGAGTTCCCCATTCAAATGCATGTAACAGTGAGAAACGCACTGTCTTGGTGAAAGAAAGAGTTTTTGTACAACTTCATATGAATAGCTGTAACTTTTGATAGAAGACTCGGATACACATGTTTATGGCTTTATCTTATAGAACTCAAGGTTCCCGTGCTGGGAAAAGAGGTTTTGCAGCTGTTTGAGCTAAGATTTCCAAGTTATTCACATAATGAAAACTTATACTTTGTTTCGGTGGAGTTCCCCATTCAAATGCATGTAACAGTGAGAAACGCACTGTCTTGGCGAAAGAAAGCGTTTTTGTACAACTTCATATGAATAGCTGTAACTTTTGATAGAAGACTCGGATACACATGTTTATGGCTTTATCTTATAGAACTCAAGGTTCCCGTGCTGGGAAAACAGGTTTTGCAGCTGTTTGAGCTAAGATTTCCAAGTTATTCACATAATGAAAACTTATACTTTGTTTCGGTGGAGTTCCCCATTCAAATGCATGTAACAGTGAGAAACGCACTGTCTTGGCGAAAGAAAGCGTTTTTGTACAACTTCATATAAATAGCTGTAACTTTTGATAGAAGACTCGGATACACATGTTTATGGCTTTATCTTATAGAACTCAAGGTTCCCGTGCTGGGCAAACAGGTTTTGCAGCTTTTTGTGCTAAGATTTCCAAGTTATTCACATAATGAAAACCTATACTTTGTTTCGGTGGAGTTCCCCATTCAAATGCATGTAACAGTGAGAAACGCACTGTCTTGGCGAAAGAAAGCGTTTTTGTACAACTTCATATGAATAGCTGTAACTTTTGATAGAAGACTCGGATACACATGTTTATGGCCTTATCTTATAGAACTCAAGGTCTCCGTGCTGGGAAAACAGGTTTTGCAGCTGTTTGAGCTAAGATTTCCAAGTTATTCACATAATGAAAACTTATACTTTGTTTCGGTCGAGTTCCCCATTCAAATGCATGTAACAGTGAGAAACGCACTGTCTTGGCGAAAGAAAGCGTTTTTGTACAACTTCATATAAATAGCTGTAACTTTTGATAGAAGACTCGGATACACATGTTTATGGCTTTATCTTATAGAACTCAAGGTCCCCGTGCTGGGAAAACAGGTTTTGCAGCTGTTTGAGCTAAGATTTCCAAGTTATTCACATAATGAAAACTTATACTTTGTTTCGGTCGAGTTCCCCATTCAAATGCATGTAACAGTGAGAAACGCACTGTCTTGGTGAAAGAAAGAGTTTTTGTACAACTTCATATGAATAGCTGTAACTTTTGATAGAAGACTCGGATACACATGTTTATGGCTTTATCTTATAGAACTCAAGGTTCCCGTGCTGGGAAAAGAGGTTTTGCAGCTGTTTGAGCTAAGATTTCCAAGTTATTCACATAATGAAAACTTATACTTTGTTTCGGTGGAGTTCCCCATTCAAATGCATGTAACAGTGAGAAACGCACTGTCTTGGCGAAAGAAAGCGTTTTTGTACAACTTCATATGAATAGCTGTAACTTTTGATAGAAGACTCGGATACACATGTTTATGGCTTTATCTTATAGAACTCAAGGTTCCCGTGCTGGGAAAACAGGTTTTGCAGCTGTTTGAGCTAAGATTTCCAAGTTATTCACATAATGAAAACTTATACTTTGTTTCGGTGGAGTTCCCCATTCAAATGCATGTAACAGTGAGAAACGCACTGTCTTGGCGAAAGAAAGCGTTTTTGTACAACTTCATATAAATAGCTGTAACTTTTGATAGAAGACTCGGATACACATGTTTATGGCTTTATCTTATAGAACTCAAGGTTCCCGTGCTGGGCAAACAGGTTTTGCAGCTTTTTGTGCTAAGATTTCCAAGTTATTCACATAATGAAAACCTATACTTTGTTTCGGTGGAGTTCCCCATTCAAATGCATGTAACAGTGAGAAACGCACTGTCTTGGCGAAAGAAAGCGTTTTTGTACAACTTCATATGAATAGCTGTAACTTTTGATAGAAGACTCGGATACACATGTTTATGGCCTTATCTTATAGAACTCAAGGTCTCCGTGCTGGGAAAACAGGTTTTGCAGCTGTTTGAGCTAAGATTTCCAAGTTATTCACATAATGAAAACTTATACTTTGTTTCGGTCGAGTTCCCCATTCAAATGCATGTAACAGTGAGAAACGCACTGTCTTGGCGAAAGAAAGCGTTTTTGTACAACTTCATATAAATAGCTGTAACTTTTGATAGAAGACTCGGATACACATGTTTATGGCTTTATCTTATAGAACTCAAGGTTCCCGTGCTGGGAAAACAGGTTTTGCAGCTGTTTGAGCTAAGATTTCCAAGTTATTCACATAATGAAAACTTATACTTTGTTTCGGTCGAGTTCCCCATTCAAATGCATGTAACAGTGAGAAACGCACTGTCTTGGCGAAAGAAAGCGTTTTTGTACAACTTCATATAAATAGCTGTAACTTTTGATAGAAGACTCGGATACACATGTTTATGGCTTTATCTTATAGAACTCAAGGTCTCCGTGCTGGGAAAACAGGTTTTGCAGCTGTTTGAGCTAAGATTTCCAAGTTATTCACATAATGAAAACTTATACTTTGTTTCGGTCGAGTTCCCCATTCAAATGCATGTAACAGTGAGAAACGCACTGTCTTGGCGAAAGAAAGCTATTTTGTACAACTTCATATGAATAGCTGTAACTTTTGATAGAAGACTCGGATACACATGTTTATGGCCTTATCTTATAGAACTCAAGGTCTCCGTGCTGGGAAAACAGGTTTTGCAGCTGTTTGAGCTAAGATTTCCAAGTTATTCACATAATGAAAACTTATACTTTGTTTCGGTGGAGTTCCCCATTCAAATGCATGTAACAGTGAGAAACGCACTGTCTTGGCGAAAGAAAGCGTTTTTGTACAACTTCATATAAATAGCTGTAACTTTTGATAGAAGACTCGGATACACATGTTTATGGCTTTATCTTATAGAACTCAAGGTTCCCGTGCTGGGAAAACAGGTTTTGCAGCTGTTTGAGCTAAGATTTCCAAGTTATTCACATAATGAAAACCTATACTTTGTTTCGGTCGAGTTCCCCATTCAAATGCATGTAACAGTGAGAAACGCACTGTCTTGGCGAAAGAAAGCGTTTTTGTACAACTTCATATAAATAGCTGTAACTTTTGATAGAAGACTCGGATACACATGTTTATGGCTTTATCTTATAGAACTCAAGGTCTCCGTGCTGGGAAAACAGGTTTTGCAGCTGTTTGAGCTAAGATTTCCAAGTTATTCACATAATGAAAACTTATACTTTGTTTTGGTCGAGTTCCCATGTTTATGGCTTTATCTTATAGAACTCAAGGTTCCCGTGCTGGGCAAACAGGTTTTGCAGCTGTTTGAGCTAAGATTTCCAAGTTATTCACATAATGAAAACCTATACTTTGTTTCGGTCGAGTTCCCCATTCAAATGCATGTAACAGTGAGAAACGCACTGTCTTGGTGAAAGAAAGCGTTTTTGTACAACTTCATATAAATAGCTGTAACTTTTGATAGAAGACTCGGATACACATGTTTATGGCTTTATCTTATAGAACTCAAGGTTCCCGTGCTGGGAAAACAGGTTTTGCAGCTGTTTGAGCTAAGATTTCCAAGTTATTCACATAATGAAAACTTATACTTTGTTTCGGTGGAGTTCCCCATTCAAATGCATGTAACAGTGAGAAACGCACTGTCTTGGCGAAAGAAAGCGTTTTTGTACAACTTCATATAAATAGCTGTAACTTTTGATAGAAGACTCGGATACACATGTTTATGGCTTTATCTTATAGAACTCAAGGTTCCCGTGCTGGGCAAACAGGTTTTGCAGCTTTTTGTGCTAAGATTTCCAAGTTATTCACATAATGAAAACCTATACTTTGTTTCGGTGGAGTTCCCCATTCAAATGCATGTAACAGTGAGAAACGCACTGTCTTGGCGAAAGAAAGCGTTTTTGTACAACTTCATATGAATAGCTGTAACTTTTGATAGAAGACTCGGATACACATGTTTATGGCCTTATCTTATAGAACTCAAGGTCTCCGTGCTCGGAAAACAGGTTTTGCAGCTGTTTGAGCTAAGATTTCCAAGTTATTCACATAATGAAAACTTATACTTTGTTTCGGTCGAGTTCCCCATTCAAATGCATGTAACAGTGAGAAACGCACTGTCTTGGCGAAAGAAAGCGTTTTTGTACAACTTCATATAAATAGCTGTAACTTTTGATAGAAGACTCGGATACACATGTTTATGGCTTTATCTTATAGAACTCAAGGTTCCCGTGCTGGGAAAACAGGTTTTGCAGCTGTTTGAGCTAAGATTTCCAAGTTATTCACATAATGAAAACTTATACTTTGTTTCGGTCGAGTTCCCCATTCAAATGCATGTAACAGTGAGAAACGCACTGTCTTGGCGAAAGAAAGCGTTTTTGTACAACTTCATATAAATAGCTGTAACTTTTGATAGAAGACTCGGATACACATGTTTATGGCCTTATCTTATAGAACTCAAGGTTCCCGTGCTGGGAAAACAGGTTTTGCAGCTGTTTGAGCTAAGATTTCCAAGTTATTCACATAATGAAAACTTATACTTTGTTTCGGTCGAGTTCCCATGTTTATGGCTTTATCTTATAGAACTCAAGGTTCCCGTGCTGGGAAAACAGGTTTTGCAGCTGTTTGAGCTAAGATTTCCAAGTTATTCACATAATGAAAACTTATACTTTGTTTCGGTGGAGTTCCCCATTCAAATGCATGTAACAGTGAGAAACGCACTGTCTTGGCGAAAGAAAGCGTTTTTGTACAACTTCATATGAATAGCTGTAACTTTTGATAGAAGACTCGGATACACATGTTTATGGCTTTATCTTATAGAACTCAAGGTTCCCGTGCTGGGAAAACAGGTTTTGCAGCTGTTTGAGCTAAGATTTCCAAGTTATTCACATAATGAAAACTTATACTTTGTTTCGGTGGAGTTCCCCATTCAAATGCATGTAACAGTGAGAAACGCACTGTCTTGGCGAAAGAAAGCGTTTTTGTACAACTTCATATAAATAGCTGTAACTTTTGATAGAAGACTCGGATACACATGTTTATGGCTTTATCTTATAGAACTCAAGGTTCCCGTGCTGGGCAAACAGGTTTTGCAGCTTTTTGTGCTAAGATTTCCAAGTTATTCACATAATGAAAACTTATACTTTGTTTCGGTCGAGTTCCCCATTCAAATGCATGTAACAGTGAGAAACGCACTGTCTTGGCGAAAGAAAGCGTTTTTGTACAACTTCATAGAAATAGCTGTAACTTTTGATAGAAGACTCAGACAAACATGTTTATGGCCTTATATTATAGAACTCAAGGTCTCCGTGCTGGGCAAACAGGTTTTGCAGCTGTTTGAGCTAAGATTTCCAAGTTATTCACATAATGAAAACCTATACTTTGTTTCGGTCGAGTTCCCCATTCAAATGCATGTAACAGTGAGAAACGCACTGTCTTGGCGAAAGAAAGCGTTTTTGTACAACTTCATATAAATAGCTGTAACTTTTGATAGAAGACTCAGACAAATATGTTTATGGCTTTATCTTATAGAACTCAAGGTTCCCGTGCTGGGAAAACAGGTTTTGCAGCTGTTTGAGCTAAGATTTCCAAGTTATTCACATAATGAAAACTTATACTTTGTTTCGGTGGAGTTCCCAATTCAAATGCATGTAACAGTGAGAAACGCACTGTCTTGGCGAAAGAAAGCGTTTTTGTACAACTTCATATAAATAGCTGTAACTTTTGATAGAAGACTCGGATACACATGTTTATGGCTTTATCTTATAGAACTCAAGGTCCCCGTGCTGGGAAAACAGGTTTTGCAGCTGTTTGAGCTAAGATTTCCAAGTTATTCACATAATGAAAACTTATACTTTGTTTCGGTGGAGTTCCCCATTCAAATGCATGTAACAGTGAGAAACGCACTGTCTTGGTGAAAGAAAGAGTTTTTGTACAACTTCATATGAATAGCTGTAACTTTTGATAGAAGACTCGGATACACATGTTTATGGCTTTATCTTATAGAACTCAAGGTTCCCGTGCTGGGAAAAGAGGTTTTGCAGCTGTTTGAGCTAAGATTTCCAAGTTATTCACATAATGAAAACTTATACTTTGTTTCGGTGGAGTTCCCCATTCAAATGCATGTAACAGTGAGAAACGCACTGTCTTGGCGAAAGAAAGCGTTTTTGTACAACTTCATATGAATAGCTGTAACTTTTGATAGAAGACTCGGATACACATGTTTATGGCTTTATCTTATAGAACTCAAGGTTCCCGTGCTGGGAAAACAGGTTTTGCAGCTGTTTGAGCTAAGATTTCCAAGTTATTCACATAATGAAAACTTATACTTTGTTTCGGTGGAGTTCCCCATTCAAATGCATGTAACAGTGAGAAACGCACTGTCTTGGCGAAAGAAAGCGTTTTTGTACAACTTCATATGAATAGCTGTAACTTTTGATAGAAGACTCGGATACACATGTTTATGGCCTTATCTTATAGAACTCAAGGTCTCCGTGCTGGGAAAACAGGTTTTGCAGCTGTTTGAGCTAAGATTTCCAAGTTATTCACATAATGAAAACCTATACTTTGTTTCGGTCGAGTTCCCCATTCAAATGCATGTAACAGTGAGAAACGCACTGTCTTGGCGAAAGAAAGCGTTTTTGTACAACTTCATATGAATAGCTGTAACTTTTGATAGAAGACTCGGATACACATGTTTATGGCCTTATCTTATAGAACTCAAGGTCTCCGTGCTGGGAAAACAGGTTTTGCAGCTGTTTGAGCTAAGATTTCCAAGTTATTCACATAATGAAAACTTATACTTTGTTTCGGTCGAGTTCCCCATTCAAATGCATGTAACAGTGAGAAACGCACTGTCTTGGCGAAAGAAAGCTATTTTGTACAACTTCATATGAATAGCTGTAACTTTTGATAGAAGACTCGGATACACATGTTTATGGCCTTATCTTATAGAACTCAAGGTCTCCGTGCTGGGAAAACAGGTTTTGCAGCTGTTTGAGCTAAGATTTCCAAGTTATTCACATAATGAAAACTTATACTTTGTTTCGGTGGAGTTCCCCATTCAAATGCATGTAACAGTGAGAAACGCACTGTCTTGGCGAAAGAAAGCGTTTTTGTACAACTTCATATAAATAGCTGTAACTTTTGATAGAAGACTCGGATACACATGTTTATGGCTTTATCTTATAGAACTCAAGGTTCCCGTGCTGGGAAAACAGGTTTTGCAGCTGTTTGAGCTAAGATTTCCAAGTTATTCACATAATGAAAACCTATACTTTGTTTCGGTCGAGTTCCCCATTCAAATGCATGTAACAGTGAGAAACGCACTGTCTTGGCGAAAGAAAGCGTTTTTGTACAACTTCATATAAATAGCTGTAACTTTTGATAGAAGACTCGGATACACATGTTTATGGCTTTATCTTATAGAACTCAAGGTCTCCGTGCTGGGAAAACAGGTTTTGCAGCTGTTTGAGCTAAGATTTCCAAGTTATTCACATAATGAAAACTTATACTTTGTTTCGGTCGAGTTCCCATGTTTATGGCTTTATCTTATAGAACTCAAGGTTCCCGTGCTGGGCAAACAGGTTTTGCAGCTGTTTGAGCTAAGATTTCCAAGTTATTCACATAATGAAAACCTATACTTTGTTTCGGTCGAGTTCCCCATTCAAATGCATGTAACAGTGAGAAACGCACTGTCTTGGCGAAAGAAAGCGTTTTTGTACAACTTCATATAAATAGCTGTAACTTTTGATAGAAGACTCGGATACACATGTTTATGGCTTTATCTTATAGAACTCAAGGTTCCCGTGCTGGGAAAACAGGTTTTGCAGCTGTTTGAGCTAAGATTTCCAAGTTATTCACATAATGAAAACTTATACTTTGTTTCGGTGGAGTTCCCCATTCAAATGCATGTAACAGTGAGAAACGCACTGTCTTGGCGAAAGAAAGCGTTTTTGTACAACTTCATATAAATAGCTGTAACTTTTGATAGAAGACTCGGATACACATGTTTATGGCTTTATCTTATAGAACTCAAGGTTCCCGTGCTGGGCAAACAGGTTTTGCAGCTTTTTGTGCTAAGATTTCCAAGTTATTCACATAATGAAAACCTATACTTTGTTTCGGTGGAGTTCCCCATTCAAATGCATGTAACAGTGAGAAACGCACTGTCTTGGCGAAAGAAAGCGTTTTTGTACAACTTCATATGAATAGCTGTAACTTTTGATAGAAGACTCGGATACACATGTTTATGGCCTTATCTTATAGAACTCAAGGTCTCCGTGCTGGGAAAACAGGTTTTGCAGCTGTTTGAGCTAAGATTTCCAAGTTATTCACATAATGAAAACTTATACTTTGTTTCGGTCGAGTTCCCCATTCAAATGCATGTAACAGTGAGAAACGCACTGTCTTGGCGAAAGAAAGCGTTTTTGTACAACTTCATATAAATAGCTGTAACTTTTGATAGAAGACTCGGATACACATGTTTATGGCTTTATCTTATAGAACTCAAGGTTCCCGTGCTGGGAAAACAGGTTTTGCAGCTGTTTGAGCTAAGATTTCCAAGTTATTCACATAATGAAAACTTATACTTTGTTTCGGTCGAGTTCCCCATTCAAATGCATGTAACAGTGAGAAACGCACTGTCTTGGCGAAAGAAAGCGTTTTTGTACAACTTCATATAAATAGCTGTAACTTTTGATAGAAGACTCGGATACACATGTTTATGGCTTTATCTTATAGAACTCAAGGTCTCCGTGCTGGGAAAACAGGTTTTGCAGCTGTTTGAGCTAAGATTTCCAAGTTATTCACATAATGAAAACTTATACTTTGTTTCGGTGGAGTTCCCCATTCAAATGCATGTAACAGTGAGAAACGCACTGTCTTGGCGAAAGAAAGCTATTTTGTACAACTTCATATGAATAGCTGTAACTTTTGATAGAAGACTCGGATACACATGTTTATGGCCTTATCTTATAGAACTCAAGGTCTCCGTGCTGGGAAAACAGGTTTTGCAGCTGTTTGAGCTAAGATTTCCAAGTTATTCACATAATGAAAACTTATACTTTGTTTCGGTGGAGTTCCCCATTCAAATGCATGTAACAGTGAGAAACGCACTGTCTTGGCGAAAGAAAGCGTTTTTGTACAACTTCATATAAATAGCTGTAACTTTTGATAGAAGACTCGGATACACATGTTTATGGCTTTATCTTATAGAACTCAAGGTTCCCGTGCTGGGAAAACAGGTTTTGCAGCTGTTTGAGCTAAGATTTCCAAGTTATTCACATAATGAAAACCTATACTTTGTTTCGGTCGAGTTCCCCATTCAAATGCATGTAACAGTGAGAAACGCACTGTCTTGGCGAAAGAAAGCGTTTTTGTACAACTTCATATAAATAGCTGTAACTTTTGATAGAAGACTCGGATACACATGTTTATGGCTTTATCTTATAGAACTCAAGGTCTCCGTGCTGGGAAAACAGGTTTTGCAGCTGTTTGAGCTAAGATTTCCAAGTTATTCACATAATGAAAACTTATACTTTGTTTCGGTCGAGTTCCCATGTTTATGGCTTTATCTTATAGAACTCAAGGTTCCCGTGCTGGGCAAACAGGTTTTGCAGCTGTTTGAGCTAAGATTTCCAAGTTATTCACATAATGAAAACCTATACTTTGTTTCGGTCGAGTTCCCCATTCAAATGCATGTAACAGTGAGAAACGCACTGTCTTGGCGAAAGAAAGCGTTTTTGTACAACTTCATATAAATAGCTGTAACTTTTGATAGAAGACTCGGATACACATGTTTATGGCTTTATCTTATAGAACTCAAGGTTCCCGTGCTGGGAAAACAGGTTTTGCAGCTGTTTGAGCTAAGATTTCCAAGTTATTCACATAATGAAAACTTATACTTTGTTTCGGTCGAGTTCCCATGTTTATGGCTTTATCTTATAGAACTCAAGGTTCCCGTGCTGGGAAAACAGGTTTTGCAGCTGTTTGAGCTAAGATTTCCAAGTTATTCACATAATGAAAACTTATACTTTGTTTCGGTGGAGTTCCCCATTCAAATGCATGTAACAGTGAGAAACGCACTGTCTTGGCGAAAGAAAGCGTTTTTGTACAACTTCATATGAATAGCTGTAACTTTTGATAGAAGACTCGGATACACATGTTTATGGCTTTATCTTATAGAACTCAAGGTTCCCGTGCTGGGAAAACAGGTTTTGCAGCTGTTTGAGCTAAGATTTCCAAGTTATTCACATAATGAAAACTTATACTTTGTTTCGGTGGAGTTCCCCATTCAAATGCATGTAACAGTGAGAAACGCACTGTCTTGGCGAAAGAAAGCGTTTTTGTACAACTTCATATAAATAGCTGTAACTTTTGATAGAAGACTCGGATACACATGTTTATGGCTTTATCTTATAGAACTCAAGGTTCCCGTGCTGGGCAAACAGGTTTTGCAGCTTTTTGTGCTAAGATTTCCAAGTTATTCACATAATGAAAACTTATACTTTGTTTCGGTCGAGTTCCCCATTCAAATGCATGTAACAGTGAGAAACGCACTGTCTTGGCGAAAGAAAGCGTTTTTGTACAACTTCATAGAAATAGCTGTAACTTTTGATAGAAGACTCAGACAAACATGTTTATGGCCTTATATTATAGAACTCAAGGTCTCCGTGCTGGGCAAACAGGTTTTGCAGCTGTTTGAGCTAAGATTTCCAAGTTATTCACATAATGAAAACCTATACTTTGTTTCGGTCGAGTTCCCCATTCAAATGCATGTAACAGTGAGAAACGCACTGTCTTGGCGAAAGAAAGCGTTTTTGTACAACTTCATATAAATAGCTGTAACTTTTGATAGAAGACTCAGACAAATATGTTTATGGCTTTATCTTATAGAACTCAAGGTTCCCGTGCTGGGAAAACAGGTTTTGCAGCTGTTTGAGCTAAGATTTCCAAGTTATTCACATAATGAAAACTTATACTTTGTTTCGGTGGAGTTCCCAATTCAAATGCATGTAACAGTGAGAAACGCACTGTCTTGGCGAAAGAAAGCGTTTTTGTACAACTTCATATAAATAGCTGTAACTTTTGATAGAAGACTCGGATACACATGTTTATGGCTTTATCTTATAGAACTCAAGGTCCCCGTGCTGGGAAAACAGGTTTTGCAGCTGTTTGAGCTAAGATTTCCAAGTTATTCACATAATGAAAACTTATACTTTGTTTCGGTCGAGTTCCCCATTCAAATGCATGTAACAGTGAGAAACGCACTGTCTTGGTGAAAGAAAGAGTTTTTGTACAACTTCATATGAATAGCTGTAACTTTTGATAGAAGACTCGGATACACATGTTTATGGCTTTATCTTATAGAACTCAAGGTTCCCGTGCTGGGAAAAGAGGTTTTGCAGCTGTTTGAGCTAAGATTTCCAAGTTATTCACATAATGAAAACTTATACTTTGTTTCGGTGGAGTTCCCCATTCAAATGCATGTAACAGTGAGAAACGCACTGTCTTGGCGAAAGAAAGCGTTTTTGTACAACTTCATATGAATAGCTGTAACTTTTGATAGAAGACTCGGATACACATGTTTATGGCTTTATCTTATAGAACTCAAGGTTCCCGTGCTGGGAAAACAGGTTTTGCAGCTGTTTGAGCTAAGATTTCCAAGTTATTCACATAATGAAAACTTATACTTTGTTTCGGTGGAGTTCCCCATTCAAATGCATGTAACAGTGAGAAACGCACTGTCTTGGCGAAAGAAAGCGTTTTTGTACAACTTCATATGAATAGCTGTAACTTTTGATAGAAGACTCGGATACACATGTTTATGGCCTTATCTTATAGAACTCAAGGTCTCCGTGCTGGGAAAACAGGTTTTGCAGCTGTTTGAGCTAAGATTTCCAAGTTATTCACATAATGAAAACTTATACTTTGTTTCGGTCGAGTTCCCCATTCAAATGCATGTAACAGTGAGAAACGCACTGTCTTGGCGAAAGAAAGCGTTTTTGTACAACTTCATATAAATAGCTGTAACTTTTGATAGAAGACTCGGATACACATGTTTATGGCTTTATCTTATAGAACTCAAGGTTCCCGTGCTGGGAAAACAGGTTTTGCAGCTGTTTGAGCTAAGATTTCCAAGTTATTCACATAATGAAAACTTATACTTTGTTTCGGTGGAGTTCCCAATTCAAATGCATGTAACAGTGAGAAACGCACTGTCTTGGCGAAAGAAAGCGTTTTTGTACAACTTCATATAAATAGCTGTAACTTTTGATAGAAGACTCGGATACACATGTTTATGGCTTTATCTTATAGAACTCAAGGTCCCCGTGCTGGGAAAACAGGTTTTGCAGCTGTTTGAGCTAAGATTTCCAAGTTATTCACATAATGAAAACTTATACTTTGTTTCGGTCGAGTTCCCCATTCAAATGCATGTAACAGTGAGAAACGCACTGTCTTGGTGAAAGAAAGAGTTTTTGTACAACTTCATATGAATAGCTGTAACTTTTGATAGAAGACTCGGATACACATGTTTATGGCTTTATCTTATAGAACTCAAGGTTCCCGTGCTGGGAAAAGAGGTTTTGCAGCTGTTTGAGCTAAGATTTCCAAGTTATTCACATAATGAAAACTTATACTTTGTTTCGGTGGAGTTCCCCATTCAAATGCATGTAACAGTGAGAAACGCACTGTCTTGGCGAAAGAAAGCGTTTTTGTACAACTTCATATGAATAGCTGTAACTTTTGATAGAAGACTCGGATACACATGTTTATGGCTTTATCTTATAGAACTCAAGGTTCCCGTGCTGGGAAAACAGGTTTTGCAGCTGTTTGAGCTAAGATTTCCAAGTTATTCACATAATGAAAACTTATACTTTGTTTCGGTGGAGTTCCCCATTCAAATGCATGTAACAGTGAGAAACGCACTGTCTTGGCGAAAGAAAGCGTTTTTGTACAACTTCATATGAATAGCTGTAACTTTTGATAGAAGACTCGGATACACATGTTTATGGCCTTATCTTATAGAACTCAAGGTCTCCGTGCTGGGAAAACAGGTTTTGCAGCTGTTTGAGCTAAGATTTCCAAGTTATTCACATAATGAAAACTTATACTTTGTTTCGGTCGAGTTCCCCATTCAAATGCATGTAACAGTGAGAAACGCACTGTCTTGGCGAAAGAAAGCGTTTTTGTACAACTTCATATAAATAGCTGTAACTTTTGATAGAAGACTCGGATACACATGTTTATGGCTTTATCTTATAGAACTCAAGGTTCCCGTGCTGGGAAAACAGGTTTTGCAGCTGTTTGAGCTAAGATTTCCAAGTTATTCACATAATGAAAACTTATACTTTGTTTCGGTCGAGTTCCCCATTCAAATGCATGTAACAGTGAGAAACGCACTGTCTTGGCGAAAGAAAGCGTTTTTGTACAACTTCATATAAATAGCTGTAACTTTTGATAGAAGACTCGGATACACATGTTTATGGCTTTATCTTATAGAACTCAAGGTCTCCGTGCTGGGAAAACAGGTTTTGCAGCTGTTTGAGCTAAGATTTCCAAGTTATTCACATAATGAAAACTTATACTTTGTTTCGGTCGAGTTCCCCATTCAAATGCATGTAACAGTGAGAAACGCACTGTCTTGGCGAAAGAAAGCTATTTTGTACAACTTCATATGAATAGCTGTAACTTTTGATAGAAGACTCGGATACACATGTTTATGGCCTTATCTTATAGAACTCAAGGTCTCCGTGCTGGGAAAACAGGTTTTGCAGCTGTTTGAGCTAAGATTTCCAAGTTATTCACATAATGAAAACTTATACTTTGTTTCGGTGGAGTTCCCCATTCAAATGCATGTAACAGTGAGAAACGCACTGTCTTGGCGAAAGAAAGCGTTTTTGTACAACTTCATATAAATAGCTGTAACTTTTGATAGAAGACTCGGATACACATGTTTATGGCTTTATCTTATAGAACTCAAGGTTCCCGTGCTGGGAAAACAGGTTTTGCAGCTGTTTGAGCTAAGATTTCCAAGTTATTCACATAATGAAAACCTATACTTTGTTTCGGTCGAGTTCCCCATTCAAATGCATGTAACAGTGAGAAACGCACTGTCTTGGCGAAAGAAAGCGTTTTTGTACAACTTCATATAAATAGCTGTAACTTTTGATAGAAGACTCGGATACACATGTTTATGGCTTTATCTTATAGAACTCAAGGTCTCCGTGCTGGGAAAACAGGTTTTGCAGCTGTTTGAGCTAAGATTTCCAAGTTATTCACATAATGAAAACTTATACTTTGTTTCGGTCGAGTTCCCATGTTTATGGCTTTATCTTATAGAACTCAAGGTTCCCGTGCTGGGCAAACAGGTTTTGCAGCTGTTTGAGCTAAGATTTCCAAGTTATTCACATAATGAAAACCTATACTTTGTTTCGGTCGAGTTCCCCATTCAAATGCATGTAACAGTGAGAAACGCACTGTCTTGGCGAAAGAAAGCGTTTTTGTACAACTTCATATAAATAGCTGTAACTTTTGATAGAAGACTCGGATACACATGTTTATGGCTTTATCTTATAGAACTCAAGGTTCCCGTGCTGGGAAAACAGGTTTTGCAGCTGTTTGAGCTAAGATTTCCAAGTTATTCACATAATGAAAACTTATACTTTGTTTCGGTCGAGTTCCCATGTTTATGGCTTTATCTTATAGAACTCAAGGTTCCCGTGCTGGGAAAACAGGTTTTGCAGCTGTTTGAGCTAAGATTTCCAAGTTATTCACATAATGAAAACTTATACTTTGTTTCGGTGGAGTTCCCCATTCAAATGCATGTAACAGTGAGAAACGCACTGTCTTGGCGAAAGAAAGCGTTTTTGTACAACTTCATATAAATAGCTGTAACTTTTGATAGAAGACTCGGATACACATGTTTATGGCTTTATCTTATAGAACTCAAGGTCCCCGTGCTGGGAAAACAGGTTTTGCAGCTGTTTGAGCTAAGATTTCCAAGTTATTCACATAATGAAAACTTATAATTTGTTTCGGTCGAGTTCCCCATTCAAATGCATGTAACAGTGAGAAACGCACTGTCTTGGCGAAAGAAAGCGTTTTTGTACAACTTCATATGAATCGCTGTAACTTTTGATAGAAGACTCAGACAAACATGTTTATGGCTTTATCTTATAGAACTCAAGGTCCCCGTGCTGGGAAAACAGGTTTTGCAGCTGTTTGAGCTAAGATTTCCAAGTTATTCACATAATGAAAACTTATACTTTGTTTCGGTCGAGTTCCCCATTCAAATGCATGTAACAGTGAGAAACGCACTGTCTTGGCGAAAGAAAGCGTTTTTGTACAACTTCATATAAATAGCTGTAACTTTTGATAGAAGACTCGGATACACATGTTTATGGCTTTATCTTATAGAACTCAAGGTTCCCGTGCTGGGCAAACAGGTTTTGCAGCTTTTTGTGCTAAGATTTCCAAGTTATTCACATAATGAAAACCTATACTTTGTTTCGGTCGAGTTCCCCATTCAAATGCATGTAACAGTGAGAAACGCACTGTCTTGGCGAAAGAAAGCGTTTTTGTACAACTTCATATGAATAGCTGTAACTTTTGATAGAAGACTCGGATACACATGTTTATGGCCTTATCTTATAGAACTCAAGGTCTCCGTGCTGGGAAAACAGGTTTTGCAGCTGTTTGAGCTAAGATTTCCAAGTTATTCACATAATGAAAACTTATACTTTGTTTCGGTGGAGTTCCCCATTCAAATGCATGTAACAGTGAGAAACGCACTGTCTTGGCGAAAGAAAGCGTTTTTGTACAACTTCATATAAATAGCTGTAACTTTTGATAGAAGACTCGGATACACATGTTTATGGCTTTATCTTATAGAACTCAAGGTTCCCGTGCTGGGAAAACAGGTTTTGCAGCTGTTTGAGCTAAGATTTCCAAGTTATTCACATAATGAAAACTTATACTTTGTTTCGGTCGAGTTCCCCATTCAAATGCATGTAACAGTGAGAAACGCACTGTCTTGGCGAAAGAAAGCGTTTTTGTACAACTTCATATAAATAGCTGTAACTTTTGATAGAAGACTCGGATACACATGTTTATGGCTTTATCTTATAGAACTCAAGGTTCCCGTGCTGGGAAAACAGGTTTTGCAGCTGTTTGAGCTAAGATTTCCAAGTTATTCACATAATGAAAACTTATACTTTGTTTCGGTCGAGTTCCCATGTTTATGGCTTTATCTTATAGAACTCAAGGTTCCTGTGCTGGGAAAACAGGTTTTGCAGCTGTTTGAGCTAAGATTTCCAAGTTATTCACATAATGAAAACTTATACTTTGTTTCGGTGGAGTTCCCCATTCAAATGCATGTAACAGTGAAAAACGCACTGTCTTGGCGAAAGAAAGCGTTTTTGTACAACTTCATATAAATAGCTGTAACTTTTGATAGAAGACTCGGATACACATGTTTATGGTTTTATCTTATAGAACTCAAGGTTCCCGTGCTGGGAAAACAGGTTTTGCAGCTGTTTGAGCTAAGATTTCCAAGTTATTCACATAATGAAAACTTATACTTTGTTTCGGTGGAGTTCCCCATTCAAATGCATGTAACAGTGAGAAACGCACTGTCTTGGCGAAAGAAAGCGTTTTTGTACAACTTCATATAAATAGCTGTAACTTTTGATAGAAGACTCGGATACACATGTTTATGGCTTTATCTTATAGAACTCAAGGTCCCCGTGCTGGGAAAACAGGTTTTGCAGCTGTTTGAGCTAAGATTTCCAAGTTATTCACATAATGAAAACTTATACTTTGTTTCGGTGGAGTTCCCCATTCAAATGCATGTAACAGTGAGAAACGCACTGTCTTGGCGAAAGAAAGCGTTTTTGTACAACTTCATATGAATAGCTGTAACTTTTGATAGAAGACTCGGATACACATGTTTATGGCTTTATCTTATAGAACTCAAGGTTCCCGTGCTGGGAAAACAGGTTTTGCAGCTGTTTGAGCTAAGATTTCCAAGTTATTCACATAATGAAAACTTATACTTTGTTTCGGTCGAGTTCCCATGTTTATGGCTTTATCTTATAGAACTCAAGGTTCCCGTGCTGGGAAAACAGGTTTTGCAGCTGTTTGAGCTAAGATTTCCAAGTTATTCACATAATGAAAACTTATACTTTGTTTCGGTGGAGTTCCCCATTCAAATGCATGTAACAGTGAAAAACGCACTGTCTTGGCGAAAGAAAGCGTTTTTGTACAACTTCATATAAATAGCTGTAACTTTTGATAGAAGACTCGGATACACATGTTTATGGCTTTATCTTATAGAACTCAAGGTTCCCGTGCTGGGAAAACAGGTTTTGCAGCTGTTTGAGCTAAGATTTCCAAGTTATTCACATAATGAAAACTTATACTTTGTTTCGGTCGAGTTCCCCATTCAAATGCATGTAACAGTGAGAAACGCACTGTCTTGGCGAAAGAAAGCTATTTTGTACAACTTCATATGAATAGCTGTAACTTTTGATAGAAGACTCGGATACACATGTTTATGGCCTTATCTTATAGAACTCAAGGTCTCCGTGCTGGGAAAACAGGTTTTGCAGCTGTTTGAGCTAAGATTTCCAAGTTATTCACATAATGAAAACTTATACTTTGTTTCGGTGGAGTTCCCCATTCAAATGCATGTAACAGTGAGAAACGCACTGTCTTGGCGAAAGAAAGCGTTTTTGTACAACTTCATATAAATAGCTGTAACTTTTGATAGAAGACTCGGATACACATGTTTATGGCTTTATCTTATAGAACTCAAGGTTCCCGTGCTGGGAAAACAGGTTTTGCAGCTGTTTGAGCTAAGATTTCCAAGTTATTCACATAATGAAAACCTATACTTTGTTTCGGTGGAGTTCCCCATTCAAATGCATGTAACAGTGAGAAACGCACTGTCTTGGCGAAAGAAAGCGTTTTTGTACAACTTCATATGAATAGCTGTAACTTTTGATAGAAGACTCGGATACACATGTTTATGGCTTTATCTTATAGAACTCAAGGTTCCCGTGCTGGGAAAACAGGTTTTGCAGCTGTTTGAGCTAAGATTTCCAAGTTATTCACATAATGAAAACTTATACTTTGTTTCGGTCGAGTTCCCCATTCAAATGCATGTAACAGTGAGAAACGCACTGTCTTGGCGAAAGAAAGCGTTTTTGTACAACTTCATATAAATAGCTGTAACTTTTGATAGAAGACTCGGATACACATGTTTATGGCTTTATCTTATAGAACTCAAGGTTCCCGTGCTGGGAAAACAGGTTTTGCAGCTGTTTGAGCTAAGATTTCCAAGTTATTCACATAATGAAAACTTATACTTTGTTTCGGTCGAGTTCCCATGTTTATGGCTTTATCTTATAGAACTCAAGGTTCCCGTGCTGGGAAAACAGGTTTTGCAGCTGTTTGAGCTAAGATTTCCAAGTTATTCACATAATGAAAACTTATACTTTGTTTCGGTGGAGTTCCCCATTCAAATGCATGTAACAGTGAAAAACGCACTGTCTTGGCGAAAGAAAGCGTTTTTGTACAACTTCATATAAATAGCTGTAACTTTTGATAGAAGACTCGGATACACATGTTTATGGCTTTATCTTATAGAACTCAAGGTTCCCGTGCTGGGAAAACAGGTTTTGCAGCTGTTTGAGCTAAGATTTCCAAGTTATTCACATAATGAAAACTTATACTTTGTTTCGGTCGAGTTCCCCATTCAAATGCATGTAACAGTGAGAAACGCACTGTCTTGGCGAAAGAAAGCTATTTTGTACAACTTCATATGAATAGCTGTAACTTTTGATAGAAGACTCGGATACACATGTTTATGGCCTTATCTTATAGAACTCAAGGTCTCCGTGCTGGGAAAACAGGTTTTGCAGCTGTTTGAGCTAAGATTTCCAAGTTATTCACATAATGAAAACTTATACTTTGTTTCGGTGGAGTTCCCCATTCAAATGCATGTAACAGTGAGAAACGCACTGTCTTGGCGAAAGAAAGCGTTTTTGTACAACTTCATATAAATACTGTAACTTTTGATAGAAGACTCGGATACACATGTTTATGGCTTTATCTTATAGAACTCAAGGTTCCCGTGCTGGGAAAACAGGTTTTGCAGCTGTTTGAGCTAAGATTTCCAAGTTATTCACATAATGAAAACCTATACTTTGTTTCGGTGGAGTTCCCCATTCAAATGCATGTAACAGTGAGAAACGCACTGTCTTGGCGAAAGAAAGCGTTTTTGTACAACTTCATATGAATAGCTGTAACTTTTGATAGAAGACTCGGATACACATGTTTATGGCTTTATCTTATAGAACTCAAGGTCTCCGTGCTGGGAAAACAGGTTTTGCAGCTGTTTGAGCTAAGATTTCCAAGTTATTCACATAATGAAAACTTATACTTTGTTTCGGTCGAGTTCCCATGTTTATGGCTTTATCTTATAGAACTCAAGGTTCCCGTGCTGGGAAAACAGGTTTTGCAGCTGTTTGAGCTAAGATTTCCAAGTTATTCACATAATGAAAACTTATACTTTGTTTCGGTGGAGTTCCCCATTCAAATGCATGTAACAGTGAGAAACGCACTGTCTTGGCGAAAGAAAGAGTTTTTGTACAACTTCATATGAATAGCTGTAACTTTTGATAGAAGACTCGGATACACATGTTTATGGCTTTATCTTATAGAACTCAAGGTTCCCGTGCTGGGAAAACAGGTTTTGCAGCTGTTTGAGCTAAGATTTCCAAGTTATTCACATAATGAAAACTTATACTTTGTTTCGGTGGAGTTCCCCATTCAAATGCATGTAACAGTGAGAAACGCACTGTCTTGGCGAAAGAAAGAGTTTTTGTACAACTTCATATGAATAGCTGTAACTTTTGATAGAAGACTCGGATACACATGTTTATGGCTTTATCTTATAGAACTCAAGGTTCCCGTGCTGGGAAAACAGGTTTTGCAGCTGTTTGAGCTAAGATTTCCAAGTTATTCACATAATGAAAACTTATACTTTGTTTCGGTCGAGTTCCCCATTCAAATGCATGTAACAGTGAGAAACGCACTGTCTTGGCGAAAGAAAGCGTTTTTGTACAACTTCATATAAATAGCTGTAACTTTTGATAGAAGACTCGGATACACATGTTTATGGCTTTATCTTATAGAACTCAAGGTCCCCGTGCTGGGAAAACAGGTTTTGCAGCTGTTTGAGCTAAGATTTCCAAGTTATTCACATAATGAAAACTTATACTTTGTTTCGGTGGAGTTCCCCATTCAAATGCATGTAACAGTGAGAAACGCACTGTCTTGGCGAAAGAAAGAGTTTTTGTACAACTTCATATAAATAGCTGTAACTTTTGATAGAAGACTCGGATACACATGTTTATGGCTTTATCTTATAGAACTCAAGGTTCCCGTGCTGGGCAAACAGGTTTTGCAGCTTTTTGAGCTAAGATTTCCAAGTTATTCACATAATGAAAACCTATACTTTGTTTCGGTCGAGTTCCCCATTCAAATGCATGTAACAGTGAGAAACGCACTGTCTTGGCGAAAGAAAGCGTTTTTGTACAACTTCATATAAATAGCTGTAACTTTTGATAGAAGACTCGGATACACATGTTTATGGCTTTATCTTATAGAACTCAAGGTTCCCGTGCTGGGCAAACAGGTTTTGCAGCTGTTTGAGCTAAGATTTCCAAGTTATTCACATAATGAAAACCTATACTTTGTTTCGGTCGAGTTCCCCATTCAAATGCATGTAACAGTGAGAAACGCACTGTCTTGGCGAAAGAAAGCGTTTTTGTACAACTTCATATAAATAGCTGTAACTTTTGATAGAAGACTCAGACAAATATGTTTATGGCTTTATCTTATAGAACTCAAGGTCTCCGTGCTGGGAAAACAGGTTTTGCAGCTGTTTGAGCTAAGATTTCCAAGTTATTCACATAATGAAAACCTATACTTTGTTTCGGTGGAGTTCCCCATTCAAATGCATGTAACAGTGAGAAATGCACTGTCTTGGCGAAAGAAAGCGTTTTTGTACAACTTCATATAAATAGCTGTAACTTTTGATAGAAGACTCGGATACACATGTTTATGGCTTTATCTTATAGAACTCAAGGTTCCCGTGCTGGGAAAACAGGTTTTGCAGCTGTTTGAGCTAAGATTTCCAAGTTATTCACATAATGAAAACCTATACTTTGTTTCGGTGGAGTTCCCCATTCAAATGCATGTAACAGTGAGAAACGCACTGTCTTGGCGAAAGAAAGCGTTTTTGTACAACTTCATATAAATAGCTGTAACTTTTGATAGAAGACTCGGATACACATGTTTATGGCTTTATCTTATAGAACTCAAGGTCTCCGTGCTGGGAAAACAGGTTTTGCAGCTGTTTGAGCTAAGATTTCCAAGTTATTCACATAATGAAAACTTATACTTTGTTTCGGTCGAGTTCCCATGTTTATGGCTTTATCTTATAGAACTCAAGGTTCCCGTGCTGGGAAAACAGGTTTTGCAGCTGTTTGAGCTAAGATTTCCAAGTTATTCACATAATGAAAACTTATACTTTGTTTCGGTGGAGTTCCCCATTCAAATGCATGTAACAGTGAGAAACACACTGTCTTGGCGAAAGAAAGCGTTTTTGTACAACTTCATAGAAATAGCTGTAACTTTTGATAGAAGACTCGGATACACATGTTTATGGCTTTATCTTATAGAACTCAAGGTCCCCGTGCTGGGAAAACAGGTTTTGCAGCTGTTTGAGCTAAGATTTCCAAGTTATTCACATAATGAAAACTTATACTTTGTTTCGGTCGAGTTCCCCATTCAAATGCATGTAACAGTGAGAAACGCACTGTCTTGGCGAAAGAAAGCGTTTTTGTACAACTTCATATAAATAGCTGTAACTTTTGATAGAAGACTCGGATACAAATGTTTATGGCTTTATCTTATAGAACTCAAGGTTCCCGTGCTGGGCAAACAGGTTTTGCAGCTGTTTGAGCTAAGATTTCCAAGTTATTCACATAATGAAAACTTATACTTTGTTTCGGTCGAGTTCCCCATTCAAATGCATGTAACAGTGAGAAACGCACTGTCTTGGCGAAAGAAAGCGTTTTTGTACAACTTCATATAAATAGCTGTAACTTTTGATAGAAGACTCAGACAAATATGTTTATGGCTTTATCTTATAGAACTCAAGGTCTCCGTGCTGGGAAAACAGGTTTTGCAGCTGTTTGAGCTAAGATTTCCAAGTTATTCACATAATGAAAACTTATACTTTGTTTCGGTCGAGTTCCCCATTCAAATGCATGTAACAGTGAGAAACGCACTGTCTTGGCGAAAGAAAGAGTTTTTGTACAACTTCATATGAATAGCTGTAACTTTTGATAGAAGACTCGGATACACATGTTTATGGCTTTATCTTATAGAACTCAAGGTTCCCGTGCTGGGAAAACAGGTTTTGCAGCTGTTTGAGCTAAGATTTCCAAGTTATTCACATAATGAAAACCTATACTTTGTTTCGGTGGAGTTCCCCATTCAAATGCATGTAACAGTGAGAAACGCACTGTCTTGGCGAAAGAAAGCGTTTTTGTACAACTTCATATAAATAGCTGTAACTTTTGATAGAAGACTCGGATACACATGTTTATGGCTTTATCTTATAGAACTCAAGGTTCCCGTGCTGGGAAAACAGGTTTTGCAGCTGTTTGAGCTAAGATTTCCAAGTTATTCACATAATGAAAACTTATACTTTGTTTCGGTGGAGTTCCCCATTCAAATGCATGTAACAGTGAGAAACGCACTGTCTTGGCGAAAGAAAGCGTTTTTGTACAACTTCATATAAATAGCTGTAACTTTTGATAGAAGACTCGGATACACATGTTTATGGCTTTATCTTATAGAACTCAAGGTCTCCGTGCTGGGAAAACAGGTTTTGCAGCTGTTTGAGCTAAGATTTCCAAGTTATTCACATAATGAAAACTTATACTTTGTTTCGGTCGAGTTCCCATGTTTATGGCTTTATCTTATAGAACTCAAGGTTCCCGTGCTGGGAAAACAGGTTTTGCAGCTGTTTGAGCTAAGATTTCCAAGTTATTCACATAATGAAAACTTATACTTTGTTTCGGTGGAGTTCCCCATTCAAATGCATGTAACAGTGAGAAACACACTGTCTTGGCGAAAGAAAGCGTTTTTGTACAACTTCATAGAAATAGCTGTAACTTTTGATAGAAGACTCGGATACACATGTTTATGGCTTTATCTTATAGAACTCAAGGTCCCCGTGCTGGGAAAACAGGTTTTGCAGCTGTTTGAGCTAAGATTTCCAAGTTATTCACATAATGAAAACTTATACTTTGTTTCGGTCGAGTTCCCCATTCAAATGCATGTAACAGTGAGAAACGCACTGTCTTGGCGAAAGAAAGCGTTTTTGTACAACTTCATATAAATAGCTGTAACTTTTGATAGAAGACTCGGATACAAATGTTTATGGCTTTATCTTATAGAACTCAAGGTTCCCGTGCTGGGCAAACAGGTTTTGCAGCTGTTTGAGCTAAGATTTCCAAGTTATTCACATAATGAAAACTTATACTTTGTTTCGGTCGAGTTCCCCATTCAAATGCATGTAACAGTGAGAAACGCACTGTCTTGGCGAAAGAAAGCGTTTTTGTACAACTTCATATAAATAGCTGTAACTTTTGATAGAAGACTCAGACAAATATGTTTATGGCTTTATCTTATAGAACTCAAGGTCTCCGTGCTGGGAAAACAGGTTTTGCAGCTGTTTGAGCTAAGATTTCCAAGTTATTCACATAATGAAAACTTATACTTTGTTTCGGTCGAGTTCCCCATTCAAATGCATGTAACAGTGAGAAACGCACTGTCTTGGCGAAAGAAAGAGTTTTTGTACAACTTCATATGAATAGCTGTAACTTTTGATAGAAGACTCGGATACACATGTTTATGGCTTTATCTTATAGAACTCAAGGTTCCCGTGCTGGGAAAACAGGTTTTGCAGCTGTTTGAGCTAAGATTTCCAAGTTATTCACATAATGAAAACCTATACTTTGTTTCGGTGGAGTTCCCCATTCAAATGCATGTAACAGTGAGAAACGCACTGTCTTGGCGAAAGAAAGCGTTTTTGTACAACTTCATATAAATAGCTGTAACTTTTGATAGAAGACTCGGATACACATGTTTATGGCTTTATCTTATAGAACTCAAGGTTCCCGTGCTGGGAAAACAGGTTTTGCAGCTGTTTGAGCTAAGATTTCCAAGTTATTCACATAATGAAAACTTATACTTTGTTTTGGTGGAGTTCCCATGTTTATGGCTTTATCTTATAGAACTCAAGGTTCCCGTGCTGGGAAAACAGGTTTTGCAGCTGTTTGAGCTAAGATTTCCAAGTTATTCACATAATGAAAACCTATACTTTGTTTCGGTGGAGTTCCCCATTCAAATGCATGTAACAGTGAGAAACGCACTGTCTTGGCGAAAGAAAGCGTTTTTGTACAACTTCATATAAATAGCTGTAACTTTTGATAGAAGACTCAGACAAACATGTTTATGGCTTTATCTTATAGAACTCAAGGTCCCCGTGCTGGGAAAACAGGTTTTGCAGCTGTTTGAGCTAAGATTTCCAAGTTATTCACATAATGAAAACTTATACTTTGTTTTGGTGGAGTTCCCATGTTTATGGCTTTATCTTATAGAACTCAAGGTTCCCGTGCTGGGAAAACAGGTTTTGCAGCTGTTTGAGCTAAGATTTCCAAGTTATTCACATAATGAAAACCTATACTTTGTTTCGGTCGAGTTCCCCATTCAAATGCATGTAACAGTGAGAAACGCACTGTCTTGGCGAAAGAAAGCGTTTTTGTACAACTTCATATAAATAGCTGTAACTTTTGATAGAAGACGCAGACAAACATGTTTATGGCTTTATCTTATAGAACTCAAGGTCCCCGTGCTGGGAAAACAGGTTTTGCAGCTGTTTGAGCTAAGATTTCCAAGTTATTCACATAATGAAAACTTATACTTTGTTTCGGTGGAGTTCCCCATTCAAATGCATGTAACAGTGAGAAACACACTGTCTTGGCGAAAGAAAGCGTTTTTGTACAACTTCATATAAATAGCTGTAACTTTTGATAGAAGACTCGGATACACATGTTTATGGCTTTATCTTATAGAACTCAAGGTCCCCGTGCTGGGAAAACAGGTTTTGCAGCTGTTTGAGCTAAGATTTCCAAGTTATTCACATAATGAAAACTTATACTTTGTTTCGGTCGAGTTCCCCATTCAAATGCATGTAACAGTGAGAAACGCACTGTCTTGGCGAAAGAAAGCGTTTTTGTACAACTTCATATAAATAGCTGTAACTTTTGATAGAAGACTCGGATACACATGTTTATGGCTTTATCTTATAGAACTCAAGGTTCCCGTGCTGGGCAAACAGGTTTTGCAGCTGTTTGAGCTAAGATTTCCAAGTTATTCACATAATGAAAACTTATACTTTGTTTCGGTCGAGTTCCCCATTCAAATGCATGTAACAGTGAGAAACGCACTGTCTTGGCGAAAGAAAGCGTTTTTGTACAACTTCATATAAATAGCTGTAACTTTTGATAGAAGACTCAGACAAATATGTTTATGGCTTTATCTTATAGAACTCAAGGTCTCCGTGCTGGGAAAACAGGTTTTGCAGCTGTTTGAGCTAAGATTTCCAAGTTATTCACATAATGAAAACTTATACTTTGTTTCGGTGGAGTTCCCCATTCAAATGCATGTAACAGTGAGAAACGCACTGTCTTGGCGAAAGAAAGAGTTTTTGTACAACTTCATATGAATAGCTGTAACTTTTGATAGAAGACTCGGATACACATGTTTATGGCTTTATCTTATAGAACTCAAGGTTCCCGTGCTGGGAAAACAGGTTTTGCAGCTGTTTGAGCTAAGATTTCCAAGTTATTCACATAATGAAAACCTATACTTTGTTTCGGTGGAGTTCCCCATTCAAATGCATGTAACAGTGAGAAACGCACTGTCTTGGCGAAAGAAAGCGTTTTTGTACAACTTCATATAAATAGCTGTAACTTTTGATAGAAGACTCAGACAAACATGTTTATGGCTTTATCTTATAGAACTCAAGGTCCCCGTGCTGGGAAAACAGGTTTTGCAGCTGTTTGAGCTAAGATTTCCAAGTTATTCACATAATGAAAACTTATACTTTGTTTTGGTGGAGTTCCCATGTTTATGGCTTTATCTTATAGAACTCAAGGTTCCCGTGCTGGGAAAACAGGTTTTGCAGCTGTTTGAGCTAAGATTTCCAAGTTATTCACATAATGAAAACCTATACTTTGTTTCGGTCGAGTTCCCCATTCAAATGCATGTAACAGTGAGAAACGCACTGTCTTGGCGAAAGAAAGCGTTTTTGTACAACTTCATATAAATAGCTGTAACTTTTGATAGAAGACTCAGACAAACATGTTTATGGCTTTATCTTATAGAACTCAAGGTTCCCGTGCTGGGAAAACAGGTTTTGCAGCTGTTTGAGCTAAGATTTCCAAGTTATTCACATAATGAAAACCTATACTTTGTTTCGGTCGAGTTCCCCATTCAAATGCATGTAACAGTGAGAAACGCACTGTCTTGGCGAAAGAAAGCTATTTTGTACAACTTCATATGAATAGCTGTAACTTTTGATAGAAGACTCGGATACACATGTTTATGGCCTTATCTTATAGAACTCAAGGTCTCCGTGCTGGGAAAACAGGTTTTGCAGCTGTTTGAGCTAAGATTTCCAAGTTATTCACATAATGAAAACTTATACTTTGTTTCGGTGGAGTTCCCCATTCAAATGCATGTAACAGTGAGAAACACACTGTCTTGGCGAAAGAAAGCGTTTTTGTACAACTTCATATAAATAGCTGTAACTTTTGATAGAAGACTCGGATACACATGTTTATGGCTTTATCTTATAGAACTCAAGGTCCCCGTGCTGGGAAAACAGGTTTTGCAGCTGTTTGAGCTAAGATTTCCAAGTTATTCACATAATGAAAACTTATACTTTGTTTCGGTCGAGTTCCCCATTCAAATGCATGTAACAGTGAGAAACGCACTGTCTTGGCGAAAGAAAGCGTTTTTGTACAACTTCATATAAATAGCTGTAACTTTTGATAGAAGACTCGGATACACATGTTTATGGCTTTATCTTATAGAACTCAAGGTTCCCGTGCTGGGCAAACAGGTTTTGCAGCTGTTTGAGCTAAGATTTCCAAGTTATTCACATAATGAAAACTTATACTTTGTTTCGGTCGAGTTCCCCATTCAAATGCATGTAACAGTGAGAAACGCACTGTCTTGGCGAAAGAAAGCGTTTTTGTACAACTTCATATAAATAGCTGTAACTTTTGATAGAAGACTCAGACAAATATGTTTATGGCTTTATCTTATAGAACTCAAGGTCTCCGTGCTGGGAAAACAGGTTTTGCAGCTGTTTGAGCTAAGATTTCCAAGTTATTCACATAATGAAAACTTATACTTTGTTTCGGTCGAGTTCCCCATTCAAATGCATGTAACAGTGAGAAACGCACTGTCTTGGCGAAAGAAAGAGTTTTTGTACAACTTCATATGAATAGCTGTAACTTTTGATAGAAGACTCGGATACACATGTTTATGGCTTTATCTTATAGAACTCAAGGTTCCCGTGCTGGGAAAACAGGTTTTGCAGCTGTTTGAGCTAAGATTTCCAAGTTATTCACATAATGAAAACCTATACTTTGTTTCGGTCGAGTTCCCCATTCAAATGCATGTAACAGTGAGAAATGCACTGTCTTGGCGAAAGAAAGCGTTTTTGTACAACTTCATATAAATAGCTGTAACTTTTGATAGAAGACTCGGATACACATGTTTATGGCTTTATCTTATAGAACTCAAGGTTCCCGTGCTGGGAAAACAGGTTTTGCAGCTGTTTGAGCTAAGATTTCCAAGTTATTCACATAATGAAAACCTATACTTTGTTTCGGTCGAGTTCCCCATTCAAATGCATGTAACAGTGAGAAACGCACTGTCTTGGCGAAAGAAAGCGTTTTTGTACAACTTCATATAAATAGCTGTAACTTTTGATAGAAGACTCGGATACACATGTTTATGGCTTTATCTTATAGAACTCAAGGTCTCCGTGCTGGGAAAACAGGTTTTGCAGCTGTTTGAGCTAAGATTTCCAAGTTATTCACATAATGAAAACTTATACTTTGTTTCGGTCGAGTTCCCATGTTTATGGCTTTATCTTATAGAACTCAAGGTTCCCGTGCTGGGAAAACAGGTTTTGCAGCTGTTTGAGCTAAGATTTCCAAGTTATTCACATAATGAAAACCTATACTTTGTTTCGGTGGAGTTCCCCATTCAAATGCATGTAACAGTGAGAAACGCATTGTCTTGGCGAAAGAAAGCGTTTTTGTACAACTTCATATAAATAGCTGTAACTTTTGATAGAAGACTCGGATACACATGTTTATGGCTTTATCTTATAGAACTCAAGGTTCCCGTGCTGGGAAAACAGGTTTTGCAGCTGTTTGAGCTAAGATTTCCAAGTTATTCACATAATGAAAACTTATACTTTGTTTTGGTGGAGTTCCCATGTTTATGGCTTTATCTTATAGAACTCAAGGTTCCCGTGCTGGGAAAACAGGTTTTGCAGCTGTTTGAGCTAAGATTTCCAAGTTATTCACATAATGAAAACCTATACTTTGTTTCGGTCGAGTTCCCCATTCAAATGCATGTAACAGTGAGAAACGCACTGTCTTGGCGAAAGAAAGCGTTTTTGTACAACTTCATATAAATAGCTGTAACTTTTGATAGAAGACTCAGACAAACATGTTTATGGCTTTATCTTATAGAACTCAAGGTCCCCGTGCTGGGAAAACAGGTTTTGCAGCTGTTTGAGCTAAGATTTCCAAGTTATTCACATAATGAAAACTTATACTTTGTTTCGGTCGAGTTCCCCATTCAAATGCATGTAACAGTGAGAAACGCACTGTCTTGGCGAAAGAAAGCTATTTTGTACAACTTCATATGAATAGCTGTAACTTTTGATAGAAGACTCGGATACACATGTTTATGGCCTTATCTTATAGAACTCAAGGTCTCCGTGCTGGGAAAACAGGTTTTGCAGCTGTTTGAGCTAAGATTTCCAAGTTATTCACATAATGAAGACTTATACTTTGTTTCGGTGGAGTTCCCCATTCAAATGCATGTAACAGTGAGAAACACACTGTCTTGGCGAAAGAAAGCGTTTTTGTACAACTTCATATAAATAGCTGTAACTTTTGATAGAAGACTCGGATACACATGTTTATGGCTTTATCTTATAGAACTCAAGGTCCCCGTGCTGGGAAAACAGGTTTTGCAGCTGTTTGAGCTAAGATTTCCAAGTTATTCACATAATGAAAACTTATACTTTGTTTCGGTGGAGTTCCCCATTCAAATGCATGTAACAATGAGAAACGCACTGTCTTGGCGAAAGAAAGCGTTTTTGTACAACTTCATATAAATAGCTGTAACTTTTGATAGAAGACTCGGATACACATGTTTATGGCTTTATCTTATAGAACTCAAGGTTCCCGTGCTGGGCAAACAGGTTTTGCAGCTGTTTGAGCTAAGATTTCCAAGTTATTCACATAATGAAAACCTATACTTTGTTTCGGTCGAGTTCCCCATTCAAATGCATGTAACAGTGAGAAACGCACTGTCTTGGCGAAAGAAAGCGTTTTTGTACAACTTCATATAAATAGCTGTAACTTTTGATAGAAGACTCAGACAAATATGTTTATGGCTTTATCTTATAGAACTCAAGGTCTCCGTGCTGGGAAAACAGGTTTTGCAGCTGTTTGAGCTAAGATTTCCAAGTTATTCACATAATGAAAACCTATACTTTGTTTCGGTCGAGTTCCCCATTCAAATGCATGTAACAGTGAGAAATGCACTGTCTTGGCGAAAGAAAGCGTTTTTGTACAACTTCATATAAATAGCTGTAACTTTTGATAGAAGACTCGGATACACATGTTTATGGCTTTATCTTATAGAACTCAAGGTTCCCGTGCTGGGAAAACAGGTTTTGCAGCTGTTTGAGCTAAGATTTCCAAGTTATTCACATAATGAAAACCTATACTTTGTTTCGGTCGAGTTCCCCATTCAAATGCATGTAACAGTGAGAAACGCACTGTCTTGGCGAAAGAAAGCGTTTTTGTACAACTTCATATAAATAGCTGTAACTTTTGATAGAAGACTCGGATACACATGTTTATGGCTTTATCTTATAGAACTCAAGGTCTCCGTGCTGGGAAAACAGGTTTTGCAGCTGTTTGAGCTAAGATTTCCAAGTTATTCACATAATGAAAACTTATACTTTGTTTCGGTCGAGTTCCCATGTTTATGGCTTTATCTTATAGAACTCAAGGTTCCCGTGCTGGGAAAACAGGTTTTGCAGCTGTTTGAGCTAAGATTTCCAAGTTATTCACATAATGAAAACCTATACTTTGTTTCGGTCGAGTTCCCCATTCAAATGCATGTAACAGTGAGAAACGCACTGTCTTGGCGAAAGAAAGCGTTTTTGTACAACTTCATATAAATAGCTGTAACTTTTGATAGAAGACTCAGACAAACATGTTTATGGCTTTATCTTATAGAACTCAAGGTCCCCGTGCTGGGAAAACAGGTTTTGCAGCTGTTTGAGCTAAGATTTCCAAGTTATTCACATAATGAAAACTTATACTTTGTTTCGGTCGAGTTCCCCATTCAAATGCATGTAACAGTGAGAAACGCACTGTCTTGGCGAAAGAAAGCTATTTTGTACAACTTCATATGAATAGCTGTAACTTTTGATAGAAGACTCGGATACACATGTTTATGGCCTTATCTTATAGAACTCAAGGTCTCCGTGCTGGGAAAACAGGTTTTGCAGCTGTTTGAGCTAAGATTTCCAAGTTATTCACATAATGAAAACTTATACTTTGTTTCGGTGGAGTTCCCCATTCAAATGCATGTAACAGTGAGAAACACACTGTCTTGGCGAAAGAAAGCGTTTTTGTACAACTTCATATAAATAGCTGTAACTTTTGATAGAAGACTCGGATACACATGTTTATGGCTTTATCTTATAGAACTCAAGGTCCCCGTGCTGGGAAAACAGGTTTTGCAGCTGTTTGAGCTAAGATTTCCAAGTTATTCACATAATGAAAACTTATACTTTGTTTCGGTCGAGTTCCCCATTCAAATGCATGTAACAGTGAGAAACGCACTGTCTTGGCGAAAGAAAGCGTTTTTGTACAACTTCATATAAATAGCTGTAACTTTTGATAGAAGACTCGGATACACATATTTATGGCTTTATCTTATAGAACTCAAGGTTCCCGTGCTGGGCAAACAGGTTTTGCAGCTGTTTGAGCTAAGATTTCCAAGTTATTCACATAATGAAAACTTATACTTTGTTTCGGTGGAGTTCCCCATTCAAATGCATGTAACAGTGAGAAACACACTGTCTTGGCGAAAGAAAGCGTTTTTGTACAACTTCATATAAATAGCTGTAACTTTTGATAGAAGACTCGGATACACATGTTTATGGCTTTATCTTATAGAACTCAAGGTTCCTGTGCTGGGAAAACAGGTTTTGCAGCTGTTTGAGCTAAGATTTCCAAGTTATTCACATAATGAAAACCTATACTTTGTTTCGGTCGAGTTCCCCATTCAAATGCATGTAACAGTGAGAAACGCACTGTCTTGGCGAAAGAAAGCGTTTTTGTACAACTTCATATAAATAGCTGTAACTTTTGATAGAAGACTCGGATACACATGTTTATGGCTTTATCTTATAGAACTCAAGGTTCCCGTGCTGGGAAAACAGGTTTTGCAGCTGTTTGAGCTAAGATTTCCAAGTTATTCACATAATGAAAACCTATACTTTGTTTCGGTCGAGTTCCCCATTCAAATGCATGTAACAGTGAGAAACGCACTGTCTTGGCGAAAGAAAGCGTTTTTGTACAACTTCATATAAATAGCTGTAACTTTTTATAGAAGACTCGGATACACATGTTTATGGCTTTATCTTATAGAACTCAAGGTCTCCGTGCTGGGAAAACAGGTTTTGCAGCTGTTTGAGCTAAGATTTCCAAGTTATTCACATAATGAAAACTTATACTTTGTTTCGGTCGAGTTCCCATTTTTATGGCTTTATCTTATAGAACTCAAGGTTCCCGTGCTGGGAAAACAGGTTTTGCAGCTGTTTGAGCTAAGATTTCCAAGTTATTCACATAATGAAAACTTATACTTTGTTTCGGTGGAGTTCCCCATTCAAATGCATGTAACAGTGAGAAACACACTGTCTTGGCGAAAGAAAGCGTTTTTGTACAACTTCATATAAATAGCTGTAACTTTTGATAGAAGACTCAGACAAACATGTTTATGGCTTTATCTCATAGAACTCAAGGTCCCCGTGCTGGGAAAACAGGTTTTGCAGCTGTTTGAGCTAAGATTTCCAAGTTATTCACATAATGAAAACTTATACTTTGTTTCGGTGGAGTTCCCCATTCAAATGCATGTAACAGTGAGAAACGCACTGTCTTGGCGAAAGAAAGCGTTTTTGTACAACTTCATATAAATAGCTGTAACTTTTGATAGAAGACTCGGATACACATGTTTATGGCTTTATCTTATAGAACTCAAGGTCCCCGTGCTGGGAAAACAGGTTTTGCAGCTGTTTGAGCTAAGATTTCCAAGTTATTCACATAATGAAAACTTATACTTTGTTTCGGTGGAGTTCCCCATTCAAATGCATGTAACAGTGAGAAACGCACTGTCTTGGCGAAAGAAAGAGTTTTTGTACAACTTCATATGAATAGCTGTAACTTTTGATAGAAGACTCGGATACACATGTTTATGGCTTTATCTTATAGAACTCAAGGTTCCCGTGCTGGGAAAACAGGTTTTGCAGCTGTTTGAGCTAAGATTTCCAAGTTATTCACATAATGAAAACCTATACTTTGTTTCGGTCGAGTTCCCCATTCAAATGCATGTAACAGTGAGAAACGCACTGTCTTGGCGAAAGAAAGAGTTTTTGTACAACTTCATATGAATAGCTGTAACTTTTGATAGAAGACTCGGATACACATGTTTATGGCTTTATCTTATAGAACTCAAGGTTCCCGTGCTGGGAAAACAGGTTTTGCAGCTGTTTGAGCTAAGATTTCCAAGTTATTCACATAATGAAAACTTATACTTTGTTTCGGTGGAGTTCCCCATTCAAATGCATGTAACAGTGAGAAACGCACTGTCTTGGCGAAAGAAAGCGTTTTTGTACAACTTCATATAAATAGCTGTAACTTTTGATAGAAGACTCGGATACACATGTTTATGGCTTTATCTTATAGAACTCAAGGTTCCCGTGCTGGGCAAACAGGTTTTGCAGCTGTTTGAGCTAAGATTTCCAAGTTATTCACATAATGAAAACCTATACTTTGTTTCGGTCGAGTTCCCCATTCAAATGCATGTAACAGTGAGAAACGCACTGTCTTGGCGAAAGAAAGCGTTTTTGTACAACTTCATATAAATAGCTGTAACTTTTGATAGAAGACTCAGACAAATATGTTTATGGCTTTATCTTATAGAACTCAAGGTCTCCGTGCTGGGAAAACAGGTTTTGCAGCTGTTTGAGCTAAGATTTCCAAGTTATTCACATAATGAAAACTTATACTTTGTTTCGGTCGGGTTCCCCATTCAAATGCATGTAACAGTGAGAAACGCACTGTCTTGGCGAAAGAAAGAGTTTTTGTACAACTTCATATGAATAGCTGTAACTTTTGATAGAAGACTCGGATACACATGTTTATGGCTTTATCTTATAGAACTCAAGGTTCCCGTGCTGGGAAAACAGGTTTTGCAGCTGTTTGAGCTAAGATTTCCAAGTTATTCACATAATGAAAACCTATACTTTGTTTCGGTCGAGTTCCCCATTCAAATGCATGTAACAGTGAGAAATGCACTGTCTTGGCGAAAGAAAGAGTTTTTGTACAACTTCATATAAATAGCTGTAACTTTTGATAGAAGACTCGGATACACATGTTTATGGCTTTATCTTATAGAACTCAAGGTTCCCGTGCTGGGAAAACAGGTTTTGCAGCTGTTTGAGCTAAGATTTCCAAGTTATTCACATAATGAAAACCTATACTTTGTTTCGGTCGAGTTCCCCATTCAAATGCATGTAACAGTGAGAAACGCACTGTCTTGGCGAAAGAAAGCGTTTTTGTACAACTTCATATAAATAGCTGTAACTTTTGATAGAAGACTCGGATACACATGTTTATGGCTTTATCTTATAGAACTCAAGGTTCCCGTGCTGGGAAAACAGGTTTTGCAGCTGTTTGAGCTAAGATTTCCAAGTTATTCACATAATGAAAACTTACACTTTGTTTCGGTCGAGTTCCCCATTCAAATGCATGTAACAGTGAGAAACGCACTGTCTTGGCGAAAGAAAGAGTTTTTGTACAACTTCATATGAATAGCTGTAACTTTTGATAGAAGACTCGGATACACATGTTTATGGCTTTATCTTATAGAACTCAAGGTTCCCGTGCTGGGCAAACAGGTTTTGCAGCTGTTTGAGCTAAGATTTCCAAGTTATTCACATAATGAAAACTTATACTTTGTTTCGGTGGAGTTCCCCATTCAAATGCATGTAACAGTGAGAAACGCACTGTCTTGGCGAAAGAAAGAGTTTTTGTACAACTTCATATGAATAGCTGTAACTTTTGATAGAAGACTCGGATACACATGTTTATGGCTTTATCTTATAGAACTCAAGGTTCCCGTGCTGGGAAAACAGGTTTTGCAGCTGTTTGAGCTAAGATTTCCAAGTTATTCACATAATGAAAACTTATACTTTGTTTCGGTGGAGTTCCCCATTCAAATGCATGTAACAGTGAGAAACGCACTGTCTTGGCGAAAGAAAGAGTTTTTGTACAACTTCATATGAATAGCTGTAACTTTTGATAGAAGACTCAGACAAACATGTTTATGGCTTTATCTTATAGAACTCAAGGTCTCCGTGCTGGGCAAACAGGTTTTGCAGCTGTTTGAGCTAAGATTTCCAAGTTATTCACATAATGAAAACCTATACTTTGTTTCGGTCGAGTTCCCCATTCAAATGCATGTAACAGTGAGAAACGCACTGTCTTGGCGAAAGAAAGCTATTTTGTACAACTTCATATGAATAGCTGTAACTTTTGATAGAAGACTCGGATACACATGTTTATGGCCTTATCTTATAGAACTCAAGGTCTCCGTGCTGGGAAAACAGGTTTTGCAGCTGTTTGAGCTAAGATTTCCAAGTTATTCACATAATGAAAACTTATACTTTGTTTCGGTCGAGTTCCCCATTCAAATGCATGTAACAGTGAGAAACGCACTGTCTTGGCGAAAGAAAGCGTTTTTGTACAACTTCATATAAATAGCTGTAACTTTTGATAGAAGACTCGGATACACATGTTTATGGCTTTATCTTATAGAACTCAAGGTTCCCGTGCTGGGAAAACAGGTTTTGCAGCTGTTTGAGCTAAGATTTCCAAGTTATTCACATAATGAAAACTTATACTTTGTTTCGGTCGAGTTCCCATGTTTATGGCTTTATCTTATAGAACTCAAGGTTCCCGTGCTGGGAAAACAGGTTTTGCAGCTGTTTGAGCTAAGATTTCCAAGTTATTCACATAATGAAAACTTATACTTTGTTTCGGTGGAGTTCCCCATTCAAATGCATGTAACAGTGAGAAACGCACTGTCTTGGCGAAAGAAAGAGTTTTTGTACAACTTCATATGAATAGCTGTAACTTTTGATAGAAGACTCGGATACACATGTTTATGGCTTTATCTTATAGAACTCAAGGTTCCCGTGCTGGGAAAACAGGTTTTGCAGCTGTTTGAGCTAAGATTTCCAAGTTATTCACATAATGAAAACTTATACTTTGTTTCGGTGGAGTTCCCCATTCAAATGCATGTAACAGTGAGAAACGCACTGTCTTGGCGAAAGAAAGAGTTTTTGTACAACTTCATATGAATAGCTGTAACTTTTGATAGAAGACTCGGATACACATGTTTATGGCTTTATCTTATAGAACTCAAGGTTCCCGTGCTGGGAAAACAGGTTTTGCAGCTGTTTGAGCTAAGATTTCCAAGTTATTCACATAATGAAAACTTATACTTTGTTTCGGTGGAGTTCCCCATTCAAATGCATGTAACAGTGAGAAACGCACTGTCTTGGCGAAAGAAAGAGTTTTTGTACAACTTCATATGAATAGCTGTAACTTTTGATAGAAGACTCGGATACACATGTTTATGGCTTTATCTTATAGAACTCAAGGTTCCCGTGCTGGGAAAACAGGTTTTGCAGCTGTTTGAGCTAAGATTTCCAAGTTATTCACATAATGAAAACTTATACTTTGTTTCGGTGGAGTTCCCCATTCAAATGCATGTAACAGTGAGAAACGCACTGTCTTGGCGAAAGAAAGCGTTTTTGTACAACTTCATATAAATAGCTGTAACTTTTGATAGAAGACTCGGATACACATGTTTATGGCTTTATCTTATAGAACTCAAGGTTCCCGTGCTGGGAAAACAGGTTTTGCAGCTGTTTGAGCTAAGATTTCCAAGTTATTCACATAATGAAAACCTATACTTTGTTTCGGTCGAGTTCCCCATTCAAATGCATGTAACAGTGAGAAACGCACTGTCTTGGCGAAAGAAAGAGTTTTTGTACAACTTCATATGAATAGCTGTAACTTTTGATAGAAGACTCGGATACACATGTTTATGGCTTTATCTTATAGAACTCAAGGTTCCCGTGCTGGGAAAACAGGTTTTGCAGCTGTTTGAGCTAAGATTTCCAAGTTATTCACATAATGAAAACTTATACTTTGTTTCGGTGGAGTTCCCCATTCAAATGCATGTAACAGTGAGAAACGCACTGTCTTGGCGAAAGAAAGCGTTTTTGTACAACTTCATATAAATAGCTGTAACTTTTGATAGAAGACTCGGATACACATGTTTATGGCTTTATCTTATAGAACTCAAGGTTCCCGTGCTGGGCAAACAGGTTTTGCAGCTGTTTGAGCTAAGATTTCCAAGTTATTCACATAATGAAAACCTATACTTTGTTTCGGTCGAGTTCCCCATTCAAATGCATGTAACAGTGAGAAACGCACTGTCTTGGCGAAAGAAAGCGTTTTTGTACAACTTCATATAAATAGCTGTAACTTTTGATAGAAGACTCAGACAAATATGTTTATGGCTTTATCTTATAGAACTCAAGGTCTCCGTGCTGGGAAAACAGGTTTTGCAGCTGTTTGAGCTAAGATTTCCAAGTTATTCACATAATGAAAACTTATACTTTGTTTCGGTCGGGTTCCCCATTCAAATGCATGTAACAGTGAGAAACGCACTGTCTTGGCGAAAGAAAGAGTTTTTGTACAACTTCATATGAATAGCTGTAACTTTTGATAGAAGACTCGGATACACATGTTTATGGCTTTATCTTATAGAACTCAAGGTTCCCGTGCTGGGAAAACAGGTTTTGCAGCTGTTTGAGCTAAGATTTCCAAGTTATTCACATAATGAAAACCTATACTTTGTTTCGGTCGAGTTCCCCATTCAAATGCATGTAACAGTGAGAAATGCACTGTCTTGGCGAAAGAAAGAGTTTTTGTACAACTTCATATAAATAGCTGTAACTTTTGATAGAAGACTCGGATACACATGTTTATGGCTTTATCTTATAGAACTCAAGGTTCCCGTGCTGGGAAAACAGGTTTTGCAGCTGTTTGAGCTAAGATTTCCAAGTTATTCACATAATGAAAACCTATACTTTGTTTCGGTCGAGTTCCCCATTCAAATGCATGTAACAGTGAGAAACGCACTGTCTTGGCGAAAGAAAGCGTTTTTGTACAACTTCATATAAATAGCTGTAACTTTTGATAGAAGACTCGGATACACATGTTTATGGCTTTATCTTATAGAACTCAAGGTTCCCGTGCTGGGAAAACAGGTTTTGCAGCTGTTTGAGCTAAGATTTCCAAGTTATTCACATAATGAAAACTTACACTTTGTTTCGGTCGAGTTCCCCATTCAAATGCATGTAACAGTGAGAAACGCACTGTCTTGGCGAAAGAAAGAGTTTTTGTACAACTTCATATGAATAGCTGTAACTTTTGATAGAAGACTCGGATACACATGTTTATGGCTTTATCTTATAGAACTCAAGGTTCCCGTGCTGGGCAAACAGGTTTTGCAGCTGTTTGAGCTAAGATTTCCAAGTTATTCACATAATGAAAACTTATACTTTGTTTCGGTGGAGTTCCCCATTCAAATGCATGTAACAGTGAGAAACGCACTGTCTTGGCGAAAGAAAGAGTTTTTGTACAACTTCATATGAATAGCTGTAACTTTTGATAGAAGACTCGGATACACATGTTTATGGCTTTATCTTATAGAACTCAAGGTTCCCGTGCTGGGAAAACAGGTTTTGCAGCTGTTTGAGCTAAGATTTCCAAGTTATTCACATAATGAAAACTTATACTTTGTTTCGGTGGAGTTCCCCATTCAAATGCATGTAACAGTGAGAAACGCACTGTCTTGGCGAAAGAAAGAGTTTTTGTACAACTTCATATGAATAGCTGTAACTTTTGATAGAAGACTCAGACAAACATGTTTATGGCTTTATCTTATAGAACTCAAGGTCTCCGTGCTGGGCAAACAGGTTTTGCAGCTGTTTGAGCTAAGATTTCCAAGTTATTCACATAATGAAAACCTATACTTTGTTTCGGTCGAGTTCCCCATTCAAATGCATGTAACAGTGAGAAACGCACTGTCTTGGCGAAAGAAAGCTATTTTGTACAACTTCATATGAATAGCTGTAACTTTTGATAGAAGACTCGGATACACATGTTTATGGCCTTATCTTATAGAACTCAAGGTCTCCGTGCTGGGAAAACAGGTTTTGCAGCTGTTTGAGCTAAGATTTCCAAGTTATTCACATAATGAAAACTTATACTTTGTTTCGGTCGAGTTCCCCATTCAAATGCATGTAACAGTGAGAAACGCACTGTCTTGGCGAAAGAAAGCGTTTTTGTACAACTTCATATAAATAGCTGTAACTTTTGATAGAAGACTCGGATACACATGTTTATGGCTTTATCTTATAGAACTCAAGGTTCCCGTGCTGGGAAAACAGGTTTTGCAGCTGTTTGAGCTAAGATTTCCAAGTTATTCACATAATGAAAACTTATACTTTGTTTCGGTCGAGTTCCCATGTTTATGGCTTTATCTTATAGAACTCAAGGTTCCCGTGCTGGGAAAACAGGTTTTGCAGCTGTTTGAGCTAAGATTTCCAAGTTATTCACATAATGAAAACTTATACTTTGTTTCGGTGGAGTTCCCCATTCAAATGCATGTAACAGTGAGAAACGCACTGTCTTGGCGAAAGAAAGAGTTTTTGTACAACTTCATATGAATAGCTGTAACTTTTGATAGAAGACTCGGATACACATGTTTATGGCTTTATCTTATAGAACTCAAGGTTCCCGTGCTGGGAAAACAGGTTTTGCAGCTGTTTGAGCTAAGATTTCCAAGTTATTCACATAATGAAAACTTATACTTTGTTTCGGTGGAGTTCCCCATTCAAATGCATGTAACAGTGAGAAACGCACTGTCTTGGCGAAAGAAAGAGTTTTTGTACAACTTCATATGAATAGCTGTAACTTTTGATAGAAGACTCGGATACACATGTTTATGGCTTTATCTTATAGAACTCAAGGTTCCCGTGCTGGGAAAACAGGTTTTGCAGCTGTTTGAGCTAAGATTTCCAAGTTATTCACATAATGAAAACTTATACTTTGTTTCGGTGGAGTTCCCCATTCAAATGCATGTAACAGTGAGAAACGCACTGTCTTGGCGAAAGAAAGAGTTTTTGTACAACTTCATATGAATAGCTGTAACTTTTGATAGAAGACTCGGATACACATGTTTATGGCTTTATCTTATAGAACTCAAGGTTCCCGTGCTGGGAAAACAGGTTTTGCAGCTGTTTGAGCTAAGATTTCCAAGTTATTCACATAATGAAAACTTATACTTTGTTTCGGTGGAGTTCCCCATTCAAATGCATGTAACAGTGAGAAACGCACTGTCTTGGCGAAAGAAAGCGTTTTTGTACAACTTCATATAAATAGCTGTAACTTTTGATAGAAGACTCGGATACACATGTTTATGGCTTTATCTTATAGAACTCAAGGTTCCCGTGCTGGGAAAACAGGTTTTGCAGCTGTTTGAGCTAAGATTTCCAAGTTATTCACATAATGAAAACCTATACTTTGTTTCGGTCGAGTTCCCCATTCAAATGCATGTAACAGTGAGAAACGCACTGTCTTGGCGAAAGAAAGCGTTTTTGTACAACTTCATATAAATAGCTGTAACTTTTGATAGAAGACTCGGATACACATGTTTATGGCTTTATCTTATAGAAGTCAAGGTTCCCGTGCTGGGAAAACAGGTTTTGCAGCTGTTTGAGCTAAGATTTCCAAGTTATTCACATAATGAAAACTTATACTTTGTTTCGGTCGAGTTCCCATGTTTATGGCTTTATCTTATAGAACTCAAGGTTCCCGTGCTGGGAAAACAGGTTTTGCAGCTGTTTGAGCTAAGATTTCCAAGTTATTCACATAATGAAAACCTATACTTTGTTTCGGTCGAGTTCCCCATTCAAATGCATGTAACAGTGAGAAACGCACTGTCTTGGCGAAAGAAAGCTATTTTGTACAACTTCATATGAATAGCTGTAACTTTTGATAGAAGACTCGGATACACATGTTTATGGCCTTATCTTATAGAACTCAAGGTCTCCGTGCTGGGAAAACAGGTTTTGCAGCTGTTTGAGCTAAGATTTCCAAGTTATTCACATAATGAAAACTTATACTTTGTTTCGGTCGAGTTCCCCATTCAAATGCATGTAACAGTGAGAAACGCACTGTCTTGGCGAAAGAAAGCGTTTTTGTACAACTTCATATAAATAGCTGTAACTTTTGATAGAAGACTCGGATACACATGTTTATGGCTTTATCTTATAGAACTCAAGGTTCCCGTGCTGGGAAAACAGGTTTTGCAGCTGTTTGAGCTAAGATTTCCAAGTTATTCACATAATGAAAACTTATACTTTGTTTCGGTCGAGTTCCCATGTTTATGGCTTTATCTTATAGAACTCAAGGTTCCCGTGCTGGGAAAACAGGTTTTGCAGCTGTTTGAGCTAAGATTTCCAAGTTATTCACATAATGAAAACTTATACTTTGTTTCGGTGGAGTTCCCCATTCAAATGCATGTAACAGTGAGAAACGCACTGTCTTGGCGAAAGAAAGAGTTTTTGTACAACTTCATATGAATAGCTGTAACTTTTGATAGAAGACTCGGATACACATGTTTATGGCTTTATCTTATAGAACTCAAGGTTCCCGTGCTGGGAAAACAGGTTTTGCAGCTGTTTGAGCTAAGATTTCCAAGTTATTCACATAATGAAAACTTATACTTTGTTTCGGTGGAGTTCCCCATTCAAATGCATGTAACAGTGAGAAACGCACTGTCTTGGCGAAAGAAAGAGTTTTTGTACAACTTCATATGAATAGCTGTAACTTTTGATAGAAGACTCGGATACACATGTTTATGGCTTTATCTTATAGAACTCAAGGTTCCCGTGCTGGGAAAACAGGTTTTGCAGCTGTTTGAGCTAAGATTTCCAAGTTATTCACATAATGAAAACTTATACTTTGTTTCGGTGGAGTTCCCCATTCAAATGCATGTAACAGTGAGAAACGCACTGTCTTGGCGAAAGAAAGCGTTTTTGTACAACTTCATATAAATAGCTGTAACTTTTGATAGAAGACTCGGATACACATGTTTATGGCTTTATCTTATAGAACTCAAGGTCCCCGTGCTGGGAAAACAGGTTTTGCAGCTGTTTGAGCTAAGATTTCCAAGTTATTCACATAATGAAAACTTATACTTTGTTTCGGTGGAGTTCCCCATTCAAATGCATGTAACAGTGAGAAACGCACTGTCTTGGCGAAAGAAAGAGTTTTTGTACAACTTCATATGAATAGCTGTAACTTTTGATAGAAGACTCGGATACACATGTTTATGGCTTTATCTTATAGAACTCAAGGTTCCCGTGCTGGGAAAACAGGTTTTGCAGCTGTTTGAGCTAAGATTTCCAAGTTATTCACATAATGAAAACCTATACTTTGTTTCGGTCGAGTTCCCCATTCAAATGCATGTAACAGTGAGAAACGCACTGTCTTGGCGAAAGAAAGAGTTTTTGTACAACTTCATATGAATAGCTGTAACTTTTGATAGAAGACTCGGATACACATGTTTATGGCTTTATCTTATAGAACTCAAGGTTCCCGTGCTGGGAAAACAGGTTTTGCAGCTGTTTGAGCTAAGATTTCCAAGTTATTCACATAATGAAAACTTATACTTTGTTTCGGTCGAGTTCCCCATTCAAATGCATGTAACAGTGAGAAACGCACTGTCTTGGCGAAAGAAAGCGTTTTTGTACAACTTCATATAAATAGCTGTAACTTTTGATAGAAGACTCGGATACACATGTTTATGGCTTTATCTTATAGAACTCAAGGTTCCCGTGCTGGGCAAACAGGTTTTGCAGCTGTTTGAGCTAAGATTTCCAAGTTATTCACATAATGAAAACCTATACTTTGTTTCGGTCGAGTTCCCCATTCAAATGCATGTAACAGTGAGAAACGCACTGTCTTGGCGAAAGAAAGCGTTTTTGTACAACTTCATATAAATAGCTGTAACTTTTGATAGAAGACTCAGACAAATATGTTTATGGCTTTATCTTATAGAACTCAAGGTCTCCGTGCTGGGAAAACAGGTTTTGCAGCTGTTTGAGCTAAGATTTCCAAGTTATTCACATAATGAAAACTTATACTTTGTTTCGGTCGGGTTCCCCATTCAAATGCATGTAACAGTGAGAAACGCACTGTCTTGGCGAAAGAAAGAGTTTTTGTACAACTTCATATGAATAGCTGTAACTTTTGATAGAAGACTCGGATACACATGTTTATGGCTTTATCTTATAGAACTCAAGGTTCCCGTGCTGGGAAAACAGGTTTTGCAGCTGTTTGAGCTAAGATTTCCAAGTTATTCACATAATGAAAACCTATACTTTGTTTCGGTCGAGTTCCCCATTCAAATGCATGTAACAGTGAGAAATGCACTGTCTTGGCGAAAGAAAGAGTTTTTGTACAACTTCATATAAATAGCTGTAACTTTTGATAGAAGACTCGGATACACATGTTTATGGCTTTATCTTATAGAACTCAAGGTTCCCGTGCTGGGAAAACAGGTTTTGCAGCTGTTTGAGCTAAGATTTCCAAGTTATTCACATAATGAAAACCTATACTTTGTTTCGGTCGAGTTCCCCATTCAAATGCATGTAACAGTGAGAAACGCACTGTCTTGGCGAAAGAAAGCGTTTTTGTACAACTTCATATAAATAGCTGTAACTTTTGATAGAAGACTCGGATACACATGTTTATGGCTTTATCTTATAGAACTCAAGGTCCCCGTGCTGGGAAAACAGGTTTTGCAGCTGTTTGAGCTAAGATTTCCAAGTTATTCACATAATGAAAACTTATACTTTGTTTTGGTGGAGTTCCCATGTTTATGGCTTTATCTTATAGAACTCAAGGTTCCCGTGCTGGGAAAACAGGTTTTGCAGCTGTTTGAGCTAAGATTTCCAAGTTATTCACATAATGAAAACCTATACTTTGTTTCGGTCGAGTTCCCCATTCAAATGCATGTAACAGTGAGAAACGCACTGTCTTGGCGAAAGAAAGCGTTTTTGTACAACTTCATATAAATAGCTGTAACTTTTGATAGAAGACTCAGACAAACATGTTTATGGCTTTATCTTATAGAACTCAAGGTTCCCGTGCTGGGAAAACAGGTTTTGCAGCTGTTTGAGCTAAGATTTCCAAGTTATTCACATAATGAAAACCTATACTTTGTTTCGGTCGAGTTCCCCATTCAAATGCATGTAACAGTGAGAAACGCACTGTCTTGGCGAAAGAAAGCTATTTTGTACAACTTCATATGAATAGCTGTAACTTTTGATAGAAGACTCGGATACACATGTTTATGGCCTTATCTTATAGAACTCAAGGTCTCCGTGCTGGGAAAACAGGTTTTGCAGCTGTTTGAGCTAAGATTTCCAAGTTATTCACATAATGAAAACTTATACTTTGTTTCGGTGGAGTTCCCCATTCAAATGCATGTAACAGTGAGAAACACACTGTCTTGGCGAAAGAAAGCGTTTTTGTACAACTTCATATAAATAGCTGTAACTTTTGATAGAAGACTCGGATACACATGTTTATGGCTTTATCTTATAGAACTCAAGGTCCCCGTGCTGGGAAAACAGGTTTTGCAGCTGTTTGAGCTAAGATTTCCAAGTTATTCACATAATGAAAACTTATACTTTGTTTCGGTCGAGTTCCCCATTCAAATGCATGTAACAGTGAGAAACGCACTGTCTTGGCGAAAGAAAGCGTTTTTGTACAACTTCATATAAATAGCTGTAACTTTTGATAGAAGACTCGGATACACATGTTTATGGCTTTATCTTATAGAACTCAAGGTTCCCGTGCTGGGCAAACAGGTTTTGCAGCTGTTTGAGCTAAGATTTCCAAGTTATTCACATAATGAAAACTTATACTTTGTTTCGGTCGAGTTCCCCATTCAAATGCATGTAACAGTGAGAAACGCACTGTCTTGGCGAAAGAAAGCGTTTTTGTACAACTTCATATAAATAGCTGTAACTTTTGATAGAAGACTCAGACAAATATGTTTATGGCTTTATCTTATAGAACTCAAGGTCTCCGTGCTGGGAAAACAGGTTTTGCAGCTGTTTGAGCTAAGATTTCCAAGTTATTCACATAATGAAAACTTATACTTTGTTTCGGTCGAGTTCCCCATTCAAATGCATGTAACAGTGAGAAACGCACTGTCTTGGCGAAAGAAAGAGTTTTTGTACAACTTCATATGAATAGCTGTAACTTTTGATAGAAGACTCGGATACACATGTTTATGGCTTTATCTTATAGAACTCAAGGTTCCCGTGCTGGGAAAACAGGTTTTGCAGCTGTTTGAGCTAAGATTTCCAAGTTATTCACATAATGAAAACCTATACTTTGTTTCGGTCGAGTTCCCCATTCAAATGCATGTAACAGTGAGAAATGCACTGTCTTGGCGAAAGAAAGCGTTTTTGTACAACTTCATATAAATAGCTGTAACTTTTGATAGAAGACTCGGATACACATGTTTATGGCTTTATCTTATAGAACTCAAGGTTCCCGTGCTGGGAAAACAGGTTTTGCAGCTGTTTGAGCTAAGATTTCCAAGTTATTCACATAATGAAAACCTATACTTTGTTTCGGTCGAGTTCCCCATTCAAATGCATGTAACAGTGAGAAACGCACTGTCTTGGCGAAAGAAAGCGTTTTTGTACAACTTCATATAAATAGCTGTAACTTTTGATAGAAGACTCGGATACACATGTTTATGGCTTTATCTTATAGAACTCAAGGTCTCCGTGCTGGGAAAACAGGTTTTGCAGCTGTTTGAGCTAAGATTTCCAAGTTATTCACATAATGAAAACTTATACTTTGTTTCGGTCGAGTTCCCATGTTTATGGCTTTATCTTATAGAACTCAAGGTTCCCGTGCTGGGAAAACAGGTTTTGCAGCTGTTTGAGCTAAGATTTCCAAGTTATTCACATAATGAAAACCTATACTTTGTTTCGGTGGAGTTCCCCATTCAAATGCATGTAACAGTGAGAAACGCATTGTCTTGGCGAAAGAAAGCGTTTTTGTACAACTTCATATAAATAGCTGTAACTTTTGATAGAAGACTCGGATACACATGTTTATGGCTTTATCTTATAGAACTCAAGGTTCCCGTGCTGGGAAAACAGGTTTTGCAGCTGTTTGAGCTAAGATTTCCAAGTTATTCACATAATGAAAACTTATACTTTGTTTTGGTGGAGTTCCCATGTTTATGGCTTTATCTTATAGAACTCAAGGTTCCCGTGCTGGGAAAACAGGTTTTGCAGCTGTTTGAGCTAAGATTTCCAAGTTATTCACATAATGAAAACCTATACTTTGTTTCGGTCGAGTTCCCCATTCAAATGCATGTAACAGTGAGAAACGCACTGTCTTGGCGAAAGAAAGCGTTTTTGTACAACTTCATATAAATAGCTGTAACTTTTGATAGAAGACTCAGACAAACATGTTTATGGCTTTATCTTATAGAACTCAAGGTCCCCGTGCTGGGAAAACAGGTTTTGCAGCTGTTTGAGCTAAGATTTCCAAGTTATTCACATAATGAAAACTTATACTTTGTTTCGGTCGAGTTCCCCATTCAAATGCATGTAACAGTGAGAAACGCACTGTCTTGGCGAAAGAAAGCTATTTTGTACAACTTCATATGAATAGCTGTAACTTTTGATAGAAGACTCGGATACACATGTTTATGGCCTTATCTTATAGAACTCAAGGTCTCCGTGCTGGGAAAACAGGTTTTGCAGCTGTTTGAGCTAAGATTTCCAAGTTATTCACATAATGAAGACTTATACTTTGTTTCGGTGGAGTTCCCCATTCAAATGCATGTAACAGTGAGAAACACACTGTCTTGGCGAAAGAAAGCGTTTTTGTACAACTTCATATAAATAGCTGTAACTTTTGATAGAAGACTCGGATACACATGTTTATGGCTTTATCTTATAGAACTCAAGGTCCCCGTGCTGGGAAAACAGGTTTTGCAGCTGTTTGAGCTAAGATTTCCAAGTTATTCACATAATGAAAACTTATACTTTGTTTCGGTGGAGTTCCCCATTCAAATGCATGTAACAATGAGAAACGCACTGTCTTGGCGAAAGAAAGCGTTTTTGTACAACTTCATATAAATAGCTGTAACTTTTGATAGAAGACTCGGATACACATGTTTATGGCTTTATCTTATAGAACTCAAGGTTCCCGTGCTGGGCAAACAGGTTTTGCAGCTGTTTGAGCTAAGATTTCCAAGTTATTCACATAATGAAAACCTATACTTTGTTTCGGTCGAGTTCCCCATTCAAATGCATGTAACAGTGAGAAACGCACTGTCTTGGCGAAAGAAAGCGTTTTTGTACAACTTCATATAAATAGCTGTAACTTTTGATAGAAGACTCAGACAAATATGTTTATGGCTTTATCTTATAGAACTCAAGGTCTCCGTGCTGGGAAAACAGGTTTTGCAGCTGTTTGAGCTAAGATTTCCAAGTTATTCACATAATGAAAACCTATACTTTGTTTCGGTCGAGTTCCCCATTCAAATGCATGTAACAGTGAGAAATGCACTGTCTTGGCGAAAGAAAGCGTTTTTGTACAACTTCATATAAATAGCTGTAACTTTTGATAGAAGACTCGGATACACATGTTTATGGCTTTATCTTATAGAACTCAAGGTTCCCGTGCTGGGAAAACAGGTTTTGCAGCTGTTTGAGCTAAGATTTCCAAGTTATTCACATAATGAAAACCTATACTTTGTTTCGGTCGAGTTCCCCATTCAAATGCATGTAACAGTGAGAAACGCACTGTCTTGGCGAAAGAAAGCGTTTTTGTACAACTTCATATAAATAGCTGTAACTTTTGATAGAAGACTCGGATACACATGTTTATGGCTTTATCTTATAGAACTCAAGGTCTCCGTGCTGGGAAAACAGGTTTTGCAGCTGTTTGAGCTAAGATTTCCAAGTTATTCACATAATGAAAACTTATACTTTGTTTCGGTCGAGTTCCCATGTTTATGGCTTTATCTTATAGAACTCAAGGTTCCCGTGCTGGGAAAACAGGTTTTGCAGCTGTTTGAGCTAAGATTTCCAAGTTATTCACATAATGAAAACCTATACTTTGTTTCGGTGGAGTTCCCCATTCAAATGCATGTAACAGTGAGAAACGCACTGTCTTGGCGAAAGAAAGCGTTTTTGTACAACTTCATATAAATAGCTGTAACTTTTGATAGAAGACTCGGATACACATGTTTATGGCTTTATCTTATAGAACTCAAGGTTCCCGTGCTGGGAAAACAGGTTTTGCAGCTGTTTGAGCTAAGATTTCCAAGTTATTCACATAATGAAAACTTATACTTTGTTTTGGTGGAGTTCCCATGTTTATGGCTTTATCTTATAGAACTCAAGGTTCCCGTGCTGGGAAAACAGGTTTTGCAGCTGTTTGAGCTAAGATTTCCAAGTTATTCACATAATGAAAACCTATACTTTGTTTCGGTCGAGTTCCCCATTCAAATGCATGTAACAGTGAGAAACGCACTGTCTTGGCGAAAGAAAGCGTTTTTGTACAACTTCATATAAATAGCTGTAACTTTTGATAGAAGACTCAGACAAACATGTTTATGGCTTTATCTTATAGAACTCAAGGTCCCCGTGCTGGGAAAACAGGTTTTGCAGCTGTTTGAGCTAAGATTTCCAAGTTATTCACATAATGAAAACTTATACTTTGTTTCGGTCGAGTTCCCCATTCAAATGCATGTAACAGTGAGAAACGCACTGTCTTGGCGAAAGAAAGCTATTTTGTACAACTTCATATGAATAGCTGTAACTTTTGATAGAAGACTCGGATACACATGTTTATGGCCTTATCTTATAGAACTCAAGGTCTCCGTGCTGGGAAAACAGGTTTTGCAGCTGTTTGAGCTAAGATTTCCAAGTTATTCACATAATGAAAACTTATACTTTGTTTCGGTGGAGTTCCCCATTCAAATGCATGTAACAGTGAGAAACACACTGTCTTGGCGAAAGAAAGCGTTTTTGTACAACTTCATATAAATAGCTGTAACTTTTGATAGAAGACTCGGATACACATGTTTATGGCTTTATCTTATAGAACTCAAGGTCCCCGTGCTGGGAAAACAGGTTTTGCAGCTGTTTGAGCTAAGATTTCCAAGTTATTCACATAATGAAAACTTATACTTTGTTTCGGTCGAGTTCCCCATTCAAATGCATGTAACAGTGAGAAACGCACTGTCTTGGCGAAAGAAAGCGTTTTTGTACAACTTCATATAAATAGCTGTAACTTTTGATAGAAGACTCGGATACACATATTTATGGCTTTATCTTATAGAACTCAAGGTTCCCGTGCTGGGCAAACAGGTTTTGCAGCTGTTTGAGCTAAGATTTCCAAGTTATTCACATAATGAAAACTTATACTTTGTTTCGGTGGAGTTCCCCATTCAAATGCATGTAACAGTGAGAAACACACTGTCTTGGCGAAAGAAAGCGTTTTTGTACAACTTCATATAAATAGCTGTAACTTTTGATAGAAGACTCGGATACACATGTTTATGGCTTTATCTTATAGAACTCAAGGTTCCTGTGCTGGGAAAACAGGTTTTGCAGCTGTTTGAGCTAAGATTTCCAAGTTATTCACATAATGAAAACCTATACTTTGTTTCGGTCGAGTTCCCCATTCAAATGCATGTAACAGTGAGAAACGCACTGTCTTGGCGAAAGAAAGCGTTTTTGTACAACTTCATATAAATAGCTGTAACTTTTGATAGAAGACTCGGATACACATGTTTATGGCTTTATCTTATAGAACTCAAGGTTCCCGTGCTGGGAAAACAGGTTTTGCAGCTGTTTGAGCTAAGATTTCCAAGTTATTCACATAATGAAAACCTATACTTTGTTTCGGTCGAGTTCCCCATTCAAATGCATGTAACAGTGAGAAACGCACTGTCTTGGCGAAAGAAAGCGTTTTTGTACAACTTCATATAAATAGCTGTAACTTTTTATAGAAGACTCGGATACACATGTTTATGGCTTTATCTTATAGAACTCAAGGTCTCCGTGCTGGGAAAACAGGTTTTGCAGCTGTTTGAGCTAAGATTTCCAAGTTATTCACATAATGAAAACTTATACTTTGTTTCGGTCGAGTTCCCATTTTTATGGCTTTATCTTATAGAACTCAAGGTTCCCGTGCTGGGAAAACAGGTTTTGCAGCTGTTTGAGCTAAGATTTCCAAGTTATTCACATAATGAAAACTTATACTTTGTTTCGGTGGAGTTCCCCATTCAAATGCATGTAACAGTGAGAAACACACTGTCTTGGCGAAAGAAAGCGTTTTTGTACAACTTCATATAAATAGCTGTAACTTTTGATAGAAGACTCAGACAAACATGTTTATGGCTTTATCTCATAGAACTCAAGGTCCCCGTGCTGGGAAAACAGGTTTTGCAGCTGTTTGAGCTAAGATTTCCAAGTTATTCACATAATGAAAACTTATACTTTGTTTCGGTGGAGTTCCCCATTCAAATGCATGTAACAGTGAGAAACGCACTGTCTTGGCGAAAGAAAGCGTTTTTGTACAACTTCATATAAATAGCTGTAACTTTTGATAGAAGACTCGGATACACATGTTTATGGCTTTATCTTATAGAACTCAAGGTCCCCGTGCTGGGAAAACAGGTTTTGCAGCTGTTTGAGCTAAGATTTCCAAGTTATTCACATAATGAAAACTTATACTTTGTTTCGGTGGAGTTCCCCATTCAAATGCATGTAACAGTGAGAAACGCACTGTCTTGGCGAAAGAAAGAGTTTTTGTACAACTTCATATGAATAGCTGTAACTTTTGATAGAAGACTCGGATACACATGTTTATGGCTTTATCTTATAGAACTCAAGGTTCCCGTGCTGGGAAAACAGGTTTTGCAGCTGTTTGAGCTAAGATTTCCAAGTTATTCACATAATGAAAACCTATACTTTGTTTCGGTCGAGTTCCCCATTCAAATGCATGTAACAGTGAGAAACGCACTGTCTTGGCGAAAGAAAGAGTTTTTGTACAACTTCATATGAATAGCTGTAACTTTTGATAGAAGACTCGGATACACATGTTTATGGCTTTATCTTATAGAACTCAAGGTTCCCGTGCTGGGAAAACAGGTTTTGCAGCTGTTTGAGCTAAGATTTCCAAGTTATTCACATAATGAAAACTTATACTTTGTTTCGGTGGAGTTCCCCATTCAAATGCATGTAACAGTGAGAAACGCACTGTCTTGGCGAAAGAAAGCGTTTTTGTACAACTTCATATAAATAGCTGTAACTTTTGATAGAAGACTCGGATACACATGTTTATGGCTTTATCTTATAGAACTCAAGGTTCCCGTGCTGGGCAAACAGGTTTTGCAGCTGTTTGAGCTAAGATTTCCAAGTTATTCACATAATGAAAACCTATACTTTGTTTCGGTCGAGTTCCCCATTCAAATGCATGTAACAGTGAGAAACGCACTGTCTTGGCGAAAGAAAGCGTTTTTGTACAACTTCATATAAATAGCTGTAACTTTTGATAGAAGACTCAGACAAATATGTTTATGGCTTTATCTTATAGAACTCAAGGTCTCCGTGCTGGGAAAACAGGTTTTGCAGCTGTTTGAGCTAAGATTTCCAAGTTATTCACATAATGAAAACTTATACTTTGTTTCGGTCGGGTTCCCCATTCAAATGCATGTAACAGTGAGAAACGCACTGTCTTGGCGAAAGAAAGAGTTTTTGTACAACTTCATATGAATAGCTGTAACTTTTGATAGAAGACTCGGATACACATGTTTATGGCTTTATCTTATAGAACTCAAGGTTCCCGTGCTGGGAAAACAGGTTTTGCAGCTGTTTGAGCTAAGATTTCCAAGTTATTCACATAATGAAAACCTATACTTTGTTTCGGTCGAGTTCCCCATTCAAATGCATGTAACAGTGAGAAACGCACTGTCTTGGCGAAAGAAAGAGTTTTTGTACAACTTCATATAAATAGCTGTAACTTTTGATAGAAGACTCGGATACACATGTTTATGGCTTTATCTTATAGAACTCAAGGTTCCCGTGCTGGGAAAACAGGTTTTGCAGCTGTTTGAGCTAAGATTTCCAAGTTATTCACATAATGAAAACCTATACTTTGTTTCGGTCGAGTTCCCCATTCAAATGCATGTAACAGTGAGAAACGCACTGTCTTGGCGAAAGAAAGCGTTTTTGTACAACTTCATATAAATAGCTGTAACTTTTGATAGAAGACTCGGATACACATGTTTATGGCTTTATCTTATAGAACTCAAGGTTCCCGTGCTGGGAAAACAGGTTTTGCAGCTGTTTGAGCTAAGATTTCCAAGTTATTCACATAATGAAAACTTACACTTTGTTTCGGTCGAGTTCCCCATTCAAATGCATGTAACAGTGAGAAACGCACTGTCTTGGCGAAAGAAAGAGTTTTTGTACAACTTCATATGAATAGCTGTAACTTTTGATAGAAGACTCGGATACACATGTTTATGGCTTTATCTTATAGAACTCAAGGTTCCCGTGCTGGGCAAACAGGTTTTGCAGCTGTTTGAGCTAAGATTTCCAAGTTATTCACATAATGAAAACTTATACTTTGTTTCGGTGGAGTTCCCCATTCAAATGCATGTAACAGTGAGAAACGCACTGTCTTGGCGAAAGAAAGAGTTTTTGTACAACTTCATATGAATAGCTGTAACTTTTGATAGAAGACTCGGATACACATGTTTATGGCTTTATCTTATAGAACTCAAGGTTCCCGTGCTGGGAAAACAGGTTTTGCAGCTGTTTGAGCTAAGATTTCCAAGTTATTCACATAATGAAAACTTATACTTTGTTTCGGTGGAGTTCCCCATTCAAATGCATGTAACAGTGAGAAACGCACTGTCTTGGCGAAAGAAAGAGTTTTTGTACAACTTCATATGAATAGCTGTAACTTTTGATAGAAGACTCAGACAAACATGTTTATGGCTTTATCTTATAGAACTCAAGGTCTCCGTGCTGGGCAAACAGGTTTTGCAGCTGTTTGAGCTAAGATTTCCAAGTTATTCACATAATGAAAACCTATACTTTGTTTCGGTCGAGTTCCCCATTCAAATGCATGTAACAGTGAGAAACGCACTGTCTTGGCGAAAGAAAGCTATTTTGTACAACTTCATATGAATAGCTGTAACTTTTGATAGAAGACTCGGATACACATGTTTATGGCTTTATCTTATAGAACTCAAGGTCTCCGTGCTGGGAAAACAGGTTTTGCAGCTGTTTGAGCTAAGATTTCCAAGTTATTCACATAATGAAAACTTATACTTTGTTTCGGTCGAGTTCCCCATTCAAATGCATGTAACAGTGAGAAACGCACTGTCTTGGCGAAAGAAAGCGTTTTTGTACAACTTCATATAAATAGCTGTAACTTTTGATAGAAGACTCGGATACACATGTTTATGGCTTTATCTTATAGAACTCAAGGTTCCCGTGCTGGGAAAACAGGTTTTGCAGCTGTTTGAGCTAAGATTTCCAAGTTATTCACATAATGAAAACTTATACTTTGTTTCGGTCGAGTTCCCATGTTTATGGCTTTATCTTATAGAACTCAAGGTTCCCGTGCTGGGAAAACAGGTTTTGCAGCTGTTTGAGCTAAGATTTCCAAGTTATTCACATAATGAAAACTTATACTTTGTTTCGGTGGAGTTCCCCATTCAAATGCATGTAACAGTGAGAAACGCACTGTCTTGGCGAAAGAAAGAGTTTTTGTACAACTTCATATGAATAGCTGTAACTTTTGATAGAAGACTCGGATACACATGTTTATGGCTTTATCTTATAGAACTCAAGGTTCCCGTGCTGGGAAAACAGGTTTTGCAGCTGTTTGAGCTAAGATTTCCAAGTTATTCACATAATGAAAACTTATACTTTGTTTCGGTGGAGTTCCCCATTCAAATGCATGTAACAGTGAGAAACGCACTGTCTTGGCGAAAGAAAGAGTTTTTGTACAACTTCATATGAATAGCTGTAACTTTTGATAGAAGACTCGGATACACATGTTTATGGCTTTATCTTATAGAACTCAAGGTTCCCGTGCTGGGAAAACAGGTTTTGCAGCTGTTTGAGCTAAGATTTCCAAGTTATTCACATAATGAAAACTTATACTTTGTTTCGGTGGAGTTCCCCATTCAAATGCATGTAACAGTGAGAAACGCACTGTCTTGGCGAAAGAAAGAGTTTTTGTACAACTTCATATGAATAGCTGTAACTTTTGATAGAAGACTCGGATACACATGTTTATGGCTTTATCTTATAGAACTCAAGGTTCCCGTGCTGGGAAAACAGGTTTTGCAGCTGTTTGAGCTAAGATTTCCAAGTTATTCACATAATGAAAACTTATACTTTGTTTCGGTGGAGTTCCCCATTCAAATGCATGTAACAGTGAGAAACGCACTGTCTTGGCGAAAGAAAGCGTTTTTGTACAACTTCATATAAATAGCTGTAACTTTTGATAGAAGACTCGGATACACATGTTTATGGCTTTATCTTATAGAACTCAAGGTTCCCGTGCTGGGAAAACAGGTTTTGCAGCTGTTTGAGCTAAGATTTCCAAGTTATTCACATAATGAAAACCTATACTTTGTTTCGGTCGAGTTCCCCATTCAAATGCATGTAACAGTGAGAAACGCACTGTCTTGGCGAAAGAAAGCGTTTTTGTACAACTTCATATAAATAGCTGTAACTTTTGATAGAAGACTCGGATACACATGTTTATGGCTTTATCTTATAGAACTCAAGGTTCCCGTGCTGGGAAAACAGGTTTTGCAGCTGTTTGAGCTAAGATTTCCAAGTTATTCACATAATGAAAACTTATACTTTGTTTCGGTCGAGTTCCCATGTTTATGGCTTTATCTTATAGAACTCAAGGTTCCCGTGCTGGGAAAACAGGTTTTGCAGCTGTTTGAGCTAAGATTTCCAAGTTATTCACATAATGAAAACCTATACTTTGTTTCGGTCGAGTTCCCCATTCAAATGCATGTAACAGTGAGAAACGCACTGTCTTGGCGAAAGAAAGCTTTTTTGTACAACTTCATATGAATAGCTGTAACTTTTGATAGAAGACTCGGATACACATGTTTATGGCCTTATCTTATAGAACTCAAGGTCTCCGTGCTGGGAAAACAGGTTTTGCAGCTGTTTGAGCTAAGATTTCCAAGTTATTCACATAATGAAAACTTATACTTTGTTTCGGTCGAGTTCCCCATTCAAATGCATGTAACAGTGAGAAACGCACTGTCTTGGCGAAAGAAAGCGTTTTTGTACAACTTCATATAAATAGCTGTAACTTTTGATAGAAGACTCGGATACACATGTTTATGGCTTTATCTTATAGAACTCAAGGTTCCCGTGCTGGGAAAACAGGTTTTGCAGCTGTTTGAGCTAAGATTTCCAAGTTATTCACATAATGAAAACTTATACTTTGTTTCGGTCGAGTTCCCATGTTTATGGCTTTATCTTATAGAACTCAAGGTTCCCGTGCTGGGAAAACAGGTTTTGCAGCTGTTTGAGCTAAGATTTCCAAGTTATTCACATAATGAAAACTTATACTTTGTTTCGGTGGAGTTCCCCATTCAAATGCATGTAACAGTGAGAAACGCACTGTCTTGGCGAAAGAAAGAGTTTTTGTACAACTTCATATGAATAGCTGTAACTTTTGATAGAAGACTCGGATACACATGTTTATGGCTTTATCTTATAGAACTCAAGGTTCCCGTGCTGGGAAAACAGGTTTTGCAGCTGTTTGAGCTAAGATTTCCAAGTTATTCACATAATGAAAACTTATACTTTGTTTCGGTGGAGTTCCCCATTCAAATGCATGTAACAGTGAGAAACGCACTGTCTTGGCGAAAGAAAGAGTTTTTGTACAACTTCATATGAATAGCTGTAACTTTTGATAGAAGACTCGGATACACATGTTTATGGCTTTATCTTATAGAACTCAAGGTTCCCGTGCTGGGAAAACAGGTTTTGCAGCTGTTTGAGCTAAGATTTCCAAGTTATTCACATAATGAAAACTTATACTTTGTTTCGGTGGAGTTCCCCATTCAAATGCATGTAACAGTGAGAAACGCACTGTCTTGGCGAAAGAAAGCGTTTTTGTACAACTTCATATAAATAGCTGTAACTTTTGATAGAAGACTCGGATACACATGTTTATGGCTTTATCTTATAGAACTCAAGGTCCCCGTGCTGGGAAAACAGGTTTTGCAGCTGTTTGAGCTAAGATTTCCAAGTTATTCACATAATGAAAACTTATACTTTGTTTCGGTGGAGTTCCCCATTCAAATGCATGTAACAGTGAGAAACGCACTGTCTTGGCGAAAGAAAGAGTTTTTGTACAACTTCATATGAATAGCTGTAACTTTTGATAGAAGACTCGGATACACATGTTTATGGCTTTATCTTATAGAACTCAAGGTTCCCGTGCTGGGAAAACAGGTTTTGCAGCTGTTTGAGCTAAGATTTCCAAGTTATTCACATAATGAAAACCTATACTTTGTTTCGGTCGAGTTCCCCATTCAAATGCATGTAACAGTGAGAAACGCACTGTCTTGGCGAAAGAAAGAGTTTTTGTACAACTTCATATGAATAGCTGTAACTTTTGATAGAAGACTCGGATACACATGTTTATGGCTTTATCTTATAGAACTCAAGGTTCCCGTGCTGGGAAAACAGGTTTTGCAGCTGTTTGAGCTAAGATTTCCAAGTTATTCACATAATGAAAACTTATACTTTGTTTCGGTCGAGTTCCCCATTCAAATGCATGTAACAGTGAGAAACGCACTGTCTTGGCGAAAGAAAGCGTTTTTGTACAACTTCATATAAATAGCTGTAACTTTTGATAGAAGACTCGGATACACATGTTTATGGCTTTATCTTATAGAACTCAAGGTTCCCGTGCTGGGCAAACAGGTTTTGCAGCTGTTTGAGCTAAGATTTCCAAGTTATTCACATAATGAAAACCTATACTTTGTTTCGGTCGAGTTCCCCATTCAAATGCATGTAACAGTGAGAAACGCACTGTCTTGGCGAAAGAAAGCGTTTTTGTACAACTTCATATAAATAGCTGTAACTTTTGATAGAAGACTCAGACAAATATGTTTATGGCTTTATCTTATAGAACTCAAGGTCTCCGTGCTGGGAAAACAGGTTTTGCAGCTGTTTGAGCTAAGATTTCCAAGTTATTCACATAATGAAAACTTATACTTTGTTTCGGTCGAGTTCCCCATTCAAATGCATGTAACAGTGAGAAACGCACTGTCTTGGCGAAAGAAAGAGTTTTTGTACAACTTCATATGAATAGCTGTAACTTTTGATAGAAGACTCGGATACACATGTTTATGGCTTTATCTTATAGAACTCAAGGTTCCCGTGCTGGGAAAACAGGTTTTGCAGCTGTTTGAGCTAAGATTTCCAAGTTATTCACATAATGAAAACCTATACTTTGTTTCGGTCGAGTTCCCCATTCAAATGCATGTAACAGTGAGAAATGCACTGTCTTGGCGAAAGAAAGAGTTTTTGTACAACTTCATATAAATAGCTGTAACTTTTGATAGAAGACTCGGATACACATGTTTATGGCTTTATCTTATAGAACTCAAGGTTCCCGTGCTGGGAAAACAGGTTTTGCAGCTGTTTGAGCTAAGATTTCCAAGTTATTCACATAATGAAAACCTATACTTTGTTTCGGTCGAGTTCCCCATTCAAATGCATGTAACAGTGAGAAACGCACTGTCTTGGCGAAAGAAAGCGTTTTTGTACAACTTCATATAAATAGCTGTAACTTTTGATAGAAGACTCGGATACACATGTTTATGGCTTTATCTTATAGAACTCAAGGTTCCCGTGCTGGGAAAACAGGTTTTGCAGCTGTTTGAGCTAAGATTTCCAAGTTATTCACATAATGAAAACTTATACTTTGTTTCGGTCGAGTTCCCCATTCAAATGCATGTAACAGTGAGAAACGCACTGTCTTGGCGAAAGAAAGAGTTTTTGTACAACTTCATATGAATAGCTGTAACTTTTGATAGAAGACTCGGATACACATGTTTATGGCTTTATCTTATAGAACTCAAGGTTCCCGTGCTGGGCAAACAGGTTTTGCAGCTGTTTGAGCTAAGATTTCCAAGTTATTCACATAATGAAAACTTATACTTTGTTTCGGTGGAGTTCCCCATTCAAATGCATGTAACAGTGAGAAACGCACTGTCTTGGCGAAAGAAAGAGTTTTTGTACAACTTCATATGAATAGCTGTAACTTTTGATAGAAGACTCGGATACACATGTTTATGGCTTTATCTTATAGAACTCAAGGTTCCCGTGCTGGGAAAACAGGTTTTGCAGCTGTTTGAGCTAAGATTTCCAAGTTATTCACATAATGAAAACTTATACTTTGTTTCGGTGGAGTTCCCCATTCAAATGCATGTAACAGTGAGAAACGCACTGTCTTGGCGAAAGAAAGAGTTTTTGTACAACTTCATATGAATAGCTGTAACTTTTGATAGAAGACTCAGACAAACATGTTTATGGCTTTATCTTATAGAACTCAAGGTCTCCGTGCTGGGCAAACAGGTTTTGCAGCTGTTTGAGCTAAGATTTCCAAGTTATTCACATAATGAAAACCTATACTTTGTTTCGGTCGAGTTCCCCATTCAAATGCATGTAACAGTGAGAAACGCACTGTCTTGGCGAAAGAAAGCGTTTTTGTACAACTTCATATGAATAGCTGTAACTTTTGATAGAAGACTCGGATACACATGTTTATGGCCTTATCTTATAGAACTCAAGGTCTCCGTGCTGGGAAAACAGGTTTTGCAGCTGTTTGAGCTAAGATTTCCAAGTTATTCACATAATGAAAACTTATACTTTGTTTCGGTGGAGTTCCCCATTCAAATGCATGTAACAGTGAGAAACGCACTGTCTTGGCGAAAGAAAGAGTTTTTGTACAACTTCATATGAATAGCTGTAACTTTTGATAGAAGACTCGGATACACATGTTTATGGCTTTATCTTATAGAACTCAAGGTTCCCGTGCTGGGAAAACAGGTTTTGCAGCTGTTTGAGCTAAGATTTCCAAGTTATTCACATAATGAAAACTTATACTTTGTTTCGGTGGAGTTCCCCATTCAAATGCATGTAACAGTGAGAAACGCACTGTCTTGGCGAAAGAAAGAGTTTTTGTACAACTTCATATGAATAGCTGTAACTTTTGATAGAAGACTCGGATACACATGTTTATGGCTTTATCTTATAGAACTCAAGGTTCCCGTGCTGGGAAAACAGGTTTTGCAGCTGTTTGAGCTAAGATTTCCAAGTTATTCACATAATGAAAACTTATACTTTGTTTCGGTGGAGTTCCCCATTCAAATGCATGTAACAGTGAGAAACGCACTGTCTTGGCGAAAGAAAGCGTTTTTGTACAACTTCATATAAATAGCTGTAACTTTTGATAGAAGACTCGGATACACATGTTTATGGCTTTATCTTATAGAACTCAAGGTCCCCGTGCTGGGAAAACAGGTTTTGCAGCTGTTTGAGCTAAGATTTCCAAGTTATTCACATAATGAAAACTTATACTTTGTTTCGGTGGAGTTCCCCATTCAAATGCATGTAACAGTGAGAAACGCACTGTCTTGGCGAAAGAAAGAGTTTTTGTACAACTTCATATAAATAGCTGTAACTTTTGATAGAAGACTCGGATACACATGTTTATGGCTTTATCTTATAGAACTCAAGGTTCCCGTGCTGGGCAAACAGGTTTTGCAGCTTTTTGAGCTAAGATTTCCAAGTTATTCACATAATGAAAACCTATACTTTGTTTCGGTCGAGTTCCCCATTCAAATGCATGTAACAGTGAGAAACGCACTGTCTTGGCGAAAGAAAGCGTTTTTGTACAACTTCATATAAATAGCTGTAACTTTTGATAGAAGACTCGGATACACATGTTTATGGCTTTATCTTATAGAACTCAAGGTTCCCGTGCTGGGAAAACAGGTTTTGCAGCTGTTTGAGCTAAGATTTCCAAGTTATTCACATAATGAAAACCTATACTTTGTTTCGGTCGAGTTCCCCATTCAAATGCATGTAACAGTGAGAAACGCACTGTCTTGGCGAAAGAAAGCGTTTTTGTACAACTTCATATAAATAGCTGTAACTTTTGATAGAAGACTCGGATACACATGTTTATGGCTTTATCTTATAGAACTCAAGGTTCCCGTGCTGGGAAAACAGGTTTTGCAGCTGTTTGAGCTAAGATTTCCAAGTTATTCACATAATGAAAACTTATACTTTGTTTCGGTCGAGTTCCCATGTTTATGGCTTTATCTTATAGAACTCAAGGTTCCCGTGCTGGGAAAACAGGTTTTGCAGCTGTTTGAGCTAAGATTTCCAAGTTATTCACATAATGAAAACTTATACTTTGTTTCGGTGGAGTTCCCCATTCAAATGCATGTAACAGTGAGAAACGCACTGTCTTGGCGAAAGAAAGAGTTTTTGTACAACTTCATATAAATAGCTGTAACTTTTGATAGAAGACTCGGATACACATGTTTATGGCTTTATCTTATAGAACTCAAGGTCCCCGTGCTGGGAAAACAGGTTTTGCAGCTGTTTGAGCTAAGATTTCCAAGTTATTCACATAATGAAAACTTATACTTTGTTTCGGTGGAGTTCCCCATTCAAATGCATGTAACAGTGAGAAACGCACTGTCTTGGCGAAAGAAAGAGTTTTTGTACAACTTCATATGAATAGCTGTAACTTTTGATAGAAGACTCGGATACACATGTTTATGGCTTTATCTTATAGAACTCAAGGTTCCCGTGCTGGGAAAACAGGTTTTGCAGCTGTTTGAGCTAAGATTTCCAAGTTATTCACATAATGAAAACTTATACTTTGTTTCGGTGGAGTTCCCCATTCAAATGCATGTAACAGTGAGAAACGCACTGTCTTGGCGAAAGAAAGCGTTTTTGTACAACTTCATATAAATAGCTGTAACTTTTGATAGAAGACTCGGATACACATGTTTATGGCTTTATCTTATAGAACTCAAGGTCCCCGTGCTGGGAAAACAGGTTTTGCAGCTGTTTGAGCTAAGATTTCCAAGTTATTCACATAATGAAAACTTATACTTTGTTTCGGTGGAGTTCCCCATTCAAATGCATGTAACAGTGAGAAACGCACTGTCTTGGCGAAAGAAAGAGTTTTTGTACAACTTCATATAAATAGCTGTAACTTTTGATAGAAGACTCGGATACACATGTTTATGGCTTTATCTTATAGAACTCAAGGTTCCCGTGCTGGGCAAACAGGTTTTGCAGCTTTTTGAGCTAAGATTTCCAAGTTATTCACATAATGAAAACCTATACTTTGTTTCGGTCGAGTTCCCCATTCAAATGCATGTAACAGTGAGAAACGCACTGTCTTGGCGAAAGAAAGCGTTTTTGTACAACTTCATATAAATAGCTGTAACTTTTGATAGAAGACTCGGATACACATGTTTATGGCTTTATCTTATAGAACTCAAGGTTCCCGTGCTGGGAAAACAGGTTTTGCAGCTGTTTGAGCTAAGATTTCCAAGTTATTCACATAATGAAAACCTATACTTTGTTTCGGTCGAGTTCCCCATTCAAATGCATGTAACAGTGAGAAACGCACTGTCTTGGCGAAAGAAAGCGTTTTTGTACAACTTCATATAAATAGCTGTAACTTTTGATAGAAGACTCGGATACACATGTTTATGGCTTTATCTTATAGAACTCAAGGTTCCCGTGCTGGGAAAACAGGTTTTGCAGCTGTTTGAGCTAAGATTTCCAAGTTATTCACATAATGAAAACTTATACTTTGTTTCGGTCGAGTTCCCATGTTTATGGCTTTATCTTATAGAACTCAAGGTTCCCGTGCTGGGAAAACAGGTTTTGCAGCTGTTTGAGCTAAGATTTCCAAGTTATTCACATAATGAAAACTTATACTTTGTTTCGGTGGAGTTCCCCATTCAAATGCATGTAACAGTGAGAAACGCACTGTCTTGGCGAAAGAAAGCGTTTTTGTACAACTTCATATAAATAGCTGTAACTTTTGATAGAAGACTCGGATACACATGTTTATGGCTTTATCTTATAGAACTCAAGGTCCCCGTGCTGGGAAAACAGGTTTTGCAGCTGTTTGAGCTAAGATTTCCAAGTTATTCACATAATGAAAACTTATACTTTGTTTCGGTGGAGTTCCCCATTCAAATGCATGTAACAGTGAGAAACGCACTGTCTTGGCGAAAGAAAGAGTTTTTGTACAACTTCATATAAATAGCTGTAACTTTTGATAGAAGACTCGGATACACATGTTTATGGCTTTATCTTATAGAACTCAAGGTTCCCGTGCTGGGCAAACAGGTTTTGCAGCTGTTTGAGCTAAGATTTCCAAGTTATTCACATAATGAAAACCTATACTTTGTTTCGGTCGAGTTCCCCATTCAAATGCATGTAACAGTGAGAAACGCACTGTCTTGGCGAAAGAAAGCGTTTTTGTACAACTTCATATAAATAGCTGTAACTTTTGATAGAAGACTCGGATACACATGTTTATGGCTTTATCTTATAGAACTCAAGGTTCCCGTGCTGGGAAAACAGGTTTTGCAGCTGTTTGAGCTAAGATTTCCAAGTTATTCACATAATGAAAACCTATACTTTGTTTCGGTCGAGTTCCCCATTCAAATGCATGTAACAGTGAGAAACGCACTGTCTTGGCGAAAGAAAGCGTTTTTGTACAACTTCATATAAATAGCTGTAACTTTTGATAGAAGACTCGGATACACATGTTTATGGCTTTATCTTATAGAACTCAAGGTTCCCGTGCTGGGAAAACAGGTTTTGCAGCTGTTTGAGCTAAGATTTCCAAGTTATTCACATAATGAAAACTTATACTTTGTTTCGGTCGAGTTCCCATGTTTATGGCTTTATCTTATAGAACTCAAGGTTCCCGTGCTGGGAAAACAGGTTTTGCAGCTGTTTGAGCTAAGATTTCCAAGTTATTCACATAATGAAAACTTATACTTTGTTTCGGTGGAGTTCCCCATTCAAATGCATGTAACAGTGAGAAACGCACTGTCTTGGCGAAAGAAAGAGTTTTTGTACAACTTCATATGAATAGCTGTAACTTTTGATAGAAGACTCGGATACACATGTTTATGGCTTTATCTTATAGAACTCAAGGTTCCCGTGCTGGGAAAACAGGTTTTGCAGCTGTTTGAGCTAAGATTTCCAAGTTATTCACATAATGAAAACTTATACTTTGTTTCGGTGGAGTTCCCCATTCAAATGCATGTAACAGTGAGAAACGCACTGTCTTGGCGAAAGAAAGCGTTTTTGTACAACTTCATATAAATAGCTGTAACTTTTGATAGAAGACTCGGATACACATGTTTATGGCTTTATCTTATAGAACTCAAGGTCCCCGTGCTGGGAAAACAGGTTTTGCAGCTGTTTGAGCTAAGATTTCCAAGTTATTCACATAATGAAAACTTATACTTTGTTTCGGTGGAGTTCCCCATTCAAATGCATGTAACAGTGAGAAACGCACTGTCTTGGCGAAAGAAAGCGTTTTTGTACAACTTCATATAAATAGCTGTAACTTTTGATAGAAGACTCGGATACACATGTTTATGGCTTTATCTTATAGAACTCAAGGTTCCCGTGCTGGGAAAACAGGTTTTGCAGCTGTTTGAGCTAAGATTTCCAAGTTATTCACATAATGAAAACCTATACTTTGTTTCGGTCGAGTTCCCCATTCAAATGCATGTAACAGTGAGAAACGCACTGTCTTGGCGAAAGAAAGCGTTTTTGTACAACTTCATATAAATAGCTGTAACTTTTGATAGAAGACTCGGATACACATGTTTATGGCTTTATCTTATAGAACTCAAGGTTCCCGTGCTGGGAAAACAGGTTTTGCAGCTGTTTGAGCTAAGATTTCCAAGTTATTCACATAATGAAAACTTATACTTTGTTTCGGTCGAGTTCCCATGTTTATGGCTTTATCTTATAGAACTCAAGGTTCCCGTGCTGGGAAAACAGGTTTTGCAGCTGTTTGAGCTAAGATTTCCAAGTTATTCACATAATGAAAACTTATACTTTGTTTCGGTGGAGTTCCCCATTCAAATGCATGTAACAGTGAGAAACGCACTGTCTTGGCGAAAGAAAGAGTTTTTGTACAACTTCATATGAATAGCTGTAACTTTTGATAGAAGACTCGGATACACATGTTTATGGCTTTATCTTATAGAACTCAAGGTTCCCGTGCTGGGAAAACAGGTTTTGCAGCTGTTTGAGCTAAGATTTCCAAGTTATTCACATAATGAAAACTTATACTTTGTTTCGGTGGAGTTCCCCATTCAAATGCATGTAACAGTGAGAAACGCACTGTCTTGGCGAAAGAAAGAGTTTTTGTACAACTTCATATGAATAGCTGTAACTTTTGATAGAAGACTCGGATACACATGTTTATGGCTTTATCTTATAGAACTCAAGGTTCCCGTGCTGGGAAAACAGGTTTTGCAGCTGTTTGAGCTAAGATTTCCAAGTTATTCACATAATGAAAACTTATACTTTGTTTCGGTGGAGTTCCCCATTCAAATGCATGTAACAGTGAGAAACGCACTGTCTTGGCGAAAGAAAGAGTTTTTGTACAACTTCATATAAATAGCTGTAACTTTTGATAGAAGACTCGGATACACATGTTTATGGCTTTATCTTATAGAACTCAAGGTTCCCGTGCTGGGAAAACAGGTTTTGCAGCTGTTTGAGCTAAGATTTCCAAGTTATTCACATAATGAAAACTTATACTTTGTTTCGGTGGAGTTCCCCATTCAAATGCATGTAACAGTGAGAAACGCACTGTCTTGGCGAAAGAAAGCGTTTTTGTACAACTTCATATAAATAGCTGTAACTTTTGATAGAAGACTCGGATACACATGTTTATGGCTTTATCTTATAGAACTCAAGGTCCCCGTGCTGGGAAAACAGGTTTTGCAGCTGTTTGAGCTAAGATTTCCAAGTTATTCACATAATGAAAACTTATACTTTGTTTCGGTGGAGTTCCCCATTCAAATGCATGTAACAGTGAGAAACGCACTGTCTTGGCGAAAGAAAGAGTTTTTGTACAACTTCATATAAATAGCTGTAACTTTTGATAGAAGACTCGGATACACATGTTTATGGCTTTATCTTATAGAACTCAAGGTTCCCGTGCTGGGCAAACAGGTTTTGCAGCTTTTTGAGCTAAGATTTCCAAGTTATTCACATAATGAAAACCTATACTTTGTTTCGGTCGAGTTCCCCATTCAAATGCATGTAACAGTGAGAAACGCACTGTCTTGGCGAAAGAAAGCGTTTTTGTACAACTTCATATAAATAGCTGTAACTTTTGATAGAAGACTCGGATACACATGTTTATGGCTTTATCTTATAGAACTCAAGGTTCCCGTGCTGGGAAAACAGGTTTTGCAGCTGTTTGAGCTAAGATTTCCAAGTTATTCACATAATGAAAACTTATACTTTGTTTCGGTGGAGTTCCCCATTCAAATGCATGTAACAGTGAGAAACGCACTGTCTTGGCGAAAGAAAGCGTTTTTGTACAACTTCATATAAATAGCTGTAACTTTTGATAGAAGACTCGAATACACATGTTTATGGCTTTATCTTATAGAACTCAAGGTCCCCGTGCTGGGAAAACAGGTTTTGCAGCTGTTTGAGCTAAGATTTCCAAGTTATTCACATAATGAAAACTTATACTTTGTTTCGGTGGAGTTCCCCATTCAAATGCATGTAACAGTGAGAAACGCACTGTCTTGGCGAAAGAAAGAGTTTTTGTACAACTTCATATAAATAGCTGTAACTTTTGATAGAAGACTCGGATACACATGTTTATGGCTTTATCTTATAGAACTCAAGGTTCCCGTGCTGGGCAAACAGGTTTTGCAGCTTTTTGAGCTAAGATTTCCAAGTTATTCACATAATGAAAACCTATACTTTGTTTCGGTCGAGTTCCCCATTCAAATGCATGTAACAGTGAGAAACGCACTGTCTTGGCGAAAGAAAGCGTTTTTGTACAACTTCATATAAATAGCTGTAACTTTTGATAGAAGACTCGGATACACATGTTTATGGCTTTATCTTATAGAACTCAAGGTTCCCGTGCTGGGAAAACAGGTTTTGCAGCTGTTTGAGCTAAGATTTCCAAGTTATTCACATAATGAAAACCTATACTTTGTTTCGGTCGAGTTCCCCATTCAAATGCATGTAACAGTGAGAAACGCACTGTCTTGGCGAAAGAAAGCGTTTTTGTACAACTTCATATAAATAGCTGTAACTTTTGATAGAAGACTCGGATACACATGTTTATGGCTTTATCTTATAGAACTCAAGGTTCCCGTGCTGGGAAAACAGGTTTTGCAGCTGTTTGAGCTAAGATTTCCAAGTTATTCACATAATGAAAACTTATACTTTGTTTCGGTCGAGTTCCCATGTTTATGGCTTTATCTTATAGAACTCAAGGTTCCCGTGCTGGGAAAACAGGTTTTGCAGCTGTTTGAGCTAAGATTTCCAAGTTATTCACATAATGAAAACTTATACTTTGTTTCGGTGGAGTTCCCCATTCAAATGCATGTAACAGTGAGAAACGCACTGTCTTGGCGAAAGAAAGAGTTTTTGTACAACTTCATATGAATAGCTGTAACTTTTGATAGAAGACTCGGATACACATGTTTATGGCTTTATCTTATAGAACTCAAGGTTCCCGTGCTGGGAAAACAGGTTTTGCAGCTGTTTGAGCTAAGATTTCCAAGTTATTCACATAATGAAAACTTATACTTTGTTTCGGTGGAGTTCCCCATTCAAATGCATGTAACAGTGAGAAACGCACTGTCTTGGCGAAAGAAAGCGTTTTTGTACAACTTCATATAAATAGCTGTAACTTTTGATAGAAGACTCGGATACACATGTTTATGGCTTTATCTTATAGAACTCAAGGTCCCCGTGCTGGGAAAACAGGTTTTGCAGCTGTTTGAGCTAAGATTTCCAAGTTATTCACATAATGAAAACTTATACTTTGTTTCGGTCGAGTTCCCCATTCAAATGCATGTAACAGTGAGAAACGCACTGTCTTGGCGAAAGAAAGCGTTTTTGTACAACTTCATATAAATAGCTGTAACTTTTGATAGAAGACTCGGATACACATGTTTATGGCTTTATCTTATAGAACTCAAGGTTCCCGTGCTGGGAAAACAGGTTTTGCAGCTGTTTGAGCTAAGATTTCCAAGTTATTCACATAATGAAAACCTATACTTTGTTTCGGTCGAGTTCCCCATTCAAATGCATGTAACAGTGAGAAACGCACTGTCTTGGCGAAAGAAAGCGTTTTTGTACAACTTCATATAAATAGCTGTAACTTTTGATAGAAGACTCGGATACACATGTTTATGGCTTTATCTTATAGAACTCAAGGTTCCCGTGCTGGGAAAACAGGTTTTGCAGCTGTTTGAGCTAAGATTTCCAAGTTATTCACATAATGAAAACTTATACTTTGTTTCGGTCGAGTTCCCATGTTTATGGCTTTATCTTATAGAACTCAAGGTTCCCGTGCTGGGAAAACAGGTTTTGCAGCTGTTTGAGCTAAGATTTCCAAGTTATTCACATAATGAAAACTTATACTTTGTTTCGGTGGAGTTCCCCATTCAAATGCATGTAACAGTGAGAAACGCACTGTCTTGGCGAAAGAAAGAGTTTTTGTACAACTTCATATGAATAGCTGTAACTTTTGATAGAAGACTCGGATACACATGTTTATGGCTTTATCTTATAGAACTCAAGGTTCCCGTGCTGGGAAAACAGGTTTTGCAGCTGTTTGAGCTAAGATTTCCAAGTTATTCACATAATGAAAACTTATACTTTGTTTCGGTGGAGTTCCCCATTCAAATGCATGTAACAGTGAGAAACGCACTGTCTTGGCGAAAGAAAGAGTTTTTGTACAACTTCATATGAATAGCTGTAACTTTTGATAGAAGACTCGGATACACATGTTTATGGCTTTATCTTATAGAACTCAAGGTTCCCGTGCTGGGAAAACAGGTTTTGCAGCTGTTTGAGCTAAGATTTCCAAGTTATTCACATAATGAAAACTTATACTTTGTTTCGGTGGAGTTCCCCATTCAAATGCATGTAACAGTGAGAAACGCACTGTCTTGGCGAAAGAAAGAGTTTTTGTACAACTTCATATAAATAGCTGTAACTTTTGATAGAAGACTCGGATACACATGTTTATGGCTTTATCTTATAGAACTCAAGGTTCCCGTGCTGGGAAAACAGGTTTTGCAGCTGTTTGAGCTAAGATTTCCAAGTTATTCACATAATGAAAACTTATACTTTGTTTCGGTGGAGTTCCCCATTCAAATGCATGTAACAGTGAGAAACGCACTGTCTTGGCGAAAGAAAGCGTTTTTGTACAACTTCATATAAATAGCTGTAACTTTTGATAGAAGACTCGGATACACATGTTTATGGCTTTATCTTATAGAACTCAAGGTCCCCGTGCTGGGAAAACAGGTTTTGCAGCTGTTTGAGCTAAGATTTCCAAGTTATTCACATAATGAAAACTTATACTTTGTTTCGGTGGAGTTCCCCATTCAAATGCATGTAACAGTGAGAAACGCACTGTCTTGGCGAAAGAAAGAGTTTTTGTACAACTTCATATAAATAGCTGTAACTTTTGATAGAAGACTCGGATACACATGTTTATGGCTTTATCTTATAGAACTCAAGGTTCCCGTGCTGGGCAAACAGGTTTTGCAGCTTTTTGAGCTAAGATTTCCAAGTTATTCACATAATGAAAACCTATACTTTGTTTCGGTCGAGTTCCCCATTCAAATGCATGTAACAGTGAGAAACGCACTGTCTTGGCGAAAGAAAGCGTTTTTGTACAACTTCATATAAATAGCTGTAACTTTTGATAGAAGACTCGGATACACATGTTTATGGCTTTATCTTATAGAACTCAAGGTTCCCGTGCTGGGAAAACAGGTTTTGCAGCTGTTTGAGCTAAGATTTCCAAGTTATTCACATAATGAAAACCTATACTTTGTTTCGGTCGAGTTCCCCATTCAAATGCATGTAACAGTGAGAAACGCACTGTCTTGGCGAAAGAAAGCGTTTTTGTACAACTTCATATAAATAGCTGTAACTTTTGATAGAAGACTCGGATACACATGTTTATGGCTTTATCTTATAGAACTCAAGGTTCCCGTGCTGGGAAAACAGGTTTTGCAGCTGTTTGAGCTAAGATTTCCAAGTTATTCACATAATGAAAACTTATACTTTGTTTCGGTCGAGTTCCCATGTTTATGGCTTTATCTTATAGAACTCAAGGTTCCCGTGCTGGGAAAACAGGTTTTGCAGCTGTTTGAGCTAAGATTTCCAAGTTATTCACATAATGAAAACTTATACTTTGTTTCGGTGGAGTTCCCCATTCAAATGCATGTAACAGTGAGAAACGCACTGTCTTGGCGAAAGAAAGAGTTTTTGTACAACTTCATATGAATAGCTGTAACTTTTGATAGAAGACTCGGATACACATGTTTATGGCTTTATCTTATAGAACTCAAGGTTCCCGTGCTGGGAAAACAGGTTTTGCAGCTGTTTGAGCTAAGATTTCCAAGTTATTCACATAATGAAAACTTATACTTTGTTTCGGTGGAGTTCCCCATTCAAATGCATGTAACAGTGAGAAACGCACTGTCTTGGCGAAAGAAAGAGTTTTTGTACAACTTCATATGAATAGCTGTAACTTTTGATAGAAGACTCGGATACACATGTTTATGGCTTTATCTTATAGAACTCAAGGTTCCCGTGCTGGGAAAACAGGTTTTGCAGCTGTTTGAGCTAAGATTTCCAAGTTATTCACATAATGAAAACTTATACTTTGTTTCGGTGGAGTTCCCCATTCAAATGCATGTAACAGTGAGAAACGCACTGTCTTGGCGAAAGAAAGCGTTTTTGTACAACTTCATATAAATAGCTGTAACTTTTGATAGAAGACTCGGATACACATGTTTATGGCTTTATCTTATAGAACTCAAGGTTCCCGTGCTGGGCAAACAGGTTTTGCAGCTTTTTGAGCTAAGATTTCCAAGTTATTCACATAATGAAAACCTATACTTTGTTTCGGTCGAGTTCCCCATTCAAATGCATGTAACAGTGAGAAACGCACTGTCTTGGCGAAAGAAAGCGTTTTTGTACAACTTCATATAAATAGCTGTAACTTTTGATAGAAGACTCGGATACACATGTTTATGGCTTTATCTTATAGAACTCAAGGTTCCCGTGCTGGGAAAACAGGTTTTGCAGCTGTTTGAGCTAAGATTTCCAAGTTATTCACATAATGAAAACTTATACTTTGTTTCGGTGGAGTTCCCCATTCAAATGCATGTAACAGTGAGAAACGCACTGTCTTGGCGAAAGAAAGAGTTTTTGTACAACTTCATATGAATAGCTGTAACTTTTGATAGAAGACTCGGATACACATGTTTATGGCTTTATCTTATAGAACTCAAGGTTCCCGTGCTGGGAAAACAGGTTTTGCAGCTGTTTGAGCTAAGATTTCCAAGTTATTCACATAATGAAAACTTATACTTTGTTTCGGTGGAGTTCCCCATTCAAATGCATGTAACAGTGAGAAACGCACTGTCTTGGCGAAAGAAAGAGTTTTTGTACAACTTCATATGAATAGCTGTAACTTTTGATAGAAGACTCGGATACACATGTTTATGGCTTTATCTTATAGAACTCAAGGTTCCCGTGCTGGGAAAACAGGTTTTGCAGCTGTTTGAGCTAAGATTTCCAAGTTATTCACATAATGAAAACTTATACTTTGTTTCGGTGGAGTTCCCCATTCAAATGCATGTAACAGTGAGAAACGCACTGTCTTGGCGAAAGAAAGCGTTTTTGTACAACTTCATATAAATAGCTGTAACTTTTGATAGAAGACTCGGATACACATGTTTATGGCTTTATCTTATAGAACTCAAGGTCCCCGTGCTGGGAAAACAGGTTTTGCAGCTGTTTGAGCTAAGATTTCCAAGTTATTCACATAATGAAAACTTATACTTTGTTTCGGTGGAGTTCCCCATTCAAATGCATGTAACAGTGAGAAACGCACTGTCTTGGCGAAAGAAAGAGTTTTTGTACAACTTCATATAAATAGCTGTAACTTTTGATAGAAGACTCGGATACACATGTTTATGGCTTTATCTTATAGAACTCAAGGTTCCCGTGCTGGGCAAACAGGTTTTGCAGCTTTTTGAGCTAAGATTTCCAAGTTATTCACATAATGAAAACCTATACTTTGTTTCGGTCGAGTTCCCCATTCAAATGCATGTAACAGTGAGAAACGCACTGTCTTGGCGAAAGAAAGCGTTTTTGTACAACTTCATATAAATAGCTGTAACTTTTGATAGAAGACTCAGACAAATATGTTTATGGCTTTATCTTATAGAACTCAAGGTCTCCGTGCTGGGAAAACAGGTTTTGCAGCTGTTAGATTTGTATTGTTGATTGTCATTTATGCTTAGAAATATTTACTTATATATGCTTAGAGTTTTGTAATTAGTTGTAGATTGGTAGAGGTTTTGATCCTTGATAGTCTGCAAACTTTGTGTGTATTAGACAGCACTTTGGGAGCATGAGAGGTCATACCGTGTCTTATTGTTTTATGGTAGGATTAACGTAGCTACGTCTGTTCTAGTCTAAGTGCTCTTTGTTTAGATGAACTGCAGGACTTCCTCACCGTGTTATCTAGGATGAACCATCTAGGGTGAGGGGGAGGCTACCCTCTTCCTGACCAAGGATGTTTAACCCTTTGATCAGCACACACACACACACACACACACACACACACACACACACACACACACACACACACACACACACACAGGCAAGGTACTCTTTGTTTGTATGTAGACGTCGTATGTTAATGAACCTATGCATATTCATGTAACCTCAATAAAAGGGCAGTGTTACAGGAGGACGGACGAGACCAACTGGAGTCAAGCGGTTGTCCGGTTCTCTCCCGTGCACGAGTAACATGAAGAACTTTGCCTATTTGTGTCTTGCTTAGCAGTGTAATTATATTGTCTTAACGTTCCAGCGAATAGGTTTATGCTACAAACCTAACATTAATTGGTCCTTCGATGCCGGAGCCCTGGAATCGCATTCACCGAGGGGAGGAGAGGCACGCTGAAAGCCTGACGTCAGCCGGGAAGTTCCTGTGGATTCGCGGTCTGTCTTTTCTCCTCGATGAATGACGGTCGGCGGGATTCGGGCTGATATTACACTCTAAGCAACGCCAAGTAAGTTTAAAGAGGCCGACTCTATAACCGTGTCGTTGTGCAGTCTCCGCCACTGTGTGAGGCGTTGAGAAGAGGCCGACTCTATAACCGTGTCGTTGTGCAGTCTCCGCCACTGTGTGAGGCGTTGAGAAGAGGCCGACTCTATAACCGTGTCGTTGTGCAGTCTCCGCCACTGTGTGAGGCGTTGAGAAGTTCGCTACTTTGTGTAGCGATACCCGGGTTCCTTGCTACTTTGTGGAGCAAGAGGTTCCTCGCTACTTTGTGTGGCTAGAGGTGAGTTCTCCGCCGCTTTGTGGGGCGTTGAGAAGTTCCGCGGGGTCCAGATTGTGCTGGACGATAGGCCTATTTTGTGTTGTTTTTGTCGTCGTCGTCGTCGTCGTTGTTGTTGTTGTGTGAGTGTGTGCGGAGCAGAACATGTGGTCTGTGACACCGACTGTTGTTGTTATCATGGGTTTCTAAGCAACCAAGAGTGAGTCGGAGGGAGACAGACGTTTGTGCTGGACTTTGCTCCTGGCAGCACAAAGTATTTATGTAAAAAAGAGAGAGAGCGACGGCTCCACAGCTGCGCGGGTTCACGCGAGCGCGGTCACGCGGGTTTCACGCGGACCTGAGCCGTGCGGTTAATCGCAGGCTTAAAAATGGAAGAGATTAAAATGTTAGAAGTTTTCAGAAAACACACCAGCCTTGAAGAGCGTGTGGAGAAGGCCAGCCCACATCAGCAGCTATGCTCTGGTGGGTGGCTGTCCCCCCACCCCTTGCTGACACAAAACGTTAACTCTTCAGCCTGTGTGCCAGACCATAGACGTAATTGAGGTGGATAGTTGTTAAAAGTCATCTACATTACGCTTGTGATTGCTTAAATTCAGTACGATGACATGTGAGGTGAAGTGATATAGGTAAATATTTAAACTACTGAAGTGCATAGAGGCACTTGACCTGTGTGGAAGACTTTCGTCTTATTATGAGCCATTGTTGAGATATAGAGCACATCTGTGAAAACAACTAATATGCTCAACCCTGTATGAAACATCTAAAAGTACATGATGGAGAAGCTGAGTTGAATATGAAAGTGTAAGACTTTGCCGCTGTGGGCAGAGCAACTACTGTGTGATGTTGCGTTGCAGTTTTTTTTTTTTTTTTCTTCTGAGCTGATGAGCAGGCTACACATTATCAGATCGAGAGCTGTCTGAGAACTACTCTAAGAGAGGGAAACAGCGCTATGATAACTGTGATAACTGGAGTGTGCAACGTTTCCATGAGCAGTTTTCTTGCATCTTGACTTGTGTGTAGAGTGTTCATAACATCAGCATCATGTTTTTGATTATTTGTTTGTTGGGTTGAAAAATAGTTAAATAAACTGGTGATCATATTTACGGATCACCATGGCACATATCATCAGCCATGTGATTTATTTTTGCAGATGACAAAGTGAGTGTGAATGTGTCTGACATCACAGTGTTTTTGTGCACTGTGCAAGAGTAATTGCCTTTGATTGTGAGTGACAGCGGTGATTTTGCAGGTCACCAGCTATTGTAAATAAAAAAATAAAAAAAAAGAGTGAATAAGAGGGAGAATTTATATTGTAGAAAAAAATAATCATAGGAAAAAGGTTTTGTGTTGATCAACCAAAAAAAAAAAAAAAAAAACAACTATAATTTCATTTTCTGCTTTTAAGAAAGGACCGTTCACAAAAACACAGAGCGAGAGAGAGAGAGAGATATGTGTTGATTAAGCAGTGATGATAATAATGAAATGTCTTAGTTGTCACTTTCAGGTGAAAAGCAGACCTGAATCAATTTTCCACATGCAGCGGTCGGAAGAAAGTTATAGTTTAACATCATTGGAAACATGCAGGCCAAGTTTCTGGCTGACTTATTTACAGTGCCATGTGTTTCTCAACCTCACAAGCGAGCTCACTCCTCCCTGAAGATAAGGAATGCAGCTCCATGATAAAGAGACAGCAGCAAGTCCTGAGCACAAAAAGTCCCAGCAAAGCAGCAGCAATGTGGATAAACAGCAGCAGAAGAAAGCAAACCCATCTTCCTGTCTGATTGGATGACTTCCACGGAGGGGCGAGCAAGATGGCGGTGGCAGCATGTTGAAATGCTCAAAAAGGACTGAGTGACTCGGGCAAGCCACATGCAGCTAGCATGCTGGCTAGCGACATGAAAGAAATGGACCCTTCATGATGCGTTCAACGTGCCAGCGCTGTGGTGGGAAAGGCTCCATCATAAACACGCCCTGCGCCCTGCGCCGAGGTTCAGGCCAAGAAGAAGAAGACGATGACTTCCAAGCCCAAGAAGGTCAGCCTCAGCGTGGGCGAGCTGATTGTGAAAGCCGTGGCCGCTTCCAAGGAGCGCAACGGCCTGTCCGTGGCCGCCCTCAAGAAGGCTCTGGCTGCCGGAGGCTACGATGTGGACAAGAACAAGGCCCGTGTCAAGACCGCCATCAAGAGTCTGGTGGCGAAGGGCACTCTGGTGCAGACCAAGGGCACCGGGGCCTCCGGATCCTTCAAGATGAACAGGGTTACTGAGACCAAAGCTAAGACGCCCGCCGCGGCCAAAGCCAAGAAACCGGCAGCAGCTGCTGAGAAGTCGCCCAGGAAGGCAGCAGCAGCAGCACTTCAGCCACTAGCACGAAGTCAACCGCATCAGAGGACAATAGTGAGAGTGGCTGTGACTTCACTGTGCATGTGAAGAAAACGTTTGAGGAGAACTGAACAGTTGGAGTTTGACATTTGCCACCTGTGGAGTAAAATGGCAAGAAGAGACAGTGGGACACAGGACAAAGCTGAAGGAGAACTGCCGGCTGTTGGACTGTTGAAGTGGGAGAGGACAACAGAGTGAGAAGACTAGGTGAGAACACATAGGAATTATTTAATGTGGGAAATCAAAATTTGGGTTAGCAAACCTGGGGAAAAGAAAACTGACTGCTTAAGTTGGAAAATTGAGACGGAGTCTGAAACATTGCGAAAATAGAAACATATACAAAATCACACACACACAAGCAGAACATGCATTAACCCTACTAACAATTCCAAACACAAAATGACTCATGAAGACTCATAGCACATTAGTTAAGAAATGATTAAATAATAGCAGAGAAGTGTGTAGGAAAGGCAGCTTTAAGAACATGCTCTGCTGGAGATGCAGCTCCACAGACATGCATTAGACCTGCCTAATAACACAAACACATGTAATGAAAATTAGCTTGTTATCTTTCATCAGTGTTAAAATAGTGTCAATTTAGCAGACACTTGTTATCAAATGCTGAATTTATCCTAAAGAAAAAAAATTGACTCTCCAAGTTGCAGGACAACAATTTAACTTTTGTGAGAAAAAAGATCCTGGTTTGACCAACCAGTGATCAGACAATAAATTTAGTTGTTAAAATGGTAAATTGGGAGAAGCTTCCTGCTTGATTGAGGCAGCACATGTAATTTACTGTATGAGGGAAATTGTCTTTTGTGATACTATTTTGAACATGCTTTTCTGTCGTCCTGTCAACTTGGTGGGTTAATAGCTGATATGCAAATTAGTTGATTGGTTTTAGATTAATGAAAGGTGACTGAATTCTAGTATGAGTGAATGAGATGTGTTGGAGTTGTTGTGTGTTGAGTAGAGACTCTAAAACACTGAGTTTCCTGCTTTGATGTGCGAGTGAATCCTGTATTTAGATACACAACTCTGAATACGTCAGAACAGACTGTTTTGTGAAGTGCATGACAGCATGTCACATGTTTTATGATGAAGGGAAAAGGAAAATTGAATAGAATAGATCTGTGGCCTAAATGAGTGAAGAGCACAGACCTGGTAATTAAACTCATAGCTAATAAGACATTAGGATTATGTTGTGTGTTGTGCAGCTGATGGTTGATTTGGAGTGAATCTAGCTGATGATTTTTCTTTTGTTGTGAAGTTGAGCCTGCCGATTAGTATGATGGTATGATGAACCATGCTAATGGTATGATTTACCCTCCTGAGATGAGGAGCTTGTGTCATGACTTAACAAGGCCTTTTTATTTTGATACTTTCACAGTGCACTGAAAGTTTTGTTTGATAATCTCTGTTCTTTAAGCAGATCTGCACGTCGGGAATTAAAAGCGCTACACGTCGTCGAGAAAATTGTGCCAAGTGAGTTCTCCACATTTAAATGGACTCTGGAGAAAGCCACTTATTTGGGACAATTATTAAATGACAGTCCCAGTCCAAAAGGATTCAGCGATGTAATCCAAACTAAAGTTCTTCTTTTTCTTTTTGAAATGACGTCATTTTGCTGAGAGTGGAAACTAAATGCGACGATAGGTTCCACTATCAGCAAAGAAAGAAAGAATGAATGCATGAATGAGTGAGTGAAAGGAAAACAAACTGACTGACTGGTAAAAGCTGACAAAAGCTGACAAGACTTTACTGATGTAACACGACTGTGTGAAGTTGACCCCCGCCTGGCAGGGGTGCAGATGAGTCTGTGTGTGCTTCCCTTTACAGGAGCAGAAAGATGACAGCAACACTCGAGGTTGCGTGATGATTTAACATTTTAAATGCCATTTTCTGTGTCTGTGAATTTACTATGTGTGCGTCATTCACTAGCTTGTGTGCTCACAGAGATATCTGTGACAAAGTATGCATACGCCTGCGCAAGCGCTAACATTTGCATTTTCGTTTTTACAGCATTATGGTTCTTCATGTGTTTGATCATGTGATTTATAGGAATACTGGCTAATGTTTCTCTACTACGAGATTTCTGGGTTTATGTGTGAAGAAAACTGTAGTTACAGGCATATGTTGATGGAGAAATTAATATAGTTTGAGACATACTGTGATGAGACCAGTGTTACTGTTTCCACAGCGAGTGTTAACTTAATGGTGTTTTATGGCACCTCTAGAATCCGTTGACCTGTGTCTGACCTCCGTCTGACCACAGTCAATGTGTATTGCTAATGTTTGTTTCTTTGAGAATGCTGTGGTAGATTCAGCTGAAGCGGACAAGTGACATGGGTAAAACAAATAAGAAATTACGGTATTTATGGAATAGTTTATTATGGGCTCATTTGCTGGCCACTTTTGAACCCATAATAATAATATATGAGTGGAGTGACTTTGCTTAAGAGAAGTCACTGATTACATTAATGTTAACAGAGTACATGGGATAATCCATGTCTGAGGTGAATTAGGGTAATAGTTGTAGTTACTGATTTGAGAAAACCTGCACATGACACTTGTCTTGCTGATGTTGAATGCTTATTACTCTTATGATACAATTGTTTACAGGTATGAAGTTTGATTTCACTTCCAGATTTTGCTTTCCAGGCCGTGATGGTGTGTATGCAGGCTCCTGGGAGAGCCAGGTGTTAAGCAAACTTAATATGCAACACACGCTAACATCTTTTATTGCAGGGTTACGGAGCTACTCCAGAGGAGATGCCCTGATGTTGCCTGGGACATGATCTAGCTAATCTTTTTCTTTAAGACAGGGATCCAGGTTTGGTGAGTTGACGCATGGGAATGTCCATGCGTCAAGAGGTGGAGTGCAAGGATTAACATTAAACAATGTTTACTATTATTGTTGCAGTGATTTGTGTGATTAGCCGTTTTATTTACAAATATTAAACCTATGCAAGTGGTGCATCCATGTTCAGATGAGGCTTTGATGGCCTATAAGTGAAGTTCACTGAACTAAAGAATGTGGTTTGATGATTGTTGACATGCTCTCCAAATAGAAGTTTTTCTTCTTAGCAAGGAAATACAGGTGCAGCAGTAATCTCCTGAGAAATCTTCAGAGGCCCAGTGAGAAGCGTGAACCATTCCAGGCATAGCCGACAGCCAGGCAGTGGTTGAGGTCAAAGGTCAAGCTGGTTGGGGCCCATCATGAGATCAGACCTTGGAGCCACAGCAAGGACCATGAAACTGCCTGCAAAATAGAGGAGAGGGTCGTCCACAAGATGGGAGCTGAGGCCAGGAGAGAGGCTTCAGGAGGATCAGAGATCATCTTCAGCACAGCAGACATCACACAGAGAGCTGTGCTACTGAGCTTCCAGGAGATTTTAAATAAAATGAAAGATTCAATATTGACGCTGAGGAAGACAACTAAGGTGTACGACGTGCTCTGCCTTAAACCTGCAGCAGCGTTGGAACATGAAAACTCGTGGGATGAGGGGAGCGTGCCAAGCTCCATCGACAGCGCAGAAGGAGTTCGGGGATGACATCATGATTCTATGAAAGCACAGGAACCAGAAGCTATGGTGGTGATGACAGCAGTTTCCTATGAACATCACCTAATGCTGTGCCACTATACTGTGCATACGATGACACTCTGAAGGCTGCTGGGATCATAACAGCAGTAAGACAACTGAACCCTGCACCCTTTCCACAGAGGTGTTTCTCTGCAGAGCGTGGACAATTAAGGAGTCATAAATATCCCCCTCACAAGACGAAGGTCTGAAGTCAGGTGATGGGGGCTGGTAAGAGGCCATAAAACTAGAGTGCTGAGAGGTCTGCAGCTTGGAAATAGCTGAGACCCATGTTGACGAACAACAAAACCAACTGGTATGTTTGAATGTCTATTCTACATACATTTGGACTCTGGTCCTATGGACAGTGATGGAAACAACTGGAAGAGACATTCATGACGCCCTGCAGAGCTTAAACCACTCTGCAGAGAGACATGTGATGTGCACACCCGGAGGAAGCACCACCAAGCTGAGATGTTTTTGAAAATGTTACTTTTTTAGTTTCACTATTAAATTAACAATTTCTTTGGTTGCTCGTAAGATGTAGTTTGCCATGAGATGAGCTCAATGAATGGGGTAACTGCTAATACATTTATTAAACTGTGTACCTTTTCAGTAATTTAGGGTGATTTGACATATGCTGAGTATAAAAAGGTTTGCATTGAAACTGTCAGACATGAGGTATTCATACCTGGGAACTTTTTAAGCATAAAGGTCAAAAAGGGGGGAAATGTTAGATTTGTATTGTTGATTGTCATTTATGCTTAGAAATATTTACTTATATATGCTTAGAGTTTTGTAATTAGTTGTAGATTGGTAGAGGTTTTGATCCTTGATAGTCTGCAAACTTTGTGTGTATTAGACAGCACTTTGGGAGCATGAGAGGTCATACCGTGTCTTATTGTTTTATGGTAGGATTAACGTAGCTACGTCTGTTCTAGTCTAAGTGCTCTTTGTTTAGATGAACTGCAGGACTTCCTCACCGTGTTATCTAGGATGAACCATCTAGGGTGAGGGGGAGGCTACCCTCTTCCTGACCAAGGATGTTTAACCCTTTGATCAGCAACACACACACACACACACACACACACACACACACACACACACACACACACACACACACACACACAGGCAAGGTACTCTTTGTTTGTATGTAGACGTCGTATGTTAATGAACCTATGCATATTCATGTAACCTCAATAAAAGGGCAGTGTTACAGGAGGACGGACGAGACCAACTGGAGTCAAGCGGTTGTCCGGTTCTCTCCCGTGCACGAGTAACATGAAGAACTTTGCCTATTTGTGTCTTGCTTAGCAGTGTAATTATATTGTCTTAACGTTCCAGCGAATAGGTTTATGCTACAAACCTAACAGCAGCTGTTTGAGCTAAGATTTCCAAGTTATTCACATAATGAAAACCTATACTTTGTTTCGGTCGAGTTCCCCATTCAAATGCATGTAACAGTGAGAAATGCACTGTCTTGGCGAAAGAAAGCGTTTTTGTACAACTTCATATAAATAGCTGTAACTTTTGATAGAAGACTCGGATACACATGTTTATGGCTTTATCTTATAGAACTCAAGGTTCCCGTGCTGGGAAAACAGGTTTTGCAGCTGTTTGAGCTAAGATTTCCAAGTTATTCACATAATGAAAACTTATACTTTGTTTCGGTCGAGTTCCCATGTTTATGGCTTTATCTTATAGAACTCAAGGTTCCCGTGCTGGGAAAACAGGTTTTGCAGCTGTTTGAGCTAAGATTTCCAAGTTATTCACATAATGAAAACCTATACTTTGTTTCGGTGGAGTTCCCCATTCAAATGCATGTAACAGTGAGAAACGCACTGTCTTGGCGAAAGAAAGAGTTTTTGTACAACTTCATATAAATAGCTGTAACTTTTGATAGAAGACTCGGATACACATGTTTATGGCTTTATCTTATAGAACTCAAGGTTCCCGTGCTGGGCAAACAGGTTTTGCAGCTTTTTGAGCTAAGATTTCCAAGTTATTCACATAATGAAAACCTATACTTTGTTTCGGTCGAGTTCCCCATTCAAATGCATGTAACAGTGAGAAACGCACTGTCTTGGCGAAAGAAAGCGTTTTTGTACAACTTCATATAAATAGCTGTAACTTTTGATAGAAGACTCGGATACACATGTTTATGGCTTTATCTTATAGAACTCAAGGTTCCCGTGCTGGGAAAACAGGTTTTGCAGCTGTTTGAGCTAAGATTTCCAAGTTATTCACATAATGAAAACCTATACTTTGTTTCGGTCGAGTTCCCCATTCAAATGCATGTAACAGTGAGAAACGCACTGTCTTGGCGAAAGAAAGCGTTTTTGTACAACTTCATATAAATAGCTGTAACTTTTGATAGAAGACTCGGATACACATGTTTATGGCTTTATCTTATAGAACTCAAGGTTCCCGTGCTGGGAAAACAGGTTTTGCAGCTGTTTGAGCTAAGATTTCCAAGTTATTCACATAATGAAAACTTATACTTTGTTTCGGTGGAGTTCCCCATTCAAATGCATGTAACAGTGAGAAACGCACTGTCTTGGCGAAAGAAAGAGTTTTTGTACAACTTCATATAAATAGCTGTAACTTTTGATAGAAGACTCGGATACACATGTTTATGGCTTTATCTTATAGAACTCAAGGTTCCCGTGCTGGGCAAACAGGTTTTGCAGCTTTTTGAGCTAAGATTTCCAAGTTATTCACATAATGAAAACCTATACTTTGTTTCGGTCGAGTTCCCCATTCAAATGCATGTAACAGAAAATGCATGTAACAGTGAGAAACGCACTGTCTTGGCGAAAGAAAGCGTTTTTGTACAACTTCATATAAATAGCTGTAACTTTTGATAGAAGACTCGGATACACATGTTTATGGCTTTATCTTATAGAACTCAAGGTTCCCGTGCTGGGCAAACAGGTTTTGCAGCTGTTTGAGCTAAGATTTCCAAGTTATTCACATAATGAAAACTTATACTTTGTTTCGGTCGAGTTCCCCATTCAAATGCATGTAACAGTGAGAAACGCACTGTCTTGGCGAAAGAAAGCGTTTTTGTACAACTTCATATAAATAGCTGTAACTTTTGATAGAAGACTCAGACAAATATGTTTATGGCTTTATCTTATAGAACTCAAGGTCTCCGTGCTGGGAAAACAGGTTTTGCAGCTGTTTGAGCTAAGATTTCCAAGTTATTCACATAATGAAAACCTATACTTTGTTTCGGTCGAGTTCCCCATTCAAATGCATGTAACAGTGAGAAATGCACTGTCTTGGCGAAAGAAAGCGTTTTTGTACAACTTCATATAAATAGCTGTAACTTTTGATAGAAGACTCGGATACACATGTTTATGGCTTTATCTTATAGAACTCAAGGTTCCCGTGCTGGGAAAACAGGTTTTGCAGCTGTTTGAGCTAAGATTTCCAAGTTATTCACATAATGAAAACCTATACTTTGTTTCGGTCGAGTTCCCCATTCAAATGCATGTAACAGTGAGAAATGCACTGTCTTGGCGAAAGAAAGCGTTTTTGTACAACTTCATATAAATAGCTGTAACTTTTGATAGAAGACTCGGATACACATGTTTATGGCTTTATCTTATAGAACTCAAGGTTCCCGTGCTGGGAAAACAGGTTTTGCAGCTGTTTGAGCTAAGATTTCCAAGTTATTCACATAATGAAAACCTATACTTTGTTTCGGTCGAGTTCCCCATTCAAATGCATGTAACAGTGAGAAACGCACTGTCTTGGCGAAAGAAAGCGTTTTTGTACAACTTCATATAAATAGCTGTAACTTTTGATAGAAGACTCGGATACACATGTTTATGGCTTTATCTTATAGAACTCAAGGTCTCCGTGCTGGGAAAACAGGTTTTGCAGCTGTTTGAGCTAAGATTTCCAAGTTATTCACATAATGAAAACTTATACTTTGTTTCGGTCGAGTTCCCATGTTTATGGCTTTATCTTATAGAACTCAAGGTTCCCGTGCTGGGAAAACAGGTTTTGCAGCTGTTTGAGCTAAGATTTCCAAGTTATTCACATAATGAAAACTTATACTTTGTTTTGGTGGAGTTCCCATGTTTATGGCTTTATCTTATAGAACTCAAGGTTCCCGTGCTGGGAAAACAGGTTTTGCAGCTGTTTGAGCTAAGATTTCCAAGTTATTCACATAATGAAAACCTATACTTTGTTTCGGTCGAGTTCCCCATTCAAATGCATGTAACAGTGAGAAACGCACTGTCTTGGCGAAAGAAAGCGTTTTTGTACAACTTCATATAAATAGCTGTAACTTTTGATAGAAGACTCAGACAAACATGTTTATGGCTTTATCTTATAGAACTCAAGGTCCCCGTGCTGGGAAAACAGGTTTTGCAGCTGTTTGAGCTAAGATTTCCAAGTTATTCACATAATGAAAACTTATACTTTGTTTCGGTCGAGTTCCCCATTCAAATGCATGTAACAGTGAGAAACGCACTGTCTTGGCGAAAGAAAGCTATTTTGTACAACTTCATATGAATAGCTGTAACTTTTGATAGAAGACTCGGATACACATGTTTATGGCCTTATCTTATAGAACTCAAGGTCTCCGTGCTGGGAAAACAGGTTTTGCAGCTGTTTGAGCTAAGATTTCCAAGTTATTCACATAATGAAAACTTATACTTTGTTTCGGTGGAGTTCCCCATTCAAATGCATGTAACAGTGAGAAACACACTGTCTTGGCGAAAGAAAGCGTTTTTGTACAACTTCATATAAATAGCTGTAACTTTTGATAGAAGACTCGGATACACATGTTTATGGCTTTATCTTATAGAACTCAAGGTCCCCGTGCTGGGAAAACAGGTTTTGCAGCTATTTGAGCTAAGATTTCCAAGTTATTCACATAATGAAAACTTATACTTTGTTTCGGTCGAGTTCCCCATTCAAATGCATGTAACAGTGAGAAACGCACTGTCTTGGCGAAAGAAAGCGTTTTTGTACAACTTCATATAAATAGCTGTAACTTTTGATAGAAGACTCGGATACACATGTTTATGGCTTTATCTTATAGAACTCAAGGTTCCCGTGCTGGGCAAACAGGTTTTGCAGCTGTTTGAGCTAAGATTTCCAAGTTATTCACATAATGAAAACTTATACTTTGTTTCGGTCGAGTTCCCATGTTTATGGCTTTATCTTATAGAACTCAAGGTTCCCGTGCTGGGAAAACAGGTTTTGCAGCTGTTTGAGCTAAGATTTCCAAGTTATTCACATAATGAAAACTTATACTTTGTTTCGGTGGAGTTCCCCATTCAAATGCATGTAACAGTGAGAAACGCACTGTCTTGGCGAAAGAAAGAGTTTTTGTACAACTTCATATGAATAGCTGTAACTTTTGATAGAAGACTCGGATACACATGTTTATGGCTTTATCTTATAGAACTCAAGGTTCCCGTGCTGGGAAAACAGGTTTTGCAGCTGTTTGAGCTAAGATTTCCAAGTTATTCACATAATGAAAACTTATACTTTGTTTCGGTCGAGTTCCCCATTCAAATGCATGTAACAGTGAGAAACGCACTGTCTTGGCGAAAGAAAGCGTTTTTGTACAACTTCATATAAATAGCTGTAACTTTTGATAGAAGACTCGGATACACATGTTTATGGCTTTATCTTATAGAACTCAAGGTCCCCGTGCTGGGAAAACAGGTTTTGCAGCTGTTTGAGCTAAGATTTCCAAGTTATTCACATAATGAAAACTTATACTTTGTTTCGGTGGAGTTCCCCATTCAAATGCATGTAACAGTGAGAAACGCACTGTCTTGGCGAAAGAAAGAGTTTTTGTACAACTTCATATAAATAGCTGTAACTTTTGATAGAAGACTCGGATACACATGTTTATGGCTTTATCTTATAGAACTCAAGGTTCCCGTGCTGGGCAAACAGGTTTTGCAGCTTTTTGAGCTAAGATTTCCAAGTTATTCACATAATGAAAACCTATACTTTGTTTCGGTCGAGTTCCCCATTCAAATGCATGTAACAGTGAGAAACGCACTGTCTTGGCGAAAGAAAGCGTTTTTGTACAACTTCATATAAATAGCTGTAACTTTTGATAGAAGACTCAGACAAATATGTTTATGGCTTTATCTTATAGAACTCAAGGTCTCCGTGCTGGGAAAACAGGTTTTGCAGCTGTTTGAGCTAAGATTTCCAAGTTATTCACATAATGAAAACCTATACTTTGTTTCGGTCGGGTTCCCCATTCAAATGCATGTAACAGTGAGAAACGCACTGTCTTGGCGAAAGAAAGAGTTTTTGTACAACTTCATATGAATAGCTGTAACTTTTGATAGAAGACTCGGATACACATGTTTATGGCTTTATCTTATAGAACTCAAGGTTCCCGTGCTGGGAAAACAGGTTTTGCAGCTGTTTGAGCTAAGATTTCCAAGTTATTCACATAATGAAAACCTATACTTTGTTTCGGTCGAGTTCCCCATTCAAATGCATGTAACAGTGAGAAATGCACTGTCTTGGCGAAAGAAAGCGTTTTTGTACAACTTCATATAAATAGCTGTAACTTTTGATAGAAGACTCGGATACACATGTTTATGGCTTTATCTTATAGAACTCAAGGTTCCCGTGCTGGGAAAACAGGTTTTGCAGCTGTTTGAGCTAAGATTTCCAAGTTATTCACATAATGAAAACCTATACTTTGTTTCGGTCGAGTTCCCCATTCAAATGCATGTAACAGTGAGAAACGCACTGTCTTGGCGAAAGAAAGCGTTTTTGTACAACTTCATATAAATAGCTGTAACTTTTGATAGAAGACTCGGATACACATGTTTATGGCTTTATCTTATAGAACTCAAGGTTCCCGTGCTGGGAAAACAGGTTTTGCAGCTGTTTGAGCTAAGATTTCCAAGTTATTCACATAATGAAAACTTATACTTTGTTTCGGTCGAGTTCCCATGTTTATGGCTTTATCTTATAGAACTCAAGGTTCCCGTGCTGGGAAAACAGGTTTTGCAGCTGTTTGAGCTAAGATTTCCAAGTTATTCACATAATGAAAACTTATACTTTGTTTCGGTCGAGTTCCCCATTCAAATGCATGTAACAGTGAGAAACGCACTGTCTTGGCGAAAGAAAGAGTTTTTGTACAACTTCATATGAATAGCTGTAACTTTTGATAGAAGACTCGGATACACATGTTTATGGCTTTATCTTATAGAACTCAAGGTTCCCGTGCTGGGAAAACAGGTTTTGCAGCTGTTTGAGCTAAGATTTCCAAGTTATTCACATAATGAAAACTTATACTTTGTTTCGGTCGAGTTCCCCATTCAAATGCATGTAACAGTGAGAAACGCACTGTCTTGGCGAAAGAAAGCGTTTTTGTACAACTTCATATAAATAGCTGTAACTTTTGATAGAAGACTCGGATACACATGTTTATGGCTTTATCTTATAGAACTCAAGGTTCCCGTGCTGGGAAAACAGGTTTTGCAGCTGTTTGAGCTAAGATTTCCAAGTTATTCACATAATGAAAACTTATACTTTGTTTCGGTGCAGTTCCCCATTCAAATGCATGTAACAGTGAGAAACGCACTGTCTTGGCGAAAGAAAGAGTTTTTGTACAACTTCATATGAATAGCTGTAACTTTTGATAGAAGACTCAGACAAACATGTTTATGGCTTTATCTTATAGAACTCAAGGTCTCCGTGCTGGGCAAACAGGTTTTGCAGCTGTTTGAGCTAAGATTTCCAAGTTATTCACATAATGAAAACCTATACTTTGTTTCGGTCGAGTTCCCCATTCAAATGCATGTAACAGTGAGAAACGCACTGTCTTGGCGAAAGAAAGCGTTTTTGTACAACTTCATATAAATAGCTGTAACTTTTGATAGAAGACTCGGATACACATGTTTATGGCTTTATCTTATAGAACTCAAGGTTCCCGTGCTGGGCAAACAGGTTTTGCAGCTGTTTGAGCTAAGATTTCCAAGTTATTCACATAATGAAAACCTATACTTTGTTTCGGTCGAGTTCCCCATTCAAATGCATGTAACAGTGAGAAACGCACTGTCTTGGCGAAAGAAAGCGTTTTTGTACAACTTCATATAAATAGCTGTAACTTTTGATAGAAGACTCAGACAAATATGTTTATGGCTTTATCTTATAGAACTCAAGGTCTCCGTGCTGGGAAAACAGGTTTTGCAGCTGTTTGAGCTAAGATTTCCAAGTTATTCACATAATGAAAACTTATACTTTGTTTCGGTCGAGTTCCCTATTCAAATGCATGTAACAGTGAGAAACGCACTGTCTTGGCGAAAGAAAGCTATTTTGTACAACTTCATATGAATAGCTGTAACTTTTGATAGAAGACTCGGATACACATGTTTATGGCCTTATCTTATAGAACTCAAGGTCTCCGTGCTGGGAAAACAGGTTTTGCAGCTGTTTGAGCTAAGATTTCCAAGTTATTCACATAATGAAAACCTATACTTTGTTTCGGTCGAGTTCCCCATTCAAATGCATGTAACAGTGAGAAACGCACTGTCTTGGCGAAAGAAAGCGTTTTTGTACAACTTCATATAAATAGCTGTAACTTTTGATAGAAGACTTGGATACACATGTTTATGGCTTTATCTTATAGAACTCAAGGTCTCCGTGCTGGGAAAACAGGTTTTGCAGCTGTTTGAGCTAAGATTTCCAAGTTATTCACATAATGAAAACTTATACTTTGTTTCGGTCGAGTTCCCCATTCAAATGCATGTAACAGTGAGAAACGCACTGTCTTGGCGAAAGAAAGCTATTTTGTACAACTTCATATGAATAGCTGTAACTTTTGATAGAAGACTCGGATACACATGTTTATGGCCTTATCTTATAGAACTCAAGGTCTCCGTGCTGGGAAAACAGGTTTTGCAGCTGTTTGAGCTAAGATTTCCAAGTTATTCACATAATGAAAACTTATACTTTGTTTCGGTGGAGTTCCCCATTCAAATGCATGTAACAGTGAGAAACGCACTGTCTTGGCGAAAGAAAGCGTTTTTGTACAACTTCATATAAATAGCTGTAACTTTTGATAGAAGACTCGGATACACATGTTTATGGCTTTATCTTATAGAACTCAAGGTCTCCGTGCTGGGAAAACAGGTTTTGCAGCTGTTTGAGCTAAGATTTCCAAGTTATTCACATAATGAAAACTTATACTTTGTTTCGGTCGAGTTCCCATGTTTATGGCTTTATCTTATAGAACTCAAGGTTCCCGTGCTGGGAAAAAAGGTTTTGCAGCTGTTTGAGCTAAGATTTCCAAGTTATTCACATAATGAAAACTTATACTTTGTTTCGGTGGAGTTCCCCATTCAAATGAATGTAACAGTGAGAAACGCACTGTCTTGGCGAAAGAAAGAGTTTTTGTACAACTTCATATGACTAGCTGTAACTTTTGATAGAAGACTCGGATACACATGTTTATGGCTTTATCTTATAGAACTCAAGGTTCCCGTGCTGGGCAAACAGGTTTTGCAGCTGTTTGAGCTAAGATTTCCAAGTTATTCACATAATGAAAACCTATACTTTGTTTCGGTCGAGTTCCCCATTCAAATGCATGTAACAGTGAGAAACGCACTGTCTTGGCGAAAGAAAGCGTTTTTGTACAACTTCATATAAATAGCTGTAACTTTTGATAGAAGACTCAGACAAATATGTTTATGGCTTTATCTTATAGAACTCAAGGTCTCCGTGCTGGGAAAACAGGTTTTGCAGCTGTTTGAGCTAAGATTTCCAAGTTATTCACATAATGAAAACTTATACTTTGTTTCGGTCGGGTTCCCCATTCAAATGCATGTAACAGTGAGAAACGCACTGTCTTGGCGAAAGAAAGCGTTTTTGTACAACTTCATATAAATAGCTGTAACTTTTGATAGAAGACTCGGATACACATGTTTATGGCTTTATCTTATAGAACTCAAGGTTCCCGTGCTGGGAAAACAGGTTTTGCAGCTGTTTGAGCTAAGATTTCCAAGTTATTCACATAATGAAAACTTATACTTTGTTTCGGTCGAGTTCCCCATTCAAATGCATGTAACAGTGAGAAACGCACTGTCTTGGCGAAAGAAAGAGTTTTTGTACAACTTCATATGAATAGCTGTAACTTTTGATAGAAGACTCAGACAAACATGTTTATGGCTTTATCTTATAGAACTCAAGGTCTCCGTGCTGGGCAAACAGGTTTTGCAGCTGTTTGAGCTAAGTTTTCCAAGTTATTCACATAATGAAAACCTATACTTTGTTTCGGTCGAGTTCCCCATTCAAATGCATGTAACAGTGAGAAACGCACTGTCTTGGCGAAAGAAAGCGTTTTTGTACAACTTCATATAAATAGCTGTAACTTTTGATAGAAGACTCGGATACACATGTTTATGGCTTTATCTTATAGAACTCAAGGTTCCCGTGCTGGGCAAACAGGTTTTGCAGCTGTTTGAGCTAAGATTTCCAAGTTATTCACATAATGAAAACCTATACTTTGTTTCGGTCGAGTTCCCCATTCAAATGCATGTAACAGTGAGAAACGCACTGTCTTGGCGAAAGAAAGCGTTTTTGTACAACTTCATATAAATAGCTGTAACTTTTGATAGAAGACTCGGATACACATGTTTATGGCTTTATCTTATAGAACTCAAGGTCTCCGTGCTGGGAAAACAGGTGTTGCAGCTGTTTGAGCTAAGATTTCCAAGTTATTCACATAATGAAAACGTATACTTTGTTTTGGTCGAGTTCCCCATTCAAATGCATGTAACAGTGAGAAACGCACTGTCTTGGCGAAAGAAAGCGTTTTTGTACAACTTCATAGAAATAGCTGTAACTTTTGATAGAAGACTCAGACAAACATGTTTATGGCTTTATCTTATAGAACTCAAGGTCTCCGTGCTGGGAAAACAGGTTTTGCAGCTGTTTGAGCTAAGATTTCCAAGTTATTCACATAATGAAAACGTATACTTTGTTTTGGTCGAGTTCCCCATTCAAATGCATGTAACAGTGAGAAACGCACTGTCTTGGCGAAAGAAAGCGTTTTTGTACAACTTCATAGAAATAGCTGTAACTTTTGATAGAAGACTCAGACAAACATGTTTATGGCCTTATATTATAGAACTCAAGGTTCCCGTGCTGGGAAAACAGGTTTTGTAGCTGTTTGAGCTAAGATTTCCAAGTTATTCACATAATGAAAACTTATACTTTGTTTCGGTCGAGTTCCCATGTTTATGGCTTTATCTTATAGAACTCAAGGTTCCTGTGCTGGGAAAACAGGTTTTGCAGCTGTTTGAGCTAAGATTTCCAAGTTATTCACATAATGAAAACGTATACTTTGTTTTGGTCGAGTTCCCCATTCAAATGCATGTAACAGTGAGAAACGCACTGTCTTGGCGAAAGAAAGCGTTTTTGTACAACTTCATAGAAATAGCTGTAACTTTTGATAGAAGACTCAGACAAACATGTTTATGGCCTTATATTATAGAACTCAAGGTTCCCGTGCTGGGAAAACAGGTTTTGTAGCTGTTTGAGCTAAGATTTCCAAGTTATTCACATAATGAAAACTTATACTTTGTTTCGGTCGAGTTCCCATGTTTATGGCTTTATCTTATAGAACTCAAGGTTCCTGTGCTGGGAAAACAGGTTTTGCAGCTGTTTGAGCTAAGATTTCCAAGTTATTCACATAATGAAAACTTATACTTTGTTTTGGTGGAGTTCCCCATTCAAATGCATGTAACAGTGAGAAACGCACTGTCTTGGCGAAAGAAAGCGTTTTTGTACAACTTCATAGAAATAGCTGTAACTTTTGATAGAAGACTCAGACAAACATGTTTATGGCTTTGTCTTATAGAACTCAAGGTCTCCGTGCTGGGAAAACAGGTTTTGCAGCTGTTTGAGCTAAGATTTCCAAGTTATTCACATAATGAAAACCTATACTTTGTTTCGGTCGAGTTCCCCATTCAAATGCATGTAACAGTGAGAAATGCACTGTCTTGGCGAAAGAAAGCGTTTTTGTACAACTTCATATAAATAGCTGTAACTTTTGATAGAAGACTCAGACAAACATGTTTATGGCTTTGTCTTATAGAACTCAAGGTCTCCGTGCTGGGAAAACAGGTTTTGCAGCTGTTTGAGCTAAGATTTCCAAGTTATTCACATAATGAAAACTTATACTTTGTTTCGGTCGAGTTCCCCATTCAAATGCATGTAACAGTGAGAAACGCACTGTCTTGGCGAAAGAAAGCGTTTTTGTACAACTTCATATGAATAGCTGTAACTTTTGATAGAAGACTCGGATACACATGTTTATGGCTTTATCTTATAGAACTCAAGGTTCCCGTGCTGGGAAAACAGGTTTTGCAGCTGTTTGAGCTAAGATTTCCAAGTTATTCACATAATGAAAACTTATACTTTGTTTCGGTCGAGTTCCCCATTCAAATGCATGTAACAGTGAGAAACGCACTGTCTTGGCGAAAGAAAGCGTTTTTGTACAACTTCATAGAAATAGCTGTAACTTTTGATAGAAGACTCAGACAAACATGTTTATGGCTTTATCTTATAGAACTCAAGGTTTCCGTGCTGGGAAAACAGGTTTTGCAGCTGTTTGAGCTAAGATTTCCAAGTTATTCACATAATGAAAACCTATACTTTGTTTCGGTCGAGTTCCCCATTCAAATGCATGTAACAGTGAGAAACGCACTGTCTTGGCGAAAGAAAGCGTTTTTGTACAACTTCATAGAAATAGCTGTAACTTTTGATAGAAGACTCAGACAAACATGTTTATGGCCTTATATTATAGAACTCAAGGTCTCCGTGCTGGGAAAACAGGTTTTGCAGCTGTTTGAGCTAAGATTTCCAAGTTATTCACATAATGAAAACCTATACTTTGTTTCGGTCGAGTTCCCCATTCAAATGCATGTAACAGTGAGAAACGCACTGTCTTGGCGAAAGAAAGCGTTTTTGTACAACTTCATAGAAATAGCTGTAACTTTTGATAGAAGACTCAGACAAACATGTTTATGGCTTTATCTTATAGAACTCAAGGTCTCCGTGCTGGGAAAACAGGTTTTGCAGCTGTTTGAGCTAAGATTTCCAAGTTATTCACATAATGAAAACTTATACTTTGTTTCGGTCGAGTTCCCCATTCAAATGCATGTAACAGTGAGAAACGCACTGTCTTGGCGAAAGAAAGCTATTTTGTACAACTTCATAGAAATAGCTGTAACTTTTGATAGAAGACTCAGACAAACATGTTTATGGCCTTATATTATAGAACTCAAGGTCTCCGTGCTGGGAAAACAGGGTTTGCAGCTGTTTGAGCTAAGATTTCCAAGTTATTCACATAATGAAAACCTATACTTTGTTTCGGTCGAGTTCCCCATTCAAATGCATGTAACAGTGAGAAACGCACTGTCTTGGCGAAAGAAAGCGTTTTTGTACAACTTCATATAAATAGCTGTAACTTTTGATAGAAGACTCAGACAAACATGTTTATGGCTTTATCTTATAGAACTCAAGGTTCCCGTGCTAGGAAAACAGGTTTTGCAGCTGTTTGAGCTAAGATTTCCAAGTTATTCACATAATGAAAACCTATACTTTGTTTCGGTCGAGTTCCCCATTCAAATGCATGTAACAGTGAGAAACGCACTGTCTTGGCGAAAGAAAGCTATTTTGTACAACTTCATATAAATAGCTGTAACTTTTGATAGAAGACTCGGATACACATGTTTATGGCTTTATCTTATAGAACTCACGTTCCCCGTGCTGGGCAAACAGGTTTTGCAGCTGTTTGAGCTAAGATTTCCAAGTTATTCACATAATGAAAACCTATACTTTGTTTCGGTCGAGTTCCCCATTCAAATGCATGTAACAGTGAGAAACGCACTGTCTTGGCGAAAGAAAGCGTTTTTGTACAACTTCATATAAATAGCTGTAACTTTTGATAGAAGACTCGGATACACATGTTTATGGCTTTATCTTATAGAACTCAAGGTTCCCGTGCTGGGAAAACAGGTTTTGCAGCTGTTTGAGCTAAGATTTCCAAGTTATTCACATAATGAAAACCTATACTTTGTTTCGGTCGAGTTCCCCATTCAAATGCATGTAACAGTGAGAAACGCACTGTCTTGGCGAAAGAAAGCGTTTTTGTACAACTTCATATAAATAGCTGTAACTTTTGATAGAAGACTCGGATACACATGTTTATGGCTTTATCTTATAGAACTCAAGGTCTCCGTGCTGGGAAAACAGGTTTTGCAGCTGTTTGAGCTAAGATTTCCAAGTTATTCACATAATGAAAACTTATACTTTGTTTCGGTCGAGTTCCCATGTTTATGGCTTTATCTTATAGAACTCAAGGTTCCCGTGCTGGGAAAACAGGTTTTGCAGCTGTTTGAGCTAAGATTTCCAAGTTATTCACATAATGAAAACCTATACTTTGTTTCGGTGGAGTTCCCCATTCAAATGCATGTAACAGTGAGAAACGCACTGTCTTGGCGAAAGAAAGCGTTTTTGTACAACTTCATATAAATAGCTGTAACTTTTGATAGAAGACTCGGATACACATGTTTATGGCTTTATCTTATAGAACTCAAGGTTCCCGTGCTGGGAAAACAGGTTTTGCAGCTGTTTGAGCTAAGATTTCCAAGTTATTCACATAATGAAAACTTATACTTTGTTTTGGTGGAGTTCCCATGTTTATGGCTTTATCTTATAGAACTCAAGGTTCCCGTGCTGGGAAAACAGGTTTTGCAGCTGTTTGAGCTAAGATTTCCAAGTTATTCACATAATGAAAACCTATACTTTGTTTCGGTCGAGTTCCCCATTCAAATGCATGTAACAGTGAGAAACGCACTGTCTTGGCGAAAGAAAGCGTTTTTGTACAACTTCATATAAATAGCTGTAACTTTTGATAGAAGACTCAGACAAACATGTTTATGGCTTTATCTTATAGAACTCAAGGTTCCCGTGCTGGGAAAACAGGTTTTGCAGCTGTTTGAGCTAAGATTTCCAAGTTATTCACATAATGAAAACCTATACTTTGTTTCGGTCGAGTTCCCCATTCAAATGCATGTAACAGTGAGAAACGCACTGTCTTGGCGAAAGAAAGCGTTTTTGTACAACTTCATATAAATAGCTGTAACTTTTGATAGAAGACTCGGATACACATGTTTATGGCTTTATCTTATAGAACTCAAGGTTCCCGTGCTGGGAAAAGAGGTTTTGCAGCTGTTTGAGCTAAGATTTCCAAGTTATTCACATAATGAAAACCTATACTTTGTTTCGGTCGAGTTCCCCATTCAAATGCATGTAACAGTGAGAAACGCACTGTCTTGGCGAAAGAAAGCGTTTTTGTACAACTTCATATAAATAGCTGTAACTTTTGATAGAAGACTCGGATACACATGTTTATGGCTTTATCTTATAGAACTCAAGGTCTCCGTGCTGGGAAAACAGGTTTTGCAGCTGTTTGAGCTAAGATTTCCAAGTTATTCACATAATGAAAACTTATACTTTGTTTCGGTCGAGTTCCCATGTTTATGGCTTTATCTTATAGAACTCAAGGTTCCCGTGCTGGGAAAACAGGTTTTGCAGCTGTTTGAGCTAAGATTTCCAAGTTATTCACATAATGAAAACCTATACTTTGTTTCGGTGGAGTTCCCCATTCAAATGCATGTAACAGTGAGAAACGCACTGTCTTGGCGAAAGAAAGCGTTTTTGTACAACTTCATAGAAATAGCTGTAACTTATGATAGAAGACTCGGATACACATGTTTATGGCTTTATCTTATAGAACTCAAGGTTCCCGTGCTGGGAAAACAGGTTTTGCAGCTGTTTGAGCTAAGATTTCCAAGTTATTCACATAATGAAAACTTATACTTTGTTTTGGTGGAGTTCCCATGTTTATGGCTTTATCTTATAGAACTCAAGGTTCCCGTGCTGGGAAAACAGGTTTTGCAGCTGTTTGAGCTAAGATTTCCAAGTTATTCACATAATGAAAACCTATACTTTGTTTCGGTCGAGTTCCCCATTCAAATGCATGTAACAGTGAGAAACGCACTGTCTTGGCGAAAGAAAGCGTTTTTGTACAACTTCATATAAATAGCTGTAACTTTTGATAGAAGACTCAGACAAACATGTTTATGGCTTTATCTTATAGAACTCAAGGTCCCCGTGCTGGGAAAACAGGTTTTGCAGCTGTTTGAGCTAAGATTTCCAAGTTATTCACATAATGAAAACTTATACTTTGTTTCGGTCGAGTTCCCCATTCAAATGCATGTAACAGTGAGAAACGCACTGTCTTGGCGAAAGAAAGCGTTTTTGTACAACTTCATATAAATAGCTGTAACTTTTGATAGAAGACTCGGATACACATGTTTATGGCTTTATCTTATAGAACTCAAGGTTCCCGTGCTGGGCAAACAGGTTTTGCAGCTGTTTGAGCTAAGATTTCCAAGTTATTCACATAATGAAAACTTATACTTTGTTTCGGTCGAGTTCCCCATTCAAATGCATGTAACAGTGAGAAACGCACTGTCTTGGCGAAAGAAAGCGTTTTTGTACAACTTCATATAAATAGCTGTAACTTTTGATAGAAGACTCGGATACACATGTTTATGGCTTTATCTTATAGAACTCAAGGTTCCTGTGCTGGGCAAACAGGTTTTGCAGCTGTTTGAGCTAAGATTTCCAAGTTATTCACATAATGAAAACTTATACTTTGTTTCGGTCGAGTTCCCCATTCAAATGCATGTAACAGTGAGAAACGCACTGTCTTGGCGAAAGAAAGCGTTTTTGTACAACTTCATATAAATAGCTGTAACTTTTGATAGAAGACTCGGATACACATGTTTATGGCTTTATCTTATAGAACTCAAGGTTCCTGTGCTGGGCAAACAGGTTTTGCAGCTGTTTGAGCTAAGATTTCCAAGTTATTCACATAATGAAAACCTATACTTTGTTTCGGTCGAGTTCCCCATTCAAATGCATGTAACAGTGAGAAACGCACTGTCTTGGCGAAAGAAAGCGTTTTTGTACAACTTCATATAAATAGCTGTAACTTTTGATAGAAGACTCAGACAAATATGTTTATGGCTTTATCTTATAGAACTCAAGGTCTCCGTGCTGGGAAAACAGGTTTTGCAGCTGTTTGAGCTAAGATTTCCAAGTTATTCACATAATGAAAACTTATACTTTGTTTCGGTCGGGTTCCCCATTCAAATGCATGTAACAGTGAGAAACGCACTGTCTTGGCGAAAGAAAGAGTTTTTGTACAACTTCATATGAATAGCTGTAACTTTTGATAGAAGACTCGGATACACATGTTTATGGCTTTATCTTATAGAACTCAAGGTTCCCGTGCTGGGAAAACAGGTTTTGCAGCTGTTTGAGCTAAGATTTCCAAGTTATTCACATAATGAAAACCTATACTTTGTTTCGGTCGAGTTCCCCATTCAAATGCATGTAACAGTGAGAAATGCACTGTCTTGGCGAAAGAAAGCGTTTTTGTACAACTTCATATAAATAGCTGTAACTTTTGATAGAAGACTCGGATACACATGTTTATGGCTTTATCTTATAGAACTCAAGGTTCCCGTGCTGGGAAAACAGGTTTTGCAGCTGTTTGAGCTAAGATTTCCAAGTTATTCACATAATGAAAACTTATACTTTGTTTCGGTCGAGTTCCCCATTCAAATGCATGTAACAGTGAGAAACGCACTGTCTTGGCGAAAGAAAGAGTTTTTGTACAACTTCATATGAATAGCTGTAACTTTTGATAGAAGACTCGGATACACATGTTTATGGCTTTATCTTATAGAACTCAAGGTTCCCGTGCTGGGAAAACAGGTTTTGCAGCTGTTTGAGCTAAGATTTCCAAGTTATTCACATAATGAAAACTTATACTTTGTTTCGGTCGAGTTCCCCATTCAAATGCATGTAACAGTGAGAAACGCACTGTCTTGGCGAAAGAAAGCGTTTTTGTACAACTTCATATAAATAGCTGTAACTTTTGATAGAAGACTCGGATACACATGTTTATGGCTTTATCTTATAGAACTCAAGGTCCCCGTGCTGGGAAAACAGGTTTTGCAGCTGTTTGAGCTAAGATTTCCAAGTTATTCACATAATGAAAACTTATACTTTGTTTCGGTGGAGTTCCCCATTCAAATGCATGTAACAGTGAGAAACGCACTGTCTTGGCGAAAGAAAGAGTTTTTGTACAACTTCATATAAATAGCTGTAACTTTTGATAGAAGACTCGGATACACATGTTTATGGCTTTATCTTATAGAACTCAAGGTTCCCGTGCTGGGCAAACAGGTTTTGCAGCTTTTTGAGCTAGGATTTCCAAGTTATTCACATAATGAAAACCTATACTTTGTTTCGGTCGAGTTCCCCATTCAAATGCATGTAACAGTGAGAAACGCACTGTCTTGGCGAAAGAAAGCGTTTTTGTACAACTTCATATAAATAGCTGTAACTTTTGATAGAAGACTCGGATACACATGTTTATGGCTTTATCTTATAGAACTCAAGGTTCCCGTGCTGGGCAAACAGGTTTTGCAGCTGTTTGAGCTAAGATTTCCAAGTTATTCACATAATGAAAACCTATACTTTGTTTCGGTCGAGTTCCCCATTCAAATGCATGTAACAGTGAGAAACGCACTGTCTTGGCGAAAGAAAGCGTTTTTGTACAACTTCATATAAATAGCTGTAACTTTTGATAGAAGACTCAGACAAATATGTTTATGGCTTTATCTTATAGAACTCAAGGTCTCCGTGCTGGGAAAACAGGTTTTGCAGCTGTTTGAGCTAAGATTTCCAAGTTATTCACATAATGAAAACTTATACTTTGTTTCGGTCGGGTTCCCCATTCAAATGCATGTAACAGTGAGAAACGCACTGTCTTGGCGAAAGAAAGAGTTTTTGTACAACTTCATATAAATAGCTGTAACTTTTGATAGAAGACTCGGATACACATGTTTATGGCTTTATCTTATAGAACTCAAGGTTCCCGTGCTGGGAAAACAGGTTTTGCAGCTGTTTGAGCTAAGATTTCCAAGTTATTCACATAATGAAAACCTATACTTTGTTTCGGTCGAGTTCCCCATTCAAATGCATGTAACAGTGAGAAACGCACTGTCTTGGCGAAAGAAAGCGTTTTTGTACAACTTCATATAAATAGCTGTAACTTTTGATAGAAGACTCGGATACACATGTTTATGGCTTTATCTTATAGAACTCAAGGTTCCCGTGCTGGGAAAACAGGTTTTGCAGCTGTTTGAGCTAAGATTTCCAAGTTATTCACATAATGAAAACTTATACTTTGTTTCGGTCGAGTTCCCATGTTTATGGCTTTATCTTATAGAACTCAAGGTTCCCGTGCTGGGAAAACAGGTTTTGCAGCTGTTTGAGCTAAGATTTCCAAGTTATTCACATAATGAAAACTTATACTTTGTTTCGGTCGAGTTCCCCATTCAAATGCATGTAACAGTGAGAAACGCACTGTCTTGGCGAAAGAAAGAGTTTTTGTACAACTTCATATGAATAGCTGTAACTTTTGATAGAAGACTCGGATACACATGTTTATGGCTTTATCTTATAGAACTCAAGGTTCCCGTGCTGGGAAAACAGGTTTTGCAGCTGTTTGAGCTAAGATTTCCAAGTTATTCACATAATGAAAACTTATACTTTGTTTCGGTCGAGTTCCCCATTCAAATGCATGTAACAGTGAGAAACGCACTGTCTTGGCGAAAGAAAGCGTTTTTGTACAACTTCATATAAATAGCTGTAACTTTTGATAGAAGACTCGGATACACATGTTTATGGCTTTATCTTATAGAACTCAAGGTCCCCGTGCTGGGAAAACAGGTTTTGCAGCTGTTTGAGCTAAGATTTCCAAGTTATTCACATAATGAAAACTTATACTTTGTTTCGGTCGAGTTCCCCATTCAAATGCATGTAACAGTGAGAAACGCACTGTCTTGGCGAAAGAAAGAGTTTTTGTACAACTTCATATGAATAGCTGTAACTTTTGATAGAAGACTCGGATACACATGTTTATGGCTTTATCTTATAGAACTCAAGGTTCCCGTGCTGGGAAAACAGGTTTTGCAGCTGTTTGAGCTAAGATTTCCAAGTTATTCACATAATGAAAACTTATACTTTGTTTCGGTGGAGTTCCCCATTCAAATGCATGTAACAGTGAGAAACGCACTGTCTTGGCGAAAGAAAGAGTTTTTGTACAACTTCATATGAATAGCTGTAACTTTTGATAGAAGACTCAGACAAACATGTTTATGGCTTTATCTTATAGAACTCAAGGTCTCCGTGCTGGGCAAACAGGTTTTGCAGCTGTTTGAGCTAAGATTTCCAAGTTATTCACATAATGAAAACCTATACTTTGTTTCGGTCGAGTTCCCCATTCAAATGCATGTAACAGTGAGAAACGCACTGTCTTGGCGAAAGAAAGCGTTTTTGTACAACTTCATATAAATAGCTGTAACTTTTGATAGAAGACTCGGATACACATGTTTATGGCTTTATCTTATAGAACTCAAGGTTCCCGTGCTGGGCAAACAGGTTTTGCAGCTGTTTGAGCTAAGATTTCCAAGTTATTCACATAATGAAAACCTATACTTTGTTTCGGTCGAGTTCCCCATTCAAATGCATGTAACAGTGAGAAACGCACTGTCTTGGCGAAAGAAAGAGCTTTTGTACAACTTCATATAAATAGCTGTAACTTTTGATAGAAGACTCGGATACACATGTTTATGGCTTTATCTTATAGAACTCAAGGTCTCCGTGCTGGGAAAACAGGTTTTGCAGCTGTTTGAGCTACGATTTCCAAGTTATTCACATAATGAAAACGTATACTTTGTTTTGGTCGAGTTCCCCATTCAAATGCATGTAACAGTGAGAAACGCACTGTCTTGGCGAAAGAAAGCGTTTTTGTACAACTTCATAGAAATAGCTGTAACTTTTGATAGAAGACTCAGACAAACATGTTTATGGCTTTATCTTATAGAACTCAGGGTCTCCGTGCTGGGAAAACAGGTTTTGCAGCTGTTTGAGCTAAGATTTCCAAGTTATTCACATAATGAAAACGTATACTTTGTTTTGGTCGAGTTCCCCATTCAAATGCATGTAACAGTGAGAAACGCACTGTCTTGGCGAAAGAAAGCGTTTTTGTACAACTTCATAGAAATAGCTGTAACTTTTGATAGAAGACTCAGACAAACATGTTTATGGCCTTATATTATAGAACTCAAGGTTCCCGTGCTGGGAAAACAGGTTTTGTAGCTGTTTGAGCTAAGATTTCCAAGTTATTCACATAATGAAAACTTATACTTTGTTTCGGTCGAGTTCCCATGTTTATGGCTTTATCTTATAGAACTCAAGGTTCCTGTGCTGGGAAAACAGGTTTTGCAGCTGTTTGAGCTAAGATTTCCAAGTTATTCACATAATGAAAACTTATACTTTGTTTTGGTGGAGTTCCCCATTCAAATGCATGTAACAGTGAGAAACGCACTGTCTTGGCGAAAGAAAGCGTTTTTGTACAACTTCATAGAAATAGCTGTAACTTTTGATAGAAGACTCAGACAAACATGTTTATGGCTTTGTCTTATAGAACTCAAGGTCTCCGTGCTGGGAAAACAGGTTTTGCAGCTGTTTGAGCTAAGATTTCCAAGTTATTCACATAATGAAAACCTATACTTTGTTTCGGTCGAGTTCCCCATTCAAATGCATGTAACAGTGAGAAATGCACTGTCTTGGCGAAAGAGTTTTTGTACAACTTCATATAAATAGCTGTAACTTTTTATAGAAGACTCAGATACACATGTTTATGGCTTTATCTTATAGAACTCAAGGTTCCCGTGCTGGGAAAACAGGTTTTGCAGCTGTTTGAGCTAAGATTTCCAAGTTATTCACATAATGAAAACTTATACTTTGTTTTGGTGGAGTTCCCCATTCAAATGCATGTAACAGTGAGAAACGCACTGTCTTGGCGAAAGAAAGCGTTTTTGTACAACTTCATAGAAATAGCTGTAACTTTTGATAGAAGACTCAGACAAACATGTTCATGGCTTTGTCTTATAGAACTCAAGGTCTCCGTGCTGGGAAAACAGGTTTTGCAGCTGTTTGAGCTAAGATTTCCAAGTTATTCACATAATGAAAACTTGTACTTTGTTTCGGTCGAGTTCCCCATTCAAATGCATGTAACAGTGAGAAACGCACTGTCTTGGCGAAAGAAAGCGTTTTTGTACAACTTCATATGAATAGCTGTAACTTTTGATAGAAGACTCGGATACACATGTTTATGGCTTTATCTTATAGAACTCAAGGTTCCCGTGCTGGGAAAACAGGTTTTGCAGCTGTTTGAGCTAAGATTTCCAAGTTATTCACATAATGAAAACGTATACTTTGTTTCGGTCGAGTTCCCCATTCAAATGCATGTAACAGTGAGAAACGCACTGTCTTGGCGAAAGAAAGCGTTTTTGTACAACTTCATAGAAATAGCTGTAACTTTTGATAGAAGACTCAGACAAACATGTTTATGGCTTTATCTTATAGAACTCAAGGTTCCCGTGCTGGGAAAACAGGTTTTGCAGCTGTTTGAGCTAAGATTTCCAAGTTATTCACATAATGAAAACCTATACTTTGTTTCGGTCGAGTTCCCCATTCAAATGCATGTAACAGTGAGAAACGCACTGTCTTGGCGAAAGAAAGCGTTTTTGTACAACTTCATAGAAATAGCTGTAACTTTTGATAGAAGACTCAGACAAACATGTTTATGGCCTTATATTATAGAACTCAAGGTCTCCGTGCTGGGCAAACAGGTTTTGCAGCTGTTTGAGCTAAGATTTCCAAGTTATTCACATAATGAAAACCTATACTTTGTTTTGGTCGAGTTCCCCATTCAAATGCATGTAACAGTGAGAAACGCACTGTCTTGGCGAAAGAAAGCTATTTTGTACAACTTCATATAAATAGCTGTAACTTTTGATAGAAGACTCGGATACACATGTTTATGGCTTTATCTTATAGAACTCAAGGTCCCCGTGCTGGGCAAACAGGTTTTGCAGCTGTTTGAGCTAAGATTTCCAAGTTATTCACATAATGAAAACCTATACTTTGTTTCGGTCGAGTTCCCCATTCAAATGCATGTAACAGTGAGAAACGCACTGTCTTGGCGAAAGAAAGCGTTTTTGTACAACTTCATATAAATAGCTGTAACTTTTGATAGAAGACTCGGATACACATGTTTATGGCTTTATCTTATAGAACTCAAGGTCTCCGTGCTGGGAAAACAGGTTTTGCAGCTGTTTGAGCTAAGATTTCCAAGTTATTCACATAATGAAAACTTATACTTTGTTTCGGTCGAGTTCCCATGTTTATGGCTTTATCTTATAGAACTCAAGGTTCCCGTGCTGGGAAAACAGGTTTTGCAGCTGTTTGAGCTAAGATTTCCAAGTTATTCACATAATGAAAACGTATACTTTGTTTCGGTGGAGTTCCCCATTCAAATGCATGTAACAGTGAGAAACGCACTGTCTTGGCGAAAGAAAGAGTTTTTGTACAACTTCATATGAATAGCTGTAACTTTTGATAGAAGACTCGGATACACATGTTTATGGCTTTATCTTATAGAACTCAAGGTTCCCGTGCTGGGAAAACAGGTTTTGCAGCTGTTTGAGCTAAGATTTCCAAGTTATTCACATAATGAAAACTTATACTTTGTTTCGGTCGAGTTCCCCATTCAAATGCATGTAACAGTGAGAAACGCACTGTCTTGGCGAAAGAAAGAGTTTTTGTACAACTTCATATGAATAGCTGTAACTTTTGATAGAAGACTCAGACAAACATGTTTATGGCTTTATCTTATAGAACTCAAGGTCCCCGTGCTGGGAAAACAGGTTTTGCAGCTGTTTGAGCTAAGATTTCCAAGTTATTCACATAATGAAAACTTATACTTTGTTTCGGTCGAGTTCCCCATTCAAATGCATGTAACAGTGAGAAACGCACTGTCTTGGCGAAAGAAAGAGTTTTTGTACAACTTCATATGAATAGCTGTAACTTTTGATAGAAGACTCGGATACACATGTTTATGGCTTTATCTTATAGAACTCAAGGTTCCTTTGCTTGGAAAACAGGTTTTGCAGCTGTTTGAGCTAAGATTTCCAAGTTATTCACATAATGAAAACCTATACTTTGTTTCGGTGGAGTTCCCCATTCAAATGCATGTAACAGTGAGAAACGCACTGTCTTGGCGAAAGAAAGCGTTTTTGTACAACTTCATAGAAATAGCTGTAACTTTTGATAGAAGACTCAGACAAACATGTTTATGGCTTTATATTATAGAACTCAAGGTCTCCGTGCTGGGCAAACAGGTTTTGCAGCTGTTTGAGCTAAGATTTCCAAGTTATTCACATAATGAAAACCTATACTTTGTTTCGGTCGAGTTCCCCATTCAAATGCATGTAACAGTGAGAAACGCACTGTCTTGGCGAAAGAAAGCGTTTTTGTACAACTTCATATAAATAGCTGTAACTTTTGATAGAAGACTCGGATACACATGTTTATGGCTTTATCTTATAGAACTCAAGGTTCCCGTGCTGGGCAAACAGGTTTTGCAGCTGTTTGAGCTAAGATTTCCAAGTTATTCACATAATGAAAACCTATACTTTGTTTCGGTCGAGTTCCCCATTCAAATGCATGTAACAGTGAGAAACGCACTGTCTTGGCGAAAGAAAGCGTTTTTGTACAACTTCATATAAATAGCTGTAACTTTTGATAGAAGACTCGGATACACATGTTTATGGCTTTATCTTATAGAACTCAAGGTCTCCGTGCTGGGAAAACAGGTTTTGCAGCTGTTTGAGCTAAGATTTCCAAGTTATTCACATAATGAAAACTTATACTTTGTTTCGGTCGAGTTCCCATGTTTATGGCTTTATCTTATAGAACTCAAGGTTCCCGTGCTGGGAAAACAGGTTTTGCAGGTGTTTGAGCTAAGATTTCCAAGTTATTCACATAATGAAATCATATACTTTGTTTCGGTCGAGTTCCCCATTCAAATGCATGTAACAGTGAGAAACGCACTGTCTTGGCGAAAGAAAGCGTTTTTGTACAACTTCATATAAATAGCTGTAACTTTTGATAGAAGACTCAGACAAATATGTTTATGGCTTTATCTTATAGAACTCAAGGTCTCCGTGCTGGGAAAACAGGTTTTGCAGCTGTTTGAGCTAAGATTTCCAAGTTATTCACATAATGAAAACCTATACTTTGTTTCGGTCGAGTTCCCCATTCAAATGCATGTAACAGTGAGAAATGCACTGTCTTGGCGAAAGAAAGCGTTTTTGTACAACTTCATATAAATAGCTGTAACTTTTGATAGAAGACTCGGATACACATGTTTATGGCTTTATCTTATAGAACTCAAGGTTCCCGTGCTGGGAAAACAGGTTTTGCAGCTGTTTGAGCTAAGATTTCCAAGTTATTCACATAATGAAAACTTATACTTTGTTTCGGTCGAGTTCCCATGTTTATGGCTTTATCTTATAGAACTCAAGGTTCCCGTGCTGGGAAAACAGGTTTTGCAGCTGTTTGAGCTAAGATTTCCAAGTTATTCACATAATGAAAACTTATACTTTGTTTCGGTCGAGTTCCCCATTCAAATGCATGTAACAGTGAGAAACGCACTGTCTTGGCGAAAGAAAGAGTTTTTGTACAAATTCATATGAATAGCTGTAACTTTTGATAGAAGACTCGGATACACATGTTTATGGCTTTATCTTATAGAACTCAAGGTTCCCGTGCTGGGAAAACAGGTTTTGCAGCTGTTTGAGCTAAGATTTCCAAGTTATTCACATAATGAAAACTTATACTTTGTTTCGGTCGAGTTCCCCATTCAAATGCATGTAACAGTGAGAAACGCACTGTCTTGGCGAAAGAAAGCGTTTTTGTACAACTTCATATAAATAGCTGTAACTTTTGATAGAAGACTCGGATACACATGTTTATGGCTTTATCTTATAGAACTCAAGGTCCCCGTGCTGGGCAAACAGGTTTTGCAGCTGTTTGAGCTAAGATTTCCAAGTTATTCACATAATGAAAACCTATACTTTGTTTCGGTCGAGTTCCCCATTCAAATGCATGTAACAGTGAGAAACGCACTGTCTTGGCGAAAGAAAGAGTTTTTGTACAACTTCATATGAATAGCTGTAACTTTTGATAGAAGACTCGGATACACATGTTTATGGCTTTATCTTATAGAACTCAAGGTTCCCGTGCTGGGAAAACAGGTTTTGCAGCTGTTTGAGCTAAGATTTCCAAGTTATTCACATAATGAAAACTTATACTTTGTTTCGGTGGAGTTCCCCATTCAAATGCATGTAACAGTGAGAAACGCACTGTCTTGGCGAAAGAAAGAGTTTTTGTACAACTTCATATGAATAGCTGTAACTTTTGATAGAAGACTCGGATACACATGTTTATGGCTTTATCTTATAGAACTCAAGGTTCCCGTGCTGGGCAAACAGGTTTTGCAGCTGTTTGAGCTAAGATTTCCAAGTTATTCACATAATGAAAACCTATACTTTGTTTCGGTCGAGTTCCCCATTCAAATGCATGTAACAGTGAGAAACGCACTGTCTTGGCGAAAGAAAGCGTTTTTGTACAACTTCATATAAATAGCTGTAACTTTTGATAGAAGACTCGGATACACATGTTTATGGCTTTATCTTATAGAACTCAAGGTCTCCGTGCTGGGAAAACAGGTTTTGCAGCTGTTTGAGCTAAGATTTCCAAGTTATTCACATAATGAAAACTTATACTTTGTTTCGGTCGAGTTCCCATGTTTATGGCTTTATCTTATAGAACTCAAGGTCTCCGTGCTGGGAAAACAGGTTTTGCAGCTGTTTGAGCTAAGATTTCCAAGTTATTCACATAATGAAAACCTATACTTTGTTTCGGTCGAGTTCCCCATTCAAATGCATGTAACAGTGAGAAACGCACTGTCTTGGCGAAAGAAAGCGTTTTTGTACAACTTCATATAGATAGCTGTAACTTTTGATAGAAGACTCAGACAAACATGTTTATGGCTTTATCTTATAGAACTCAAGGTTCCCGTGCTGGGAAAACAGGTTTTGCAGCTGTTTGAGCTAAGATTTCCAAGTTATTCACATAATGAAAACCTATACTTTGTTTCGGTCGAGTTCCCCATTCAAATGCATGTAACAGTGAGAAACGCACTGTCTTGGCGAAAGAAAGCGTTTTTATATAACAACTTCATATAAATAACTGTAACTTTTGATAGAAGACTCAGACAAACATGTTTATGGCTTTATCTTATAGAACTCAAGGTCTCCGTGCTGGGAAAACAGGTTTTGCAGCTGTTTGAGCTAAGATTTCCAAGTTATTCACATAATGAAAACGTATACTTTGTTTTGGTCGAGTTCCCCATTCAAATGCATGTAACAGTGAGAAACGCACTGTCTTGGCGAAAGAAAGCGTTTTTGTACAACTTCATAGAAATAGCTGTAACTTTTGATAGAAGACTCAGACAAACATGTTTATGGCCTTATATTATAGAACTCAAGGTTCCCGTGCTGGGAAAACAGGTTTTGTAGCTGTTTGAGCTAAGATTTCCAAGTTATTCACATAATGAAAACCTATACTTTGTTTCGGTCGAGTTCCCCATTCAAATGCATGTAACAGTGAGAAACGCACTGTCTTGGTGAAAGAAAGCGTTTTTGTACAACTTCATAGAAATAGCTGTAACTTTTGATAGAAGACTCAGACAAACATGTTTATGGCCTTATATTATAGAACTCAAGGTCTCCGTGCTGGGCAAACAGGTTTTGCAGCTGTTTGAGCTAAGATTTCCAAGTTATTCACATAATGAAAACCTATACTTTGTTTTGGTCGAGTTCCCCATTCAAATGCATGTAACAGTGAGAAACGCACTGTCTTGGCGAAAGAAAGCTATTTTGTACAACTTCATATAAATAGCTGTAACTTTTGATAGAAGACTCGGATACACATGTTTATGGCTTTATCTTATAGAACTCAAGGTCCCCGTGCTGGGCAAACAGGTTTTGCAGCTGTTTGAGCTAAGATTTCCAAGTTATTCACATAATGAAAACCTATACTTTGTTTCGGTCGAGTTCCCCATTCAAATGCATGTAACAGTGAGAAACGCACTGTCTTGGCGAAAGAAAGAGTTTTTGTACAACTTCATATGAATAGCTGTAACTTTTGATAGAAGACTCGGATACACATGTTTATGGCTTTATCTTATAGAACTCAAGGTTCCCGTGCTGGGAAAACAGGTTTTGCAGCTGTTTGAGCTAAGATTTCCAAGTTATTCACATAATGAAAACTTATACTTTGTTTCGGTCGAGTTCCCCATTCAAATGCATGTAACAGTGAGAAACGCACTGTCTTGGCGAAAGAAAGAGTTTTTGTACAACTTCATATGAATAGCTGTAACTTTTGATAGAAGACTCAGACAAACATGTTTATGGCTTTATCTTATAGAACTCAAGGTCCCCGTGCTGGGAAAACAGGTTTTGCAGCTGTTTGAGCTAAGATTTCCAAGTTATTCACATAATGAAAACTTATACTTTGTTTCGGTCGAGTTCCCCATTCAAATGCATGTAACAGTGAGAAACGCACTGTCTTGGCGAAAGAAAGAGTTTTTGTACAACTTCATATGAATAGCTGTAACTTTTGATAGAAGACTCGGATACACATGTTTATGGCTTTATCTTATAGAACTCAAGGTTCCTTTGCTTGGAAAACAGGTTTTGCAGCTGTTTGAGCTAAGATTTCCAAGTTATTCACATAATGAAAACCTATACTTTGTTTCGGTGGAGTTCCCCATTCAAATGCATGTAACAGTGAGAAACGCACTGTCTTGGCGAAAGAAAGCGTTTTTGTACAACTTCATAGAAATAGCTGTAACTTTTGATAGAAGACTCAGACAAACATGTTTATGGCTTTATATTATAGAACTCAAGGTCTCCGTGCTGGGCAAACAGGTTTTGCAGCTGTTTGAGCTAAGATTTCCAAGTTATTCACATAATGAAAACCTATACTTTGTTTCGGTCGAGTTCCCCATTCAAATGCATGTAACAGTGAGAAACGCACTGTCTTGGCGAAAGAAAGCGTTTTTGTACAACTTCATATAAATAGCTGTAACTTTTGATAGAAGACTCGGATACACATGTTTATGGCTTTATCTTATAGAACTCAAGGTTCCCGTGCTGGGCAAACAGGTTTTGCAGCTGTTTGAGCTAAGATTTCCAAGTTATTCACATAATGAAAACCTATACTTTGTTTCGGTCGAGTTCCCCATTCAAATGCATGTAACAGTGAGAAACGCACTGTCTTGGCGAAAGAAAGCGTTTTTGTACAACTTCATATAAATAGCTGTAACTTTTGATAGAAGACTCGGATACACATGTTTATGGCTTTATCTTATAGAACTCAAGGTCTCCGTGCTGGGAAAACAGGTTTTGCAGCTGTTTGAGCTAAGATTTCCAAGTTATTCACATAATGAAAACTTATACTTTGTTTCGGTCGAGTTCCCATGTTTATGGCTTTATCTTATAGAACTCAAGGTTCCCGTGCTGGGAAAACAGGTTTTGCAGGTGTTTGAGCTAAGATTTCCAAGTTATTCACATAATGAAATCATATACTTTGTTTCGGTCGAGTTCCCCATTCAAATGCATGTAACAGTGAGAAACGCACTGTCTTGGCGAAAGAAAGCGTTTTTGTACAACTTCATATAAATAGCTGTAACTTTTGATAGAAGACTCAGACAAATATGTTTATGGCTTTATCTTATAGAACTCAAGGTCTCCGTGCTGGGAAAACAGGTTTTGCAGCTGTTTGAGCTAAGATTTCCAAGTTATTCACATAATGAAAACTTATACTTTGTTTCGGTCGGGTTCCCCATTCAAATGCATGTAACAGTGAGAAACGCACTGTCTTGGCGAAAGAAAGAGTTTTTGTACAACTTCATATGAATAGCTGTAACTTTTGATAGAAGACTCGGATACACATGTTTATGGCTTTATCTTATAGAACTCAAGGTTCCCGTGCTGGGAAAACAGGTTTTGCAGCTGTTTGAGCTAAGATTTCCAAGTTATTCACATAATGAAAACCTATACTTTGTTTCGGTCGAGTTCCCCATTCAAATGCATGTAACAGTGAGAAATGCACTGTCTTGGCGAAAGAAAGCGTTTTTGTACAACTTCATATAAATAGCTGTAACTTTTGATAGAAGACTCGGATACACATGTTTATGGCTTTATCTTATAGAACTCAAGGTTCCCGTGCTGGGAAAACAGGTTTTGCAGCTGTTTGAGCTAAGATTTCCAAGTTATTCACATAATGAAAACCTATACTTTGTTTCGGTCGAGTTCCCCATTCAAATGCATGTAACAGTGAGAAACGCACTGTCTTGGCGAAAGAAAGCGTTTTTGTACAACTTCATATAAATAGCTGTAACTTTTGATAGAAGACTCGGATACACATGTTTATGGCTTTATCTTATAGAACTCAAGGTTCCCGTGCTGGGAAAACAGGTTTTGCAGCTGTTTGAGCTAAGATTTCCAAGTTATTCACATAATGAAAACTTATACTTTGTTTCGGTCGAGTTCCCATGTTTATGGCTTTATCTTATAGAACTCAAGGTTCCCGTGCTGGGAAAACAGGTTTTGCAGCTGTTTGAGCTAAGATTTCCAAGTTATTCACATAATGAAAACTTATACTTTGTTTCGGTCGAGTTCCCCATTCAAATGCATGTAACAGTGAGAAACGCACTGTCTTGGCGAAAGAAAGAGTTTTTGTACAACTTCATATGAATAGCTGTAACTTTTGATAGAAGACTCGGATACACATGTTTATGGCTTTATCTTATAGAACTCAAGGTTCCCGTGCTGGGAAAACAGGTTTTGCAGCTGTTTGAGCTAAGATTTCCAAGTTATTCACATAATGAAAACTTATACTTTGTTTCGGTCGAGTTCCCCATTCAAATGCATGTAACAGTGAGAAACGCACTGTCTTGGCGAAAGAAAGAGTTTTTGTACAACTTCATATGAATAGCTGTAACTTTTGATAGAAGACTCAGACAAACATGTTTATGGCTTTATCTTATAGAACTCAAGGTCCCCGTGCTGGGAAAACAGGTTTTGCAGCTGTTTGAGCTAAGATTTCCAAGTTATTCACATAATGAAAACTTATACTTTGTTTCGGTCGAGTTCCCCATTCAAATGCATGTAACAGTGAGAAACGCACTGTCTTGGCGAAAGAAAGAGTTTTTGTACAACTTCATATGAATAGCTGTAACTTTTGATAGAAGACTCGGATACACATGTTTATGGCTTTATCTTATAGAACTCAAGGTTCCTTTGCTTGGAAAACAGGTTTTGCAGCTGTTTGAGCTAAGATTTCCAAGTTATTCACATAATGAAAACCTATACTTTGTTTCGGTCGAGTTCCCCATTCAAATGCATGTAACAGTGAGAAACGCACTGTCTTGGCGAAAGAAAGCGTTTTTGTACAACTTCATATAAATAGCTGTAACTTTTGATAGAAGACTCGGATACACATGTTTATGGCTTTATCTTATAGAACTCAAGGTTCCCGTGCTGGGAAAACAGGTTTTGCAGCTGTTTGAGCTAAGATTTCCAAGTTGTTCACATAATGAAAACTTATACTTTGTTTCGGTCGAGTTCCCATGTTTATGGCTTTATCTTATAGAACTCAAGGTTCCCGTGCTGGGAAAACAGGTTTTGCAGCTGTTTGAGCTAAGATTTCCAAGTTATTCACATAATGAAAACTTATACTTTGTTTCGGTCGAGTTCCCCATTCAAATGCATGTAACAGTGAGAAACGCACTGTCTTGGCGAAAGAAAGAGTTTTTGTACAACTTCATATGAATAGCTGTAACTTTTGATAGAAGACTCGGATACACATGTTTATGGCTTTATCTTATAGAACTCAAGGTTCCCGTGCTGGGAAAACAGGTTTTGCAGCTGTTTGAGCTAAGATTTCCAAGTTATTCACATAATGAAAACTTATACTTTGTTTCGGTCGAGTTCCCCATTCAAATGCATGTAACAGTGAGAAACGCACTGTCTTGGCGAAAGAAAGAGTTTTTGTACAACTTCATATGAATAGCTGTAACTTTTGATAGAAGACTCAGACAAACATGTTTATGGCTTTATCTTATAGAACTCAAGGTCCCCGTGCTGGGAAAACAGGTTTTGCAGCTGTTTGAGCTAAGATTTCCAAGTTATTCACATAATGAAAACTTATACTTTGTTTCGGTCGAGTTCCCCATTCAAATGCATGTAACAGTGAGAAACGCACTGTCTTGGCGAAAGAAAGAGTTTTTGTACAACTTCATATGAATAGCTGTAACTTTTGATAGAAGACTCGGATACACATGTTTATGGCTTTATCTTATAGAACTCAAGGTTCCTTTGCTTGGAAAACAGGTTTTGCAGCTGTTTGAGCTAAGATTTCCAAGTTATTCACATAATGAAAACCTATACTTTGTTTCGGTGGAGTTCCCCATTCAAATGCATGTAACAGTGAGAAACGCACTGTCTTGGCGAAAGAAAGCGTTTTTGTACAACTTCATAGAAATAGCTGTAACTTTTGATAGAAGACTCAGACAAACATGTTTATGGCTTTATATTATAGAACTCAAGGTCTCCGTGCTGGGCAAACAGGTTTTGCAGCTGTTTGAGCTAAGATTTCCAAGTTATTCACATAATGAAAACCTATACTTTGTTTCGGTCGAGTTCCCCATTCAAATGCATGTAACAGTGAGAAACGCACTGTCTTGGCGAAAGAAAGCGTTTTTGTACAACTTCATATAAATAGCTGTAACTTTTGATAGAAGACTCGGATACACATGTTTATGGCTTTATCTTATAGAACTCAAGGTTCCCGTGCTGGGCAAACAGGTTTTGCAGCTGTTTGAGCTAAGATTTCCAAGTTATTCACATAATGAAAACCTATACTTTGTTTCGGTCGAGTTCCCCATTCAAATGCATGTAACAGTGAGAAACGCACTGTCTTGGCGAAAGAAAGCGTTTTTGTACAACTTCATATAAATAGCTGTAACTTTTGATAGAAGACTCGGATACACATGTTTATGGCTTTATCTTATAGAACTCAAGGTCTCCGTGCTGGGAAAACAGGTTTTGCAGCTGTTTGAGCTAAGATTTCCAAGTTATTCACATAATGAAAACTTATACTTTGTTTCGGTCGAGTTCCCATGTTTATGGCTTTATCTTATAGAACTCAAGGTTCCCGTGCTGGGAAAACAGGTTTTGCAGGTGTTTGAGCTAAGATTTCCAAGTTATTCACATAATGAAATCATATACTTTGTTTCGGTCGAGTTCCCCATTCAAATGCATGTAACAGTGAGAAACGCACTGTCTTGGCGAAAGAAAGCGTTTTTGTACAACTTCATATAAATAGCTGTAACTTTTGATAGAAGACTCAGACAAATATGTTTATGGCTTTATCTTATAGAACTCAAGGTTCCCGTGCTGGGAAAACAGGTTTTGCAGCTGTTTGAGCTAAGATTTCCAAGTTATTCACATAATGAAAACGTATACTTTGTTTCGGTGGAGTTCCCCATTCAAATGCATGTAACAGTGAGAAACGCACTGTCTTGGCGAAAGAAAGAGTTTTTGTACAACTTCATATGAATAGCTGTAACTTTTGATAGAAGACTCGGATACACATGTTTATGGCTTTATCTTATAGAACTCAAGGTTCCCGTGCTGGGAAAACAGGTTTTGCAGCTGTTTGAGCTAAGATTTCCAAGTTATTCACATAATGAAAACTTATACTTTGTTTCGGTCGAGTTCCCCATTCAAATGCATGTAACAGTGAGAAACGCACTGTCTTGGCGAAAGAAAGAGTTTTTGTACAACTTCATATGAATAGCTGTAACTTTTGATAGAAGACTCAGACAAACATGTTTATGGCTTTATCTTATAGAACTCAAGGTCCCCGTGCTGGGAAAACAGGTTTTGCAGCTGTTTGAGCTAAGATTTCCAAGTTATTCACATAATGAAAACTTATACTTTGTTTCGGTCGAGTTCCCCATTCAAATGCATGTAACAGTGAGAAACGCACTGTCTTGGCGAAAGAAAGAGTTTTTGTACAACTTCATATGAATAGCTGTAACTTTTGATAGAAGACTCGGATACACATGTTTATGGCTTTATCTTATAGAACTCAAGGTTCCTTTGCTTGGAAAACAGGTTTTGCAGCTGTTTGAGCTAAGATTTCCAAGTTATTCACATAATGAAAACCTATACTTTGTTTCGGTGGAGTTCCCCATTCAAATGCATGTAACAGTGAGAAACGCACTGTCTTGGCGAAAGAAAGCGTTTTTGTACAACTTCATAGAAATAGCTGTAACTTTTGATAGAAGACTCAGACAAACATGTTTATGGCTTTATATTATAGAACTCAAGGTCTCCGTGCTGGGCAAACAGGTTTTGCAGCTGTTTGAGCTAAGATTTCCAAGTTATTCACATAATGAAAACCTATACTTTGTTTCGGTCGAGTTCCCCATTCAAATGCATGTAACAGTGAGAAACGCACTGTCTTGGCGAAAGAAAGCGTTTTTGTACAACTTCATATAAATAGCTGTAACTTTTGATAGAAGACTCGGATACACATGTTTATGGCTTTATCTTATAGAACTCAAGGTTCCCGTGCTGGGCAAACAGGTTTTGCAGCTGTTTGAGCTAAGATTTCCAAGTTATTCACATAATGAAAACCTATACTTTGTTTCGGTCGAGTTCCCCATTCAAATGCATGTAACAGTGAGAAACGCACTGTCTTGGCGAAAGAAAGCGTTTTTGTACAACTTCATATAAATAGCTGTAACTTTTGATAGAAGACTCGGATACACATGTTTATGGCTTTATCTTATAGAACTCAAGGTCTCCGTGCTGGGAAAACAGGTTTTGCAGCTGTTTGAGCTAAGATTTCCAAGTTATTCACATAATGAAAACTTATACTTTGTTTCGGTCGAGTTCCCATGTTTATGGCTTTATCTTATAGAACTCAAGGTTCCCGTGCTGGGAAAACAGGTTTTGCAGGTGTTTGAGCTAAGATTTCCAAGTTATTCACATAATGAAATCATATACTTTGTTTCGGTCGAGTTCCCCATTCAAATGCATGTAACAGTGAGAAACGCACTGTCTTGGCGAAAGAAAGCGTTTTTGTACAACTTCATATAAATAGCTGTAACTTTTGATAGAAGACTCAGACAAATATGTTTATGGCTTTATCTTATAGAACTCAAGGTCTCCGTGCTGGGAAAACAGGTTTTGCAGCTGTTTGAGCTAAGATTTCCAAGTTATTCACATAATGAAAACTTATACTTTGTTTCGGTCGGGTTCCCCATTCAAATGCATGTAACAGTGAGAAACGCACTGTCTTGGCGAAAGAAAGAGTTTTTGTACAACTTCATATGAATAGCTGTAACTTTTGATAGAAGACTCGGATACACATGTTTATGGCTTTATCTTATAGAACTCAAGGTTCCCGTGCTGGGAAAACAGGTTTTGCAGCTGTTTGAGCTAAGATTTCCAAGTTATTCACATAATGAAAACCTATACTTTGTTTCGGTCGAGTTCCCCATTCAAATGCATGTAACAGTGAGAAATGCACTGTCTTGGCGAAAGAAAGCGTTTTTGTACAACTTCATATAAATAGCTGTAACTTTTGATAGAAGACTCGGATACACATGTTTATGGCTTTATCTTATAGAACTCAAGGTTCCCGTGCTGGGAAAACAGGTTTTGCAGCTGTTTGAGCTAAGATTTCCAAGTTATTCACATAATGAAAACCTATACTTTGTTTCGGTCGAGTTCCCCATTCAAATGCATGTAACAGTGAGAAACGCACTGTCTTGGCGAAAGAAAGCGTTTTTGTACAACTTCATATAAATAGCTGTAACTTTTGATAGAAGACTCGGATACACATGTTTATGGCTTTATCTTATAGAACTCAAGGTTCCCGTGCTGGGAAAACAGGTTTTGCAGCTGTTTGAGCTAAGATTTCCAAGTTATTCACATAATGAAAACTTATACTTTGTTTCGGTCGAGTTCCCATGTTTATGGCTTTATCTTATAGAACTCAAGGTTCCCGTGCTGGGAAAACAGGTTTTGCAGCTGTTTGAGCTAAGATTTCCAAGTTATTCACATAATGAAAACTTATACTTTGTTTCGGTCGAGTTCCCCATTCAAATGCATGTAACAGTGAGAAACGCACTGTCTTGGCGAAAGAAAGAGTTTTTGTACAAATTCATATGAATAGCTGTAACTTTTGATAGAAGACTCGGATACACATGTTTATGGCTTTATCTTATAGAACTCAAGGTTCCCGTGCTGGGAAAACAGGTTTTGCAGCTGTTTGAGCTAAGATTTCCAAGTTATTCACATAATGAAAACTTATACTTTGTTTCGGTCGAGTTCCCCATTCAAATGCATGTAACAGTGAGAAACGCACTGTCTTGGCGAAAGAAAGCGTTTTTGTACAACTTCATATAAATAGCTGTAACTTTTGATAGAAGACTCGGATACACATGTTTATGGCTTTATCTTATAGAACTCAAGGTCCCCGTGCTGGGCAAACAGGTTTTGCAGCTGTTTGAGCTAAGATTTCCAAGTTATTCACATAATGAAAACCTATACTTTGTTTCGGTCGAGTTCCCCATTCAAATGCATGTAACAGTGAGAAACGCACTGTCTTGGCGAAAGAAAGAGTTTTTGTACAACTTCATATGAATAGCTGTAACTTTTGATAGAAGACTCGGATACACATGTTTATGGCTTTATCTTATAGAACTCAAGGTTCCCGTGCTGGGAAAACAGGTTTTGCAGCTGTTTGAGCTAAGATTTCCAAGTTATTCACATAATGAAAACTTATACTTTGTTTCGGTCGAGTTCCCCATTCAAATGCATGTAACAGTGAGAAACGCACTGTCTTGGCGAAAGAAAGAATTTTTGTACAACTTCATATGAATAGCTGTAACTTTTGATAGAAGACTCGGATACACATGTTTATGGCTTTATCTTATAGAACTCAAGGTTCCCGTGCTGGGCAAACAGGTTTTGCAGCTGTTTGAGCTAAGATTTCCAAGTTATTCACATAATGAAAACCTATACTTTGTTTCGGTCGAGTTCCCCATTCAAATGCATGTAACAGTGAGAAACGCACTGTCTTGGCGAAAGAAAGCGTTTTTGTACAACTTCATATAAATAGCTGTAACTTTTGATAGAAGACTCGGATACACATGTTTATGGCTTTATCTTATAGAACTCAAGGTCTCCGTGCTGGGAAAACAGGTTTTGCAGCTGTTTGAGCTAAGATTTCCAAGTTATTCACATAATGAAAACTTATACTTTGTTTCGGTCGAGTTCCCATGTTTATGGCTTTATCTTATAGAACTCAAGGTCTCCGTGCTGGGAAAACAGGTTTTGCAGCTGTTTGAGCTAAGATTTCCAAGTTATTCACATAATGAAAACCTATACTTTGTTTCGGTCGAGTTCCCCATTCAAATGCATGTAACAGTGAGAAACGCACTGTCTTGGCGAAAGAAAGCGTTTTTGTACAACTTCATAGAAATAGCTGTAACTTTTGATAGAAGACTCAGACAAACATGTTTATGGCTTTATCTTATAGAACTCAAGGTTCCCGTGCTGGGAAAACAGGTTTTGCAGCTGTTTGAGCTAAGATTTCCAAGTTATTCACATAATGAAAACCTATACTTTGTTTCGGTCGAGTTCCCCATTCAAATGCATGTAACAGTGAGAAACGCACTGTCTTGGCGAAAGAAAGCTATTTTGTACAACTTCATATAAATAGCTGTAACTTTTGATAGAAGACTCGGATACACATGTTTATGGCTTTATCTTATAGAACTCACGTTCCCCGTGCTGGGCAAACAGGTTTTGCAGCTGTTTGAGCTAAGATTTCCAAGTTATTCACATAATGAAAACCTATACTTTGTTTCGGTCGAGTTCCCCATTCAAATGCATGTAACAGTGAGAAACGCACTGTCTTGGCGAAAGAAAGCGTTTTTGTACAACTTCATATAAATAGCTGTAACTTTTGATAGAAGACTCAGACAAACATGTTTATGGCTTTATCTTATAGAACTCAAGGTTCCCGTGCTGGGAAAACAGGTTTTGCAGCTGTTTGAGCTAAGATTTCCAAGTTATTCACATAATGAAAACGTATACTTTGTATTGGTGGAGTTCCCCATTCAAATGCATGTAACAGTGAGAAACGCACTGTCTTGGCGAAAGAAAGCGTTTTTGTACAACTTCATAGAAATTGCTGTAACTTTTGATAGAAGACTCAGACAAACATGTTTATGGCCTTATATTATAGAACTCAAGGTCTCCGTGCTGGGCAAACAGGTTTTGCAGCTGTTTGAGCTAAGATTTCCAAGTTATTCACATAATGAAAACCTATACTTTGTTTCGGTCGAGTTCCCCATTCAAAATGCATGTAACAGTGAGAAACGCACTGTCTTGGCGAAAGAAAGCGTTTTTGTACAACTTCATATAAATAGCTGTAACTTTTGATAGAAGACTCAGACAAACATGTTTATGGCTTTATATTATAGAACTCAAGGTCTCCGTGCTGGGAAAACAGGTTTTGCAGCTGTTTGAGCTAAGATTTCCAAGTTATTCACATAATGAAAACCTATACTTTGTTTCGGTCGAGTTCCCCATTCAAATGCATGTAACAGTGAGAAACGCACTGTCTTGGCGAAAGAAAGCGTTTTTATATAACAACTTCATATAAATAACTGTAACTTTTGATAGAAGACTCAGACAAACATGTTTATGGCTTTATCTTATAGAACTCAAGGTCTCCGTGCTGGGAAAACAGGTTTTGCAGCTGTTTGAGCTAAGATTTCCAAGTTATTCACATAATGAAAACGTATACTTTGTTTTGGTCGAGTTCCCCATTCAAATGCATGTAACAGTGAGAAACGCACTGTCTTGGCGAAAGAAAGCGTTTTTGTACAACTTCATAGAAATAGCTGTAACTTTTGATAGAAGACTCAGACAAACATGTTTATGGCCTTATATTATAGAACTCAAGGTTCCCGTGCTGGGAAAACAGGTTTTGTAGCTGTTTGAGCTAAGATTTCCAAGTTATTCACATAATGAAAACCTATACTTTGTTTCGGTCGAGTTCCCCATTCAAATGCATGTAACAGTGAGAAACGCACTGTCTTGGTGAAAGAAAGCGTTTTTGTACAACTTCATAGAAATAGCTGTAACTTTTGATAGAAGACTCAGACAAACATGTTTATGGCCTTATATTATAGAACTCAAGGTCTCCGTGCTGGGCAAACAGGTTTTGCAGCTGTTTGAGCTAAGATTTCCAAGTTATTCACATAATGAAAACCTATACTTTGTTTTGGTCGAGTTCCCCATTCAAATGCATGTAACAGTGAGAAACGCACTGTCTTGGCGAAAGAAAGCTATTTTGTACAACTTCATATAAATAGCTGTAACTTTTGATAGAAGACTCGGATACACATGTTTATGGCTTTATCTTATAGAACTCAAGGTCCCCGTGCTGGGCAAACAGGTTTTGCAGCTGTTTGAGCTAAGATTTCCAAGTTATTCACATAATGAAAACCTATACTTTGTTTCGGTCGAGTTCCCCATTCAAATGCATGTAACAGTGAGAAACGCACTGTCTTGGCGAAAGAAAGCGTTTTTGTACAACTTCATATAAATAGCTGTAACTTTTGATAGAAGACTCGGATACACATGTTTATGGCTTTATCTTATAGAACTCAAGGTCTCCGTGCTGGGAAAACAGGTTTTGCAGCTGTTTGAGCTAAGATTTCCAAGTTATTCACATAATGAAAACTTATACTTTGTTTCGGTCGAGTTCCCATGTTTATGGCTTTATCTTATAGAACTCAAGGTTCCCGTGCTGGGAAAACAGGTTTTGCAGCTGTTTGAGCTAAGATTTCCAAGTTATTCACATAATGAAAACGTATACTTTGTTTCGGTGGAGTTCCCCATTCAAATGCATGTAACAGTGAGAAACGCACTGTCTTGGCGAAAGAAAGAGTTTTTGTACAACTTCATATGAATAGCTGTAACTTTTGATAGAAGACTCGGATACACATGTTTATGGCTTTATCTTATAGAACTCAAGGTTCCCGTGCTGGGAAAACAGGTTTTGCAGCTGTTTGAGCTAAGATTTCCAAGTTATTCACATAATGAAAACTTATACTTTGTTTCGGTCGAGTTCCCCATTCAAATGCATGTAACAGTGAGAAACGCACTGTCTTGGCGAAAGAAAGCGTTTTTGTACAACTTCATATAAATAGCTGTAACTTTTGATAGAAGACTCGGATACACATGTTTATGGCTTTATCTTATAGAACTCAAGGTCCCCGTGCTGGGAAAACAGGTTTTGCAGCTGTTTGAGCTAAATTTTCCAAGTTATTCACATAATGAAAACTTATACTTTGTTTCGGTGGAGTTCCCCATTCAAATGCATGTAACAGTGAGAAACGCACTGTCTTGGCGAAAGAAAGAGTTTTTGTACAACTTCATATGAATAGCTGTAACTTTTGATAGAAGACTCGGATACACATGTTTATGGCTTTATCTTATAGAACTCAAGGTTCCCGTGCTGGGAAAACAGGTTTTGCAGCTGTTTGAGCTAAGATTTCCAAGTTATTCACATAATGAAAACTTATACTTTGTTTCGGTGGAGTTCCCCATTCAAATGCATGTAACAGTGAGAAACGCACTGTCTTGGCGAAAGAAAGAGTTTTTGTACAACTTCATATGAATAGCTGTAACTTTTGATAGAAGACTCGGATACACATGTTTATGGCTTTATCTTATAGAACTCAAGGTTCCTTTGCTTGGAAAACAGGTTTTGCAGCTGTTTGAGCTAAGATTTCCAAGTTATTCACATAATGAAAACCTATACTTTGTTTCGGTCGAGGTCCCCATTCAAATGCATGTAACAGTGAGAAACGCACTGTCTTGGCGAAAGAAAGCGTTTTTGTACAACTTCATAGAAATAGCTGTAACTTTTGATAGAAGACTCAGACAAACATGTTTATGGCCTTATATTATAGAACTCAAGGTCTCCGTGCTGGGCAAACAGGTTTTGCAGCTGTTTGAGCTAAGATTTCCAAGTTATTCACATAATGAAAACCTATACTTTGTTTCGGTCGAGTTCCCCATTCAAATGCATGTAACAGTGAGAAACGCACTGTCTTGGCGAAAGAAAGCTATTTTGTACAACTTCATATAAATAGCTGTAACTTTTGATAGAAGACTCGGATACACATGTTTATGGCTTTATCTTATAGAACTCAAGGTCCCCGTGCTGGGCAAACAGGTTTTGCAGCTGTTTGAGCTAAGATTTCCAAGTTATTCACATAATGAAAACCTATACTTTGTTTCGGTCGAGTTCCCCATTCAAATGCATGTAACAGTGAGAAACGCACTGTCTTGGCGAAAGAAAGCGTTTTTGTACAACTTCATATAAATAGCTGTAACTTTTGATAGAAGACTCGGATACACATGTTTATGGCTTTATCTTATAGAACTCAAGGTTCCCGTGCTGGGCAAACAGGTTTTGCAGCTGTTTGAGCTAAGATTTCCAAGTTATTCACATAATGAAAACCTATACTTTGTTTCGGTCGAGTTCCCCATTCAAATGCATGTAACAGTGAGAAACGCACTGTCTTGGCGAAAGAAAGCGTTTTTGTACAACTTCATATAAATAGCTGTAACTTTTGATAGAAGACTCGGATACACATGTTTATGGCTTTATCTTATAGAACTCAAGGTCTCCGTGCTGGGAAAACAGGTTTTGCAGCTGTTTGAGCTAAGATTTCCAAGTTATTCACATAATGAAAACTTATACTTTGTTTCGGTCGAGTTCCCATGTTTATGGCTTTATCTTATAGAACTCAAGGTTCCCGTGCTGGGAAAACAGGTTTTGCAGGTGTTTGAGCTAAGATTTCCAAGTTATTCACATAATGAAATCATATACTTTGTTTCGGTCGAGTTCCCCATTCAAATGCATGTAACAGTGAGAAACGCACTGTCTTGGCGAAAGAAAGCGTTTTTGTACAACTTCATATAAATAGCTGTAACTTTTGATAGAAGACTCAGACAAATATGTTTATGGCTTTATCTTATAGAACTCAAGGTCTCCGTGCTGGGAAAACAGGTTTTGCAGCTGTTTGAGCTAAGATTTCCAAGTTATTCACATAATGAAAACTTATACTTTGTTTCGGTCGAGTTCCCCATTCAAATGCATGTAACAGTGAGAAACGCACTGTCTTGGCGAAAGAAAGCTATTTTGTACAACTTCATATGAATAGCTGTAACTTTTGATAGAAGACTCGGATACACATGTTTATGGCCTTATCTTATAGAACTCAAGGTCTCCGTGCTGGGAAAACAGGTTTTGCAGCTGTTTGAGCTAAGATTTCCAAGTTATTCACATAATGAAAACCTATACTTTGTTTCGGTGGAGTTCCCCATTCAAATGCATGTAACAGTGAGAAACGCACTGTCTTGGCGAAAGAAAGCGTTTTTGTACAACTTCATATAAATAGCTGTAACTTTTGATAGAAGACTCGGATACACATGTTTATGGCTTTATCTTATAGAACTCAAGGTTCCCGTGCTGGGCAAACAGGTTTTGCAGCTGTTTGAGCTAAGATTTCCAAGTTATTCACATAATGAAAACCTATACTTTGTTTCGGTCGAGTTCCCCATTCAAATGCATGTAACAGTGAGAAACGCACTGTCTTGGCGAAAGAAAGCGTTTTTGTACAACTTCATATAAATAGCTGTAACTTTTGATAGAAGACTCAGACAAATATGTTTATGGCTTTATCTTATAGAACTCAAGGTCTCCGTGCTGGGAAAACAGGTTTTGCAGCTGTTTGAGCTAAGATTTCCAAGTTATTCACATAATGAAAACTTATACTTTGTTTCGGTCGAGTTCCCCATTCAAATGCATGTAACAGTGAGAAACGCACTGTCTTGGCGAAAGAAAGCGTTTTTGTACAACTTCATATGAATAGCTGTAACTTTTGATAGAAGACTCGGATACACATGTTTATGGCCTTATCTTATAGAACTCAAGGTCTCCGTGCTGGGAAAACAGGTTTTGCAGCTGTTTGAGCTAAGATTTCCAAGTTATTCACATAATGAAATCATATACTTTGTTTCGGTCGAGTTCCCCATTCAAATGCATGTAACAGTGAGAAACGCACTGTCTTGGCGAAAGAAAGCGTTTTTGTACAACTTCATAGAAATAGCTGTAACTTTTGATAGAAGACTCAGACAACTATGTTTATGGCTTTATCTTATACAACTCAAGGTTCCCGTGCTGGGAAAAGAGGTTTTGCAGCTGTTTGAGCTAAGATTTCCAAGTTATTCACATAATGAAAACCTATACTTTGTTTCGGTCGAGTTCCCCATTCAAATGCATGTAACAGTGAGAAACGCACTGTCTTGGCGAAAGAAAGCGTTTTTGTACAACTTCATATAAATAGCTGTAACTTTTGATAGAAGACTCGGATACACATGTTTATGGCTTTATCTTATAGAACTCAAGGTTCCCGTGCTGGGCAAACAGGTTTTGCAGCTTTTTGAGCTAAGATTTCCAAGTTATTCACATAATGAAAACCTATACTTTGTTTCGGTCGAGTTCCCCATTCAAATGCATGTAACAGTGAGAAACGCACTGTCTTGGCGAAAGAAAGCGTTTTTGTACAACTTCATATAAATAGCTGTAACTTTTGATAGAAGACTCAGACAAATATGTTTATGGCTTTATCTTATAGAACTCAAGGTCTCCGTGCTGGGAAAACAGGTTTTGCAGCTGTTTGAGCTAAGATTTCCAAGTTATTCACATAATGAAAACGTATACTTTGTTTCGGTGGAGTTCCCCATTCAAATGCATGTAACAGTGAGAAACGCACTGTCTTGGCGAAAGAAAGAGTTTTTGTACAACTTCATATGAATAGCTGTAACTTTTGATAGAAGACTCGGATACACATGTTTATGGCTTTATCTTATAGAACTCAAGGTTCCCGTGCTGGGAAAACAGGTTTTGCAGCTGTTTGAGCTAAGATTTCCAAGTTATTCACATAATGAAAACCTATACTTTGTTTCGGTCGAGTTCCCCATTCAAATGCATGTAACAGTGAGAAACGCACTGTCTTGGCGAAAGAAAGCGTTTTTGTACAACTTCATATAAATAGCTGTAACTTTTGATAGAAGACTCGGATACACATGTTTATGGCTTTATCTTATAGAACTCAAGGTCCCCGTGCTGGGAAAACAGGTTTTGCAGCTGTTTGAGCTAAGATTTCCAAGTTATTCACATAATGAAAACCTATACTTTGTTTCGGTGGAGTTCCCCATTCAAATGCATGTAACAGTGAGAAACGCACTGTCTTGGCGAAAGAAAGCGTTTTTGTACAACTTCATATAAATAGCTGTAACTTTTGATAGAAGACTCGGATACACATGTTTATGGCTTTATCTTATAAAACTCAAGGTTCCCGTGCTGGGCAAACAGGTTTTGCAGCTGTTTGAGCTAAGATTTCCAAGTTATTCACATAATGAAAACTTATACTTTGTTTCGGTCGAGTTCCCATGTTTATGGCTTTATCTTATAGAACTCAAGGTCTCCGTGCTGGGAAAACAGGTTTTGCAGCTGTTTGAGCTAAGATTTCCAAGTTATTCACATAATGAAAACTTATACTTTGTTTCGGTCGAGTTCCCCATTCAAATGCATGTAACAGTGAGAAACGCACTGTCTTGGCGAAAGAAAGCTATTTTGTACAACTTCATATGAATAGCTGTAACTTTTGATAGAAGACTCGGATACACATGTTTATGGCCTTATCTTATAGAACTCAAGGTCTCCGTGCTGGGAAAACAGGTTTTGCAGCTGTTTGAGCTAAGATTTCCAAGTTATTCACATAATGAAAACCTATACTTTGTTTCGGTCGAGTTCCCCATTCAAATGCATGTAACAGTGAGAAACGCACTGTCTTGGCGAAAGAAAGCGTTTTTGTACAACTTCATATAAATAGCTGTAACTTTTGATAGAAGACTCGGATACACATGTTTATGGCTTTATCTTATAGAACTCAAGGTTCCCGTGCTGGGCAAACAGGTTTTGCAGCTGTTTGAGCTAAGATTTCCAAGTTATTCACATAATGAAAACCTATACTTTGTTTCGGTCGAGTTCCCCATTCAAATGCATGTAACAGTGAGAAACGCACTGTCTTGGCGAAAGAAAGCGTTTTTGTACAACTTCATATAAATAGCTGTAACTTTTGATAGAAGACTCAGACAAATATGTTTATGGCTTTATCTTATAGAACTCAAGGTCTCCGTGCTGGGAAAACAGGTTTTGCAGCTGTTTGAGCTAAGATTTCCAAGTTATTCACATAATGAAAACTTATACTTTGTTTCGGTGGAGTTCCCCATTCAAATGCATGTAACAGTGAGAAACGCACTGTCTTGGCGAAAGAAAGCGTTTTTGTACAACTTCATATGAATAGCTGTAACTTTTGATAGAAGACTCGGATACACATGTTTATGGCCTTATCTTATAGAACTCAAGGTCTCCGTGCTGGGAAAACAGGTTTTGCAGCTGTTTGAGCTAAGATTTCCAAGTTATTCACATAATGAAATCATATACTTTGTTTCGGTCGAGTTCCCCATTCAAATGCATGTAACAGTGAGAAACGCACTGTCTTGGCGAAAGAAAGCGTTTTTGTACAACTTCATAGAAATAGCTGTAACTTTTGATAGAAGACTCAGACAAATATGTTTATGGCTTTATCTTATACAACTCAAGGTTCCCGTGCTGGGAAAAGAGGTTTTGCAGCTGTTTGAGCTAAGATTTCCAAGTTATTCACATAATGAAAACCTATACTTTGTTTCGGTCGAGTTCCCCATTCAAATGCATGTAACAGTGAGAAACGCACTGTCTTGGCGAAAGAAAGCGTTTTTGTACAACTTCATATAAATAGCTGTAACTTTTGATAGAAGACTCGGATACACATGTTTATGGCTTTATCTTATAGAACTCAAGGTTCCCGTGCTGGGCAAACAGGTTTTGCAGCTTTTTGAGCTAAGATTTCCAAGTTATTCACATAATGAAAACCTATACTTTGTTTCGGTCGAGTTCCCCATTCAAATGCATGTAACAGTGAGAAACGCACTGTCTTGGCGAAAGAAAGCGTTTTTGTACAACTTCATATAAATAGCTGTAACTTTTGATAGAAGACTCAGACAAATATGTTTATGGCTTTATCTTATAGAACTCAAGGTCTCCGTGCTGGGAAAACAGGTTTTGCAGCTGTTTGAGCTAAGATTTCCAAGTTATTCACATAATGAAAACTTATACTTTGTTTCGGTCGAGTTCCCCATTCAAATGCATGTAACAGTGAGAAACGCACTGTCTTGGCGAAAGAAAGCTATTTTGTACAACTTGATATGAATAGCTGTAACTTTTGATAGAAGACTCGGATACACATGTTTATGGCTTTATCTTATAGAACTCAAGGTCTCCGTGCTGGGAAAACAGGTTTTGCAGCTGTTTGAGCTAAGATTTCCAAGTTATTCACATAATGAAAACTTATACTTTGTTTCGGTGGAGTTCCCCATTCAAATGCATGTAACAGTGAGAAACGCACTGTCTTGGCGAAAGAAAGAGTTTTTGTACAACTTCATATGAATAGCTGTAACTTTTGATAGAAGACTCGGATACACATGTTTATGGCTTTATCTTATAGAACTCAAGGTTCCCGTGCTGGGAAAACAGGTTTTGCAGCTGTTTGAGCTAAGATTTCCAAGTTATTCACATAATGAAAACTTATACTTTGTTTCGGTCGAGTTCCCCATTCAAATGCATGTAACAGTGAGAAACGCACTGTCTTGGCGAAAGAAAGCGTTTTTGTACAACTTCATATAAATAGCTGTAACTTTTGATAGAAGACTCGGATACACATGTTTATGGCTTTATCTTATAGAACTCAAGGTTCCTGTGCTGGGAAAACAGGTTTTGCAGCTGTTTGAGCTAAGATTTCCAAGTTATTCACATAATGAAAACCTATACTTTGTTTCGGTCGAGTTCCCCATTCAAATGCATGTAACAGTGAGAAACGCACTGTCTTGGCGAAAGAAAGCGTTTTTGTACAACTTCATAGAAATAGCTGTAACTTTTGATAGAAGACTCAGACAAATATGTTTATGGCTTTATCTTATAGAACTCAAGGTTCCCGTGCTGGGAAAAGAGGTTTTGCAGCTGTTTGAGCTAAGATTTCCAAGTTATTCACATAATGAAAACCTATACTTTGTTTCGGTCGAGTTCCCCATTCAAATGCATGTAACAGTGAGAAACGCACTGTCTTGGCGAAAGAAAGCGTTTTTGTACAACTTCATATAAATAGCTGTAACTTTTGATAGAAGACTCGGATACACATGTTTATGGCTTTATCTTATAGAACTCAAGGTCTCCGTGCTGGGAAAACAGGTTTTGCAGCTGTTTGAGCTAAGATTTCCAAGTTATTCACATAATGAAAACCTATACTTTGTTTCGGTCGAGTTCCCCATTCAAATGCATGTAACAGTGAGAAACGCACTGTCTTGGCGAAAGAAAGCGTTTTTGTACAACTTCATATAAATAGCTGTAACTTTTGATAGAAGACTCAGACAAACATGTTTATGGCTTTATCTTATAGAACTCAAGGTTCCCGTGCTGGGAAAAGAGGTTTTGCAGCTGTTTGAGCTAAGATTTCCAAGTTATTCACATAATGAAAACCTATACTTTGTTTCGGTCGAGTTCCCCATTCAAATGCATGTAACAGTGAGAAACGCACTGTCTTGGCGAAAGAAAGCGTTTTTGTACAACTTCATATAAATAGCTGTAACTTTTGATAGAAGACTCAGACAAACATGTTTATGGCTTTATCTTATAGAACTCAAGGTCCCCGTGCTGGGAAAACAGGTTTTGCAGCTGTTTGAGCTAAGATTTCCAAGTTATTCACATAATGAAAACTTGTACTTTGTTTCGGTCGAGTTCCCCATTCAAATGCATGTAACAGTGAGAAACGCACTGTCTTGGCGAAAGAAAGAGTTTTTGTACAACTTCATATGAATAGCTGTAACTTTTGATAGAAGACTCGGATACACATGTTTATGGCTTTATCTTATAGAACTCAAGGTTCCCGTGCTGGGCAAACAGGTTTTGCAGCTTTTTGAGCTAAGATTTCCAAGTTATTCACATAATGAAAACCTATACTTTGTTTCGGTCGAGTTCCCCATTCAAATGCATGTAACAGTGAGAAACGCACTGTCTTGGCGAAAGAAAGCGTTTTTGTACAACTTCATATAAATAGCTGTAACTTTTGATAGAAGACTCAGACAAATATGTTTATGGCTTTATCTTATAGAACTCAAGGTCTCCGTGCTGGGAAAACAGGTTTTGCAGCTGTTTGAGCTAAGATTTCCAAGTTATTCACATAATGAAAACTTATACTTTGTTTCGGTCGAGTTCCCCATTCAAATGCATGTAACAGTGAGAAACGCACTGTCTTGGCGAAAGAAAGCTATTTTGTACAACTTGATATGAATAGCTGTAACTTTTGATAGAAGACTCGGATACACATGTTTATGGCTTTATCTTATAGAACTCAAGGTCTCCGTGCTGGGAAAACAGGTTTTGCAGCTGTTTGAGCTAAGATTTCCAAGTTATTCACATAATGAAAACTTATACTTTGTTTCGGTGGAGTTCCCCATTCAAATGCATGTAACAGTGAGAAACGCACTGTCTTGGCGAAAGAAAGAGTTTTTGTACAACTTCATATGAATAGCTGTAACTTTTGATAGAAGACTCGGATACACATGTTTATGGCTTTATCTTATAGAACTCAAGGTTCCCGTGCTGGGAAAACAGGTTTTGCAGCTGTTTGAGCTAAGATTTCCAAGTTATTCACATAATGAAAACTTATACTTTGTTTCGGTCGAGTTCCCCATTCAAATGCATGTAACAGTGAGAAACGCACTGTCTTGGCGAAAGAAAGCGTTTTTGTACAACTTCATATAAATAGCTGTAACTTTTGATAGAAGACTCGGATACACATGTTTATGGCTTTATCTTATAGAACTCAAGGTTCCTGTGCTGGGAAAACAGGTTTTGCAGCTGTTTGAGCTAAGATTTCCAAGTTATTCACATAATGAAAACCTATACTTTGTTTCGGTCGAGTTCCCCATTCAAATGCATGTAACAGTGAGAAACGCACTGTCTTGGCGAAAGAAAGCGTTTTTGTACAACTTCATAGAAATAGCTGTAACTTTTGATAGAAGACTCAGACAAATATGTTTATGGCTTTATCTTATAGAACTCAAGGTTCCCGTGCTGGGAAAAGAGGTTTTGCAGCTGTTTGAGCTAAGATTTCCAAGTTATTCACATAATGAAAACCTATACTTTGTTTCGGTCGAGTTCCCCATTCAAATGCATGTAACAGTGAGAAACGCACTGTCTTGGCGAAAGAAAGCGTTTTTGTACAACTTCATATAAATAGCTGTAACTTTTGATAGAAGACTCGGATACACATGTTTATGGCTTTATCTTATAGAACTCAAGGTCTCCGTGCTGGGAAAACAGGTTTTGCAGCTGTTTGAGCTAAGATTTCCAAGTTATTCACATAATGAAAACCTATACTTTGTTTCGGTCGAGTTCCCCATTCAAATGCATGTAACAGTGAGAAACGCACTGTCTTGGCGAAAGAAAGCGTTTTTGTACAACTTCATATAAATAGCTGTAACTTTTGATAGAAGACTCAGACAAACATGTTTATGGCTTTATCTTATAGAACTCAAGGTTCCCGTGCTGGGAAAAGAGGTTTTGCAGCTGTTTGAGCTAAGATTTCCAAGTTATTCACATAATGAAAACCTATACTTTGTTTCGGTCGAGTTCCCCATTCAAATGCATGTAACAGTGAGAAACGCACTGTCTTGGCGAAAGAAAGCGTTTTTGTACAACTTCATATAAATAGCTGTAACTTTTGATAGAAGACTCAGACAAACATGTTTATGGCTTTATCTTATAGAACTCAAGGTCCCCGTGCTGGGAAAACAGGTTTTGCAGCTGTTTGAGCTAAGATTTCCAAGTTATTCACATAATGAAAACTTGTACTTTGTTTCGGTCGAGTTCCCCATTCAAATGCATGTAACAGTGAGAAACGCACTGTCTTGGCGAAAGAAAGAGTTTTTGTACAACTTCATATGAATAGCTGTAACTTTTGATAGAAGACTCGGATACACATGTTTATGGCTTTATCTTATAGAACTCAAGGTTCCCGTGCTGGGAAAACAGGTTTTGCAGCTGTTTGAGCTAAGATTTCCAAGTTATTCACATAATGAAAACCTATACTTTGTTTCGGTCGAGTTCCCCATTCAAATGCATGTAACAGTGAGAAATGCACTGTCTTGGCGAAAGAAAGCGTTTTTGTACAACTTCATATAAATAGCTGTAACTTTTGATAGAAGACTCAGATACACATGTTTATGGCTTTATCTTATAGAACTCAAGGTTCCCGTGCTGGGAAAACAGGTTTTGCAGCTGTTTGAGCTAAGATTTCCAAGTTATTCACATAATGAAAACTTATACTTTGTTTTGGTGGAGTTCCCCATTCAAATGCATGTAACAGTGAGAAACGCACTGTCTTGGCGAAAGAAAGCGTTTTTGTACAACTTCATAGAAATAGCTGTAACTTTTGATAGAAGACTCAGACAAACATGTTTATGGCTTTGTCTTATAGAACTCAAGGTCTCCGTGCTGGGAAAACAGGTTTTGCAGCTGTTTGAGCTAAGATTTCCAAGTTATTCACATAATGAAAACTTGTACTTTGTTTCGGTCGAGTTCCCCATTCAAATGCATGTAACAGTGAGGAACGCACTGTCTTGGCGAAAGAAAGCGTTTTTGTACAACTTCATATGAATAGCTGTAACTTTTGATAGAAGACTCGGATACACATGTTTATGGCTTTATCTTATAGAACTCAAGGTTCCCGTGCTGGGAAAACAGGTTTTGCAGCTGTTTGAGCTAAGATTTCCAAGTTATTCACATAATGAAAACCTATACTTTGTTTCGGTCGAGTTCCCCATTCAAATGCATGTAACAGTGAGAAACGCACTGTCTTGGCGAAAGAAAGCGTTTTTGTACAACTTCATATAAATAGCTGTAACTTTTGATAGAAGACTCAGACAAACATGTTTATGGCTTTATCTTATAGAACTCAAGGTTCCCGTGCTGGGAAAACAGGTTTTGCAGCTGTTTGAGCTAAGATTTCCAAGTTATTCACATAATGAAAACCTATACTTTGTTTCGGTCGAGTTCCCCATTCAAATGCATGTAACAGTGAGAAACGCACTGTCTTGGCGAAAGAAAGCGTTTTTGTACAACTTCATATGAATAGCTGTAACTTTTGATAGAAGACTCGGATACACATGTTTATGGCTTTATCTTATAGAACTCAAGGTTCCCGTGCTGGGAAAAGAGGTTTTGCAGCTGTTTGAGCTAAGATTTCCAAGTTATTCACATAATGAAAACCTATACTTTGTTTCGGTCGAGTTCCCCATTCAAATGCATGTAACAGTGAGAAACGCACTGTCTTGGCGAAAGAAAGCGTTTTTGTACAACTTCATAGAAATAGCTGTAACTTTTGATAGAAGACTCAGACAAACATGTTTATGGCCTTATATTATAGAACTCAAGGTCCCCGTGCTGGGAAAACAGGTTTTGCAGCTGTTTGAGCTAAGATTTCCAAGTTATTCACATAATGAAAACCTATACTTTGTTTCGGTCGAGTTCCCCATTCAAATGCATGTAACAGTGAGAAACGCACTGTCTTGGCGAAAGAAAGCGTTTTTGTACAACTTCATAGAAATAGCTGTAACTTTTGATAGAAGACTCAGACAAACATGTTTATGGCCTTATATTATAGAACTCAAGGTCTCCGTGCTGGGAAAACAGGTTTTGCAGCTGTTTGAGCTAAGATTTCCAAGTTATTCACATAATGAAAACCTATACTTTGTTTCGGTCGAGTTCCCCATTCAAATGCATGTAACAGTGAGAAACGCACTGTCTTGGCGAAAGAAAGCGTTTTTGTACAACTTCATAGAAATAGCTGTAACTTTTGATAGAAGACTCAGACAAACATGTTTATGGCCTTATATTATAGAACTCAAGGTCCCCGTGCTGGGAAAACAGGTTTTGCAGCTGTTTGAGCTAAGATTTTCAAGTTATTCACATAATGAAAACCTATACTTTGTTTCGGTCGAGTTCCCCATTCAAATGCATGTAACAGTGAGAAACGCACTGTCTTGGCGAAAGAAAGCGTTTTTGTACAACTTCATAGAAATAGCTGTAACTTTTGATAGAAGACTCAGACAAACATGTTTATGGCCTCATATTATAGAACTCAAGGTCCCCGTGCTGGGAAAACAGGTTTTGCAGCTGTTTGAGCTAAGATTTCCAAGTTATTCACATAATGAAAACCTATACTTTGTTTCGGTCGAGTTCCCCATTCAAATGCATGTAACAGTGAGAAACGCACTGTCTTGGCGAAAGAAAGCGTTTTTGTACAACTTCATAGAAATAGCTGTAACTTTTGATAGAAGACTCAGACAAACATGTTTATGGCCTTATATTATAGAACTCAAGGTCTCCGTGCTGGGAAAACAGGTTTTGCAGCTGTTTGAGCTAAGATTTCCAAGTTATTCACATAATGAAAACCTATACTTTGTTTCGGTCGAGTTCCCCATTCAAATGCATGTAACAGTGAGAAACGCACTGTCTTGGCGAAAGAAAGCGTTTTTGTACAACTTCATAGAAATAGCTGTAACTTTTGATAGAAGACTCGGATACACATGTTTATGGCTTTATCTTATAGAACTCACGTTCCCCGTGCTGGGCAAACAGGTTTTGCAGCTGTTTGAGCTAAGATTTCCAAGTTATTCACATAATGAAAACCTATACTTTGTTTCGGTCGAGTTCCCCATTCAAATGCATGTAACAGTGAGAAACGCACTGTCTTGGCGAAAGAAAGCGTTTTTGTACAACTTCATAGAAATAGCTGTAACTTTTGATAGAAGACTCAGACAAACATGTTTATGGCCTTATATTATAGAACTCAAGGTCCCCGTGCTGGGCAAACAGGTTTTGCAGCTGTTTGAGCTAAGATTTCCAAGTTATTCACATAATGAAAACCTATACTTTGTTTCGGTCGAGTTCCCCATTCAAATGCATGTAACAGTGAGAAACGCACTGTCTTGGCGAAAGAAAGCGTTTTTGTACAACTTCATAGAAATAGCTGTAACTTTTGATAGAAGACTCAGACAAACATGTTTATGGCCTTATATTATAGAACTCGAGGTCCCCGTGCTGGGAAAACAGGTTTTGCAGCTGTTTGAGCTAAGATTTCCAAGTTATTCACATAATGAAAACCTATACTTTGTTTCGGTCGAGTTCCCCATTCAAATGCATGTAACAGTGAGAAACGCACTGTCTTGGCGAAAGAAAGCGTTTTTGTACAACTTCATAGAAATAGCTGTAACTTTTGATAGAAGACTCAGACAAACATGTTTATGGCCTTATATTATAGAACTCAAGGTCTCCGTGCTGGGAAAACAGGTTTTGCAGCTGTTTGAGCTAAGATTTCCAAGTTATTCACATAATGAAAACCTATACTTTGTTTCGGTCGAGTTCCCCATTCAAATGCATGTAACAGTGAGAAACGCACTGTCTTGGCGAAAGAAAGCGTTTTTGTACAACTTCATAGAAATAGCTGTAACTTTTGATAGAAGACTCAGACAAACATGTTTATGGCCTTATATTATAGAACTCAAGGTCTCCGTGCTGGGCAAACAGGTTTTGCAGCTGTTTGAGCTAAGATTTCCAAGTTATTCACATAATGAAAACCTATACTTTGTTTTGGTCGAGTTCCCCATTCAAATGCATGTAACAGTGAGAAACGCACTGTCTTGGCGAAAGAAAGCGTTTTTGTACAACTTCATAGAAATAGCTGTAACTTTTGATAGAAGACTCGGATACACATGTTTATGGCTTTATCTTATAGAACTCACGTTCCCCGTGCTGGGCAAACAGGTTTTGCAGCTGTTTGAGCTAAGATTTCCAAGTTATTCACATAATGAAAACCTATACTTTGTTTCGGTCGAGTTCCCCATTCAAATGCATGTAACAGTGAGAAACGCACTGTCTTGGCGAAAGAAAGCATTTTTGTACAACTTCATATGAATAGCTGTAACTTTTGATAGAAGACTCGGATACACATGTTTATGGCTTTATCTTATAGAACTCAAGGTTCCCGTGCTGGGAAAACAGGTTTTGCAGCTGTTTGAGCTAAGATTTCCAAGTTATTCACATAATGAAAACCTATACTTTGTTTCGGTCGAGTTCCCCATTCAAATGCATGTAACAGTGAGAAACGCACTGTCTTGGCGAATAAAAAGCGTTTTTGTACAACTTCATAGAAATAGCTGTAACTTTTGATAGAAGACTCAGACAAACATGTTTATGGCCTTATATTATAGAACTCAAGGTCCCCGTGCTGGGAAAACAGGTTTTGCAGCTGTTTGAGCTAAGATTTCCAAGTTATTCACATAATGAAAACCTATACTTTGTTTCGGTCGAGTTCCCCATTCAAATGCATGTAACAGTGAGAAACGCACTGTCTTGGCGAAAGAAAGCGTTTTTGTACAACTTCATAGAAATAGCTGTAACTTTTGATAGAAGACTCAGACAAACATGTTTATGGCCTTATATTATAGAACTCAAGGTCCCCGTGCTGGGAAAACAGGTTTTGCAGCTGTTTGAGCTAAGATTTCCAAGTTATTCACATAATGAAAACCTATACTTTGTTTCGGTCGAGTTCCCCATTCAAATGCATGTAACAGTGAGAAACGCACTGTCTTGGCGAAAGAAAGCGTTTTTGTACAACTTCATATGAATAGCTGTAACTTTTGATAGAAGACTCAGACAAACATGTTTATGGCCTTATATTATAGAACTCAAGGTCCCCGTGCTGGGAAAACAGGTTTTGCAGCTGTTTGAGCTAAGATTTTCAAGTTATTCACATAATGAAAACCTATACTTTGTTTCGGTCGAGTTCCCCATTCAAATGCATGTAACAGTGAGAAACGCACTGTCTTGGCGAAAGAAAGCGTTTTTGTACAACTTCATAGAAATAGCTGTAACTTTTGATAGAAGACTCAGACAAACATGTTTATGGCCTTATATTATAGAACTCAAGGTCTCCGTGCTGGGAAAACAGGTTTTGCAGCTGTTTGAGCTAAGATTTCCAAGTTATTCACATAATGAAAACCTATACTTTGTTTTGGTCGAGTTCCCTATTCAAATGCATGTAACAGTGAGAAACGCACTGTCTTGGCGAAAGAAAGCTATTTTGTACAACTTCATATAAATACCTGTAACTTTTGATAGAAGACTCAGACAAACATGTTTATGGCCTTATATTATAGAACTCAAGGTCTCCGTGCTGGGAAAACAGGTTTTGCAGCTGTTTGAGCTAAGATTTCCAAGTTATTCACATAATGAAAACCTATACTTTGTTTTGGTCGAGTTCCCTATTCAAATGCATGTAACAGTGAGAAACGCACTGTCTTGGCGAAAGAAAGCTATTTTGTACAACTTCATATAAATAGCTGTAACTTTTGATAGAAGACTCGGATACACATGTTTATGGCTTTATCTTATAGAACTCACGTTCCCCGTGCTGGGAAAACAGGTTTTGCAGCTGTTTGAGCTAAGATTTCCAAGTTATTCACATAATGAAAACCTATACTTTAGCTGTAACTTTTGATAGAAGACTCAGACAAACATGTTTATGGCCTTATATTATAGAACTCAAGGTCCCCGTGCTGGGAAAACAGGTTTTGCAGCTGTTTGAGCTAAGATTTCCAAGTTATTCACATAATGAAAACATATACTTTGTTTCGGTCGAGTTCCCCATTCAAATGCATGTAACAGTGAGAAACGCACTGTCTTGGCGAAAGAAAGCGTTTTTGTACAACTTCATATGAATAGCTGTAACTTTTGATAGAAGACTCGGATACACATGTTTATGGCTTTATCTTATAGAACTCAAGGTTCCCGTGCTGGGAAAAGAGGTTTTGCAGCTGTTTGAGCTAAGATTTCCAAGTTATTCACATAATGAAAACCTATACTTTGTTTCGGTCGAGTTCCCCATTCAAATGCATGTAACAGTGAGAAACGCACTGTCTTGGCGAAAGAAAGCGTTTTTGTACAACTTCATAGAAATAGCTGTAACTTTTGATAGAAGACTCAGACAAACATGTTTATGGCCTTATATTATAGAACTCAAGGTCCCCGTGCTGGGAAAACAGGTTTTGCAGCTGTTTGAGCTAAGATTTCCAAGTTATTCACATAATGAAAACCTATACTTTGTTTCGGTCGAGTTCCCCATTCAAATGCATGTAACAGTGAGAAACGCACTGTCTTGGCGAAAGAAAGCGTTTTTGTACAACTTCATAGAAATAGCTGTAACTTTTGATAGAAGACTCAGACAAACATGTTTATGGCCTTATATTATAGAACTCAAGGTCTCCGTGCTGGGAAAACAGGTTTTGCAGCTGTTTGAGCTAAGATTTCCAAGTTATTCACATAATGAAAACCTATACTTTGTTTCGGTCGAGTTCCCCATTCAAATGCATGTAACAGTGAGAAACGCACTGTCTTGGCGAAAGAAAGCGTTTTTGTACAACTTCATAGAAATAGCTGTAACTTTTGATAGAAGACTCAGACAAACATGTTTATGGCCTTATATTATAGAACTCAAGGTCCCCGTGCTGGGAAAACAGGTTTTGCAGCTGTTTGAGCTAAGATTTCCAAGTTATTCACATAATGAAAACCTATACTTTGTTTCGGTCGAGTTCCCCATTCAAATGCATGTAACAGTGAGAAATGCACTGTCTTGGCGAAAGAAAGCGTTTTTGTACAACTTCATAGAAATAGCTGTAACTTTTGATAGAAGACTCAGACAAACATGTTTATGGCCTTATATTATAGAACTCAAGGTCTCCGTGCTGGGAAAACAGGTTTTGCAGCTGTTTGAGCTAAGATTTCCAAGTTATTCACATAATGAAAACTTGTACTTTGTTTCGGTCGAGTTCCCCATTCAAATGCATGTAACAGTGAGAAACGCACTGTCTTGGCGAAAGAAAGCGTTTTTGTACAACTTCATATGAATAGCTGTAACTTTTGATAGAAGACTCAGACAAACATGTTTATGGCCTTATATTATAGAACTCAAGGTCCCCGTGCTGGGAAAACAGGTTTTGCAGCTGTTTGAGCTAAGATTTTCAAGTTATTCACATAATGAAAACCTATACTTTGTTTCGGTCGAGTTCCCCATTCAAATGCATGTAACAGTGAGAAACGCACTGTCTTGGCGAAAGAAAGCGTTTTTGTACAACTTCATAGAAATAGCTGTAACTTTTGATAGAAGACTCAGACAAACATGTTTATGGCCTTATATTATAGAACTCAAGGTCTCCGTGCTGGGAAAACAGGTTTTGCAGCTGTTTGAGCTAAGATTTCCAAGTTATTCACATAATGAAAACCTATACTTTGTTTTGGTCGAGTTCCCTATTCAAATGCATGTAACAGTGAGAAACGCACTGTCTTGGCGAAAGAAAGCTATTTTGTACAACTTCATATAAATACCTGTAACTTTTGATAGAAGACTCAGACAAACATGTTTATGGCCTTATATTATAGAACTCAAGGTCTCCGTGCTGGGAAAACAGGTTTTGCAGCTGTTTGAGCTAAGATTTCCAAGTTATTCACATAATGAAAACCTATACTTTGTTTTGGTCGAGTTCCCTATTCAAATGCATGTAACAGTGAGAAACGCACTGTCTTGGCGAAAGAAAGCTATTTTGTACAACTTCATATAAATAGCTGTAACTTTTGATAGAAGACTCGGATACACATGTTTATGGCTTTATCTTATAGAACTCACGTTCCCCGTGCTGGGAAAACAGGTTTTGCAGCTGTTTGAGCTAAGATTTCCAAGTTATTCACATAATGAAAACCTATACTTTAGCTGTAACTTTTGATAGAAGACTCAGACAAACATGTTTATGGCCTTATATTATAGAACTCAAGGTCCCCGTGCTGGGAAAACAGGTTTTGCAGCTGTTTGAGCTAAGATTTCCAAGTTATTCACATAATGAAAACATATACTTTGTTTCGGTCGAGTTCCCCATTCAAATGCATGTAACAGTGAGAAACGCACTGTCTTGGCGAAAGAAAGCGTTTTTGTACAACTTCATATGAATAGCTGTAACTTTTGATAGAAGACTCAGACAAACATGTTTATGGCCTTATATTATAGAACTCAAGGTCCCCGTGCTGGGAAAACAGGTTTTGCAGCTGTTTGAGCTAAGATTTCCAAGTTATTCACATAATGAAAACCTATACTTTGTTTCGGTCGAGTTCCCCATTCAAATGCATGTAACAGTGAGAAACGCACTGTCTTGGCGAAAGAAAGCGTTTTTGTACAACTTCATAGAAATAGCTGTAACTTTTGATAGAAGACTCAGACAAACATGTTTATGGCCTTATATTATAGAACTCAAGGTCTCCGTGCTGGGAAAACAGGTTTTGCAGCTGTTTGAGCTAAGATTTCCAAGTTATTCACATAATGAAAACCTATACTTTGTTTCGGTCGAGTTCCCCATTCAAATGCATGTAACAGTGAGAAACGCACTGTCTTGGCGAAAGAAAGCGTTTTTGTACAACTTCATAGAAATAGCTGTAACTTTTGATAGAAGACTCAGACAAACATGTTTATGGCCTTATATTATAGAACTCAAGGTCCCCGTGCTGGGAAAACAGGTTTTGCAGCTGTTTGAGCTAAGATTTTCAAGTTATTCACATAATGAAAACCTATACTTTGTTTCGGTCGAGTTCCCCATTCAAATGCATGTAACAGTGAGAAACGCACTGTCTTGGCGAAAGAAAGCGTTTTTGTACAACTTCATAGAAATAGCTGTAACTTTTGATAGAAGACTCAGACAAACATGTTTATGGCCTTATATTATAGAACTCAAGGTCCCCGTGCTGGGAAAACAGGTTTTGCAGCTGTTTGAGCTAAGATTTCCAAGTTATTCACATAATGAAAACCTATACTTTGTTTCGGTCGAGTTCCCCATTCAAATGCATGTAACAGTGAGAAACGCACTGTCTTGGCGAAAGAAAGCGTTTTTGTACAACTTCATAGAAATAGCTGTAACTTTTGATAGAAGACTCAGACAAACATGTTTATGGCCTTATATTATAGAACTCAAGGTCTCCGTGCTGGGAAAACAGGTTTTGCAGCTGTTTGAGCTAAGATTTCCAAGTTATTCACATAATGAAAACCTATACTTTGTTTCGGTCGAGTTCCCCATTCAAATGCATGTAACAGTGAGAAACGCACTGTCTTGGCGAAAGAAAGCGTTTTTGTACAACTTCATAGAAATAGCTGTAACTTTTGATAGAAGACTCGGATACACATGTTTATGGCTTTATCTTATAGAACTCACGTTCCCCGTGCTGGGCAAACAGGTTTTGCAGCTGTTTGAGCTAAGATTTCCAAGTTATTCACATAATGAAAACCTATACTTTGTTTCGGTCGAGTTCCCCATTCAAATGCATGTAACAGTGAGAAACGCACTGTCTTGGCGAAAGAAAGCGTTTTTGTACAACTTCATAGAAATAGCTGTAACTTTTGATAGAAGACTCAGACAAACATGTTTATGGCCTTATATTATAGAACTCAAGGTCCCCGTGCTGGGCAAACAGGTTTTGCAGCTGTTTGAGCTAAGATTTCCAAGTTATTCACATAATGAAAACCTATACTTTGTTTCGGTCGAGTTCCCCATTCAAATGCATGTAACAGTGAGAAACGCACTGTCTTGGCGAAAGAAAGCGTTTTTGTACAACTTCATAGAAATAGCTGTAACTTTTGATAGAAGACTCAGACAAACATGTTTATGGCCTTATATTATAGAACTCGAGGTCCCCGTGCTGGGAAAACAGGTTTTGCAGCTGTTTGAGCTAAGATTTCCAAGTTATTCACATAATGAAAACCTATACTTTGTTTCGGTCGAGTTCCCCATTCAAATGCATGTAACAGTGAGAAACGCACTGTCTTGGCGAAAGAAAGCGTTTTTGTACAACTTCATATGAATAGCTGTAACTTTTGATAGAAGACTCGGATACACATGTTTATGGCTTTATCTTATAGAACTCAAGGTTCCCGTGCTGGGAAAAGAGGTTTTGCAGCTGTTTGAGCTAAGATTTCCAAGTTATTCACATAATGAAAACCTATACTTTGTTTCGGTCGAGTTCCCCATTCAAATGCATGTAACAGTGAGAAACGCACTGTCTTGGCGAAAGAAAGCGTTTTTGTACAACTTCATAGAAATAGCTGTAACTTTTGATAGAAGACTCAGACAAACATGTTTATGGCCTTATATTATAGAACTCAAGGTCCCCGTGCTGGGAAAACAGGTTTTGCAGCTGTTTGAGCTAAGATTTCCAAGTTATTCACATAATGAAAACCTATACTTTGTTTCGGTCGAGTTCCCCATTCAAATGCATGTAACAGTGAGAAACGCACTGTCTTGGCGAAAGAAAGCGTTTTTGTACAACTTCATAGAAATAGCTGTAACTTTTGATAGAAGACTCAGACAAACATGTTTATGGCCTTATATTATAGAACTCAAGGTCTCCGTGCTGGGAAAACAGGTTTTGCAGCTGTTTGAGCTAAGATTTCCAAGTTATTCACATAATGAAAACCTATACTTTGTTTCGGTCGAGTTCCCCATTCAAATGCATGTAACAGTGAGAAACGCACTGTCTTGGCGAAAGAAAGCGTTTTTGTACAACTTCATAGAAATAGCTGTAACTTTTGATAGAAGACTCAGACAAACATGTTTATGGCCTTATATTATAGAACTCAAGGTCCCCGTGCTGGGAAAACAGGTTTTGCAGCTGTTTGAGCTAAGATTTCCAAGTTATTCACATAATGAAAACCTATACTTTGTTTCGGTCGAGTTCCCCATTCAAATGCATGTAACAGTGAGAAACGCACTGTCTTGGCGAAAGAAAGCGTTTTTGTACAACTTCATAGAAATAGCTGTAACTTTTGATAGAAGACTCAGACAAACATGTTTATGGCCTTATATTATAGAACTCAAGGTCTCCGTGCTGGGAAAACAGGTTTTGCAGCTGTTTGAGCTAAGATTTCCAAGTTATTCACATAATGAAAACCTATACTTTGTTTCGGTCGAGTTCCCCATTCAAATGCATGTAACAGTGAGAAACGCACTGTCTTGGCGAAAGAAAGCGTTTTTGTACAACTTCATAGAAATAGCTGTAACTTTTGATAGAAGACTCAGACAAACATGTTTATGGCCTTATATTATAGAACTCAAGGTCCCCGTGCTGGGAAAACAGGTTTTGCAGCTGTTTGAGCTAAGATTTCCAAGTTATTCACATAATGAAAACCTATACTTTGTTTTGGTCGAGTTCCCCATTCAAATGCATGTAACAGTGAGAAACGCACTGTCTTGGCGAAAGAAAGCGTTTTTGTACAACTTCATAGAAATAGCTGTAACTTTTGATAGAAGACTCAGACAAACATGTTTATGGCCTTATATTATAGAACTCAAGGTCTCCGTGCTGGGAAAACAGGTTTTGCAGCTGTTTGAGCTAAGATTTCCAAGTTATTCACATAATGAAAACTTGTACTTTGTTTCGGTGGAGTTCCCCATTCAAATGCATGTAACAGTGAGAAACGCACTGTCTTGGCGAAAGAAAGCGTTTTTGTACAACTTCATATGAATAGCTGTAACTTTTGATAGAAGACTCAGATACACATGTTTATGGCTTTATTTTATAGAACTCAAGGTTCCCGTGCTGGGAAAACAGGTTTTGCAGCTGTTTGAGCTAAGATTTCCAAGTTATTCACATAATGAAAACCTATACTTTGTTTCGGTCGAGTTCCCCATTCAAATGCATGTAACAGTGAGAAACGCACTGTCTTGGCGAAAGAAAGCGTTTTTGTACAACTTCATAGAAATAGCTGTAACTTTTGATAGAAGACTCAGACAAACATGTTTATGGCCTTATATTATAGAACTCAAGGTCTCCGTGCTGGGAAAACAGGTTTTGCAGCTGTTTGAGCTAAGATTTCCAAGTTATTCACATAATGAAAACTTGTACTTTGTTTCGGTGGAGTTCCCCATTCAAATGCATGTAACAGTGAGAAACGCACTGTCTTGGCGAAAGAAAGCGTTTTTGTACAACTTCATATGAATAGCTGTAACTTTTGATAGAAGACTCGGATACACATGTTTATGGCTTTATCTTATAGAACTCAAGGTTCCCGTGCTGGGAAAAGAGGTTTTGCAGCTGTTTGAGCTAAGATTTCCAAGTTATTCACATAATGAAAACCTATACTTTGTTTCGGTCGAGTTCCCCATTCAAATGCATGTAACAGTGAGAAACGCACTGTCTTGGCGAAAGAAAGCGTTTTTGTACAACTTCATATAAATAGCTGTAACTTTTGATAGAAGACTCAGACAAATATGTTTATGGCTTTATCTTATAGAACTCAAGGTCTCCGTGCTGGGAAAACAGGTTTTGCAGCTGTTTGAGCTAAGATTTCCAAGTTATTCACATAATGAAAACTTATACTTTGTTTCGGTGGAGTTCCCCATTCAAATGCATGTAACAGTGAGAAACGCACTGTCTTGGCGAAAGAAAGCGTTTTTGTACAACTTCATATGAATAGCTGTAACTTTTGATAGAAGACTCGGATACACATGTTTATGGCCTTATCTTATAGAACTCAAGGTCTCCGTGCTGGGAAAACAGGTTTTGCAGCTGTTTGAGCTAAGATTTCCAAGTTATTCACATAATGAAATCATATACTTTGTTTCGGTCGAGTTCCCCATTCAAATGCATGTAACAGTGAGAAACGCACTGTCTTGGCGAAAGAAAGCGTTTTTGTACAACTTCATAGAAATAGCTGTAACTTTTGATAGAAGACTCAGACAAATATGTTTATGGCTTTATCTTATACAACTCAAGGTTCCCGTGCTGGGAAAAGAGGTTTTGCAGCTGTTTGAGCTAAGATTTCCAAGTTATTCACATAATGAAAACCTATACTTTGTTTCGGTCGAGTTCCCCATTCAAATGCATGTAACAGTGAGAAACGCACTGTCTTGGCGAAAGAAAGCGTTTTTGTACAACTTCATATAAATAGCTGTAACTTTTGATAGAAGACTCGGATACACATGTTTATGGCTTTATCTTATAGAACTCAAGGTTCCCGTGCTGGGCAAACAGGTTTTGCAGCTTTTTGAGCTAAGATTTCCAAGTTATTCACATAATGAAAACCTATACTTTGTTTCGGTCGAGTTCCCCATTCAAATGCATGTAACAGTGAGAAACGCACTGTCTTGGCGAAAGAAAGCGTTTTTGTACAACTTCATATAAATAGCTGTAACTTTTGATAGAAGACTCAGACAAATATGTTTATGGCTTTATCTTATAGAACTCAAGGTCTCCGTGCTGGGAAAACAGGTTTTGCAGCTGTTTGAGCTAAGATTTCCAAGTTATTCACATAATGAAAACTTATACTTTGTTTCGGTCGAGTTCCCCATTCAAATGCATGTAACAGTGAGAAACGCACTGTCTTGGCGAAAGAAAGCTATTTTGTACAACTTGATATGAATAGCTGTAACTTTTGATAGAAGACTCGGATACACATGTTTATGGCTTTATCTTATAGAACTCAAGGTCTCCGTGCTGGGAAAACAGGTTTTGCAGCTGTTTGAGCTAAGATTTCCAAGTTATTCACATAATGAAAACTTATACTTTGTTTCGGTGGAGTTCCCCATTCAAATGCATGTAACAGTGAGAAACGCACTGTCTTGGCGAAAGAAAGAGTTTTTGTACAACTTCATATGAATAGCTGTAACTTTTGATAGAAGACTCGGATACACATGTTTATGGCTTTATCTTATAGAACTCAAGGTTCCCGTGCTGGGAAAACAGGTTTTGCAGCTGTTTGAGCTAAGATTTCCAAGTTATTCACATAATGAAAACTTATACTTTGTTTCGGTCGAGTTCCCCATTCAAATGCATGTAACAGTGAGAAACGCACTGTCTTGGCGAAAGAAAGAGTTTTTGTACAACTTCATATGAATAGCTGTAACTTTTGATAGAAGACTCAGACAAACATGTTTATGGCTTTATCTTATAGAACTCAAGGTTCCCGTGCTGGGAAAACAGGTTTTGCAGCTGTTTGAGCTAAGATTTCCAAGTTATTCACATAATGAAAACTTATACTTTGTTTCGGTCGAGTTCCCCATTCAAATGCATGTAACAGTGAGAAACGCACTGTCTTGGCGAAAGAAAGCGTTTTTGTACAACTTCATATAAATAGCTGTAACTTTTGATAGAAGACTCGGATACACATGTTTATGGCTTTATCTTATAGAACTCAAGGTTCCTGTGCTGGGAAAACAGGTTTTGCAGCTGTTTGAGCTAAGATTTCCAAGTTATTCACATAATGAAAACCTATACTTTGTTTCGGTCGAGTTCCCCATTCAAATGCATGTAACAGTGAGAAACGCACTGTCTTGGCGAAAGAAAGCGTTTTTGTACAACTTCATAGAAATAGCTGTAACTTTTGATAGAAGACTCAGACAAATATGTTTATGGCTTTATCTTATAGAACTCAAGGTTCCCGTGCTGGGAAAAGAGGTTTTGCAGCTGTTTGAGCTAAGATTTCCAAGTTATTCACATAATGAAAACCTATACTTTGTTTCGGTCGAGTTCCCCATTCAAATGCATGTAACAGTGAGAAATGCACTGTCTTGGCGAAAGAAAGCGTTTTTGTACAACTTCATATAAATAGCTGTAACTTTTGATAGAAGACTCAGATACACATGTTTATGGCTTTATCTTATAGAACTCAAGGTTCCCGTGCTGGGAAAACAGGTTTTGCAGCTGTTTGAGCTAAGATTTCCAAGTTATTCACATAATGAAAACTTATACTTTGTTTTGGTGGAGTTCCCCATTCAAATGCATGTAACAGTGAGAAACGCACTGTCTTGGCGAAAGAAAGCGTTTTTGTACAACTTCATAGAAATAGCTGTAACTTTTGATAGAAGACTCAGACAAACATGTTTATGGCTTTGTCTTATAGAACTCAAGGTCTCCGTGCTGGGAAAACAGGTTTTGCAGCTGTTTGAGCTAAGATTTCCAAGTTATTCACATAATGAAAACTTGTACTTTGTTTCGGTCGAGTTCCCCATTCAAATGCATGTAACAGTGAGAAACGCACTGTCTTGGCGAAAGAAAGCGTTTTTGTACAACTTCATATGAATAGCTGTAACTTTTGATAGAAGACTCGGATACACATGTTTATGGCTTTATCTTATAGAACTCAAGGTTCCCGTGCTGGGAAAACAGGTTTTGCAGCTGTTTGAGCTAAGATTTCCAAGTTATTCACATAATGAAAACCTATACTTTGTTTCGGTCGAGTTCCCCATTCAAATGCATGTAACAGTGAGAAACGCACTGTCTTGGCGAAAGAAAGCGTTTTTGTACAACTTCATATAAATAGCTGTAACTTTTGATAGAAGACTCAGACAAACATGTTTATGGCTTTATCTTATAGAACTCAAGGTTCCCGTGCTGGGAAAACAGGTTTTGCAGCTGTTTGAGCTAAGATTTCCAAGTTATTCACATAATGAAAACCTATACTTTGTTTCGGTCGAGTTCCCCATTCAAATGCATGTAACAGTGAGAAACGCACTGTCTTGGCGAAAGAAAGCGTTTTTGTACAACTTCATATGAATAGCTGTAACTTTTGATAGAAGACTCGGATACACATGTTTATGGCTTTATCTTATAGAACTCAAGGTTCCCGTGCTGGGAAAAGAGGTTTTGCAGCTGTTTGAGCTAAGATTTCCAAGTTATTCACATAATGAAAACCTATACTTTGTTTCGGTCGAGTTCCCCATTCAAATGCATGTAACAGTGAGAAACGCACTGTCTTGGCGAAAGAAAGCGTTTTTGTACAACTTCATAGAAATAGCTGTAACTTTTGATAGAAGACTCAGACAAACATGTTTATGGCCTTATATTATAGAACTCAAGGTCCCCGTGCTGGGAAAACAGGTTTTGCAGCTGTTTGAGCTAAGATTTCCAAGTTATTCACATAATGAAAACCTATACTTTGTTTCGGTCGAGTTCCCCATTCAAATGCATGTAACAGTGAGAAACGCACTGTCTTGGCGAAAGAAAGCGTTTTTGTACAACTTCATAGAAATAGCTGTAACTTTTGATAGAAGACTCAGACAAACATGTTTATGGCCTTATATTATAGAACTCAAGGTCTCCGTGCTGGGAAAACAGGTTTTGCAGCTGTTTGAGCTAAGATTTCCAAGTTATTCACATAATGAAAACCTATACTTTGTTTCGGTCGAGTTCCCCATTCAAATGCATGTAACAGTGAGAAACGCACTGTCTTGGCGAAAGAAAGCGTTTTTGTACAACTTCATAGAAATAGCTGTAACTTTTGATAGAAGACTCAGACAAACATGTTTATGGCCTTATATTATAGAACTCAAGGTCCCCGTGCTGGGAAAACAGGTTTTGCAGCTGTTTGAGCTAAGATTTTCAAGTTATTCACATAATGAAAACCTATACTTTGTTTCGGTCGAGTTCCCCATTCAAATGCATGTAACAGTGAGAAACGCACTGTCTTGGCGAAAGAAAGCGTTTTTGTACAACTTCATAGAAATAGCTGTAACTTTTGATAGAAGACTCAGACAAACATGTTTATGGCCTCATATTATAGAACTCAAGGTCCCCGTGCTGGGAAAACAGGTTTTGCAGCTGTTTGAGCTAAGATTTCCAAGTTATTCACATAATGAAAACCTATACTTTGTTTCGGTCGAGTTCCCCATTCAAATGCATGTAACAGTGAGAAACGCACTGTCTTGGCGAAAGAAAGCGTTTTTGTACAACTTCATAGAAATAGCTGTAACTTTTGATAGAAGACTCAGACAAACATGTTTATGGCCTTATATTATAGAACTCAAGGTCTCCGTGCTGGGAAAACAGGTTTTGCAGCTGTTTGAGCTAAGATTTCCAAGTTATTCACATAATGAAAACCTATACTTTGTTTCGGTCGAGTTCCCCATTCAAATGCATGTAACAGTGAGAAACGCACTGTCTTGGCGAAAGAAAGCGTTTTTGTACAACTTCATAGAAATAGCTGTAACTTTTGATAGAAGACTCGGATACACATGTTTATGGCTTTATCTTATAGAACTCACGTTCCCCGTGCTGGGCAAACAGGTTTTGCAGCTGTTTGAGCTAAGATTTCCAAGTTATTCACATAATGAAAACCTATACTTTGTTTCGGTCGAGTTCCCCATTCAAATGCATGTAACAGTGAGAAACGCACTGTCTTGGCGAAAGAAAGCGTTTTTGTACAACTTCATAGAAATAGCTGTAACTTTTGATAGAAGACTCAGACAAACATGTTTATGGCCTTATATTATAGAACTCAAGGTCCCCGTGCTGGGCAAACAGGTTTTGCAGCTGTTTGAGCTAAGATTTCCAAGTTATTCACATAATGAAAACCTATACTTTGTTTCGGTCGAGTTCCCCATTCAAATGCATGTAACAGTGAGAAACGCACTGTCTTGGCGAAAGAAAGCGTTTTTGTACAACTTCATAGAAATAGCTGTAACTTTTGATAGAAGACTCAGACAAACATGTTTATGGCCTTATATTATAGAACTCGAGGTCCCCGTGCTGGGAAAACAGGTTTTGCAGCTGTTTGAGCTAAGATTTCCAAGTTATTCACATAATGAAAACCTATACTTTGTTTCGGTCGAGTTCCCCATTCAAATGCATGTAACAGTGAGAAACGCACTGTCTTGGCGAAAGAAAGCGTTTTTGTACAACTTCATAGAAATAGCTGTAACTTTTGATAGAAGACTCAGACAAACATGTTTATGGCCTTATATTATAGAACTCAAGGTCTCCGTGCTGGGAAAACAGGTTTTGCAGCTGTTTGAGCTAAGATTTTCAAGTTATTCACATAATGAAAACCTATACTTTGTTTCGGTCGAGTTCCCCATTCAAATGCATGTAACAGTGAGAAACGCACTGTCTTGGCGAAAGAAAGCGTTTTTGTACAACTTCATAGAAATAGCTGTAACTTTTGATAGAAGACTCAGACAAACATGTTTATGGCCTTATATTATAGAACTCAAGGTCTCCGTGCTGGGAAAACAGGTTTTGCAGCTGTTTGAGCTAAGATTTCCAAGTTATTCACATAATGAAAACCTATACTTTGTTTTGGTCGAGTTCCCTATTCAAATGCATGTAACAGTGAGAAACGCACTGTCTTGGCGAAAGAAAGCTATTTTGTACAACTTCATATAAATACCTGTAACTTTTGATAGAAGACTCAGACAAACATGTTTATGGCCTTATATTATAGAACTCAAGGTCTCCGTGCTGGGAAAACAGGTTTTGCAGCTGTTTGAGCTAAGATTTCCAAGTTATTCACATAATGAAAACCTATACTTTGTTTTGGTCGAGTTCCCTATTCAAATGCATGTAACAGTGAGAAACGCACTGTCTTGGCGAAAGAAAGCTATTTTGTACAACTTCATATAAATAGCTGTAACTTTTGATAGAAGACTCGGATACACATGTTCATGGCTTTATCTTATAGAACTCACGTTCCCCGTGCTGGGAAAACAGGTTTTGCAGCTGTTTGAGCTAAGATTTCCAAGTTATTCACATAATGAAAACCTATACTTTAGCTGTAACTTTTGATAGAAGACTCAGACAAACATGTTTATGGCCTTATATTATAGAACTCAAGGTCCCCGTGCTGGGAAAACAGGTTTTGCAGCTGTTTGAGCTAAGATTTCCAAGTTATTCACATAATGAAAACATATACTTTGTTTCGGTCGAGTTCCCCATTCAAATGCATGTAACAGTGAGAAACGCACTGTCTTGGCGAAAGAAAGCGTTTTTGTACAACTTCATATGAATAGCTGTAACTTTTGATAGAAGACTCAGACAAACATGTTTATGGCCTTATATTATAGAACTCAAGGTCCCCGTGCTGGGAAAACAGGTTTTGCAGCTGTTTGAGCTAAGATTTCCAAGTTATTCACATAATGAAAACCTATACTTTGTTTCGGTCGAGTTCCCCATTCAAATGCATGTAACAGTGAGAAACGCACTGTCTTGGCGAAAGAAAGCGTTTTTGTACAACTTCATAGAAATAGCTGTAACTTTTGATAGAAGACTCAGACAAACATGTTTATGGCCTTATATTATAGAACTCAAGGTCTCCGTGCTGGGAAAACAGGTTTTGCAGCTGTTTGAGCTAAGATTTCCAAGTTATTCACATAATGAAAACCTATACTTTGTTTCGGTCGAGTTCCCCATTCAAATGCATGTAACAGTGAGAAACGCACTGTCTTGGCGAAAGAAAGCGTTTTTGTACAACTTCATAGAAATAGCTGTAACTTTTGATAGAAGACTCAGACAAACATGTTTATGGCCTTATATTATAGAACTCAAGGTCCCCGTGCTGGGAAAACAGGTTTTGCAGCTGTTTGAGCTAAGATTTTCAAGTTATTCACATAATGAAAACCTATACTTTGTTTCGGTCGAGTTCCCCATTCAAATGCATGTAACAGTGAGAAACGCACTGTCTTGGCGAAAGAAAGCGTTTTTGTACAACTTCATAGAAATAGCTGTAACTTTTGATAGAAGACTCAGACAAACATGTTTATGGCCTTATATTATAGAACTCAAGGTCCCCGTGCTGGGAAAACAGGTTTTGCAGCTGTTTGAGCTAAGATTTCCAAGTTATTCACATAATGAAAACCTATACTTTGTTTCGGTCGAGTTCCCCATTCAAATGCATGTAACAGTGAGAAACGCACTGTCTTGGCGAAAGAAAGCGTTTTTGTACAACTTCATAGAAATAGCTGTAACTTTTGATAGAAGACTCAGACAAACATGTTTATGGCCTTATATTATAGAACTCAAGGTCTCCGTGCTGGGAAAACAGGTTTTGCAGCTGTTTGAGCTAAGATTTCCAAGTTATTCACATAATGAAAACCTATACTTTGTTTCGGTCGAGTTCCCCATTCAAATGCATGTAACAGTGAGAAACGCACTGTCTTGGCGAAAGAAAGCGTTTTTGTACAACTTCATAGAAATAGCTGTAACTTTTGATAGAAGACTCGGATACACATGTTTATGGCTTTATCTTATAGAACTCACGTTCCCCGTGCTGGGCAAACAGGTTTTGCAGCTGTTTGAGCTAAGATTTCCAAGTTATTCACATAATGAAAACCTATACTTTGTTTCGGTCGAGTTCCCCATTCAAATGCATGTAACAGTGAGAAACGCACTGTCTTGGCGAAAGAAAGCGTTTTTGTACAACTTCATAGAAATAGCTGTAACTTTTGATAGAAGACTCAGACAAACATGTTTATGGCCTTATATTATAGAACTCAAGGTCCCCGTGCTGGGCAAACAGGTTTTGCAGCTGTTTGAGCTAAGATTTCCAAGTTATTCACATAATGAAAACCTATACTTTGTTTCGGTCGAGTTCCCCATTCAAATGCATGTAACAGTGAGAAACGCACTGTCTTGGCGAAAGAAAGCGTTTTTGTACAACTTCATAGAAATAGCTGTAACTTTTGATAGAAGACTCAGACAAACATGTTTATGGCCTTATATTATAGAACTCGAGGTCCCCGTGCTGGGAAAACAGGTTTTGCAGCTGTTTGAGCTAAGATTTCCAAGTTATTCACATAATGAAAACCTATACTTTGTTTCGGTCGAGTTCCCCATTCAAATGCATGTAACAGTGAGAAACGCACTGTCTTGGCGAAAGAAAGCGTTTTTGTACAACTTCATATGAATAGCTGTAACTTTTGATAGAAGACTCGGATACACATGTTTATGGCTTTATCTTATAGAACTCAAGGTTCCCGTGCTGGGAAAAGAGGTTTTGCAGCTGTTTGAGCTAAGATTTCCAAGTTATTCACATAATGAAAACCTATACTTTGTTTCGGTCGAGTTCCCCATTCAAATGCATGTAACAGTGAGAAACGCACTGTCTTGGCGAAAGAAAGCGTTTTTGTACAACTTCATAGAAATAGCTGTAACTTTTGATAGAAGACTCAGACAAACATGTTTATGGCCTTATATTATAGAACTCAAGGTCCCCGTGCTGGGAAAACAGGTTTTGCAGCTGTTTGAGCTAAGATTTCCAAGTTATTCACATAATGAAAACCTATACTTTGTTTCGGTCGAGTTCCCCATTCAAATGCATGTAACAGTGAGAAACGCACTGTCTTGGCGAAAGAAAGCGTTTTTGTACAACTTCATAGAAATAGCTGTAACTTTTGATAGAAGACTCAGACAAACATGTTTATGGCCTTATATTATAGAACTCAAGGTCTCCGTGCTGGGAAAACAGGTTTTGCAGCTGTTTGAGCTAAGATTTCCAAGTTATTCACATAATGAAAACCTATACTTTGTTTCGGTCGAGTTCCCCATTCAAATGCATGTAACAGTGAGAAACGCACTGTCTTGGCGAAAGAAAGCGTTTTTGTACAACTTCATAGAAATAGCTGTAACTTTTGATAGAAGACTCAGACAAACATGTTTATGGCCTTATATTATAGAACTCAAGGTCCCCGTGCTGGGAAAACAGGTTTTGCAGCTGTTTGAGCTAAGATTTCCAAGTTATTCACATAATGAAAACCTATACTTTGTTTTGGTCGAGTTCCCCATTCAAATGCATGTAACAGTGAGAAACGCACTGTCTTGGCGAAAGAAAGCGTTTTTGTACAACTTCATAGAAATAGCTGTAACTTTTGATAGAAGACTCAGACAAACATGTTTATGGCCTTATATTATAGAACTCAAGGTCTCCGTGCTGGGAAAACAGGTTTTGCAGCTGTTTGAGCTAAGATTTCCAAGTTATTCACATAATGAAAACTTGTACTTTGTTTCGGTGGAGTTCCCCATTCAAATGCATGTAACAGTGAGAAACGCACTGTCTTGGCGAAAGAAAGCGTTTTTGTACAACTTCATATGAATAGCTGTAACTTTTGATAGAAGACTCAGATACACATGTTTATGGCTTTATTTTATAGAACTCAAGGTTCCCGTGCTGGGAAAACAGGTTTTGCAGCTGTTTGAGCTAAGATTTCCAAGTTATTCACATAATGAAAACCTATACTTTGTTTCGGTCGAGTTCCCCATTCAAATGCATGTAACAGTGAGAAACGCACTGTCTTGGCGAAAGAAAGCGTTTTTGTACAACTTCATAGAAATAGCTGTAACTTTTGATAGAAGACTCAGACAAACATGTTTATGGCCTTATATTATAGAACTCAAGGTCTCCGTGCTGGGAAAACAGGTTTTGCAGCTGTTTGAGCTAAGATTTCCAAGTTATTCACATAATGAAAACTTGTACTTTGTTTCGGTGGAGTTCCCCATTCAAATGCATGTAACAGTGAGAAACGCACTGTCTTGGCGAAAGAAAGCGTTTTTGTACAACTTCATAGAAATAGCTGTAACTTTTGATAGAAGACTCAGACAAACATGTTTATGGCCTTATATTATAGAACTCAAGGTCCCCGTGCTGGGAAAACAGGTTTTGCAGCTGTTTGAGCTAAGATTTCCAAGTTATTCACATAATGAAAACCTATACTTTGTTTCGGTCGAGTTCCCCATTCAAATGCATGTAACAGTGAGAAACGCACTGTCTTGGCGAAAGAAAGCGTTTTTGTACAACTTCATAGAAATAGCTGTAACTTTTGATAGAAGACTCAGACAAACATGTTTATGGCCTTATATTATAGAACTCAAGGTCCCCGTGCTGGGAAAACAGGTTTTGCAGCTGTTTGAGCTAAGATTTCCAAGTTATTCACATAATGAAAACATATACTTTGTTTCGGTCGAGTTCCCCATTCAAATGCATGTAACAGTGAGAAACGCACTGTCTTGGCGAAAGAAAGCGTTTTTGTACAACTTCATATGAATAGCTGTAACTTTTGATAGAAGACTCGGATACACATGTTTATGGCTTTATCTTATAGAACTCAAGGTTCCCGTGCTGGGAAAAGAGGTTTTGCAGCTGTTTGAGCTAAGATTTCCAAGTTATTCACATAATGAAAACCTATACTTTGTTTCGGTCGAGTTCCCCATTCAAATGCATGTAACAGTGAGAAACGCACTGTCTTGGCGAAAGAAAGCGTTTTTGTACAACTTCATAGAAATAGCTGTAACTTTTGATAGAAGACTCAGACAAACATGTTTATGGCCTTATATTATAGAACTCAAGGTCCCCGTGCTGGGAAAACAGGTTTTGCAGCTGTTTGAGCTAAGATTTCCAAGTTATTCACATAATGAAAACCTATACTTTGTTTCGGTCGAGTTCCCCATTCAAATGCATGTAACAGTGAGAAACGCACTGTCTTGGCGAAAGAAAGCGTTTTTGTACAACTTCATAGAAATAGCTGTAACTTTTGATAGAAGACTCAGACAAACATGTTTATGGCCTTATATTATAGAACTCAAGGTCTCCGTGCTGGGAAAACAGGTTTTGCAGCTGTTTGAGCTAAGATTTCCAAGTTATTCACATAATGAAAACCTATACTTTGTTTCGGTCGAGTTCCCCATTCAAATGCATGTAACAGTGAGAAACGCACTGTCTTGGCGAAAGAAAGCGTTTTTGTACAACTTCATAGAAATAGCTGTAACTTTTGATAGAAGACTCAGACAAACATGTTTATGGCCTTATATTATAGAACTCAAGGTCCCCGTGCTGGGAAAACAGGTTTTGCAGCTGTTTGAGCTAAGATTTCCAAGTTATTCACATAATGAAAACCTATACTTTGTTTCGGTCGAGTTCCCCATTCAAATGCATGTAACAGTGAGAAACGCACTGTCTTGGCGAAAGAAAGCGTTTTTGTACAACTTCATAGAAATAGCTGTAACTTTTGATAGAAGACTCAGACAAACATGTTTATGGCCTTATATTATAGAACTCAAGGTCTCCGTGCTGGGAAAACAGGTTTTGCAGCTGTTTGAGCTAAGATTTCCAAGTTATTCACATAATGAAAACTTGTACTTTGTTTCGGTGGAGTTCCCCATTCAAATGCATGTAACAGTGAGAAACGCACTGTCTTGGCGAAAGAAAGCGTTTTTGTACAACTTCATATGAATAGCTGTAACTTTTGATAGAAGACTCAGACAAACATGTTTATGGCCTTATATTATAGAACTCAAGGTCCCCGTGCTGGGAAAACAGGTTTTGCAGCTGTTTGAGCTAAGATTTTCAAGTTATTCACATAATGAAAACCTATACTTTGTTTCGGTCGAGTTCCCCATTCAAATGCATGTAACAGTGAGAAACGCACTGTCTTGGCGAAAGAAAGCGTTTTTGTACAACTTCATATGAATAGCTGTAACTTTTGATAGAAGACTCGGATACACATGTTTATGGCTTTATCTTATAGAACTCAAGGTTCCCGTGCTGGGAAAAGAGGTTTTGCAGCTGTTTGAGCTAAGATTTCCAAGTTATTCACATAATGAAAACCTATACTTTGTTTCGGTCGAGTTCCCCATTCAAATGCATGTAACAGTGAGAAACGCACTGTCTTGGCGAAAGAAAGCGTTTTTGTACAACTTCATAGAAATAGCTGTAACTTTTGATAGAAGACTCAGACAAACATGTTTATGGCCTTATATTATAGAACTCAAGGTCCCCGTGCTGGGAAAACAGGTTTTGCAGCTGTTTGAGCTAAGATTTCCAAGTTATTCACATAATGAAAACCTATACTTTGTTTCGGTCGAGTTCCCCATTCAAATGCATGTAACAGTGAGAAACGCACTGTCTTGGCGAAAGAAAGCGTTTTTGTACAACTTCATAGAAATAGCTGTAACTTTTGATAGAAGACTCAGACAAACATGTTTATGGCCTTATATTATAGAACTCAAGGTCTCCGTGCTGGGAAAACAGGTTTTGCAGCTGTTTGAGCTAAGATTTCCAAGTTATTCACATAATGAAAACCTATACTTTGTTTCGGTCGAGTTCCCCATTCAAATGCATGTAACAGTGAGAAACGCACTGTCTTGGCGAAAGAAAGCGTTTTTGTACAACTTCATAGAAATAGCTGTAACTTTTGATAGAAGACTCAGACAAACATGTTTATGGCCTTATATTATAGAACTCAAGGTCCCCGTGCTGGGAAAACAGGTTTTGCAGCTGTTTGAGCTAAGATTTCCAAGTTATTCACATAATGAAAACCTATACTTTGTTTCGGTCGAGTTCCCCATTCAAATGCATGTAACAGTGAGAAACGCACTGTCTTGGCGAAAGAAAGCGTTTTTGTACAACTTCATAGAAATAGCTGTAACTTTTGATAGAAGACTCAGACAAACATGTTTATGGCCTTATATTATAGAACTCAAGGTCTCCGTGCTGGGAAAACAGGTTTTGCAGCTGTTTGAGCTAAGATTTCCAAGTTATTCACATAATGAAAACTTGTACTTTGTTTCGGTGGAGTTCCCCATTCAAATGCATGTAACAGTGAGAAACGCACTGTCTTGGCGAAAGAAAGCGTTTTTGTACAACTTCATATGAATAGCTGTAACTTTTGATAGAAGACTCAGACAAACATGTTTATGGCCTTATATTATAGAACTCAAGGTCCCCGTGCTGGGAAAACAGGTTTTGCAGCTGTTTGAGCTAAGATTTTCAAGTTATTCACATAATGAAAACCTATACTTTGTTTCGGTCGAGTTCCCCATTCAAATGCATGTAACAGTGAGAAACGCACTGTCTTGGCGAAAGAAAGCGTTTTTGTACAACTTCATATGAATAGCTGTAACTTTTGATAGAAGACTCGGATACACATGTTTATGGCTTTATCTTATAGAACTCAAGGTTCCCGTGCTGGGAAAACAGGTTTTGCAGCTGTTTGAGCTAAGATTTCCAAGTTATTCACATAATGAAAACCTATACTTTGTTTCGGTCGAGTTCCCCATTCAAATGCATGTAACAGTGAGAAACGCACTGTCTTGGCGAAAGAAAGCGTTTTTGTACAACTTCATAGAAATAGCTGTAACTTTTGATAGAAGACTCAGACAAACATGTTTATGGCCTTATATTATAGAACTCAAGGTCCCCGTGCTGGGAAAACAGGTTTTGCAGCTGTTTGAGCTAAGATTTCCAAGTTATTCACATAATGAAAACCTATACTTTGTTTCGGTCGAGTTCCCCATTCAAATGCATGTAACAGTGAGAAACGCACTGTCTTGGCGAAAGAAAGCGTTTTTGTACAACTTCATAGAAATAGCTGTAACTTTTGATAGAAGACTCAGACAAACATGTTTATGGCCTTATATTATAGAACTCAAGGTCCCCGTGCTGGGAAAACAGGTTTTGCAGCTGTTTGAGCTAAGATTTCCAAGTTATTCACATAATGAAAACCTATACTTTGTTTCGGTCGAGTTCCCCATTCAAATGCATGTAACAGTGAGAAACGCACTGTCTTGGCGAAAGAAAGCGTTTTTGTACAACTTCATAGAAATAGCTGTAACTTTTGATAGAAGACTCAGACAAACATGTTTATGGCCTTATATTATAGAACTCAAGGTCTCCGTGCTGGGAAAACAGGTTTTGCAGCTGTTTGAGCTAAGATTTCCAAGTTATTCACATAATGAAAACTTGTACTTTGTTTCGGTGGAGTTCCCCATTCAAATGCATGTAACAGTGAGAAACGCACTGTCTTGGCGAAAGAAAGCGTTTTTGTACAACTTCATATGAATAGCTGTAACTTTTGATAGAAGACTCAGACAAACATGTTTATGGCCTTATATTATAGAACTCAAGGTCCCCGTGCTGGGAAAACAGGTTTTGCAGCTGTTTGAGCTAAGATTTTCAAGTTATTCACATAATGAAAACCTATACTTTGTTTCGGTCGAGTTCCCCATTCAAATGCATGTAACAGTGAGAAACGCACTGTCTTGGCGAAAGAAAGCGTTTTTGTACAACTTCATATGAATAGCTGTAACTTTTGATAGAAGACTCGGATACACATGTTTATGGCTTTATCTTATAGAACTCAAGGTTCCCGTGCTGGGAAAAGAGGTTTTGCAGCTGTTTGAGCTAAGATTTCCAAGTTATTCACATAATGAAAACCTATACTTTGTTTCGGTCGAGTTCCCCATTCAAATGCATGTAACAGTGAGAAACGCACTGTCTTGGCGAAAGAAAGCGTTTTTGTACAACTTCATAGAAATAGCTGTAACTTTTGATAGAAGACTCAGACAAACATGTTTATGGCCTTATATTATAGAACTCAAGGTCCCCGTGCTGGGAAAACAGGTTTTGCAGCTGTTTGAGCTAAGATTTCCAAGTTATTCACATAATGAAAACCTATACTTTGTTTCGGTCGAGTTCCCCATTCAAATGCATGTAACAGTGAGAAACGCACTGTCTTGGCGAAAGAAAGCGTTTTTGTACAACTTCATAGAAATAGCTGTAACTTTTGATAGAAGACTCAGACAAACATGTTTATGGCCTTATATTATAGAACTCAAGGTCTCCGTGCTGGGAAAACAGGTTTTGCAGCTGTTTGAGCTAAGATTTCCAAGTTATTCACATAATGAAAACCTATACTTTGTTTCGGTCGAGTTCCCCATTCAAATGCATGTAACAGTGAGAAACGCACTGTCTTGGCGAAAGAAAGCGTTTTTGTACAACTTCATAGAAATAGCTGTAACTTTTGATAGAAGACTCAGACAAACATGTTTATGGCCTTATATTATAGAACTCAAGGTCCCCGTGCTGGGAAAACAGGTTTTGCAGCTGTTTGAGCTAAGATTTCCAAGTTATTCACATAATGAAAACCTATACTTTGTTTCGGTCGAGTTCCCCATTCAAATGCATGTAACAGTGAGAAACGCACTGTCTTGGCGAAAGAAAGCGTTTTTGTACAACTTCATATGAATAGCTGTAACTTTTGATAGAAGACTCGGATACACATGTTTATGGCCTTATATTATAGAACTCAAGGTCTCCGTGCTGGGAAAACAGGTTTTGCAGCTGTTTGAGCTAAGATTTCCAAGTTATTCACATAATGAAAACCTATACTTTGTTTCGGTCGAGTTCCCCATTCAAATGCATGTAACAGTGAGAAACGCACTGTCTTGGCGAAAGAAAGCGTTTTTGTACAACTTCATAGAAATAGCTGTAACTTTTGATAGAAGACTCAGACAAACATGTTTATGGCCTTATATTATAGAACTCAAGGTCCCCGTGCTGGGAAAACAGGTTTTGCAGCTGTTTGAGCTAAGATTTCCAAGTTATTCACATAATGAAAACCTATACTTTGTTTTGGTCGAGTTCCCCATTCAAATGCATGTAACAGTGAGAAATGCACTGTCTTGGCGAAAGAAAGCGTTTTTGTACAACTTCATAGAAATAGCTGTAACTTTTGATAGAAGACTCAGACAAACATGTTTATGGCCTTATATTATAGAACTCAAGGTCTCCGTGCTGGGAAAACAGGTTTTGCAGCTGTTTGAGCTAAGATTTCCAAGTTATTCACATAATGAAAACTTGTACTTTGTTTCGGTGGAGTTCCCCATTCAAATGCATGTAACAGTGAGAAACGCACTGTCTTGGCGAAAGAAAGCGTTTTTGTACAACTTCATATGAATAGCTGTAACTTTTGATAGAAGACTCGGATACACATGTTTATGGCTTTATTTTATAGAACTCAAGGTTCCCGTGCTGGGAAAACAGGTTTTGCAGCTGTTTGAGCTAAGATTTCCAAGTTATTCACATAATGAAAACCTATACTTTGTTTCGGTCGAGTTCCCCATTCAAATGCATGTAACAGTGAGAAACGCACTGTCTTGGCGAAAGAAAGCGTTTTTGTACAACTTCATAGAAATAGCTGTAACTTTTGATAGAAGACTCAGACAAACATGTTTATGGCCTTATATTATAGAACTCAAGGTCTCCGTGCTGGGAAAACAGGTTTTGCAGCTGTTTGAGCTAAGATTTCCAAGTTATTCACATAATGAAAACTTGTACTTTGTTTCGGTGGAGTTCCCCATTCAAATGCATGTAACAGTGAGAAACGCACTGTCTTGGCGAAAGAAAGCGTTTTTGTACAACTTCATAGAAATAGCTGTAACTTTTGATAGAAGACTCAGACAAACATGTTTATGGCCTTATATTATAGAACTCAAGGTCCCCGTGCTGGGAAAACAGGTTTTGCAGCTGTTTGAGCTAAGATTTCCAAGTTATTCACATAATGAAAACCTATACTTTGTTTCGGTCGAGTTCCCCATTCAAATGCATGTAACAGTGAGAAACGCACTGTCTTGGCGAAAGAAAGCGTTTTTGTACAACTTCATAGAAATAGCTGTAACTTTTGATAGAAGACTCAGACAAACATGTTTATGGCCTTATATTATAGAACTCAAGGTCCCCGTGCTGGGAAAACAGGTTTTGCAGCTGTTTGAGCTAAGATTTCCAAGTTATTCACATAATGAAAACATATACTTTGTTTCGGTCGAGTTCCCCATTCAAATGCATGTAACAGTGAGAAACGCACTGTCTTGGCGAAAGAAAGCGTTTTTGTACAACTTCATATGAATAGCTGTAACTTTTGATAGAAGACTCGGATACACATGTTTATGGCTTTATCTTATAGAACTCAAGGTTCCCGTGCTGGGAAAAGAGGTTTTGCAGCTGTTTGAGCTAAGATTTCCAAGTTATTCACATAATGAAAACCTATACTTTGTTTCGGTCGAGTTCCCCATTCAAATGCATGTAACAGTGAGAAACGCACTGTCTTGGCGAAAGAAAGCGTTTTTGTACAACTTCATAGAAATAGCTGTAACTTTTGATAGAAGACTCAGACAAACATGTTTATGGCCTTATATTATAGAACTCAAGGTCCCCGTGCTGGGAAAACAGGTTTTGCAGCTGTTTGAGCTAAGATTTCCAAGTTATTCACATAATGAAAACATATACTTTGTTTCGGTCGAGTTCCCCATTCAAATGCATGTAACAGTGAGAAACGCACTGTCTTGGCGAAAGAAAGCGTTTTTGTACAACTTCATATGAATAGCTGTAACTTTTGATAGAAGACTCGGATACACATGTTTATGGCTTTATCTTATAGAACTCAAGGTTCCCGTGCTGGGAAAAGAGGTTTTGCAGCTGTTTGAGCTAAGATTTCCAAGTTATTCACATAATGAAAACCTATACTTTGTTTCGGTCGAGTTCCCCATTCAAATGCATGTAACAGTGAGAAACGCACTGTCTTGGCGAAAGAAAGCGTTTTTGTACAACTTCATAGAAATAGCTGTAACTTTTGATAGAAGACTCAGACAAACATGTTTATGGCCTTATATTATAGAACTCAAGGTCCCCGTGCTGGGAAAACAGGTTTTGCAGCTGTTTGAGCTAAGATTTCCAAGTTATTCACATAATGAAAACCTATACTTTGTTTCGGTCGAGTTCCCCATTCAAATGCATGTAACAGTGAGAAACGCACTGTCTTGGCGAAAGAAAGCGTTTTTGTACAACTTCATAGAAATAGCTGTAACTTTTGATAGAAGACTCAGACAAACATGTTTATGGCCTTATATTATAGAACTCAAGGTCCCCGTGCTGGGAAAACAGGTTTTGCAGCTGTTTGAGCTAAGATTTCCAAGTTATTCACATAATGAAAACCTATACTTTTTTTCGGTCGAGTTCCCCATTCAAATGCATGTAACAGTGAGAAACGCACTGTCTTGGCGAAAGAAAGCGTTTTTGTACAACTTCATATGAATAGCTGTAACTTTTGATAGAAGACTCGGATACACATGTTTATGGCTTTATCTTATAGAACTCAAGGTTCCCGTGCTGGGAAAAGAGGTTTTGCAGCTGTTTGAGCTAAGATTTCCAAGTTATTCACATAATGAAAACCTATACTTTGTTTCGGTCGAGTTCCCCATTCAAATGCATGTAACAGTGAGAAACGCACTGTCTTGGCGAAAGAAAGCGTTTTTGTACAACTTCATAGAAATAGCTGTAACTTTTGATAGAAGACTCAGACAAACATGTTTATGGCCTTATATTATAGAACTCAAGGTCCCCGTGCTGGGAAAACAGGTTTTGCAGCTGTTTGAGCTAAGATTTCCAAGTTATTCACATAATGAAAACCTATACTTTGTTTCGGTCGAGTTCCCCATTCAAATGCATGTAACAGTGAGAAACGCACTGTCTTGGCGAAAGAAAGCGTTTTTGTACAACTTCATAGAAATAGCTGTAACTTTTGATAGAAGACTCAGACAAACATGTTTATGGCCTTATATTATAGAACTCAAGGTCTCCGTGCTGGGAAAACAGGTTTTGCAGCTGTTTGAGCTAAGATTTCCAAGTTATTCACATAATGAAAACCTATACTTTGTTTCGGTCGAGTTCCCCATTCAAATGCATGTAACAGTGAGAAACGCACTGTCTTGGCGAAAGAAAGCGTTTTTGTACAACTTCATAGAAATAGCTGTAACTTTTGATAGAAGACTCAGACAAACATGTTTATGGCCTTATATTATAGAACTCAAGGTCCCCGTGCTGGGAAAACAGGTTTTGCAGCTGTTTGAGCTAAGATTTCCAAGTTATTCACATAATGAAAACCTATACTTTGTTTTGGTCGAGTTCCCCATTCAAATGCATGTAACAGTGAGAAACGCACTGTCTTGGCGAAAGAAAGCGTTTTTGTACAACTTCATAGAAATAGCTGTAACTTTTGATAGAAGACTCAGACAAACATGTTTATGGCCTTATATTATAGAACTCAAGGTCTCCGTGCTGGGAAAACAGGTTTTGCAGCTGTTTGAGCTAAGATTTCCAAGTTATTCACATAATGAAAACCTATACTTTGTTTCGGTCGAGTTCCCCATTCAAATGCATGTAACAGTGAGAAACGCACTGTCTTGGCGAAAGAAAGCGTTTTTGTACAACTTCATAGAAATAGCTGTAACTTTTGATAGAAGACTCAGACAAACATGTTTATGGCCTTATATTATAGAACTCAAGGTCCCCGTGCTGGGAAAACAGGTTTTGCAGCTGTTTGAGCTAAGATTTCCAAGTTATTCACATAATGAAAACCTATACTTTGTTTCGGTCGAGTTCCCCATTCAAATGCATGTAACAGTGAGAAACGCACTGTCTTGGCGAAAGAAAGCGTTTTTGTACAACTTCATAGAAATAGCTGTAACTTTTGATAGAAGACTCAGACAAACATGTTTATGGCCTTATATTATAGAACTCAAGGTCTCCGTGCTGGGAAAACAGGTTTTGCAGCTGTTTGAGCTAAGATTTCCAAGTTATTCACATAATGAAAACCTATACTTTGTTTCGGTCGAGTTCCCCATTCAAATGCATGTAACAGTGAGAAACGCACTGTCTTGGCGAAAGAAAGCGTTTTTGTACAACTTCATAGAAATAGCTGTAACTTTTGATAGAAGACTCAGACAAACATGTTTATGGCCTTATATTATAGAACTCAAGGTCCCCGTGCTGGGAAAACAGGTTTTGCAGCTGTTTGAGCTAAGATTTCCAAGTTATTCACATAATGAAAACCTATACTTTGTTTTGGTCGAGTTCCCCATTCAAATGCATGTAACAGTGAGAAACGCACTGTCTTGGCGAAAGAAAGCGTTTTTGTACAACTTCATAGAAATAGCTGTAACTTTTGATAGAAGACTCAGACAAACATGTTTATGGCCTTATATTATAGAACTCAAGGTCTCCGTGCTGGGAAAACAGGTTTTGCAGCTGTTTGAGCTAAGATTTCCAAGTTATTCACATAATGAAAACCTATACTTTGTTTCGGTCGAGTTCCCCATTCAAATGCATGTAACAGTGAGAAACGCACTGTCTTGGCGAAAGAAAGCGTTTTTGTACAACTTCATAGAAATAGCTGTAACTTTTGATAGAAGACTCAGACAAACATGTTTATGGCCTTATATTATAGAACTCAAGGTCCCCGTGCTGGGAAAACAGGTTTTGCAGCTGTTTGAGCTAAGATTTCCAAGTTATTCACATAATGAAAACCTATACTTTGTTTCGGTCGAGTTCCCCATTCAAATGCATGTAACAGTGAGAAACGCACTGTCTTGGCGAAAGAAAGCGTTTTTGTACAACTTCATAGAAATAGCTGTAACTTTTGATAGAAGACTCAGACAAACATGTTTATGGCCTTATATTATAGAACTCAAGGTCCCCGTGCTGGGAAAACAGGTTTTGCAGCTGTTTGAGCTAAGATTTCCAAGTTATTCACATAATGAAAACATATACTTTGTTTCGGTCGAGTTCCCCATTCAAATGCATGTAACAGTGAGAAACGCACTGTCTTGGCGAAAGAAAGCGTTTTTGTACAACTTCATATGAATAGCTGTAACTTTTGATAGAAGACTCGGATACACATGTTTATGGCTTTATCTTATAGAACTCAAGGTTCCCGTGCTGGGAAAAGAGGTTTTGCAGCTGTTTGAGCTAAGATTTCCAAGTTATTCACATAATGAAAACCTATACTTTGTTTCGGTCGAGTTCCCCATTCAAATGCATGTAACAGTGAGAAACGCACTGTCTTGGCGAAAGAAAGCGTTTTTGTACAACTTCATAGAAATAGCTGTAACTTTTGATAGAAGACTCAGACAAACATGTTTATGGCCTTATATTATAGAACTCAAGGTCCCCGTGCTGGGAAATCAGGTTTTGCAGCTGTTTGAGCTAAGATTTCCAAGTTATTCACATAATGAAAACCTATACTTTGTTTCGGTCGAGTTCCCCATTCAAATGCATGTAACAGTGAGAAACGCACTGTCTTGGCGAAAGAAAGCGTTTTTGTACAACTTCATAGAAATAGCTGTAACTTTTGATAGAAGACTCAGACAAACATGTTTATGGCCTTATATTATAGAACTCAAGGTCCCCGTGCTGGGAAAACAGGTTTTGCAGCTGTTTGAGCTAAGATTTCCAAGTTATTCACATAATGAAAACCTATACTTTGTTTCGGTCGAGTTCCCCATTCAAATGCATGTAACAGTGAGAAACGCACTGTCTTGGCGAAAGAAAGCGTTTTTGTACAACTTCATAGAAATAGCTGTAACTTTTGATAGAAGACTCAGACAAACATGTTTATGGCCTTATATTATAGAACTCAAGGTCTCCGTGCTGGGAAAACAGGTTTTGCAGCTGTTTGAGCTAAGATTTCCAAGTTATTCACATAATGAAAACTTGTACTTTGTTTCGGTGGAGTTCCCCATTCAAATGCATGTAACAGTGAGAAATGCACTGTCTTGGCGAAAGAAAGCGTTTTTGTACAACTTCATATGAATAGCTGTAACTTTTGATAGAAGACTCAGACAAACATGTTTATGGCTTTATCTTATAGAACTCAAGGTCCCCGTGCTGGGAAAACAGGTTTTGCAGCTGTTTGAGCTAAGATTTCCAAGTTATTCACATAATGAAAACTTGTACTTTGTTTCGGTGGAGTTCCCCATTCAAATGCATGTAACAGTGAGAAACGCACTGTCTTGGCGAAAGAAAGCGTTTTTGTACAACTTCATATGAATAGCTGTAACTTTTGATAGAAGACTCGGATACACATGTTTATGGCTTTATTTTATAGAACTCAAGGTTCCCGTGCTGGGAAAACAGGTTTTGCAGCTGTTTGAGCTAAGATTTCCAAGTTATTCACATAATGAAAACCTATACTTTGTTTCGGTCGAGTTCCCCATTCAAATGCATGTAACAGTGAGAAACGCACTGTCTTGGCGAAAGAAAGCGTTTTTGTACAACTTCATAGAAATAGCTGTAACTTTTGATAGAAGACTCAGACAAACATGTTTATGGCCTTATATTATAGAACTCAAGGTCTCCGTGCTGGGAAAACAGGTTTTGCAGCTGTTTGAGCTAAGATTTCCAAGTTATTCACATAATGAAAACTTGTACTTTGTTTCGGTGGAGTTCCCCATTCAAATGCATGTAACAGTGAGAAACGCACTGTCTTGGCGAAAGAAAGCGTTTTTGTACAACTTCATAGAAATAGCTGTAACTTTTGATAGAAGACTCAGACAAACATGTTTATGGCCTTATATTATAGAACTCAAGGTCCCCGTGCTGGGAAAACAGGTTTTGCAGCTGTTTGAGCTAAGATTTCCAAGTTATTCACATAATGAAAACCTATACTTTGTTTCGGTCGAGTTCCCCATTCAAATGCATGTAACAGTGAGAAACGCACTGTCTTGGCGAAAGAAAGCGTTTTTGTACAACTTCATAGAAATAGCTGTAACTTTTGATAGAAGACTCAGACAAACATGTTTATGGCCTTATATTATAGAACTCAAGGTCCCCGTGCTGGGAAAACAGGTTTTGCAGCTGTTTGAGCTAAGATTTCCAAGTTATTCACATAATGAAAACATATACTTTGTTTCGGTCGAGTTCCCCATTCAAATGCATGTAACAGTGAGAAACGCACTGTCTTGGCGAAAGAAAGCGTTTTTGTACAACTTCATATGAATAGCTGTAACTTTTGATAGAAGACTCGGATACACATGTTTATGGCTTTATCTTATAGAACTCAAGGTTCCCGTGCTGGGAAAAGAGGTTTTGCAGCTGTTTGAGCTAAGATTTCCAAGTTATTCACATAATGAAAACCTATACTTTGTTTCGGTCGAGTTCCCCATTCAAATGCATGTAACAGTGAGAAACGCACTGTCTTGGCGAAAGAAAGCGTTTTTGTACAACTTCATAGAAATAGCTGTAACTTTTGATAGAAGACTCAGACAAACATGTTTATGGCCTTATATTATAGAACTCAAGGTCCCCGTGCTGGGAAAACAGGTTTTGCAGCTGTTTGAGCTAAGATTTCCAAGTTATTCACATAATGAAAACCTATACTTTGTTTCGGTCGAGTTCCCCATTCAAATGCATGTAACAGTGAGAAACGCACTGTCTTGGCGAAAGAAAGCGTTTTTGTACAACTTCATAGAAATAGCTGTAACTTTTGATAGAAGACTCAGACAAACATGTTTATGGCCTTATATTATAGAACTCAAGGTCCCCGTGCTGGGAAAACAGGTTTTGCAGCTGTTTGAGCTAAGATTTCCAAGTTATTCACATAATGAAAACCTATACTTTGTTTCGGTCGAGTTCCCCATTCAAATGCATGTAACAGTGAGAAACGCACTGTCTTGGCGAAAGAAAGCGTTTTTGTACAACTTCATATGAATAGCTGTAACTTTTGATAGAAGACTCGGATACACATGTTTATGGCTTTATCTTATAGAACTCAAGGTTCCCGTGCTGGGAAAAGAGGTTTTGCAGCTGTTTGAGCTAAGATTTCCAAGTTATTCACATAATGAAAACCTATACTTTGTTTCGGTCGAGTTCCCCATTCAAATGCATGTAACAGTGAGAAACGCACTGTCTTGGCGAAAGAAAGCGTTTTTGTACAACTTCATAGAAATAGCTGTAACTTTTGATAGAAGACTCAGACAAACATGTTTATGGCCTTATATTATAGAACTCAAGGTCCCCGTGCTGGGAAAACAGGTTTTGCAGCTGTTTGAGCTAAGATTTCCAAGTTATTCACATAATGAAAACCTATACTTTGTTTCGGTCGAGTTCCCCATTCAAATGCATGTAACAGTGAGAAACGCACTGTCTTGGCGAAAGAAAGCGTTTTTGTACAACTTCATAGAAATAGCTGTAACTTTTGATAGAAGACTCAGACAAACATGTTTATGGCCTTATATTATAGAACTCAAGGTCTCCGTGCTGGGAAAACAGGTTTTGCAGCTGTTTGAGCTAAGATTTCCAAGTTATTCACATAATGAAAACCTATACTTTGTTTCGGTCGAGTTCCCCATTCAAATGCATGTAACAGTGAGAAACGCACTGTCTTGGCGAAAGAAAGCGTTTTTGTACAACTTCATAGAAATAGCTGTAACTTTTGATAGAAGACTCAGACAAACATGTTTATGGCCTTATATTATAGAACTCAAGGTCCCCGTGCTGGGAAAACAGGTTTTGCAGCTGTTTGAGCTAAGATTTCCAAGTTATTCACATAATGAAAACCTATACTTTGTTTTGGTCGAGTTCCCCATTCAAATGCATGTAACAGTGAGAAACGCACTGTCTTGGCGAAAGAAAGCGTTTTTGTACAACTTCATAGAAATAGCTGTAACTTTTGATAGAAGACTCAGACAAACATGTTTATGGCCTTATATTATAGAACTCAAGGTCTCCGTGCTGGGAAAACAGGTTTTGCAGCTGTTTGAGCTAAGATTTCCAAGTTATTCACATAATGAAAACCTATACTTTGTTTCGGTCGAGTTCCCCATTCAAATGCATGTAACAGTGAGAAACGCACTGTCTTGGCGAAAGAAAGCGTTTTTGTACAACTTCATAGAAATAGCTGTAACTTTTGATAGAAGACTCAGACAAACATGTTTATGGCCTTATATTATAGAACTCAAGGTCCCCGTGCTGGGAAAACAGGTTTTGCAGCTGTTTGAGCTAAGATTTCCAAGTTATTCACATAATGAAAACCTATACTTTGTTTCGGTCGAGTTCCCCATTCAAATGCATGTAACAGTGAGAAACGCACTGTCTTGGCGAAAGAAAGCGTTTTTGTACAACTTCATAGAAATAGCTGTAACTTTTGATAGAAGACTCAGACAAACATGTTTATGGCCTTATATTATAGAACTCAAGGTCCCCGTGCTGGGAAAACAGGTTTTGCAGCTGTTTGAGCTAAGATTTCCAAGTTATTCACATAATGAAAACATATACTTTGTTTCGGTGGAGTTCCCCATTCAAATGCATGTAACAGTGAGAAACGCACTGTCTTGGCGAAAGAAAGCGTTTTTGTACAACTTCATATGAATAGCTGTAACTTTTGATAGAAGACTCGGATACACATGTTTATGGCTTTATCTTATAGAACTCAAGGTTCCCGTGCTGGGAAAAGAGGTTTTGCAGCTGTTTGAGCTAAGATTTCCAAGTTATTCACATAATGAAAACCTATACTTTGTTTCGGTCGAGTTCCCCATTCAAATGCATGTAACAGTGAGAAACGCACTGTCTTGGCGAAAGAAAGCGTTTTTGTACAACTTCATAGAAATAGCTGTAACTTTTGATAGAAGACTCAGACAAACATGTTTATGGCCTTATATTATAGAACTCAAGGTCCCCGTGCTGGGAAAACAGGTTTTGCAGCTGTTTGAGCTAAGATTTCCAAGTTATTCACATAATGAAAACCTATACTTTGTTTCGGTCGAGTTCCCCATTCAAATGCATGTAACAGTGAGAAATGCACTGTCTTGGCGAAAGAAAGCGTTTTTGTACAACTTCATATGAATAGCTGTAACTTTTGATAGAAGACTCAGACAAACATGTTTATGGCCTTATATTATAGAACTCAAGGTCCCCGTGCTGGGAAAACAGGTTTTGCAGCTGTTTGAGCTAAGATTTTCAAGTTATTCACATAATGAAAACCTATACTTTGTTTCGGTCGAGTTCCCCATTCAAATGCATGTAACAGTGAGAAACGCACTGTCTTGGCGAAAGAAAGCGTTTTTGTACAACTTCATATGAATAGCTGTAACTTTTGATAGAAGACTCGGATACACATGTTTATGGCTTTATCTTATAGAACTCAAGGTTCCCGTGCTGGGAAAACAGGTTTTGCAGCTGTTTGAGCTAAGATTTCCAAGTTATTCACATAATGAAAACCTATACTTTGTTTCGGTCGAGTTCCCCATTCAAATGCATGTAACAGTGAGAAACGCACTGTCTTGGCGAAAGAAAGCGTTTTTGTACAACTTCATAGAAATAGCTGTAACTTTTGATAGAAGACTCAGACAAACATGTTTATGGCCTTATATTATAGAACTCAAGGTCTCCGTGCTGGGAAAACAGGTTTTGCAGCTGTTTGAGCTAAGATTTCCAAGTTATTCACATAATGAAAACCTATACTTTGTTTTGGTCGAGTTCCCTATTCAAATGCATGTAACAGTGAGAAACGCACTGTCTTGGCGAAAGAAAGCTATTTTGTACAACTTCATATAAATAGCTGTAACTTTTGATAGAAGACTCGGATACACATGTTTATGGCTTTATCTTATAGAACTCACGTTCCCCGTGCTGGGAAAACAGGTTTTGCAGCTGTTTGAGCTAAGATTTCCAAGTTATTCACATAATGAAAACCTATACTTTGTTTCGGTCGAGTTCCCCATTCAAATGCATGTAACAGTGAGAAACGCACTGTCTTGGCGAAAGAAAGCGTTTTTGTACAACTTCATAGAAATAGCTGTAACTTTTGATAGAAGACTCAGACAAACATGTTTATGGCCTTATATTATAGAACTCAAGGTCCCCGTGCTGGGAAAACAGGTTTTGCAGCTGTTTGAGCTAAGATTTCCAAGTTATTCACATAATGAAAACATATACTTTGTTTCGGTCGAGTTCCCCATTCAAATGCATGTAACAGTGAGAAACGCACTGTCTTGGCGAAAGAAAGCGTTTTTGTACAACTTCATATGAATAGCTGTAACTTTTGATAGAAGACTCGGATACACATGTTTATGGCTTTATCTTATAGAACTCAAGGTTCCCGTGCTGGGAAAAGAGGTTTTGCAGCTGTTTGAGCTAAGATTTCCAAGTTATTCACATAATGAAAACCTATACTTTGTTTCGGTCGAGTTCCCCATTCAAATGCATGTAACAGTGAGAAACGCACTGTCTTGGCGAAAGAAAGCGTTTTTGTACAACTTCATAGAAATAGCTGTAACTTTTGATAGAAGACTCAGACAAACATGTTTATGGCCTTATATTATAGAACTCAAGGTCTCCGTGCTGGGAAAACAGGTTTTGCAGCTGTTTGAGCTAAGATTTCCAAGTTATTCACATAATGAAAACCTATACTTTGTTTCGGTCGAGTTCCCCATTCAAATGCATGTAACAGTGAGAAACGCACTGTCTTGGCGAAAGAAAGCGTTTTTGTACAACTTCATAGAAATAGCTGTAACTTTTGATAGAAGACTCAGACAAACATGTTTATGGCCTTATATTATAGAACTCAAGGTCCCCGTGCTGGGAAAACAGGTTTTGCAGCTGTTTGAGCTAAGATTTCCAAGTTATTCACATAATGAAAACCTATACTTTGTTTCGGTCGAGTTCCCCATTCAAATGCATGTAACAGTGAGAAACGCACTGTCTTGGCGAAAGAAAGCGTTTTTGTACAACTTCATAGAAATAGCTGTAACTTTTGATAGAAGACTCAGACAAACATGTTTATGGCCTTATATTATAGAACTCAAGGTCCCCGTGCTGGGAAAACAGGTTTTGCAGCTGTTTGAGCTAAGATTTCCAAGTTATTCACATAATGAAAACCTATACTTTGTTTCGGTCGAGTTCCCCATTCAAATGCATGTAACAGTGAGAAACGCACTGTCTTGGCGAAAGAAAGCGTTTTTGTACAACTTCATAGAAATAGCTGTAACTTTTGATAGAAGACTCAGACAAACATGTTTATGGCCTTATATTATAGAACTCAAGGTCCCCGTGCTGGGAAAACAGGTTTTGCAGCTGTTTGAGCTAAGATTTCCAAGTTATTCACATAATGAAAACATATACTTTGTTTCGGTCGAGTTCCCCATTCAAATGCATGTAACAGTGAGAAACGCACTGTCTTGGCGAAAGAAAGCGTTTTTGTACAACTTCATATGAATAGCTGTAACTTTTGATAGAAGACTCGGATACACATGTTTATGGCTTTATCTTATAGAACTCAAGGTTCCCGTGCTGGGAAAAGAGGTTTTGCAGCTGTTTGAGCTAAGATTTCCAAGTTATTCACATAATGAAAACCTATACTTTGTTTCGGTCGAGTTCCCCATTCAAATGCATGTAACAGTGAGAAACGCACTGTCTTGGCGAAAGAAAGCGTTTTTGTACAACTTCATAGAAATAGCTGTAACTTTTGATAGAAGACTCAGACAAACATGTTTATGGCCTTATATTATAGAACTCAAGGTCCCCGTGCTGGGAAAACAGGTTTTGCAGCTGTTTGAGCTAAGATTTCCAAGTTATTCACATAATGAAAACCTATACTTTGTTTTGGTCGAGTTCCCCATTCAAATGCATGTAACAGTGAGAAACGCACTGTCTTGGCGAAAGAAAGCGTTTTTGTACAACTTCATAGAAATAGCTGTAACTTTTGATAGAAGACTCAGACAAACATGTTTATGGCCTTATATTATAGAACTCAAGGTCTCCGTGCTGGGAAAACAGGTTTTGCAGCTGTTTGAGCTAAGATTTCCAAGTTATTCACATAATGAAAACCTATACTTTGTTTCGGTCGAGTTCCCCATTCAAATGCATGTAACAGTGAGAAACGCACTGTCTTGGCGAAAGAAAGCGTTTTTGTACAACTTCATAGAAATAGCTGTAACTTTTGATAGAAGACTCAGACAAACATGTTTATGGCCTTATATTATAGAACTCAAGGTCCCCGTGCTGGGAAAACAGGTTTTGCAGCTGTTTGAGCTAAGATTTCCAAGTTATTCACATAATGAAAACCTATACTTTGTTTCGGTCGAGTTCCCCATTCAAATGCATGTAACAGTGAGAAACGCACTGTCTTGGCGAAAGAAAGCGTTTTTGTACAACTTCATAGAAATAGCTGTAACTTTTGATAGAAGACTCAGACAAACATGTTTATGGCCTTATATTATAGAACTCAAGGTCCCCGTGCTGGGAAAACAGGTTTTGCAGCTGTTTGAGCTAAGATTTCCAAGTTATTCACATAATGAAAACATATACTTTGTTTCGGTCGAGTTCCCCATTCAAATGCATGTAACAGTGAGAAACGCACTGTCTTGGCGAAAGAAAGCGTTTTTGTACAACTTCATATGAATAGCTGTAACTTTTGATAGAAGACTCGGATACACATGTTTATGGCTTTATCTTATAGAACTCAAGGTTCCCGTGCTGGGAAAAGAGGTTTTGCAGCTGTTTGAGCTAAGATTTCCAAGTTATTCACATAATGAAAACCTATACTTTGTTTCGGTCGAGTTCCCCATTCAAATGCATGTAACAGTGAGAAACGCACTGTCTTGGCGAAAGAAAGCGTTTTTGTACAACTTCATAGAAATAGCTGTAACTTTTGATAGAAGACTCAGACAAACATGTTTATGGCCTTATATTATAGAACTCAAGGTCCCCGTGCTGGGAAAACAGGTTTTGCAGCTGTTTGAGCTAAGATTTCCAAGTTATTCACATAATGAAAACCTATACTTTGTTTCGGTCGAGTTCCCCATTCAAATGCATGTAACAGTGAGAAATGCACTGTCTTGGCGAAAGAAAGCGTTTTTGTACAACTTCATATGAATAGCTGTAACTTTTGATAGAAGACTCAGACAAACATGTTTATGGCCTTATATTATAGAACTCAAGGTCCCCGTGCTGGGAAAACAGGTTTTGCAGCTGTTTGAGCTAAGATTTTCAAGTTATTCACATAATGAAAACCTATACTTTGTTTCGGTCGAGTTCCCCATTCAAATGCATGTAACAGTGAGAAACGCACTGTCTTGGCGAAAGAAAGCGTTTTTGTACAACTTCATATGAATAGCTGTAACTTTTGATAGAAGACTCGGATACACATGTTTATGGCTTTATCTTATAGAACTCAAGGTTCCCGTGCTGGGAAAACAGGTTTTGCAGCTGTTTGAGCTAAGATTTCCAAGTTATTCACATAATGAAAACCTATACTTTGTTTCGGTCGAGTTCCCCATTCAAATGCATGTAACAGTGAGAAACGCACTGTCTTGGCGAAAGAAAGCGTTTTTGTACAACTTCATAGAAATAGCTGTAACTTTTGATAGAAGACTCAGACAAACATGTTTATGGCCTTATATTATAGAACTCAAGGTCTCCGTGCTGGGAAAACAGGTTTTGCAGCTGTTTGAGCTAAGATTTCCAAGTTATTCACATAATGAAAACCTATACTTTGTTTTGGTCGAGTTCCCTATTCAAATGCATGTAACAGTGAGAAACGCACTGTCTTGGCGAAAGAAAGCTATTTTGTACAACTTCATATAAATAGCTGTAACTTTTGATAGAAGACTCGGATACACATGTTTATGGCTTTATCTTATAGAACTCACGTTCCCCGTGCTGGGAAAACAGGTTTTGCAGCTGTTTGAGCTAAGATTTCCAAGTTATTCACATAATGAAAACCTATACTTTGTTTCGGTCGAGTTCCCCATTCAAATGCATGTAACAGTGAGAAACGCACTGTCTTGGCGAAAGAAAGCGTTTTTGTACAACTTCATAGAAATAGCTGTAACTTTTGATAGAAGACTCAGACAAACATGTTTATGGCCTTATATTATAGAACTCAAGGTCCCCGTGCTGGGAAAACAGGTTTTGCAGCTGTTTGAGCTAAGATTTCCAAGTTATTCACATAATGAAAACATATACTTTGTTTCGGTCGAGTTCCCCATTCAAATGCATGTAACAGTGAGAAACGCACTGTCTTGGCGAAAGAAAGCGTTTTTGTACAACTTCATATGAATAGCTGTAACTTTTGATAGAAGACTCGGATACACATGTTTATGGCTTTATCTTATAGAACTCAAGGTTCCCGTGCTGGGAAAAGAGGTTTTGCAGCTGTTTGAGCTAAGATTTCCAAGTTATTCACATAATGAAAACCTATACTTTGTTTCGGTCGAGTTCCCCATTCAAATGCATGTAACAGTGAGAAACGCACTGTCTTGGCGAAAGAAAGCGTTTTTGTACAACTTCATAGAAATAGCTGTAACTTTTGATAGAAGACTCAGACAAACATGTTTATGGCCTTATATTATAGAACTCAAGGTCTCCGTGCTGGGAAAACAGGTTTTGCAGCTGTTTGAGCTAAGATTTCCAAGTTATTCACATAATGAAAACCTATACTTTGTTTCGGTCGAGTTCCCCATTCAAATGCATGTAACAGTGAGAAACGCACTGTCTTGGCGAAAGAAAGCGTTTTTGTACAACTTCATAGAAATAGCTGTAACTTTTGATAGAAGACTCAGACAAACATGTTTATGGCCTTATATTATAGAACTCAAGGTCCCCGTGCTGGGAAAACAGGTTTTGCAGCTGTTTGAGCTAAGATTTCCAAGTTATTCACATAATGAAAACCTATACTTTGTTTCGGTCGAGTTCCCCATTCAAATGCATGTAACAGTGAGAAACGCACTGTCTTGGCGAAAGAAAGCGTTTTTGTACAACTTCATAGAAATAGCTGTAACTTTTGATAGAAGACTCAGACAAACATGTTTATGGCCTTATATTATAGAACTCAAGGTCTCCGTGCTGGGAAAACAGGTTTTGCAGCTGTTTGAGCTAAGATTTTCAAGTTATTCACATAATGAAAACCTATACTTTGTTTCGGTCGAGTTCCCCATTCAAATGCATGTAACAGTGAGAAACGCACTGTCTTGGCGAAAGAAAGCGTTTTTGTACAACTTCATATGAATAGCTGTAACTTTTGATAGAAGACTCGGATACACATGTTTATGGCTTTATCTTATAGAACTCAAGGTTCCCGTGCTGGGAAAACAGGTTTTGCAGCTGTTTGAGCTAAGATTTCCAAGTTATTCACATAATGAAAACCTATACTTTGTTTCGGTCGAGTTCCCCATTCAAATGCATGTAACAGTGAGAAACGCACTGTCTTGGCGAAAGAAAGCGTTTTTGTACAACTTCATAGAAATAGCTGTAACTTTTGATAGAAGACTCAGACAAACATGTTTATGGCCTTATATTATAGAACTCAAGGTCTCCGTGCTGGGAAAACAGGTTTTGCAGCTGTTTGAGCTAAGATTTCCAAGTTATTCACATAATGAAAACCTATACTTTGTTTTGGTCGAGTTCCCTATTCAAATGCATGTAACAGTGAGAAACGCACTGTCTTGGCGAAAGAAAGCTATTTTGTACAACTTCATATAAATAGCTGTAACTTTTGATAGAAGACTCGGATACACATGTTTATGGCTTTATCTTATAGAACTCACGTTCCCCGTGCTGGGCAAACAGGTTTTGCAGCTGTTTGAGCTAAGATTTCCAAGTTATTCACATAATGAAAACCTATACTTTGTTTCGGTCGAGTTCCCCATTCAAATGCATGTAACAGTGAGAAACGCACTGTCTTGGCGAAAGAAAGCGTTTTTGTACAACTTCATAGAAATAGCTGTAACTTTTGATAGAAGACTCAGACAAACATGTTTATGGCCTTATATTATAGAACTCAAGGTCTCCGTGCTGGGAAAACAGGTTTTGCAGCTGTTTGAGCTAAGATTTCCAAGTTATTCACATAATGAAAACCTATACTTTGTTTCGGTGGAGTTCCCCATTCAAATGCATGTAACAGTGAGAAACGCACTGTCTTGGCGAAAGAAAGCGTTTTTGTACAACTTCATAGAAATAGCTGTAACTTTTGATAGAAGACTCAGACAAACATGTTTATGGCCTTATATTATAGAACTCAAGGTCTCCGTGCTGGGAAAACAGGTTTTGCAGCTGTTTGAGCTAAGATTTCCAAGTTATTCACATAATGAAAACCTATACTTTGTTTCGGTCGAGTTCCCCATTCAAATGCATGTAACAGTGAGAAACGCACTGTCTTGGCGAAAGAAAGCGTTTTTGTACAACTTCATAGAAATAGCTGTAACTTTTGATAGAAGACTCAGACAAACATGTTTATGGCCTTATATTATAGAACTCAAGGTCTCCGTGCTGGGCAAACAGGTTTTGCAGCTGTTTGAGCTAAGATTTCCAAGTTATTCACATAATGAAAACCTATACTTTGTTTTGGTCGAGTTCCCCATTCAAATGCATGTAACAGTGAGAAACGCACTGTCTTGGCGAAAGAAAGCTATTTTGTACAACTTCATATAAATAGCTGTAACTTTTGATAGAAGACTCGGATACACATGTTTATGGCTTTATCTTATAGAACTCACGTTCCCCGTGCTGGGCAAACAGGTTTTGCAGCTGTTTGAGCTAAGATTTCCAAGTTATTCACATAATGAAAACTTATACTTTGTTTCGGTCGAGTTCCCCATTCAAATGCATGTAACAGTGAGAAACGCACTGTCTTGGCGAAAGAAAGCGTTTTTGTACAACTTCATAGAAATAGCTGTAACTTTTGATAGAAGACTCAGACAAACATGTTTATGGCCTTATATTATAGAACTCAAGGTCCCCGTGCTGGGAAAACAGGTTTTGCAGCTGTTTGAGCTAAGATTTTCAAGTTATTCACATAATGAAAACCTATGCTTTGTTTCGGTGGAGTTCCCCATTCAAATGCATGTAACAGTGAGAAACGCACTGTCTTGGCGAAAGAAAGCGTTTTTGTACAACTTCATATGAATAGCTGTAACTTTTGATAGAAGACTCGGATACACATGTTTATGGCTTTATCTTATAGAACTCAAGGTTCCCGTGCTGGGAAAACAGGTTTTGCAGCTGTTTGAGCTAAGATTTCCAAGTTATTCACATAATGAAAACCTATACTTTGTTTCGGTCGAGTTCCCCATTCAAATGCATGTAACAGTGAGAAACGCACTGTCTTGGCGAAAGAAAGCGTTTTTGTACAACTTCATAGAAATAGCTGTAACTTTTGATAGAAGACTCAGACAAACATGTTTATGGCCTTATATTATAGAACTCAAGGTCTCCGTGCTGGGAAAACAGGTTTTGCAGCTGTTTGAGCTAAGATTTCCAAGTTATTCACATAATGAAAACCTATACTTTGTTTTGGTCGAGTTCCCTATTCAAATGCATGTAACAGTGAGAAACGCACTGTCTTGGCGAAAGAAAGCTATTTTGTACAACTTCATATAAATAGCTGTAACTTTTGATAGAAGACTCGGATACACATGTTTATGGCTTTATCTTATAGAACTCACGTTCCCCGTGCTGGGCAAACAGGTTTTGCAGCTGTTTGAGCTAAGATTTCCAAGTTATTCACATAATGAAAACCTATACTTTGTTTCGGTCGAGTTCCCCATTCAAATGCATGTAACAGTGAGAAACGCACTGTCTTGGCGAAAGAAAGCGTTTTTGTACAACTTCATAGAAATAGCTGTAACTTTTGATAGAAGACTCAGACAAACATGTTTATGGCCTTATATTATAGAACTCAAGGTCTCCGTGCTGGGAAAACAGGTTTTGCAGCTGTGTGAGCTAAGATTTCCAAGTTATTCACATAATGAAAACCTATACTTTGTTTCGGTGGAGTTCCCCATTCAAATGCATGTAACAGTGAGAAACGCACTGTCTTGGCGAAAGAAAGCGTTTTTGTACAACTTCATAGAAATAGCTGTAACTTTTGATAGAAGACTCAGACAAACATGTTTATGGCCTTATATTATAGAACTCAAGGTCTCCGTGCTGGGAAAACAGGTTTTGCAGCTGTTTGAGATAAGATTTCCAAGTTATTCACATAATGAAAACCTATACTTTGTTTCGGTCGAGTTCCCCATTCAAATGCATGTAACAGTGAGAAACGCACTGTCTTGGCGAAAGAAAGCGTTTTTGTACAACTTCATAGAAATAGCTGTAACTTTTGATAGAAGACTCAGACAAACATGTTTATGGCCTTATATTATAGAACTCAAGGTCCCCGTGCTGGGAAAACAGGTTTTGCAGCTGTTTGAGCTAAGATTTTCAAGTTATTCACATAATGAAAACCTATGCTTTGTTTCGGTGGAGTTCCCCATTCAAATGCATGTAACAGTGAGAAACGCACTGTCTTGGCGAAAGAAAGCGTTTTTGTACAACTTCATATGAATAGCTGTAACTTTTGATAGAAGACTCGGATACACATGTTTATGGCTTTATCTTATAGAACTCAAGGTTCCCGTGCTGGGAAAACAGGTTTTGCAGCTGTTTGAGCTAAGATTTCCAAGTTATTCACATAATGAAAACCTATACTTTGTTTCGGTCGAGTTCCCCATTCAAATGCATGTAACAGTGAGAAACGCACTGTCTTGGCGAAAGAAAGCGTTTTTGTACAACTTCATAGAAATAGCTGTAACTTTTGATAGAAGACTCAGACAAACATGTTTATGGCCTTATATTATAGAACTCAAGGTCTCCGTGCTGGGAAAACAGGTTTTGCAGCTGTTTGAGCTAAGATTTCCAAGTTATTCACATAATGAAAACCTATACTTTGTTTTGGTCGAGTTCCCTATTCAAATGCATGTAACAGTGAGAAACGCACTGTCTTGGCGAAAGAAAGCTATTTTGTACAACTTCATATAAATAGCTGTAACTTTTGATAGAAGACTCGGATACACATGTTTATGGCTTTATCTTATAGAACTCACGTTCCCCGTGCTGGGCAAACAGGTTTTGCAGCTGTTTGAGCTAAGATTTCCAAGTTATTCACATAATGAAAACCTATACTTTGTTTCGGTCGAGTTCCCCATTCAAATGCATGTAACAGTGAGAAACGCACTGTCTTGGCGAAAGAAAGCGTTTTTGTACAACTTCATAGAAATAGCTGTAACTTTTGATAGAAGACTCAGACAAACATGTTTATGGCCTTATATTATAGAACTCAAGGTCTCCGTGCTGGGAAAACAGGTTTTGCAGCTGTTTGAGCTAAGATTTCCAAGTTATTCACATAATGAAAACCTATACTTTGTTTCGGTGGAGTTCCCCATTCAAATGCATGTAACAGTGAGAAACGCACTGTCTTGGCGAAAGAAAGCGTTTTTGTACAACTTCATAGAAATAGCTGTAACTTTTGATAGAAGACTCAGACAAACATGTTTATGGCCTTATATTATAGAACTCAAGGTCTCCGTGCTGGGAAAACAGGTTTTGCAGCTGTTTGAGCTAAGATTTCCAAGTTATTCACATAATGAAAACCTATACTTTGTTTCGGTCGAGTTCCCCATTCAAATGCATGTAACAGTGAGAAACGCACTGTCTTGGCGAAAGAAAGCGTTTTTGTACAACTTCATAGAAATAGCTGTAACTTTTGATAGAAGACTCAGACAAACATGTTTATGGCCTTATATTATAGAACTCAAGGTCTCCGTGCTGGGCAAACAGGTTTTGCAGCTGTTTGAGCTAAGATTTCCAAGTTATTCACATAATGAAAACCTATACTTTGTTTTGGTCGAGTTCCCCATTCAAATGCATGTAACAGTGAGAAACGCACTGTCTTGGCGAAAGAAAGCGTTTTTGTACAACTTCATATAAATAGCTGTAACTTTTGATAGAAGACTCGGATACACATGTTTATGGCTTTATCTTATAGAACTCACGTTCCCCGTGCTGGGCAAACAGGTTTTGCAGCTGTTTGAGCTAAGATTTCCAAGTTATTCACATAATGAAAACTTATACTTTGCTTCGGTCGAGTTCCCCATTCAAATGCATGTAACAGTGAGAAACGCACTGTCTTGGCGAAAGAAAGCGTTTTTGTACAACTTCATAGAAATAGCTGTAACTTTTGATAGAAGACTCAGACAAACATGTTTATGGCCTTATATTATAGAACTCAAGGTCCCCGTGCTGGGAAAACAGGTTTTGCAGCTGTTTGAGCTAAGATTTTCAAGTTATTCACATAATGAAAACCTATGCTTTGTTTCGGTGGAGTTCCCCATTCAAATGCATGTAACAGTGAGAAACGCACTGTCTTGGCGAAAGAAAGCGTTTTTGTACAACTTCATATGAATAGCTGTAACTTTTGATAGAAGACTCGGATACACATGTTTATGGCTTTATCTTATAGAACTCAAGGTTCCCGTGCTGGGAAAACAGGTTTTGCAGCTGTTTGAGCTAAGATTTCCAAGTTATTCACATAATGAAATCATATACTTTGTTTCGGTCGAGTTCCCCATTCAAATGCATGTAACAGTGAGAAACGCACTGTCTTGGCGAAAGAAAGCGTTTTTGTACAACTTCATAGAAATAGCTGTAACTTTTGATAGAAGACTCAGACAAACATGTTTATGGCCTTATCTTATAGAACTCAAGGTCTCCGTGCTGGGCAAACAGGTTTTGCAGCTGTTTGAGCTAAGATTTCCAAGTTATTCACATAATGAAAACCTATACTTTGTTTCGGTCGAGTTCCCCATTCAAATGCATGTAACAGTGAGAAACGCACTGTCTTGGCGAAAGAAAGCGTTTTTGTACAACTTCATATAAATAGCTGTAACTTTTGATAGAAGACTCAGACAAACATGTTTATGGCTTTATATTATAGAACTCAAGGGCTCCGTGCTGGGAAAACAGGTTTTGCAGCTGTTTGAGCTAAGATTTCCAAGTTATTCACATAATGAAAACGTATACTTTGTTTTGGTCGAGTTCCCCATTCAAATGCATGTAACAGTGAGAAACGCACTGTCTTGGCGAAAGAAAGCTAGTTTTGTACAACTTCATATAAATAGCTGTAACTTTTGATAGAAGACTCGGATACACATGTTTATGGCTTTATCTTATAGAACTCACGTTCCCCGTGCTGGGCAAACAGGTTTTGCAGCTGTTTGAGCTAAGATTTCCAAGTTATTCACATAATGAAAACCTATACTTTGTTTCGGTCGAGTTCCCCATTCAAATGCATGTAACAGTGAGAAACGCACTGTCTTGGCGAAAGAAAGCGTTTTTGTACAACTTCATATAAATAGCTGTAACTTTTGATAGAAGACTCAGACAAATATGTTTATGGCTTTATCTTATAGAACTCAAGGTCTCCGTGCTGGGAAAACAGCTTTTGCAGCTGTTTAAGCTAAGATTTCCAAGTTATTCACATTATGAAAACGTATACTTTATTTCGGTCGAGTTCCCCATTCAAATGCATGTAACAGTGAGAAACGCACTGTCTTGGCGAAAGAAAGCGTTTTTGTACAACTTCATATAAATAGCTGTAACTTTTGATAAAAGACTCAGACAAATATGTTTATGGCTTTATCTTATAGAACTCAAGGTCTCCGTGCTGGGAAAACAGGTTTTGCAGCTGTTTGAGCTAAGATTTCAGAGTTATTCACATAATGAAAACCTATACTTTGTTTCGGTCGAGTTCCCCATTCAAATGCATGTAACAGTGAGAAACGCACTGTCTTGGCGAAAGAAAGCGTTTTTGTACAACTTCATATAAATAGCTGTAACTTTTGATAGAAGACTCGGATACACATGTTTATGGCTTTATCTTATAGAACTCAAGGTTCCCGTGCTGGGCAAACAGGTTTTGCAGCTGTTTGAGCTAAGATTTCCAAGTTATTCACATAATGAAAACTTATACTTTGTTTCGGTCGAGTTCCCCATTCAAATGCATGTAACAGTGAAAAACGCACTGTCTCGGCGAAAGAAAGCGTTTTTGTACAACTTCATAGAAATAGCTGTAACTTTTGATAGAAGACTCAGACAAACATGTTTATGGCCTTATATTATAGAACTCAAGGTCTCCGTGCTGGGCAAACAGGTTTTGCAGCTGTTTGAGCTAAGATTTCCAAGTTATTCACATAATGAAAACCTATACTTTGTTTCGGTCGAGTTCCCCATTCAAATGCATGTAACAGTGAGAAACGCACTGTCTTGGCGAAAGAAAGCGTTTTTGTACAACTTCATATAAATAGCTGTAACTTTTGATAGAAGACTCGGATACACATGTTTATGGCTTTATCTTATAGAACTCAAGGTTCCCGTGCTGGGCAAACAGGTTTTGCAGCTGTTTGAGCTAAGATTTCCAAGTTATTCACATAATGAAAACCTATACTTTGTTTCGGTCGAGTTCCCCATTCAAATGCATGTAACAGTGAGAAACGCACTGTCTTGGCGAAAGAAAGCGTTTTTGTACAACTTCATAGAAATAGCTGTAACTTTTGATAGAAGACTCAGACAAACATGTTTATGGCCTTATATTATAGAACTCAAGGTTCCCGTGCTGGGAAAACAGGTTTTGCAGCTGTTTGAGCTAAGATTTCCAAGTTATTCACATAATGAAAACTTGTACTTTGTTTCGGTGGAGTTCCCCATTCAAATGCATGTAACAGTGAGAAACGCACTGTCTTGGCGAAAGAAAGCGTTTTTGTACAACTTCATAGAAATAGCTGTAACTTTTGATAGAAGACTCAGACAAACATGTTTATGGCCTTATATTATAGAACTCAAGGTCTCCGTGCTGGGAAAACAGGTTTTGCAGCTGTTTGAGCTAAGATTTCCAAGTTATTCACATAATGAAAACATATACTTTGTTTCGGTCGAGTTCCCCATTCAAATGCATGTAACAGTGAGAAACGCACTGTCTTGGCGAAAGAAAGCGTTTTTGTACAACTTCATATGAATAGCTGTAACTTTTGATAGAAGACTCGGATACACATGTTTATGGCTTTATTTTATAGAACTCAAGGTTCCCGTGCTGGGAAAACAGGTTTTGCAGCTGTTTGAGCTAAGATTTCCAAGTTATTCACATAATGAAAACCTATACTTTGTTTCGGTGGAGTTCCCCATTCAAATGCATGTAACAGTGAGAAACGCACTGTCTTGGCGAAAGAAAGCGTTTTTGTACAACTTCATATAAATAGCTGTAACTTTTGATAGAAGACTCAGACAAACATGTTTATGGCCTTATATTATAGAACTCAAGGTCCCCGTGCTGGGAAAACAGGTTTTGCAGCTGTTTGAGCTAAGATTTCCAAGTTATTCACATAATGAAAACCTATACTTTGTTTCGGTCGAGTTCCCCATTCAAATGCATGTAACAGTGAGAAACGCACTGTCTTGGCGAAAGAAAGCGTTTTTGTACAACTTCATAGAAATAGCTGTAACTTTTGATAGAAGACTCAGACAAACATGTTTATGGCCTTATATTATAGAACTCAAGGTCCCCGTGCTGGGAAAACAGGTTTTGCAGCTGTTTGAGCTAAGATTTTCAAGTTATTCACATAATGAAAACCTATGCTTTGTTTCGGTCGAGTTCCCCATTCAAATGCATGTAACAGTGAGAAACGCACTGTCTTGGCGAAAGAAAGCGTTTTTGTACAACTTCATAGAAATAGCTGTAACTTTTGATAGAAGACTCAGACAAACATGTTTATGGCCTTATATTATAGAACTCAAGGTCCCCGTGCTGGGAAAACAGGTTTTGCAGCTGTTTGAGCTAAGATTTTCAAGTTATTCACATAATGAAAACCTATGCTTTGTTTCGGTGGAGTTCCCCATTCAAATGCATGTAACAGTGAGAAACGCACTGTCTTGGCGAAAGAAAGCTATTTTGTACAACTTCATAGAAATAGCTGTAACTTTTGATAGAAGACTCAGACAAACATGTTTATGGCCTTATCTTATAGAACTCAAGGTTCCCGTGCTGGGCAAACAGGTTTTGCAGCTGTTTGAGCTAAGATTTCCAAGTTATTCACATAATGAAAACGTATACTTTGTTTCGGTCGAGTTCCCCATTCAAATGCATGTAACAGTGAGAAACGCACTGTCTTGGCGAAAGAAAGCGTTTTTGTACAACTTCATATAAATAGCTGTAACTTTTGATAAAAGACTCAGACAAATATGTTTATGGCTTTATCTTATAGAACTCAAGGTCTCCGTGCTGGGAAAACAGGTTTTGCAGCTGTTTGAGCTAAGATTTCAGAGTTATTCACATAATGAAAACCTATACTTTGTTTCGGTCGAGTTCCCCATTCAAATGCATGTAACAGTGAGAAACGCACTGTCTTGGCGAAAGAAAGCGTTTTTGTACAACTTCATATAAATAGCTGTAACTTTTGATAGAAGACTCGGATACACATGTTTATGGCTTTATCTTATAGAACTCAAGGTTCCCGTGCTGGGCAAACAGGTTTTGCAGCTGTTTGAGCTAAGATTTCCAAGTTATTCACATAATGAAAACCTATACTTTGTTTCGGTCGAGTTCCCCATTCAAATGCATGTAACAGTGAGAAACGCACTGTCTTGGCGAAAGAAAGCGTTTTTGTACAACTTCATATGAATAGCTGTAACTTTTGATAGAAGACTCGGATACACATGTTTATGGCTTTATCTTATAGAACTCAAGGTTCCCGTGCTGGGCAAACAGGTTTTGCAGCTGTTTGAGCTAAGATTTCCAAGTTATTCACATAATGAAAACTTATACTTTGTTTTGGTCGAGTTCCCCATTCAAATGCATGTAACAGTGAAAAACGCACTGTCTCGGCGAAAGAAAGCGTTTTTGTACAACTTCATAGAAATAGCTGTAACTTTTGATAGAAGACTCAGACAAACATGTTTATGGCCTTATATTATAGAACTCAAGGTCTCCGTGCTGGGCAAACAGGTTTTGCAGCTGTTTGAGCTAAGATTTCCAAGTTATTCACATAATGAAAACCTATACTTTGTTTCGGTCGAGTTCCCCATTCAAATGCATGTAACAGTGAGAAACGCACTGTCTTGGCGAAAGAAAGCGTTTTTGTACAACTTCATAGAAATAGCTGTAACTTTTGATAGAAGACTCAGACAAACATGTTTATGGCCTTATATTATAGAACTCAAGGTTCCCGTGCTGGGAAAACAGGTTTTGCAGCTGTTTGAGCTAAGATTTCCAAGTTATTCACATAATGAAAACTTGTACTTTGTTTCGGTGGAGTTCCCCATTCAAATGCATGTAACAGTGAGAAACGCACTGTCTTGGCGAAAGAAAGCGTTTTTGTACAACTTCATAGAAATAGCTGTAACTTTTGATAGAAGACTCAGACAAACATGTTTATGGCCTTATATTATAGAACTCAAGGTCTCCGTGCTGGGAAAACAGGTTTTGCAGCTGTTTGAGCTAAGATTTCCAAGTTATTCACATAATGAAAACATATACTTTGTTTCGGTCGAGTTCCCCATTCAAATGCATGTAACAGTGAGAAACGCACTGTCTTGGCGAAAGAAAGCGTTTTTGTACAACTTCATATGAATAGCTGTAACTTTTGATAGAAGACTCGGATACACATGTTTATGGCTTTATTTTATAGAACTCAAGGTTCCCGTGCTGGGAAAACAGGTTTTGCAGCTGTTTGAGCTAAGATTTCCAAGTTATTCACATAATGAAAACCTATACTTTGTTTCGGTGGAGTTCCCCATTCAAATGCATGTAACAGTGAGAAACGCACTGTCTTGGCGAAAGAAAGCGTTTTTGTACAACTTCATAGAAATAGCTGTAACTTTTGATAGAAGACTCAGACAAACATGTTTATGGCCTTATATTATAGAACTCAAGGTCCCCGTGCTGGGAAAACAGGTTTTGCAGCTGTTTGAGCTAAGATTTTCAAGTTATTCACATAATGAAAACCTATGCTTTGTTTCGGTGGAGTTCCCCATTCAAATGCATGTAACAGTGAGAAACGCACTGTCTTGGCGAAAGAAAGCGTTTTTGTACAACTTCATATGAATAGCTGTAACTTTTGATAGAAGACTCGGATACACATGTTTATGGCTTTATCTTATAGAACTCAAGGTTCCCGTGCTGGGCAAACAGGTTTTGCAGCTGTTTGAGCTAAGATTTCCAAGTTATTCACATAATGAAAACTTATACTTTGTTTCGGTCGAGTTCCCCATTCAAATGCATGTAACAGTGAAAAACGCACTGTCTCGGCGAAAGAAAGCGTTTTTGTACAACTTCATAGAAATAGCTGTAACTTTTGATAGAAGACTCAGACAAACATGTTTATGGCCTTATATTATAGAACTCAAGGTCTCCGTGCTGGGCAAACAGGTTTTGCAGCTGTTTGAGCTAAGATTTCCAAGTTATTCACATAATGAAAACCTATACTTTGTTTCGGTGGAGTTCCCCATTCAAATGCATGTAACAGTGAGAAACGCACTGTCTTGGCGAAAGAAAGCGTTTTTGTACAACTTCATAGAAATAGCTGTAACTTTTGATAGAAGACTCAGACAAACATGTTTATGGCCTTATATTATAGAACTCAAGGTCTCCGTGCTGGGCAAACAGGTTTTGCAGCTGTTTGAGCTAAGATTTCCAAGTTATTCACATAATGAAAACCTATACTTTGTTTCGGTCGAGTTCCCCATTCAAATGCATGTAACAGTGAGAAACGCACTGTCTTGGCGAAAGAAAGCGTTTTTGTACAACTTCATATAAATAGCTGTAACTTTTGATAGAAGACTCGGATACACATGTTTATGGCTTTATCTTATAGAACTCAAGGTTCCCGTGCTGGGCAAACAGGTTTTGCAGCTGTTTGAGCTAAGATTTCCAAGTTATTCACATAATGAAAACCTATACTTTGTTTCAGTGGAGTTCCCCATTCAAATGCATGTAACAGTGAGAAACGCACTGTCTTGGCGAAAGAAAGCGTTTTTGTACAACTTCATAGAAATAGCTGTAACTTTTGATAGAAGACTCAGACAAACATGTTTATGGCCTTATATTATAGAACTCAAGGTCTCCGTGCTGGGAAAACAGGTTTTGCAGCTGTTTGAGCTAAGATTTCCAAGTTATTCACATAATGAAAACATATACTTTGTTTCGGTCGAGTTCCCCATTCAAATGCATGTAACAGTGAGAAACGCACTGTCTTGGCGAAAGAAAGCGTTTTTGTACAACTTCATATAAATAGCTGTAACTTTTGATAGAAGACTCGGATACACATGTTTATGGCTTTATCTTATAGAACTCAAGGTTCCCGTGCTGGGCAAACAGGTTTTGCAGCTGTTTGAGCTAAGATTTCCAAGTTATTCACATAATGAAAACCTATACTTTGTTTCGGTCGAGTTCCCCATTCAAATGCATGTAACAGTGAGAAACGCACTGTCTTGGCGAAAGAAAGCGTTTTTGTACAACTTCATAGAAATAGCTGTAACTTTTGATAGAAGACTCAGACAAACATGTTTATGGCCTTATATTATAGAACTCAAGGTCTCCGTGCTGGGCAAACAGGTTTTGCAGCTGTTTGAGCTAAGATTTCCAAGTTATTCACATAATGAAAACCTATACTTTGTTTCGGTCGAGTTCCCCATTCAAATGCATGTAACAGTGAGAAACGCACTGTCTTGGCGAAAGAAAGCTATTTTGTACAACTTCATATAAATAGCTGTAACTTTTGATAGAAGACTCGGATACACATGTTTATGGCTTTATCTTATAGAACTCAAGGTTCCCGTGCTGGGCAAACAGGTTTTGCAGCTGTTTGAGCTAAGATTTCCAAGTTATTCACATAATGAAAACCTATACTTTGTTTCGGTCGAGTTCCCCATTCAAATGCATGTAACAGTGAGAAACGCACTGTCTTGGCGAAAGAAAGCGTTTTTGTACAACTTCATATAAATAGCTGTAACTTTTGATAGAAGACTCGGATACACATGTTTATGGCTTTATCTTATAGAACTCAAGGTTCCCGTGCTGGGAAAACAGGTTTTGCAGCTGTTTGAGCTAAGATTTCCAAGTTATTCACATAATGAAAACCTATACTTTGTTTCGGTCGAGTTCCCCATTCAAATGCATGTAACAGTGAGAAACGCACTGTCTTGGCGAAAGAAAGCGTTTTTGTACAACTTCATATAAATAGCTGTAACTTTTGATAGAAGACTCGGATACACATGTTTATGGCTTTATCTTATAGAACTCAAGGTTCCCGTGCTGGGCAAACAGGTTTTGCAGCTGTTTGAGCTAAGATTTCCAAGTTATTCACATAATGAAAACTTATACTTTGTTTCGGTCGAGTTCCCCATTCAAATGCATGTAACAGTGAGAAACGCACTGTCTCGGCGAAAGAAAGCGTTTTTGTACAACTTCATAGAAATAGCTGTAACTTTTGATAGAAGACTCAGACAAACATGTTTATGGCCTTATATTATAGAACTCAAGGTCTCCGTGCTGGGCAAACAGGTTTTGCAGCTGTTTGAGCTAAGATTTCCAAGTTATTCACATAATGAAAACCTATACTTTGTTTCGGTCGAGTTCCCCATTCAAATGCATGTAACAGTGAGAAACGCACTGTCTTGGCGAAAGAAAGCGTTTTTGTACAACTTCATATAAATAGCTGTAACTTTTGATAGAAGACTCGGATACACATGTTTATGGCTTTATCTTATAGAACTCAAGGTTCCCGTGCTGGGCAAACAGGTTTTGCAGCTGTTTGAGCTAAGATTTCCAAGTTATTCACATAATGAAAACTTATACTTTGTTTCGGTCGAGTTCCCCATTCAAATGCATGTAACAGTGAAAAACGCACTGTCTCGGCGAAAGAAAGCGTTTTTGTACAACTTCATAGAAATAGCTGTAACTTTTGATAGAAGACTCAGACAAACATGTTTATGGCCTTATATTATAGAACTCAAGGTCTCCGTGCTGGGCAAACAGGTTTTGCAGCTGTTTGAGCTAAGATTTCCAAGTTATTCACATAATGAAAACCTATACTTTGTTTCGGTCGAGTTCCCCATTCAAATGCATGTAACAGTGAGAAACGCACTGTCTTGGCGAAAGAAAGCGTTTTTGTACAACTTCATAAATAGCTGTAACTTTTGATAGAAGACTCGGATACACATGTTTATGGCTTTATCTTATAGAACTCAAGGTTCCCGTGCTGGGCAAACAGGTTTTGCAGCTGTTTGAGCTAAGATTTCCAAGTTATTCACATAATGAAAACCTATACTTTGTTTCGGTCGAGTTCCCCATTCAAATGCATGTAACAGTGAGAAACGCACTGTCTTGGCGAAAGAAAGCGTTTTTGTACAACTTCATATAAATAGCTGTAACTTTTGATAGAAGACTCGGATACACATGTTTATGGCTTTATCTTATAGAACTCAAGGTTCCCGTGCTGGGAAAACAGGTTTTGCAGCTGTTTGAGCTAAGATTTCCAAGTTATTCACATAATGAAAACCTATACTTTGTTTCGGTCGAGTTCCCCATTCAAATGCATGTAACAGTGAGAAACGCACTGTCTTGGCGAAAGAAAGCGTTTTTGTACAACTTCATATAAATAGCTGTAACTTTTGATAGAAGACTCGGATACACATGTTTATGGCTTTATCTTATAGAACTCAAGGTTCCCGTGCTGGGCAAACAGGTTTTGCAGCTGTTTGAGCTAAGATTTCCAAGTTATTCACATAATGAAAACCTATACTTTGTTTCGGTCGAGTTCCCCATTCAAATGCATGTAACAGTGAGAAACGCACTGTCTCGGCGAAAGAAAGCGTTTTTGTACAACTTCATAGAAATAGCTGTAACTTTTGATAGAAGACTCAGACAAACATGTTTATGGCCTTATATTATAGAACTCAAGGTCTCCGTGCTGGGCAAACAGGTTTTGCAGCTGTTTGAGCTAAGATTTCCAAGTTATTCACATAATGAAAACCTATACTTTGTTTCGGTCGAGTTCCCCATTCAAATGCATGTAACAGTGAGAAACGCACTGTCTTGGCGAAAGAAAGCGTTTTTGTACAACTTCATATAAATAGCTGTAACTTTTGATAGAAGACTCGGATACACATGTTTATGGCTTTATCTTATAGAACTCAAGGTTCCCGTGCTGGGCAAACAGGTTTTGCAGCTGTTTGAGCTAAGATTTCCAAGTTATTCACATAATGAAAACTTATACTTTGTTTCGGTCGAGTTCCCCATTCAAATGCATGTAACAGTGAAAAACGCACTGTCTCGGCGAAAGAAAGCGTTTTTGTACAACTTCATAGAAATAGCTGTAACTTTTGATAGAAGACTCAGACAAACATGTTTATGGCCTTATATTATAGAACTCAAGGTCTCCGTGCTGGGCAAACAGGTTTTGCAGCTGTTTGAGCTAAGATTTCCAAGTTATTCACATAATGAAAACCTATACTTTGTTTCGGTCGAGTTCCCCATTCAAATGCATGTAACAGTGAGAAACGCACTGTCTTGGCGAAAGAAAGCGTTTTTGTACAACTTCATAAATAGCTGTAACTTTTGATAGAAGACTCGGATACACATGTTTATGGCTTTATCTTATAGAACTCAAGGTTCCCGTGCTGGGAAAAGAGGTTTTGCAGCTGTTTGAGCTAAGATTTCCAAGTTATTCACATAATGAAAACCTATACTTTGTTTCGGTCGAGTTCCCCATTCAAATGCATGTAACAGTGAGAAACGCACTGTCTTGGCGAAAGAAAGCGTTTTTGTACAACTTCATATAAATAGCTGTAACTTTTGATAGAAGACTCAGACAAATATGTTTATGGCTTTATCTTATAGAACTCAAGGTCTCCGTGCTGGGAAAACAGCTTTTGCAGCTGTTTAAGCTAAGATTTCCAAGTTATTCACATAATGAAAACGTATACTTTATTTCGGTCGAGTTCCCCATTCAAATGCATGTAACAGTGAGAAACGCACTGTCTTGGCGAAAGAAAGCTATTTTGTACAACTTCATATAAATAGCTGTAACTTTTGATAGAAGACTCGGATACACATGTTTATGGCTTTATCTTATAGAACTCACGTTCCCCGTGCTGGGCAAACAGGTTTTGCAGCTGTTTGAGCTAAGATTTCCAAGTTATTCACATAATGAAAACCTATACTTTGTTTCGGTCGAGTTCCCCATTCAAATGCATGTAACAGTGAGAAACGCACTGTCTTGGCGAAAGAAAGCGTTTTTGTACAACTTCATATAAATAGCTGTAACTTTTGATAGAAGACTCGGATACACGTGTTTATGGCTCTATCTTATAGAACTCAAGGTTCCCGTGCTGGGAAAACAGGTTTTGCAGCTGTTTGAGCTAAGATTTCCAAGTTATTCACATAATGAAAACTTATACTTTGTTTCGGTCGAGTTCCCCATTCAAATGCATGTAACAGTGAAAAACGCACTGTCTCAGCGAAAGAAAGCGTTTTTGTACAACTTCATAGAAATAGCTGTAACTTTTGATAGAAGACTCAGACAAAAATGTTTATGGCCTTATATTATAGAACTCAAGGTCTCCGTGCTGGGCAAACAGGTTTTGCAGCTGTTTGAGCTAAGATTTCCAAGTTATTCACATAATGAAAACCTATACTTTGTTTCGGTGGAGTTCCCCATTCAAATGCATGTAACAGTGAGAAACGCACTGTCTTGGCGAAAGAAAGCGTTTTTGTACAACTTCATATAAATAGCTGTAACTTTTGATAGAAGACTCAGACAAACATGTTTATGGCCTTATATTATAGAACTCAAGGTCTCCGTGCTGGGAAAACAGGTTTTGCAGCTGTTTGAGCTAAGATTTCCAAGTTATTCACATAATGAAAACCTATACTTTGTTTCGGTCGAGTTCCCCATTCAAATGCATGTAACAGTGAGAAACGCACTGTCTTGGCGAAAGAAAGCGTTTTTGTACAACTTCATAGAAATAGCTGTAACTTTTGATAGAAGACTCGGATACACATGTTTATGGCTTTATCTTATAGAACTCAAGGTTCCCGTGCTGGGAAAACAGGTTTTGCAGCTGTTTGATTTCCAAGTTATTCACATAATGAAAACCTATACTTTGTTTCGGTCGAGTTCCCCATTCAAATGCATGTAACAGTGAGAAACGCACTGTCTTGGCGAAAGAAAGCGTTTTTGTACAACATCATATAAATAGCTGTAACTTTTGATAGAAGACTCGGATACACATGTTTATGGCTTTATCTTATAGAACTCAAGGTCTCCGTGCTGGGAAAACAGGTTTTACAGCTGTTTGAGCTAAGATTTCCAAGTTATTCACATAATGAAAACCTATACTTTGTTTCGGTCGAGTTCCCCATTCAAATGCATGTAACAGTGAGAAACGCACTGTCTTGGCGAAAGAAAGCGTTTTTGTACAACTTCATAGAAATAGCTGTAACTTTTGATAGAAGACTCAGACAAACATGTTTATGGCCTTATATTATAGAACTCAAGGTCTCCGTGCTGGGCAAACAGGTTTTGCAGCTGTTTGAGCTAAGATTTCCAAGTTATTCACATAATGAAAACCTATACTTTGTTTCGGTCGAGTTCCCCATTCAAATGCATGTAACAGTGAGAAACGCACTGTCTTGGCGAAAGAAAGCGTTTTTGTACAACTTCATATAAATAGCTGTAACTTTTGATAGAAGACTCAGACAAACATGTTTATGGCTTTATCTTATAGAACTCAAGGTCTCCGTGCTGGGAAAACAGGTTTTGCAGCTGTTTGAGCTAAGATTTCCAAGTTATTCACATAATGAAAACCTATGCTTTGTTTCGGTGGAGTTCCCCATTCAAATGCATGTAACAGTGAGAAACGCACTGTCTTGGCGAAAGAAAGCGTTTTTGTACAACTTCATATAAATAGCTGTAACTTTTGATAGAAGACTCAGACAAACATGTTTATGGCTTTATCTTATAGAACTCAAGGTCTCCGTGCTGGGAAAACAGGTTTTGCAGCTGTTTGAGCTAAGATTTCCTAGTTATTCACATAATGAAAACCTATACTTTGTTTCGGTCGAGTTCCCCATTCAAATGCATGTAACAGTGAGAAACGCACTGTCTTGGCGAAAGAAAGCGTTTTTGTACAACTTCATATAAATAGCTGTAACTTTTGATAGAAGACTCAGACAAACATGTTTATGGCCTTATATTATAGAACTCAAGGTCTCCGTGCTGGGAAAACAGGTTTTGCAGCTGTTTGAGCTAAGATTTCCAAGTTATTCACATAATGAAAACATATACTTTGTTTCGGTCGAGTTCCCCATTCAAATGCATGTAACAGTGAGAAACGCACTGTCTTGGCGAAAGAAAGCGTTTTTGTACAACTTCATATGAATAGCTGTAACTTTTGATAGAAGACTCGGATACACATGTTTATGGCTTTATCTTATAGAACTCAAGGTTCCCATGCTGGGAAAACAGGTTTTGCAGCTGTTTGAGCTAAGATTTCCAAGTTATTCACATAATGAAAACCTATACTTTGTTTCGGTCGAGTTCCCCATTCAAATGCATGTAACAGTGAAAAACGCACTGTCTCGGCGAAAGAAAGCGTTTTTGTACAACTTCATAGAAATAGCTGTAACTTTTGATAGAAGACTCAGACAAACATGTTTATGGCCTTATATTATAGAACTCAAGGTCTCCGTGCTGGGCAAACAGGTTTTGCAGCTGTTTGAGCTAAGATTTCCAAGTTATTCACATAATGAAAACCTATACTTTGTTTCGGTCGAGTTCCCCATTCAAATGCATGTAACAGTGAGAAACGCACTGTCTTGGCGAAAGAAAGCGTTTTTGTACAACTTCATATAAATAGCTGTAACTTTTGATAGAAGACTCGGATACACATGTTTATGGCTTTATCTTATAGAACTCAAGGTTCCCGTGCTGGGCAAACAGGTTTTGCAGCTGTTTGAGCTAAGATTTCCAAGTTATTCACATAATGAAAACTTATACTTTGTTTCGGTCGAGTTCCCCATTCAAATGCATGTAACAGTGAAAAACGCACTGTCTCGGCGAAAGAAAGCGTTTTTGTACAACTTCATAGAAATAGCTGTAACTTTTGATAGAAGACTCAGACAAACATGTTTATGGCCTTATATTATAGAACTCAAGGTCTCCGTGCTGGGCAAACAGGTTTTGCAGCTGTTTGAGCTAAGATTTCCAAGTTATTCACATAATGAAAACCTATACTTTGTTTCGGTCGAGTTCCCCATTCAAATGCATGTAACAGTGAGAAACGCACTGTCTTGGCGAAAGAAAGCGTTTTTGTACAACTTCATAAATAGCTGTAACTTTTGATAGAAGACTCGGATACACATGTTTATGGCTTTATCTTATAGAACTCAAGGTTCCCGTGCTGGGAAAAGAGGTTTTGCAGCTGTTTGAGCTAAGATTTCCAAGTTATTCACATAATGAAAACCTATACTTTGTTTCGGTCGAGTTCCCCATTCAAATGCATGTAACAGTGAGAAACGCACTGTCTTGGCGAAAGAAAGCGTTTTTGTACAACTTCATATAAATAGCTGTAACTTTTGATAGAAGACTCAGACAAATATGTTTATGGCTTTATCTTATAGAACTCAAGGTCTCCGTGCTGGGAAAACAGCTTTTGCAGCTGTTTAAGCTAAGATTTCCAAGTTATTCACATAATGAAAACGTATACTTTATTTCGGTCGAGTTCCCCATTCAAATGCATGTAACAGTGAGAAACGCACTGTCTTGGCGAAAGAAAGCTATTTTGTACAACTTCATATAAATAGCTGTAACTTTTGATAGAAGACTCGGATACACATGTTTATGGCTTTATCTTATAGAACTCACGTTCCCCGTGCTGGGCAAACAGGTTTTGCAGCTGTTTGAGCTAAGATTTCCAAGTTATTCACATAATGAAAACCTATACTTTGTTTCGGTCGAGTTCCCCATTCAAATGCATGTAACAGTGAGAAACGCACTGTCTTGGCGAAAGAAAGCGTTTTTGTACAACTTCATATAAATAGCTGTAACTTTTGATAGAAGACTCGGATACACGTGTTTATGGCTTTATCTTATAGAACTCAAGGTTCCCGTGCTGGGAAAACAGGTTTTGCAGCTGTTTGAGCTAAGATTTCCAAGTTATTCACATAATGAAAACCTATACTTTGTTTCGGTCGAGTTCCCCATTCAAATGCATGTAACAGTGAGAAACGCACTGTCTTGGCGAAAGAAAGCTATTTTGTACAACTTCATATAAATAGCTGTAACTTTTGATAGAAGACTCGGATACACATGTTTATGGCTTTATCTTATAGAACTCAAGGTTCCCGTGCTGGGCAAACAGGTTTTGCAGCTGTTTGAGCTAAGATTTCCAAGTTATTCACATAATGAAAACTTATACTTTGTTTCGGTCGAGTTCCCCATTCAAATGCATGTAACAGTGAAAAACGCACTGTCTCGGCGAAAGAAAGCGTTTTTGTACAACTTCATAGAAATAGCTGTAACTTTTGATAGAAGACTCAGACAAAAATGTTTATGGCCTTATATTATAGAACTCAAGGTCTCCGTGCTGGGCAAACAGGTTTTGCAGCTGTTTGAGCTAAGATTTCCAAGTTATTCACATAATGAAAACCTATACTTTGTTTCGGTCGAGTTCCCCATTCAAATGCATGTAACAGTGAGAAACGCACTGTCTTGGCGAAAGAAAGCGTTTTTGTACAACTTCATATAAATAGCTGTAACTTTTGATAGAAGACTCAGACAAACATGTTTATGGCCTTATATTATAGAACTCAAGGTCTCCGTGCTGGGAAAACAGGTTTTGCAGCTGTTTGAGCTAAGATTTCCAAGTTATTCTCATAATGAAAACCTATACTTTGTTTCGGTCGAGTTCCCCATTCAAATGCATGTAACAGTGAGAAACGCACTGTCTTGGCGAAAGAAAGCGTTTTTGTACAACTTCATAGAAATAGCTGTAACTTTTGATAGAAGACTCGGATACACATGTTTATGGCTTTATCTTATAGAACTCAAGGTTCCCGTGCTGGGAAAACAGGTTTTGCAGCTGTTTGATTTCCAAGTTATTCACATAATGAAAACCTATACTTTGTTTCGGTCGAGTTCCCCATTCAAATGCATGTAACAGTGAGAAACGCACTGTCTTGGCGAAAGAAAGCGTTTTTGTACAACATCATATAAATAGCTGTAACTTTTGATAGAAGACTCGGATACACATGTTTATGGCTTTATCTTATAGAACTCAAGGTTCCCGTGCTGGGCAAACAGGTTTTGCAGCTGTTTGAGCTAAGATTTCCAAGTTATTCACATAATGAAAACTTATACTTTGTTTCGGTCGAGTTCCCCATTCAAATGCATGTAACAGTGAAAAACGCACTGTCTCGGCGAAAGAAAGCGTTTTTGTACAACTTCATAGAAATAGCTGTAACTTTTGATAGAAGACTCAGACAAAAATGTTTATGGCCTTATATTATAGAACTCAAGGTCTCCGTGCTGGGCAAACAGGTTTTGCAGCTGTTTGAGCTAAGATTTCCAAGTTATTCACATAATGAAAACCTATACTTTGTTTCGGTCGAGTTCCCCATTCAAATGCATGTAACAGTGAGAAACGCACTGTCTTGGCGAAAGAAAGCGTTTTTGTACAACTTCATATAAATAGCTGTAACTTTTGATAGAAGACTCAGACAAACATGTTTATGGCCTTATATTATAGAACTCAAGGTCTCCGTGCTGGGAAAACAGGTTTTGCAGCTGTTTGAGCTAAGATTTCCAAGTTATTCTCATAATGAAAACCTATACTTTGTTTCGGTCGAGTTCCCCATTCAAATGCATGTAACAGTGAGAAACGCACTGTCTTGGCGAAAGAAAGCGTTTTTGTACAACTTCATAGAAATAGCTGTAACTTTTGATAGAAGACTCGGATACACATGTTTATGGCTTTATCTTATAGAACTCAAGGTTCCCGTGCTGGGAAAACAGGTTTTGCAGCTGTTTGATTTCCAAGTTATTCACATAATGAAAACCTATACTTTGTTTCGGTCGAGTTCCCCATTCAAATGCATGTAACAGTGAGAAACGCACTGTCTTGGCGAAAGAAAGCGTTTTTGTACAACATCATATAAATAGCTGTAACTTTTGATAGAAGACTCGGATACACATGTTTATGGCTTTATCTTATAGAACTCAAGGTCTCCGTGCTGGGAAAACAGGTTTTACAGCTGTTTGAGCTAAGATTTCCAAGTTATTCACATAATGAAAACCTATACTTTGTTTCGGTCGAGTTCCCCATTCAAATGCATGTAACAGTGAGAAACGCACTGTCTTGGCGAAAGAAAGCGTTTTTGTACAACTTCATAGAAATAGCTGTAACTTTTGATAGAAGACTCAGACAAACATGTTTATGGCCTTATATTATAGAACTCAAGGTCTCCGTGCTGGGCAAACAGGTTTTGCAGCTGTTTGAGCTAAGATTTCCAAGTTATTCACATAATGAAAACATATACTTTGTTTCGGTCGAGTTCCCCATTCAAATGCATGTAACAGTGAGAAACGCACTGTCTTGGCGAAAGAAAGCGTTTTTGTACAACATCATATAAATAGCTGTAACTTTTGATAGAAGACTCAGACAAACATGTTTATGGCTTTATCTTATAGAACTCAAGGTCTCCGTGCTGGGAAAACAGGTTTTGCAGCTGTTTGAGCTAAGATTTCCAAGTTATTCACATAATGAAAACCTATGCTTTGTTTCGGTCGAGTTCCCCATTCAAATGCATGTAACAGTGAGAAACGCACTGTCTTGGCGAAAGAAAGCGTTTTTGTACAACTTCATATAAATAGCTGTAACTTTTGATAGAAGACTCAGACAAACATGTTTATGGCTTTATCTTATAGAACTCAAGGTCTCCGTGCTGGGAAAACAGGTTTTGCAGCTGTTTGAGCTAAGATTTCCTAGTTATTCACATAATGAAAACCTATACTTTGTTTCGGTCGAGTTCCCCATTCAAATGCATGTAACAGTGAGAAACGCACTGTCTTGGCGAAAGAAAGCGTTTTTGTACAACTTCATATAAATAGCTGTAACTTTTGATAGAAGACTCAGACAAACATGTTTATGGCCTTATATTATAGAACTCAAGGTCTCCGTGCTGGGAAAACAGGTTTTGCAGCTGTTTGAGCTAAGATTTCCAAGTTATTCACATAATGAAAACATATACTTTGTTTCGGTCGAGTTCCCCATTCAAATGCATGTAACAGTGAGAAACGCACTGTCTTGGCGAAAGAAAGCGTTTTTGTACAACTTCATATGAATAGCTGTAACTTTTGATAGAAGACTCGGATACACATGTTTATGGCTTTATCTTATAGAACTCAAGGTTCCCATGCTGGGAAAACAGGTTTTGCAGCTGTTTGAGCTAAGATTTCCAAGTTATTCACATAATGAAAACCTATACTTTGTTTCGGTCGAGTTCCCCATTCAAATGCATGTAACAGTGAGAAACGCACTGTCTTGGCGAAAGAAAGCTATTTTGTACAACTTCATATAAATAGCTGTAACTTTTGATAGAAGACTCGGATACACATGTTTATGGCCTTATCTTATAGAACTCAAAGTCTCCGTGCTGGGAAAACAGCTTTTGCAGCTGTTTGAGCTAAGATTTCCAAGTTATTCACATAATGAAATCATATACTTTGTTTCGGTCGAGTTCCCCATTCAAATGCATGTAACAGTGAGAAACGCACTGTCTTGGCGAAAGAAAGCGTTTTTGTAAAACTTCATAGAAATAGCTGTAACTTTTGATAGAAGACTCAGACAAACATGTTTATGGCCTTATATTATAGAACTCAAGGTCTCCGTGCTGGGCAAACAGGTTTTGCAGCTGTTTGAGCTAAGATTTCCAAGTTATTCACATAATGAAAACCTATACTTTGTTTCGGTCGAGTTCCCCATTCAAATGCATGTAACAGTGAGAAACGCACTGTCTTGGCGAAAGAAAGCTATTTTGTACAACTTCATATAAATAGCTGTAACTTTTGATAGAAGACTCAGACAAATATGTTTATGGCTTTATCTTATAGAACTCAAGGTCTCCGTGCTGGGAAAACAGCTTTTGCAGCTGTTTAAGCTAAGATTTCCAAGTTATTCACATAATGAAAACGTATACTTTATTTCGGTCGAGTTCCCCATTCAAATGCATGTAACAGTGAGAAACGCACTGTCTTGGCAAAAGAAAGCGTTTTTGTACAACTTCATATAAATAGCTGTAACTTTTGATAGAAGACTCGGATACACATGTTTATGGCTTTATCTTATAGAACTCACGTTCCCGTGCTGGGCAAACAGGTTTTGCAGCTGTTTGAGCTAAGATTTCCAAGTTATTCACATAATGAAAACTTATACTTTGTTTCGGTGGAGTTCCCCATTCAAATGCATGTAACAGTGAGAAACGCACTGTCTTGGCGAAAGAAAGCTATTTTGTACAACTTCATATGAATAGCTGTAACTTTTGATAGAAGACTCGGATACACATGTTTATGGCCTTATCTTATAGAACTCAAAGTCTCCGTGCTGGGAAAACAGGTTTTGCAGCTGTTTGAGCTAAGATTTCCAAGTTATTCACATAATGAAAACTTATACTTTGTTTCGGTGGAGTTCCCCATTCAAATGCATGTAACAGTGAGAAACGCACTGTCTTGGCGAAAGAAAGCTATTTTGTACAACTTCATATGAATAGCTGTAACTTTTGATAGAAGACTCGGATACACATGTTTATGGCTTTATCTTATAGAACTCAAGGTTCCCGTGCTGGGAAAAGAGGTTTTGCAGCTGTTTAAGCTAAGATTTCCAAGTTATTCACATAATGAAAACGTATACTTTATTTCGGTCGAGTTCCCCATTCAAATGCATGTAACAGTGAGAAACGCACTGTCTTGGCAAAAGAAAGCGTTTTTGTACAACTTCATATAAATAGCTGTAACTTTTGATAGAAGACTCGGATACACATGTTTATGGCTTTATCTTATAGAACTCACGTTCCCGTGCTGGGCAAACAGGTTTTGCAGCTGTTTGAGCTAAGATTTCCAAGTTATTCACATAATGAAAACTTATACTTTGTTTCGGTGGAGTTCCCCATTCAAATGCATGTAACAGTGAGAAACGCACTGTCTTGGCGAAAGAAAGCTATTTTGTACAACTTCATATGAATAGCTGTAACTTTTGATAGAAGACTCGGATACACATGTTTATGGCCTTATCTTATAGAACTCAAAGTCTCCGTGCTGGGAAAACAGGTTTTGCAGCTGTTTGAGCTAAGATTTCCAAGTTATTCACATAATGAAAACTTATACTTTGTTTCGGTGGAGTTCCCCATTCAAATGCATGTAACAGTGAGAAACGCACTGTCTTGGCGAAAGAAAGCTATTTTGTACAACTTCATATGAATAGCTGTAACTTTTGATAGAAGACTCGGATACACATGTTTATGGCTTTATCTTATAGAACTCAAGGTTCCCGTGCTGGGAAAAGAGGTTTTGCAGCTGTTTGAGCTAAGATTTCCAAGTTATTCACATAATGAAAACTTATACTTTGTTTCGGTCGAGTTCCCCATTCAAATGCATGTAACAGTGAGAAACGCACTGTCTTGGCAAAAGAAAGCGTTTTTGTACAACTTCATATAAATAGCTGTAACTTTTGATAGAAGACTCGGATACACATGTTTATGGCTTTATCTTATAGAACTCACGTTCCCGTGCTGGGAAAAGAGGTTTTGCAGCTGTTTGAGCTAAGATTTCCAAGTTATTCACATAATGAAATCATATACTTTGTTTCGGTCGAGTTCCCCATTCAAATGCATGTAACAGTGAGAAACGCACTGTCTTGGCGAAAGAAAGCGTTTTTGTACAACTTCATAGAAATAGCTGTAACTTTTGATAGAAGACTCAGACAAACATGTTTATGGCCTTATATTATAGAACTCAAGGTCTCCGTGCTGGGCAAACAGGTTTTGCAGCTGTTTGAGCTAAGATTTCCAAGTTATTCACATAATGAAAACCTATACTTTGTTTCGGTCGAGTTCCCCATTCAAATGCATGTAACAGTGAGAAACGCACTGTCTTGGCGAAAGAAAGCGTTTTTGTACAACTTCATATGAATAGCTGTAACTTTTGATAGAAGACTCGGATACACATGTTTATGGCCTTATATTATAGAACTCAAGGTCCCCGTGCTGGGAAAACAGGTTTTGCAGCTGTTTGAGCTAAGATTTCCAAGTTATTCACATAATGAAAACCTATACTTTGTTTCGGTCGAGTTCCCCATTCAAATGCATGTAACAGTGAGAAACGCACTGTCTTGGCGAAAGAAAGCTATTTTGTACAACTTCATATGAATAGCTGTAACTTTTGATAGAAGACTCGGATACACATGTTTATGGCCTTATCTTATAGAACTCAAAGTCTCCGTGCTGGGAAAACAGGTTTTGCAGCTGTTTGAGCTAAGATTTCCAAGTTATTCACATAATGAAAACTTATACTTTGTTTCGGTGGAGTTCCCCATTCAAATGCATGTAACAGTGAGAAACGCACTGTCTTGGCAAAAGAAAGCTATTTTGTACAACTTCATATGAATAGCTGTAACTTTTGATAGAAGACTCGGATACACATGTTTATGGCTTTATCTTATAGAACTCAAGGTTCCCGTGCTGGGAAAAGAGGTTTTGCAGCTGTTTGAGCTAAGATTTCCAAGTTATTCACATAATGAAAACTTATACTTTGTTTCGGTCGAGTTCCCCATTCAAATGCATGTAACAGTGAGAAACGCACTGTCTTGGCAAAAGAAAGCGTTTTTGTACAACTTCATATAAATAGCTGTAACTTTTGATAGAAGACTCGGATACACATGTTTATGGCTTTATCTTATAGAACTCAAGGTCTCCGTGCTGGGCAAACAGGTTTTGCAGCTGTTTGAGCTAAGATTTCCAAGTTATTCACATAATGAAAACTTATACTTTGTTTCGGTGGAGTTCCCCATTCAAATGCATGTAACAGTGAGAAACGCACTGTCTTGGCGAAAGAAAGCTATTTTGTACAACTTCATATGAATAGCTGTAACTTTTGATAGAAGACTCGGATACACATGTTTATGGCCTTATCTTATAGAACTCAAAGTCTCCGTGCTGGGAAAAGAGGTTTTGCAGCTGTTTGAGCTAAGATTTCCAAGTTATTCACATAATGAAAACTTATACTTTGTTTCGGTGGAGTTCCCCATTCAAATGCATGTAACAGTGAGAAACGCACTGTCTTGGCGAAAGAAAGCTATTTTGTACAACTTCATATGAATAGCTGTAACTTTTGATAGAAGACTCGGATACACATGTTTATAGCTTTATCTTATAGAACTCAAGGTTCCCGTGCTGGGAAAAGAGGTTTTGCAGCTGTTTGAGCTAAGATTTCCAAGTTATTCACATAATGAAATCATATACTTTGTTTCGGTCGAGTTCCCCATTCAAATGCATGTAACAGTGAGAAACGCACTGTCTTGGCGAAAGAAAGCGTTTTTGTACAACTTCATAGAAATAGCTGTAACTTTTGATAGAAGACTCAGACAAACATGTTTATGGCCTTATATTATAGAACTCAAGGTCTCCGTGCTGGGCAAACAGGTTTTGCAGCTGTTTGAGCTAAGATTTCCAAGTTATTCACATAATGAAAACCTATACTTTGTTTCGGTCGAGTTCCCCATTCAAATGCATGTAACAGTGAGAAACGCACTGTCTTGGCGAAAGAAAGCGTTTTTGTACAACTTCATATGAATAGCTGTAACTTTTGATAGAAGACTCGGATACACATGTTTATGGCTTTATCTTATAGAACTCAAGGTTCCCGTGCTGGGCAAACAGGTTTTGCAGCTGTTTGAGCTAAGATTTCCAAGTTATTCACATAATGAAAACCTATACTTTGTTTCGGTCGAGTTCCCCATTCAAATGCATGTAACAGTGAGAAACGCACTGTCTTGGCGAAAGAAAGCGTTTTTGTACAACTTCATATAAATAGCTGTAACTTTTGATAGAAGACTCGGATACACATGTTTATGGCTTTATCTTATAGAACTCAAGGTTCCCGTGCTGGGCAAACAGGTTTTGCAGCTGTTTGAGCTAAGATTTCCAAGTTATTCACATAATGAAATCTTATACTTTGTTTCGGTCGAGTTCCCCATTCAAATGCATGTAACAGTGAAAAACGCACTGTCTCGGCGAAAGAAAGCGTTTTTGTACAACTTCATAGAAATAGCTGTAACTTTTGATAGAAGACTCAGACAAACATGTTTATGGCCTTATATTATAGAACTCAAGGTCTCCGTGCTGGGCAAACAGGTTTTGCAGCTGTTTGAGCTAAGATTTCCAAGTTATTCACATAATGAAAACCTATACTTTGTTTCGGTCGAGTTCCCCATTCAAATGCATGTAACAGTGAGAAACGCACTGTCTTGGCGAAAGAAAGCGTTTTTGTACAACTTCATAAATAGCTGTAACTTTTGATAGAAGACTCGGATACACATGTTTATGGCTTTATCTTATAGAACTCAAGGTTCCCGTGCTGGGCAAACAGGTTTTGCAGCTGTTTGAGCTAAGATTTCCAAGTTATTCACATAATGAAAACCTATACTTTGTTTCGGTCGAGTTCCCCATTCAAATGCATGTAACAGTGAGAAACGCACTGTCTTGGCGAAAGAAAGCTATTTTGTACAACTTCATATGAATAGCTGTAACTTTTGATAGAAGACTCGGATACACATGTTTATGGCTTTATCTTATAGAACTCAAGGTTCCCGTGCTGGGAAAAGAGGTTTTGCAGCTGTTTGAGCTAAGATTTCCAAGTTATTCACATAATGAAATCATATACTTTGTTTCGGTCGAGTTCCCCATTCAAATGCATGTAACAGTGAGAAACGCACTGTCTTGGCGAAAGAAAGCGTTTTTGTACAACTTCATAGAAATAGCTGTAACTTTTGATAGAAGACTCAGACAAACATGTTTATGGCCTTATATTATAGAACTCAAGGTCTCCGTGCTGGGCAAACAGGTTTTGCAGCTGTTTGAGCTAAGATTTCCAAGTTATTCACATAATGAAAACCTATACTTTGTTTCGGTCGAGTTCCCCATTCAAATGCATGTAACAGTGAGAAACGCACTGTCTTGGCGAAAGAAAGCGTTTTTGTACAACTTCATATGAATAGCTGTAACTTTTGATAGAAGACTCGGATACACATGTTTATGGCTTTATCTTATAGAACTCAAGGTTCCCGTGCTGGGCAAACAGGTTTTGCAGCTGTTTGAGCTAAGATTTCCAAGTTATTCACATAATGAAAACCTATACTTTGTTTCGGTCGAGTTCCCCATTCAAATGCATGTAACAGTGAGAAACGCACTGTCTTGGCGAAAGAAAGCGTTTTTGTACAACTTCATATAAATAGCTGTAACTTTTGATAGAAGACTCGGATACACATGTTTATGGCTTTATCTTATAGAACTCAAGGTTCCCGTGCTGGGAAAAGAGGTTTTGCAGCTGTTTGAGCTAAGATTTCCAAGTTATTCACATAATGAAAACCTATACTTTGTTTCGGTCGAGTTCCCCATTCAAATGCATGTAACAGTGAGAAACGCACTGTCTTGGCGAAAGAAAGCGTTTTTGTACAACTTCATATAAATAGCTGTAACTTTTGATAGAAGACTCAGACAAATATGTTTATGGCTTTATCTTATAGAACTCAAGGTCTCCGTGCTGGGAAAACAGCTTTTGCAGCTGTTTAAGCTAAGATTTCCAAGTTATTCACATAATGAAAACGTATACTTTATTTCGGTCGAGTTCCCCATTCAAATGCATGTAACAGTGAGAAACGCACTGTCTTGGCGAAAGAAAGCTATTTTGTACAACTTCATATAAATAGCTGTAACTTTTGATAGAAGACTCGGATACACATGTTTATGGCTTTATCTTATAGAACTCACGTTCCCCGTGCTGGGCAAACAGGTTTTGCAGCTGTTTGAGCTAAGATTTCCAAGTTATTCACATAATGAAAACCTATACTTTGTTTCGGTCGAGTTCCCCATTCAAATGCATGTAACAGTGAGAAACGCACTGTCTTGGCGAAAGAAAGCGTTTTTGTACAACTTCATATAAATAGCTGTAACTTTTGATAGAAGACTCGGATACACGTGTTTATGGCTTTATCTTATAGAACTCAAGGTTCCCGTGCTGGGAAAACAGGTTTTGCAGCTGTTTGAGCTAAGATTTCCAAGTTATTCACATAATGAAAACCTATACTTTGTTTCGGTCGAGTTCCCCATTCAAATGCATGTAACAGTGAGAAACGCACTGTCTTGGCGAAAGAAAGCTATTTTGTACAACTTCATATAAATAGCTGTAACTTTTGATAGAAGACTCAGACAAACATGTTTATGGCTTTATCTTATAGAACTCAAGGTTCCCGTGCTGGGCAAACAGGTTTTGCAGCTGTTTGAGCTAAGATTTCCAAGTTATTCACATAATGAAAACTTATACTTTGTTTCGGTCGAGTTCCCCATTCAAATGCATGTAACAGTGAAAAACGCACTGTCTCGGCGAAAGAAAGCGTTTTTGTACAACTTCATAGAAATAGCTGTAACTTTTGATAGAAGACTCAGACAAAAATGTTTATGGCCTTATATTATAGAACTCAAGGTCTCCGTGCTGGGCAAACAGGTTTTGCAGCTGTTTGAGCTAAGATTTCCAAGTTATTCACATAATGAAAACCTATACTTTGTTTCGGTCGAGTTCCCCATTCAAATGCATGTAACAGTGAGAAACGCACTGTCTTGGCGAAAGAAAGCTATTTTGTACAACTTCATATAAATAGCTGTAACTTTTGATAGAAGACTCAGACAAACATGTTTATGGCCTTATATTATAGAACTCAAGGTCTCCGTGCTGGGAAAACAGGTTTTGCAGCTGTTTGAGCTAAGATTTCCAAGTTATTCACATAATGAAAACCTATACTTTGTTTCGGTCGAGTTCCCCATTCAAATGCATGTAACAGTGAGAAACGCACTGTCTTGGCGAAAGAAAGCGTTTTTGTACAACTTCATAGAAATAGCTGTAACTTTTGATAGAAGACTCGGATACACATGTTTATGGCTTTATCTTATAGAACTCAAGGTTCCCGTGCTGGGAAAACAGGTTTTGCAGCTGTTTGATTTCCAAATTATTCACATAATGAAAACCTATACTTTGTTTCGGTCGAGTTCCCCATTCAAATGCATGTAACAGTGAGAAACGCACTGTCTTGGCGAAAGAAAGCGTTTTTGTACAACATCATATAAATAGCTGTAACTTTTGATAGAAGACTCGGATACACATGTTTATGGCTTTATCTTATAGAACTCAAGGTCTCCGTGCTGGGAAAACAGGTTTTACAGCTGTTTGAGCTAAGATTTCCAAGTTATTCACATAATGAAAACCTATACTTTGTTTCGGTCGAGTTCCCCATTCAAATGCATGTAACAGTGAGAAACGCACTGTCTTGGCGAAAGAAAGCGTTTTTGTACAACTTCATATGAATAGCTGTAACTTTTGATAGAAGACTCGGATACACATGTTTATGGCTTTATCTTATAGAACTCAAGGTTCCCGTGCTGGGAAAACAGGTTTTGCAGCTGTTTGAGCTAAGATTTCCAAGTTATTCACATAATGAAAACCTATACTTTGTTTCGGTCGAGTTCCCCATTCAAATGCATGTAACAGTGAGAAACGCACTGTCTTGGCGAAAGAAAGCGTTTTTGTACAACTTCATAAATAGCTGTAACTTTTGATAGAAGACTCGGATACACATGTTTATGGCTTTATCTTATAGAACTCAAGGTTCCCGTGCTGGGCAAACAGGTTTTGCAGCTGTTTGAGCTAAGATTTCCAAGTTATTCACATAATGAAAACCTATACTTTGTTTCGGTCGAGTTCCCCATTCAAATGCATGTAACAGTGAGAAACGCACTGTCTTGGCGAAAGAAAGCTATTTTGTACAACTTCATATGAATAGCTGTAACTTTTGATAGAAGACTCGGATACACATGTTTATGGCTTTATCTTATAGAACTCAAGGTTCCCGTGCTGGGAAAAGAGGTTTTGCAGCTGTTTGAGCTAAGATTTCCAAGTTATTCACATAATGAAATCATATACTTTGTTTCGGTCGAGTTCCCCATTCAAATGCATGTAACAGTGAGAAACGCACTGTCTTGGCGAAAGAAAGCGTTTTTGTACAACTTCATATAAATAGCTGTAACTTTTGATAGAAGACTCAGACAAACATGTTTATGGCTTTATCTTATAGAACTCAAGGTCCCCGTGCTGGGAAAACAGGTTTTGCAGCTGTTTGAGCTAAGATTTCCAAGTTATTCACATAATGAAAACCTATACTTTGTTTCGGTCGAGTTCCCCATTCAAATGCATGTAACAGTGAGAAACGCACTGTCTTGGCGAAAGAAAGCGTTTTTGTACAACTTCATATGAATAGCTGTAACTTTTGATAGAAGACTCGGATACACATGTTTATGGCTTTATCTTATAGAACTCAAGGTTCCCGTGCTGGGCAAACAGGTTTTGCAGCTGTTTGAGCTAAGATTTCCAAGTTATTCACATAATGAAAACCTATACTTTGTTTCGGTCGAGTTCCCCATTCAAATGCATGTAACAGTGAGAAACGCACTGTCTTGGCGAAAGAAAGCGTTTTTGTACAACTTCATATAAATAGCTGTAACTTTTGATAGAAGACTCGGATACACATGTTTATGGCTTTATCTTATAGAACTCAAGGTTCCCGTGCTGGGAAAAGAGGTTTTGCAGCTGTTTGAGCTAAGATTTCCAAGTTATTCACATAATGAAAACCTATACTTTGTTTCGGTCGAGTTCCCCATTCAAATGCATGTAACAGTGAGAAACGCACTGTCTTGGCGAAAGAAAGCGTTTTTGTACAACTTCATATAAATAGCTGTAACTTTTGATAGAAGACTCAGACAAATATGTTTATGGCTTTATCTTATAGAACTCAAGGTCTCCGTGCTGGGAAAACAGCTTTTGCAGCTGTTTAAGCTAAGATTTCCAAGTTATTCACATAATGAAAACGTATACTTTATTTCGGTCGAGTTCCCCATTCAAATGCATGTAACAGTGAGAAACGCACTGTCTTGGCGAAAGAAAGCTATTTTGTACAACTTCATATAAATAGCTGTAACTTTTGATAGAAGACTCGGATACACATGTTTATGGCTTTATCTTATAGAACTCACGTTCCCCGTGCTGGGCAAACAGGTTTTGCAGCTGTTTGAGCTAAGATTTCCAAGTTATTCACATAATGAAAACCTATACTTTGTTTCGGTCGAGTTCCCCATTCAAATGCATGTAACAGTGAGAAACGCACTGTCTTGGCGAAAGAAAGCGTTTTTGTACAACTTCATATAAATAGCTGTAACTTTTGATAGAAGACTCGGATACACGTGTTTATGGCTTTATCTTATAGAACTCAAGGTTCCCGTGCTGGGAAAACAGGTTTTGCAGCTGTTTGAGCTAAGATTTCCAAGTTATTCACATAATGAAAACCTATACTTTGTTTCGGTCGAGTTCCCCATTCAAATGCATGTAACAGTGAGAAACGCACTGTCTTGGCGAAAGAAAGCTATTTTGTACAACTTCATATAAATAGCTGTAACTTTTGATAGAAGACTCAGACAAACATGTTTATGGCTTTATCTTATAGAACTCAAGGTTCCCGTGCTGGGCAAACAGGTTTTGCAGCTGTTTGAGCTAAGATTTCCAAGTTATTCACATAATGAAAACTTATACTTTGTTTCGGTCGAGTTCCCCATTCAAATGCATGTAACAGTGAAAAACGCACTGTCTCGGCGAAAGAAAGCGTTTTTGTACAACTTCATAGAAATAGCTGTAACTTTTGATAGAAGACTCAGACAAAAATGTTTATGGCCTTATATTATAGAACTCAAGGTCTCCGTGCTGGGCAAACAGGTTTTGCAGCTGTTTGAGCTAAGATTTCCAAGTTATTCACATAATGAAAACCTATACTTTGTTTCGGTCGAGTTCCCCATTCAAATGCATGTAACAGTGAGAAACGCACTGTCTTGGCGAAAGAAAGCGTTTTTGTACAACTTCATATAAATAGCTGTAACTTTTGATAGAAGACTCAGACAAACATGTTTATGGCCTTATATTATAGAACTCAAGGTCTCCGTGCTGGGAAAACAGGTTTTGCAGCTGTTTGAGCTAAGATTTCCAAGTTATTCACATAATGAAAACCTATACTTTGTTTCGGTCGAGTTCCCCATTCAAATGCATGTAACAGTGAGAAACGCACTGTCTTGGCGAAAGAAAGCGTTTTTGTACAACTTCATAGAAATAGCTGTAACTTTTGATAGAAGACTCGGATACACATGTTTATGGCTTTATCTTATAGAACTCAAGGTTCCCGTGCTGGGAAAACAGGTTTTGCAGCTGTTTGATTTCCAAGTTATTCACATAATGAAAACCTATACTTTGTTTCGGTCGAGTTCCCCATTCAAATGCATGTAACAGTGAGAAACGCACTGTCTTGGCGAAAGAAAGCGTTTTTGTACAACATCATATAAATAGCTGTAACTTTTGATAGAAGACTCGGATACACATGTTTATGGCTTTATCTTATAGAACTCAAGGTCTCCGTGCTGGGAAAACAGGTTTTACAGCTGTTTGAGCTAAGATTTCCAAGTTATTCACATAATGAAAACCTATACTTTGTTTCGGTCGAGTTCCCCATTCAAATGCATGTAACAGTGAGAAACGCACTGTCTTGGCGAAAGAAAGCGTTTTTGTACAACTTCATATGAATAGCTGTAACTTTTGATAGAAGACTCGGATACACATGTTTATGGCTTTATCTTATAGAACTCAAGGTTCCCATGCTGGGAAAACAGGTTTTGCAGCTGTTTGAGCTAAGATTTCCAAGTTATTCACATAATGAAAACCTATACTTTGTTTCGGTGGAGTTCCCCATTCAAATGCATGTAACAGTGAGAAACGCACTGTCTTGGCGAAAGAAAGCTATTTTGTACAACTTCATATAAATAGCTGTAACTTTTGATAGAAGACTCGGATACACATGTTTATGGCTTTATCTTATAGAACTCACGTTCCCCGTGCTGGGAAAACAGGTTTTGCAGCTGTTTGAGCTAAGATTTCCAAGTTATTCACATAATGAAAACCTATACTTTGTTTCGGTCGAGTTCCCCATTCAAATGCATGTAACAGTGAGAAACGCACTGTCTTGGCGAAAGAAAGCTATTTTGTACAACTTCATATGAATAGCTGTAACTTTTGATAGAAGACTCGGATACACATGTTTATGGCCTTATCTTATAGAACTCAAAGTCTCCGTGCTGGGCAAACAGGTTTTGCAGCTGTTTGAGCTAAGATTTCCAAGTTATTCACATAATGAAAACCTATACTTTGTTTCGGTCGAGTTCCCCATTCAAATGCATGTAACAGTGAGAAACGCACTGTCTTGGCGAAAGAAAGCTATTTTGTACAACTTCATATGAATAGCTGTAACTTTTGATAGAAGACTCGGATACACATGTTTATGGCCTTATCTTATAGAACTCAAAGTCTCCGTGCTGGGAAAACAGGTTTTGCAGCTGTTTGAGCTAAGATTTCCAAGTTATTCACATAATGAAAACTTATACTTTGTTTCGGTGGAGTTCCCCATTCAAATGCATGTAACAGTGAGAAACGCACTGTCTTGGCAAAAGAAAGCGTTTTTGTACAACTTCATATAAATAGCTGTAACTTTTGATAGAAGACTCGGATACACATGTTTATGGCCTTATCTTATAGAACTCAAAGTCTCCGTGCTGGGAAAACAGGTTTTGCAGCTGTTTGAGCTAAGATTTCCAAGTTATTCACATAATGAAAACTTATACTTTGTTTCGGTGGAGTTCCCCATTCAAATGCATGTAACAGTGAGAAACGCACTGTCTTGGCAAAAGAAAGCTATTTTGTACAACTTCATATGAATAGCTGTAACTTTTGATAGAAGACTCGGATACACATGTTTATGGCTTTATCTTATAGAACTCAAGGTTCCCGTGCTGGGAAAAGAGGTTTTGCAGCTGTTTGAGCTAAGATTTCCAAGTTATTCACATAATGAAAACTTATACTTTGTTTCGGTCGAGTTCCCCATTCAAATGCATGTAACAGTGAGAAACGCACTGTCTTGGCAAAAGAAAGCGTTTTTGTACAACTTCATATAAATAGCTGTAACTTTTGATAGAAGACTCGGATACACATGTTTATGGCTTTATCTTATAGAACTCACGTTCCCGTGCTGGGCAAACAGGTTTTGCAGCTGTTTGAGCTAAGATTTCCAAGTTATTCACATAATGAAAACTTATACTTTGTTTCGGTGGAGTTCCCCATTCAAATGCATGTAACAGTGAGAAACGCACTGTCTTGGCGAAAGAAAGCTATTTTGTACAACTTCATATGAATAGCTGTAACTTTTGATAGAAGACTCGGATACACATGTTTATGGCCTTATCTTATAGAACTCAAAGTCTCCGTGCTGGGAAAACAGGTTTTGCAGCTGTTTGAGCTAAGATTTCCAAGTTATTCACATAATGAAAACTTATACTTTGTTTCGGTGGAGTTCCCCATTCAAATGCATGTAACAGTGAGAAACGCACTGTCTTGGCGAAAGAAAGCTATTTTGTACAACTTCATATGAATAGCTGTAACTTTTGATAGAAGACTCGGATACACATGTTTATGGCTTTATCTTATAGAACTCAAGGTTCCCGTGCTGGGAAAAGAGGTTTTGCAGCTGTTTGAGCTAAGATTTCCAAGTTATTCACATAATGAAATCATATACTTTGTTTCGGTCGAGTTCCCCATTCAAATGCATGTAACAGTGAGAAACGCACTGTCTTGGCGAAAGAAAGCGTTTTTGTACAACTTCATAGAAATAGCTGTAACTTTTGATAGAAGACTCAGACAAACATGTTTATGGCCTTATATTATAGAACTCAAGGTCTCCGTGCTGGGCAAACAGGTTTTGCAGCTGTTTGAGCTAAGATTTCCAAGTTATTCACATAATGAAAACCTATACTTTGTTTCGGTCGAGTTCCCCATTCAAATGCATGTAACAGTGAGAAACGCACTGTCTTGGCGAAAGAAAGCGTTTTTGTACAACTTCATATGAATAGCTGTAACTTTTGATAGAAGACTCGGATACACATGTTTATGGCTTTATCTTATAGAACTCAAGGTTCCCGTGCTGGGCAAACAGGTTTTGCAGCTGTTTGAGCTAAGATTTCCAAGTTATTCACATAATGAAAACCTATACTTTGTTTCGGTCGAGTTCCCCATTCAAATGCATGTAACAGTGAGAAACGCACTGTCTTGGCGAAAGAAAGCGTTTTTGTACAACTTCATATAAATAGCTGTAACTTTTGATAGAAGACTCGGATACACATGTTTATGGCTTTATCTTATAGAACTCAAGGTTCCCGTGCTGGGCAAACAGGTTTTGCAGCTGTTTGAGCTAAGATTTCCAAGTTATTCACATAATGAAATCTTATACTTTGTTTCGGTCGAGTTCCCCATTCAAATGCATGTAACAGTGAAAAACGCACTGTCTCGGCGAAAGAAAGCGTTTTTGTACAACTTCATAGAAATAGCTGTAACTTTTGATAGAAGACTCAGACAAACATGTTTATGGCCTTATATTATAGAACTCAAGGTCTCCGTGCTGGGCAAACAGGTTTTGCAGCTGTTTGAGCTAAGATTTCCAAGTTATTCACATAATGAAAACCTATACTTTGTTTCGGTCGAGTTCCCCATTCAAATGCATGTAACAGTGAGAAACGCACTGTCTTGGCGAAAGAAAGCGTTTTTGTACAACTTCATAAATAGCTGTAACTTTTGATAGAAGACTCGGATACACATGTTTATGGCTTTATCTTATAGAACTCAAGGTTCCCGTGCTGGGCAAACAGGTTTTGCAGCTGTTTGAGCTAAGATTTCCAAGTTATTCACATAATGAAAACCTATACTTTGTTTCGGTCGAGTTCCCCATTCAAATGCATGTAACAGTGAGAAACGCACTGTCTTGGCGAAAGAAAGCTATTTTGTACAACTTCATATGAATAGCTGTAACTTTTGATAGAAGACTCGGATACACATGTTTATGGCTTTATCTTATAGAACTCAAGGTTCCCGTGCTGGGCAAACAGGTTTTGCAGCTGTTTGAGCTAAGATTTCCAAGTTATTCACATAATGAAAACCTATACTTTGTTTCGGTCGAGTTCCCCATTCAAATGCATGTAACAGTGAGAAACGCACTGTCTTGGCGAAAGAAAGCGTTTTTGTACAACTTCATATAAATAGCTGTAACTTTTGATAGAAGACTCGGATACACATGTTTATGGCTTTATCTTATAGAACTCAAGGTTCCCGTGCTGGGAAAAGAGGTTTTGCAGCTGTTTGAGCTAAGATTTCCAAGTTATTCACATAATGAAAACCTATACTTTGTTTCGGTCGAGTTCCCCATTCAAATGCATGTAACAGTGAGAAACGCACTGTCTTGGCGAAAGAAAGCGTTTTTGTACAACTTCATATAAATAGCTGTAACTTTTGATAGAAGACTCAGACAAATATGTTTATGGCTTTATCTTATAGAACTCAAGGTCTCCGTGCTGGGAAAACAGCTTTTGCAGCTGTTTAAGCTAAGATTTCCAAGTTATTCACATAATGAAAACGTATACTTTATTTCGGTCGAGTTCCCCATTCAAATGCATGTAACAGTGAGAAACGCACTGTCTTGGCGAAAGAAAGCTATTTTGTACAACTTCATATAAATAGCTGTAACTTTTGATAGAAGACTCGGATACACATGTTTATGGCTTTATCTTATAGAACTCACGTTCCCCGTGCTGGGCAAACAGGTTTTGCAGCTGTTTGAGCTAAGATTTCCAAGTTATTCACATAATGAAAACCTATACTTTGTTTCGGTCGAGTTCCCCATTCAAATGCATGTAACAGTGAGAAACGCACTGTCTTGGCGAAAGAAAGCGTTTTTGTACAACTTCATATAAATAGCTGTAACTTTTGATAGAAGACTCGGATACACGTGTTTATGGCTTTATCTTATAGAACTCAAGGTTCCCGTGCTGGGAAAACAGGTTTTGCAGCTGTTTGAGCTAAGATTTCCAAGTTATTCACATAATGAAAACCTATACTTTGTTTCGGTCGAGTTCCCCATTCAAATGCATGTAACAGTGAGAAACGCACTGTCTTGGCGAAAGAAAGCTATTTTGTACAACTTCATATAAATAGCTGTAACTTTTGATAGAAGACTCAGACAAACATGTTTATGGCTTTATCTTATAGAACTCAAGGTTCCCGTGCTGGGCAAACAGGTTTTGCAGCTGTTTGAGCTAAGATTTCCAAGTTATTCACATAATGAAAACTTATACTTTGTTTCGGTCGAGTTCCCCATTCAAATGCATGTAACAGTGAAAAACGCACTGTCTCGGCGAAAGAAAGCGTTTTTGTACAACTTCATAGAAATAGCTGTAACTTTTGATAGAAGACTCAGACAAAAATGTTTATGGCCTTATATTATAGAACTCAAGGTCTCCGTGCTGGGCAAACAGGTTTTGCAGCTGTTTGAGCTAAGATTTCCAAGTTATTCACATAATGAAAACCTATACTTTGTTTCGGTCGAGTTCCCCATTCAAATGCATGTAACAGTGAGAAACGCACTGTCTTGGCGAAAGAAAGCGTTTTTGTACAACTTCATATAAATAGCTGTAACTTTTGATAGAAGACTCAGACAAACATGTTTATGGCCTTATATTATAGAACTCAAGGTCTCCGTGCTGGGAAAACAGGTTTTGCAGCTGTTTGAGCTAAGATTTCCAAGTTATTCACATAATGAAAACCTATACTTTGTTTCGGTCGAGTTCCCCATTCAAATGCATGTAACAGTGAGAAACGCACTGTCTTGGCGAAAGAAAGCGTTTTTGTACAACTTCATAGAAATAGCTGTAACTTTTGATAGAAGACTCGGATACACATGTTTATGGCTTTATCTTATAGAACTCAAGGTTCCCGTGCTGGGAAAACAGGTTTTGCAGCTGTTTGATTTCCAAGTTATTCACATAATGAAAACCTATACTTTGTTTCGGTCGAGTTCCCCATTCAAATGCATGTAACAGTGAGAAACGCACTGTCTTGGCGAAAGAAAGCGTTTTTGTACAACATCATATAAATAGCTGTAACTTTTGATAGAAGACTCGGATACACATGTTTATGGCTTTATCTTATAGAACTCAAGGTCTCCGTGCTGGGAAAACAGGTTTTACAGCTGTTTGAGCTAAGATTTCCAAGTTATTCACATAATGAAAACCTATACTTTGTTTCGGTCGAGTTCCCCATTCAAATGCATGTAACAGTGAGAAACGCACTGTCTTGGCGAAAGAAAGCGTTTTTGTACAACTTCATAGAAATAGCTGTAACTTTTGATAGAAGACTCAGACAAACATGTTTATGGCCTTATATTATAGAACTCAAGGTCTCCGTGCTGGGAAAACAGGTTTTGCAGCTGTTTGAGCTAAGATTTCCAAGTTATTCACATAATGAAAACATATACTTTGTTTCGGTCGAGTTCCCCATTCAAATGCATGTAACAGTGAGAAACGCACTGTCTTGGCGAAAGAAAGCGTTTTTGTACAACATCATATAAATAGCTGTAACTTTTGATAGAAGACTCGGATACACATGTTTATGGCTTTATCTTATAGAACTCAAGGTCTCCGTGCTGGGAAAACAGGTTTTGCAGCTGTTTGAGCTAAGATTTCCAAGTTATTCACATAATGAAAACCTATACTTTGTTTCGGTCGAGTTCCCCATTCAAATGCATGTAACAGTGAGAAACGCACTGTCTTGGCGAAAGAAAGCGTTTTTGTACAACTTCATATAAATAGCTGTAACTTTTGATAGAAGACTCAGACAAACATGTTTATGGCTTTATCTTATAGAACTCAAGGTCTCCGTGCTGGGAAAACAGGTTTTGCAGCTGTTTGAGCTAAGATTTCCAAGTTATTCACATAATGAAAACCTATGCTTTGTTTCGGTCGAGTTCCCCATTCAAATGCATGTAACAGTGAGAAACGCACTGTCTTGGCGAAAGAAAGCGTTTTTGTACAACTTCATATAAATAGCTGTAACTTTTGATAGAAGACTCAGACAAACATGTTTATGGCTTTATCTTATAGAACTCAAGGTCTCCGTGCTGGGAAAACAGGTTTTGCAGCTGTTTGAGCTAAGATTTCCTAGTTATTCACATAATGAAAACCTATACTTTGTTTCGGTCGAGTTCCCCATTCAAATGCATGTAACAGTGAGAAACGCACTGTCTTGGCGAAGGAAAGCGTGTTTGTACAACTTCATATAAATAGCTGTAACTTTTGATAGAAGACTCAGACAAACATGTTTATGGCCTTATATTATAGAACTCAAGGTCTCCGTGCTGGGAAAACAGGTTTTGCAGCTGTTTGAGCTAAGATTTCCAAGTTATTCACATAATGAAAACATATACTTTGTTTCGGTCGAGTTCCCCATTCAAATGCATGTAACAGTGAGAAACGCACTGTCTTGGCGAAAGAAAGCGTTTTTGTACAACTTCATATGAATAGCTGTAACTTTTGATAGAAGACTCGGATACACATGTTTATGGCTTTATCTTATAGAACTCAAGGTTCCCATGCTGGGAAAACAGGTTTTGCAGCTGTTTGAGCTAAGATTTCCAAGTTATTCACATAATGAAAACCTATACTTTGTTTCGGTGGAGTTCCCCATTCAAATGCATGTAACAGTGAGAAACGCACTGTCTTGGCGAAAGAAAGCTATTTTGTACAACTTCATATAAATAGCTGTAACTTTTGATAGAAGACTCGGATACACATGTTTATGGCTTTATCTTATAGAACTCACGTTCCCCGTGCTGGGCAAACAGGTTTTGCAGCTGTTTGAGCTAAGATTTCCAAGTTATTCACATAATGAAAACCTATACTTTGTTTCGGTCGAGTTCCCCATTCAAATGCATGTAACAGTGAGAAACGCACTGTCTTGGCGAAAGAAAGCTATTTTGTACAACTTCATATGAATAGCTGTAACTTTTGATAGAAGACTCGGATACACATGTTTATGGCCTTATCTTATAGAACTCAAAGTCTCCGTGCTGGGCAAACAGGTTTTGCAGCTGTTTGAGCTAAGATTTCCAAGTTATTCACATAATGAAAACCTATACTTTGTTTCGGTCGAGTTCCCCATTCAAATGCATGTAACAGTGAGAAACGCACTGTCTTGGCGAAAGAAAGCTATTTTGTACAACTTCATATGAATAGCTGTAACTTTTGATAGAAGACTCGGATACACATGTTTATGGCCTTATCTTATAGAACTCAAAGTCTCCGTGCTGGGAAAACAGGTTTTGCAGCTGTTTGAGCTAAGATTTCCAAGTTATTCACATAATGAAAACTTATACTTTGTTTCGGTGGAGTTCCCCATTCAAATGCATGTAACAGTGAGAAACGCACTGTCTTGGCAAAAGAAAGCGTTTTTGTACAACTTCATATAAATAGCTGTAACTTTTGATAGAAGACTCGGATACACATGTTTATGGCTTTATCTTATAGAACTCACGTTCCCGTGCTGGGCAAACAGGTTTTGCAGCTGTTTGAGCTAAGATTTCCAAGTTATTCACATAATGAAAACTTATACTTTGTTTCGGTGGAGTTCCCCATTCAAATGCATGTAACAGTGAGAAACGCACTGTCTTGGCGAAAGAAAGCTATTTTGTACAACTTCATATGAATAGCTGTAACTTTTGATAGAAGACTCGGATACACATGTTTATGGCTTTATCTTATAGAACTCAAGGTTCCCGTGCTGGGAAAAGAGGTTTTGCAGCTGTTTGAGCTAAGATTTCCAAGTTATTCACATAATGAAATCATATACTTTGTTTCGGTCGAGTTCCCCATTCAAATGCATGTAACAGTGAGAAACGCACTGTCTTGGCGAAAGAAAGCGTTTTTGTACAACTTCATAGAAATAGCTGTAACTTTTGATAGAAGACTCAGACAAACATGTTTATGGCCTTATATTATAGAACTCAAGGTCTCCGTGCTGGGCAAACAGGTTTTGCAGCTGTTTGAGCTAAGATTTCCAAGTTATTCACATAATGAAAACCTATACTTTGTTTCGGTCGAGTTCCCCATTCAAATGCATGTAACAGTGAGAAACGCACTGTCTTGGCGAAAGAAAGCGTTTTTGTACAACTTCATATGAATAGCTGTAACTTTTGATAGAAGACTCGGATACACATGTTTATGGCCTTATATTATAGAACTCAAGGTCCCCGTGCTGGGAAAACAGGTTTTGCAGCTGTTTGAGCTAAGATTTCCAAGTTATTCACATAATGAAAACCTATACTTTGTTTCGGTCGAGTTCCCCATTCAAATGCATGTAACAGTGAGAAACGCACTGTCTTGGCGAAAGAAAGCGTTTTTGTACAACTTCATAGAAATAGCTGTAACTTTTGATAGAAGACTCAGACAAACATGTTTATGGCCTTATATTATAGAACTCAAGGTCCCCGTGCTGGGAAAACAGGTTTTGCAGCTGTTTGAGCTAAGATTTCCAAGTTATTCACATAATGAAAACCTATACTTTGTTTCGGTCGAGTTCCCCATTCAAATGCATGTAACAGTGAGAAACGCACTGTCTTGGCGAAAGAAAGCGTTTTTGTACAACTTCATAGAAATAGCTGTAACTTTTGATAGAAGACTCAGACAAACATGTTTATGGCCTTATATTATAGAACTCAAGGTCCCCGTGCTGGGAAAACAGGTTTTGCAGCTGTTTGAGCTAAGATTTTCAAGTTATTCACATAATGAAAACCTATACTTTGTTTCGGTCGAGTTCCCCATTCAAATGCATGTAACAGTGAGAAACGCACTGTCTTGGCAAAAGAAAGCGTTTTTGTACAACTTCATATAAATAGCTGTAACTTTTGATAGAAGACACGGATACACATGTTTATGGCTTTATCTTATAGAACTCACGTTCCCGTGCTGGGCAAACAGGTTTTGCAGCTGTTTGAGCTAAGATTTCCAAGTTATTCACATAATGAAAACTTCTACTTTGTTTCGGTGGAGTTCCCCATTCAAATGCATGTAACAGTGAGAAACGCACTGTCTTGGCGAAAGAAAGCTATTTTGTACAACTTCATATGAATAGCTGTAACTTTTGATAGAAGACTCGGATACACATGTTTATGGCCTTATCTTATAGAACTCAAAGTCTCCGTGCTGGGAAAACAGGTTTTGCAGCTGTTTGAGCTAAGATTTCCAAGTTATTCACATAATGAAAACTTATACTTTGTTTCGGTGGAGTTCCCCATTCAAATGCATGTAACAGTGAGAAACGCACTGTCTTGGCGAAAGAAAGCTATTTTGTACAACTTCATATGAATAGCTGTAACTTTTGATAGAAGACTCGGATACACATGTTTATGGCTTTATCTTATAGAACTCAAGGTTCCCGTGCTGGGAAAAGAGGTTTTGCAGCTGTTTGAGCTAAGATTTCCAAGTTATTCACATAATGAAAACTTATACTTTGTTTCGGTCGAGTTCCCCATTCAAATGCATGTAACAGTGAGAAACGCACTGTCTTGGCAAAAGAAAGCGTTTTTGTACAACTTCATATAAATAGCTGTAACTTTTGATAGAAGACTCGGATACACATGTTTATGGCTTTATCTTATAGAACTCACGTTCCCGTGCTGGGCAAACAGGTTTTGCAGCTGTTTGAGCTAAGATTTCCAAGTTATTCACATAATGAAAACTTATACTTTGTTTCGGTGGATTTCCCCATTCAAATGCATGTAACAGTGAGAAACGCACTGTCTTGGCGAAAGAAAGCTATTTTGTACAACTTCATATGAATAGCTGTAACTTTTGATAGAAGACTCGGATACACATGTTTATGGCCTTATCTTATAGAACTCAAAGTCTCCGTGCTGGGAAAACAGGTTTTGCAGCTGTTTGAGCTAAGATCTCCAAGTTATTCACATAATGAAAACTTATACTTTGTTTCGGTGGAGTTCCCCATTCAAATGCATGTAACAGTGAGAAACGCACTGTCTTGGCGAAAGAAAGCTATTTTGTACAACTTCATATGAATAGCTGTAACTTTTGATAGAAGACTCGGATACACATGTTTATGGCTTTATCTTATAGAACTCAAGGTTCCCGTGCTGGGAAAAGAGGTTTTGCAGCTGTTTGAGCTAAGATTTCCAAGTTATTCACATAATGAAATCATATACTTTGTTTCGGTCGAGTTCCCCATTCAAATGCATGTAACAGTGAGAAACGCACTGTCTTGGCGAAAGAAAGCGTTTTTGTACAACTTCATAGAAATAGCTGTAACTTTTGATAGAAGACTCAGACAAACATGTTTATGGCCTTATATTATAGAACTCAAGGTCTCCGTGCTGGGCAAACAGGTTTTGCAGCTGTTTGAGCTAAGATTTCCAAGTTATTCACATAATGAAAACCTATACTTTGTTTCGGTCGAGTTCCCCATTCAAATGCATGTAACAGTGAGAAACGCACTGTCTTGGCGAAAGAAAGCGTTTTTGTACAACTTCATATGAATAGCTGTAACTTTTGATAGAAGACTCGGATACACATGTTTATGGCCTTATATTATAGAACTCAAGGTCCCCGTGCTGGGAAAACAGGTTTTGCAGCTGTTTGAGCTAAGATTTCCAAGTTATTCACATAATGAAAACCTATACTTTGTTTCGGTCGAGTTCCCCATTCAAATGCATGTAACAGTGAGAAACGCACTGTCTTGGCGAAAGAAAGCGTTTTTGTACAACTTCATAGAAATAGCTGTAACTTTTGATAGAAGACTCAGACAAACATGTTTATGGCCTTATATTATAGAACTCAAGGTCCCCGTGCTGGGAAAACAGGTTTTGCAGCTGTTTGAGCTAAGATTTCCAAGTTATTCACATAATGAAAACCTATACTTTGTTTCGGTCGAGTTCCCCATTCAAATGCATGTAACAGTGAGAAACGCACTGTCTTGGCGAAAGAAAGCGTTTTTGTACAACTTCATAGAAATAGCTGTAACTTTTGATAGAAGACTCAGACAAACATGTTTATGGCCTTATATTATAGAACTCAAGGTCCCCGTGCTGGGAAAACAGGTTTTGCAGCTGTTTGAGCTAAGATTTTCAAGTTATTCACATAATGAAAACCTATACTTTGTTTCGGTCGAGTTCCCCATTCAAATGCATGTAACAGTGAGAAACGCACTGTCTTGGCGAAAGAAAGCGTTTTTGTACAACTTCATAGAAATAGCTGTAACTTTTGATAGAAGACTCAGACAAACATGTTTATGGCCTTATATTATAGAACTCAAGGTCTCCGTGCTGGGAAAACAGGTTTTGCAGCTGTTTGAGCTAAGATTTCGAAGTTATTCACATAATGAAAACTTGTACTTTGTTTCGGTGGAGTTCCCCATTCAAATGCATGTAACAGTGAGAAACGCACTGTCTTGGCGAAAGAAAGCGTTTTTGTACAACTTCATAGAAATAGCTGTAACTTTTGATAGAAGACTCAGACAAACATGTTTATGGCCTTATATTATAGAACTCAAGGTCTCCGTGCTGGGAAAACAGGTTTTGCAGCTGTTTGAGCTAAGATTTCCAAGTTATTCACATAATGAAAACCTATACTTTGTTTCGGTCGAGTTCCCCATTCAAATGCATGTAACAGTGAGAAACGCACTGTCTTGGCGAAAGAAAGCGTTTTTGTACAACTTCATAGAAATAGCTGTAACTTTTGATAGAAGACTCAGACAAACATGTTTATGGCCTTATATTATAGAACTCAAGGTCTCCGTGCTGGGAAAACAGGTTTTGCAGCTGTTTGAGCTAAGATTTCCAAGTTATTCACATAATGAAAACCTATACTTTGTTTCGGTCGAGTTCCCCATTCAAATGCATGTAACAGTGAGAAACGCACTGTCTTGGCGAAAGAAAGCGTTTTTGTACAACTTCATAGAAATAGCTGTAACTTTTGATAGAAGACTCAGACAAACATGTTTATGGCCTTATATTATAGAACTCAAGGTTCCCGTGCTGGGAAAACAGGTTTTGCAGCTGTTTGAGCTAAGATTTCCAAGTTATTCACATAATGAAAACCTATACTTTGTTTCGGTCGAGTTCCCCATTCAAATGCATGTAACAGTGAGAAACGCACTGTCTTGGCGAAAGAAAGCGTTTTTGTACAACTTCATATAAATAGCTGTAACTTTTGATAGAAGACTCAGACAAACATGTTTATGGCTTTATCTTATAGAACTCAAGGTCTCCGTGCTGGGAAAACAGGTTTTGCAGCTGTTTGAGCTAAGATTTCCAAGTTATTCACATAATGAAAACCTATGCTTTGTTTCGGTCGAGTTCCCCATTCAAATGCATGTAACAGTGAGAAACGCACTGTCTTGGCGAAAGAAAGCGTTTTTGTACAACTTCATAGAAATAGCTGTAACTTTTGATAGAAGACTCAGACAAACATGTTTATGGCTTTATCTTATAGAACTCAAGGTCTCCGTGCTGGGAAAACAGGTTTTGCAGCTGTTTGAGCTAAGATTTCCTAGTTATTCACATAATGAAAACCTATACTTTGTTTCGGTCGAGTTCCCCATTCAAATGCATGTAACAGTGAGAAACGCACTGTCTTGGCGAAAGAAAGCGTTTTTGTACAACTTCATATGAATAGCTGTAACTTTTGATAGAAGACTCGGATACACATGTTTATGGCTTTATCTTATAGAACTCAAGGTTCCCATGCTGGGAAAACAGGTTTTGCAGCTGTTTGAGCTAAGATTTCCAAGTTATTCACATAATGAAAACCTATACTTTGTTTCGGTCGAGTTCCCCATTCAAATGCATGTAACAGTGAGAAACGCACTGTCTTGGCGAAAGAAAGCTATTTTGTACAACTTCATATGAATAGCTGTAACTTTTGATAGAAGACTCGGATACACATGTTTATGGCCTTATCTTATAGAACTCAAGGTTCCCGTGCTGGGAAAACAGGTTTTGCAGCTGTTTGAGCTAAGATTTCCAAGTTATTCACATAATGAAAACTTATACTTTGTTTCGGTGGAGTTCCCCATTCAAATGCATGTAACAGTGAGAAACGCACTGTCTTGGCGAAAGAAAGCTATTTTGTACAACTTCATATGAATAGCTGTAACTTTTGATAGAAGACTCGGATACACATGTTTATGGCTTTATCTTATAGAACTCAAGGTTCCCGTGCTGGGAAAAGAGGTTTTGCAGCTGTTTGAGCTAAGATTTCCAAGTTATTCACATAATGAAAACTTATACTTTGTTTCGGTCGAGTTCCCCATTCAAATGCATGTAACAGTGAGAAACGCACTGTCTTGGCAAAAGAAAGCGTTTTTGTACAACTTCATATAAATAGCTGTAACTTTTGATAGAAGACTCGGATACACATGTTTATGGCTTTATCTTATAGAACTCACGTTCCCGTGCTGGGCAAACAGGTTTTGCAGCTGTTTGAGCTAAGATTTCCAAGTTATTCACATAATGAAAACTTATACTTTGTTTCGGTGGAGTTCCCCATTCAAATGCATGTAACAGTGAGAAACGCACTGTCTTGGCGAAAGAAAGCGTTTTTGTACAACTTCATAGAAATAGCTGTAACTTTTGATAGAAGACTCAGACAAACATGTTTATGGCTTTATCTTATAGAACTCAAGGTCTCCGTGCTGGGAAAACAGGTTTTGCAGCTGTTTGAGCTAAGATTTCCTAGTTATTCACATAATGAAAACCTATACTTTGTTTCGGTCGAGTTCCCCATTCAAATGCATGTAACAGTGAGAAACGCACTGTCTTGGCGAAAGAAAGCGTTTTTGTACAACTTCATATGAATAGCTGTAACTTTTGATAGAAGACTTGGATACACATGTTTATGGCTTTATCTTATAGAACTCAAGGTTCCCTTGCTGGGAAAACAGGTTTTGCAGCTGTTTGAGCTAAGATTTCCAAGTTATTCACATAATGAAAACCTATACTTTGTTTCGGTCGAGTTCCCCATTCAAATGCATGTAACAGTGAGAAACGCACTGTCTTGGCGAAAGAAAGCTATTTTGTACAACTTCATATGAATAGCTGTAACTTTTGATAGAAGACTCGGATACACATGTTTATGGCCTTATCTTATAGAACTCAAAGTCTCCGTGCTGGGAAAACAGGTTTTGCAGCTGTTTGAGCTAAGATTTCCAAGTTATTCACATAATGAAAACTTATACTTTGTTTCGGTGGAGTTCCCCATTCAAATGCATGTAACAGTGAGAAACGCACTGTCTTGGCGAAAGAAAGCTATTTTGTACAACTTCATATGAATAGCTGTAACTTTTGATAGAAGACTCGGATACACATGTTTATGGCTTTATCTTATAGAACTCAAGGTTCCCGTGCTGGGAAAAGAGGTTTTGCAGCTGTTTGAGCTAAGATTTCCAAGTTATTCACATAATGAAAACTTATACTTTGTTTCGGTCGAGTTCCCCATTCAAATGCATGTAACAGTGAGAAACGCACTGTCTTGGCAAAAGAAAGCGTTTTTGTACAACTTCATATAAATAGCTGTAACTTTTGATAGAAGACTCGGATACACATGTTTATGGCTTTATCTTATAGAACTCACGTTCCCGTGCTGGGCAAACAGGTTTTGCAGCTGTTTGAGCTAAGATTTCCAAGTTATTCACATAATGAAAACTTATACTTTGTTTCGGTGGAGTTCCCCATTCAAATGCATGTAACAGTGAGAAACGCACTGTCTTGGCGAAAGAAAGCTATTTTGTACAACTTCATATGAATAGCTGTAACTTTTGATAGAAGACTCGGATACACATGTTTATGGCCTTATCTTATAGAACTCAAAGTCTCCGTGCTGGGCAAACAGGTTTTGCAGCTGTTTGAGCTAAGATTTCCAAGTTATTCACATAATGAAAACTTATACTTTGTTTCGGTGGAGTTCCCCATTCAAATGCATGTAACAGTGAGAAACGCACTGTCTTGGCGAAAGAAAGCGTTTTTGTACAACTTCATAGAAATAGCTGTAACTTTTGATAGAAGACTCGGATACACATGTTTATGGCTTTATCTTATAGAACTCAAGGTCTCCGTGCTGGGAAAACAGGTTTTGCAGCTGTTTGAGCTAAGATTTCCAAGTTATTCACATAATGAAAACCTATACTTTGTTTCGGTCGAGTTTCCCATTCAAATGCATGTAACAGTGAGAAACGCACTGTCTTGGCGAAAGAAAGCGTTTTTGTACAACTTCATAGAAATAGCTGTAACTTTTGATAGAAGACTCAGACAAACATGTTTATGGCCTTATATTATAGAACTCAAGGTCTCCGTGCTGGGCAAACAGGTTTTGCAGCTGTTTGAGCTAAGATTTCCAAGTTATTCACATAATGAAAACCTATACTTTGTTTCGGTCGAGTTCCCCATTCAAATGCATGTAACAGTGAGAAACGCACTGTCTTGGCGAAAGAAAGCGTTTTTGTACAACTTCATATGAATAGCTGTAACTTTTGATAGAAGACTCGGATACACATGTTTATGGCCTTATATTATAGAACTCAAGGTCTCCGTGTTGGGAAAACAGGTTTTGCAGCTGTTTGAGCTAAGATTTCCAAGTTATTCACATAATGAAAACCTATGCTTTGTTTCGGTCGAGTTCCCCATTCAAATGCATGTAACAGTGAGAAACGCACTGTCTTGGTGAAAGAAAGCGTTTTTGTACAACTTCATATAAATAGCTGTAACTTTTGATAGAAGACTCAGACAAACATGTTTATGGCCTTATATTATAGAACTCAAGGTCTCCGTGCTGGGAAAACAGGTTTTGCAGCTGTTTGAGCTAAGATTTCCTAGTTATTCACATAATGAAAACCTATACTTTGTTTCGGTCGAGTTCCCCATTCAAATGCATGTAACAGTGAGAAACGCACTGTCTTGGCGAAAGAAAGCGTTTTTGTACAACTTCATAGAAATAGCTGTAACTTTTGATAGAAGACTCAGACAAACATGTTTATGGCTTTATCTTATAGAACTCAAGGTCTCCGTGCTGGGAAAACAGGTTTTGCAGCTGTTTGAGCTAAGATTTCCAAGTTATTCACATAATGAAAACCTATACTTTGTTTCGGTCGAGTTCCCCATTCAAATGCATGTAACAGTGAGAAACGCACTGTCTTGGCGAAAGAAAGCGTTTTTGTACAACTTCATATGAATAGCTGTAACTTTTGATAGAAGACTCGGATACACATGTTTATGGCTTTATCTTATAGAACTCAAGGTTCCCGTGCTGGGAAAAGAGGTTTTGCAGCTGTTTGAGCTAAGATTTCCAAGTTATTCACATAATGAAAACTTATACTTTGTTTCGGTCGAGTTCCCCATTCAAATGCATGTAACAGTGAGAAACGCACTGTCTTGGCAAAAGAAAGCGTTTTTGTACAACTTCATATAAATAGCTGTAACTTTTGATAGAAGACTCGGATACACATGTTTATGGCTTTATCTTATAGAACTCACGTTCCCGTGCTGGGCAAACAGGTTTTGCAGCTGTTTGAGCTAAGATTTCCAAGTTATTCACATAATGAAAACTTATACTTTGTTTCGGTGGAGTTCCCCATTCAAATGCATGTAACAGTGAGAAACGCACTGTCTTGGCGAAAGAAAGCTATTTTGTACAACTTCATATGAATAGCTGTAACTTTTGATAGAAGACTCGGATACACATGTTTATGGCCTTATCTTATAGAACTCAAAGTCTCCGTGCTGGGAAAACAGGTTTTGCAGCTGTTTGAGCTAAGATTTCGAAGTTATTCACATAATGAAAACTTGTACTTTGTTTCGGTGGAGTTCCCCATTCAAATGCATGTAACAGTGAGAAACGCACTGTCTTGGCGAAAAGAAAGCGTTTTTGTACAACTTCATAGAAATAGCTGTAACTTTTGATAGAAGACTCAGACAAACATGTTTATGGCCTTATATTATAGAACTCAAGGTCCCCGTGCTGGGAAAACAGGTTTTGCAGCTGTTTGAGCTAAGATTTCCAAGTTATTCACATAATGAAAACCTATACTTTGTTTCGGTCGAGTTCCCCATTCAAATGCATGTAACAGTGAGAAACGCACTGTCTTGGCGAAAGAAAGCGTTTTTGTACAACTTCATAGAAATAGCTGTAACTTTTGATAGAAGACTCAGACAAACATGTTTATGGCCTTATATTATAGAACTCAAGGTCTCCGTGCTGGGAAAACAGGTTTTGCAGCTGTTTGAGCTAAGATTTCCAAGTTATTCACATAATGAAAACTTGTACTTTGTTTCGGTGGAGTTCCCCATTCAAATGCATGTAACAGTGAGAAACGCACTGTCTTGGCGAAAGAAAGCGTTTTTGTACAACTTCATATTAATAGCTGTAACTTTTGATAGAAGACTCGGATACACATGTTTATGGCTTTATCTTATAGAACTCAAGGTTCCCGTGCTGGGCAAACAGGTTTTGCAGCTGTTTGAGCTAAGATTTCCAAGTTATTCACATAATGAAAACCTATACTTTGTTTCGGTCGAGTTCCCCATTCAAATGCATGTAACAGTGAGAAACGCACTGTCTTGGCGAAAGAAAGCGTTTTTGTACAACTTCATAGAAATAGCTGTAACTTTTGATAGAAGACTCAGACAAACATGTTTATGGCCTGATATTATAGAACTCAAGGTCTCCGTGCTGGGAAAACAGGTTTTGCAGCTGTTTGAGCTAAGATTTCCAAGTTATTCACATAATGAAAACCTATACTTTGTTTCGGTCGAGTTCCCCATTCAAATGCATGTAACAGTGAGAAACGCACTGTCTTGGCGAAAGAAAGCGTTTTTGTACAACTTCATAGAAATAGCTGTAACTTTTGATAGAAGACTCAGACAAACATGTTTATGGCCTTATATTATAGAACTCAAGGTTCCCGTGCTGGGAAAACAGGTTTTGCAGCTGTTTGAGCTAAGATTTCCAAGTTATTCACATAATGAAAACCTATACTTTGTTTCGGTCGAGTTCCCCATTCAAATGCATGTAACAGTGAGAAACGCACTGTCTTGGCGAAAGAAAGCGTTTTTGTACAACTTCATATAAATAGCTGTAACTTTTGATAGAAGACTCAGACAAACATGTTTATGGCTTTATCTTATAGAACTCAAGGTCTCCGTGCTGGGAAAACAGGTTTTGCAGCTGTTTGAGCTAAGATTTCCAAGTTATTCACATAATGAAAACCTATGCTTTGTTTCGGTCGAGTTCCCCATTCAAATGCATGTAACAGTGAGAAACGCACTGTCTTGGCGAAAGAAAGCGTTTTTGTACAACTTCATATAAATAGCTGTAACTTTTGATAGAAGACTCAGACAAACATGTTTATGGCTTTATCTTATAGAACTCAAGGTCTCCGTGCTGGGAAAACAGGTTTTGCAGCTGTTTGAGCTAAGATTTCCAAGTTATTCACATAATGAAAACCTATACTTTGTTTCGGTCGAGTTCCCCATTCAAATGCATGTAACAGTGAGAAACGCACTGTCTTGGCGAAAGAAAGCGTTTTTGTACAACTTCATATGAATAGCTGTAACTTTTGATAGAAGACTCGGATACACATGTTTATGGCTTTATCTTATAGAACTCAAGGTTCCCATGCTGGGAAAACAGGTTTTGCAGCTGTTTGAGCTAAGATTTCCAAGTTATTCACATAATGAAAACCTATACTTTGTTTCGGTCGAGTTCCCCATTCAAATGCATGTAACAGTGAGAAACGCACTGTCTTGGCGAAAGAAAGCGTTTTTGTACAACTTCATATGAATAGCTGTAACTTTTGATAGAAGACTCGGATACACATGTTTATGGCCTTATCTTATAGAACTCAAAGTCTCCGTGCTGGGAAAACAGCTTTTGCAGCTGTTTGAGCTAAGATTTCCAAGTTATTCACATAATGAAATCATATACTTTGTTTCGGTGGAGTTCCCCATTCAAATGCATGTAACAGTGAGAAACGCACTGTCTTGGCGAAAGAAAGCGTTTTTGTACAACTTCATAGAAATAGCTGTAACTTTTGATAGAAGACTCAGACAAACATGTTTATGGCCTTATATTATAGAACTCAAGGTCTCCGTGCTGGGCAAACAGGTTTTGCAGCTGTTTGAGCTAAGATTTCCAAGTTATTCACATAATGAAAACCTATACTTTGTTTCGGTCGAGTTCCCCATTCAAATGCATGTAACAGTGAGAAACGCACTGTCTTGGCGAAAGAAAGCGTTTTTGTACAACTTCATATAAATAGCTGTAACTTTTGATAGAAGACTCAGACAAATATGTTTATGGCTTTATCTTATAGAACTCAAGGTCTCCGTGCTGGGAAAACAGCTTTTGCAGCTGTTTAAGCTAAGATTTCCAAGTTATTCACATAATGAAAACGTATACTTTATTTCGGTCGAGTTCCCCATTCAAATGCATGTAACATTGAGAAACGCACTGTCTTGGCGAAAGAAAGCTATTTTGTACAACTTCATATAAATAGCTGTAACTTTTGATAGAAGACTCGGATACACATGTTTATGGCTTTATCTTATAGAACTCACGTTCCCCGTGCTGGGCAAACAGGTTTTGCAGCTGTTTGAGCTAAGATTTCCAAGTTATTCACATAATGAAAACCTATACTTTGTTTCGGTCGAGTTCCCCATTCAAATGCATGTAACAGTGAGAAACGCACTGTCTTGGCGAAAGAAAGCGTTTTTGTACAACTTCATATGAATAGCTGTAACTTTTGATAGAAGACTCAGATACACATGTTTATGGCCTTATATTATAGAACTCAAGGTCCCCGTGCTGGGAAAACAGGTTTTGCAGCTGTTTGAGCTAAGATTTCCAAGTTATTCACATAATGAAAACTTATACTTTGTTTCGGTCGAGTTCCCCATTCAAATGCATGTAACAGTGAGAAACGCACTGTCTTGGCAAAAGAAAGCGTTTTTGTACAACTTCATATAAATAGCTGTAACTTTTGATAGAAGACTCGGATACACATGTTTATGGCTTTATCTTATAGAACTCACGTTCCCGTGCTGGGCAAACAGGTTTTGCAGCTGTTTGAGCTAAGATTTCCAAGTTATTCACATAATGAAAACTTATACTTTGTTTCGGTGGAGTTCCCCATTCAAATGCATGTAACAGTGAGAAACGCACTGTCTTGGCGAAAGAAAGCTATTTTGTACAACTTCATATGAATAGCTGTAACTTTTGATAGAAGACTCGGATACACATGTTTATGGCTTTATCTTATAGAACTCAAGGTTCCCGTGCTGGGAAAAGAGGTTTTGCAGCTGTTTGAGCTAAGATTTCCAAGTTATTCACATAATGAAAACTTATACTTTGTTTCGGTCGAGTTCCCCATTCAAATGCATGTAACAGTGAGAAACGCACTGTCTTGGCAAAAGAAAGCGTTTTTGTACAACTTCATATAAATAGCTGTAACTTTTGATAGAAGACTCGGATACACATGTTTATGGCTTTATCTTATAGAACTCACGTTCCCGTGCTGGGCAAACAGGTTTTGCAGCTGTTTGAGCTAAGATTTCCAAGTTATTCACATAATGAAAACTTCTACTTTGTTTCGGTGGAGTTCCCCATTCAAATGCATGTAACAGTGAGAAACGCACTGTCTTGGCGAAAGAAAGCTATTTTGTACAACTTCATATGAATAGCTGTAACTTTTGATAGAAGACTCGGATACACATGTTTATGGCCTTATCTTATAGAACTCAAAGTCTCCGTGCTGGGAAAACAGGTTTTGCAGCTGTTTGAGCTAAGATTTCCAAGTTATTCACATAATGAAAACTTATACTTTGTTTCGGTGGAGTTCCCCATTCAAATGCATGTAACAGTGAGAAACGCACTGTCTTGGCGAAAGAAAGCTATTTTGTACAACTTCATATGAATAGCTGTAACTTTTGATAGAAGACTCGGATACACATGTTTATGGCTTTATCTTATAGAACTCAAGGTTCCCGTGCTGGGAAAAGAGCTTTTGCAGCTGTTTGAGCTAAGATTTCCAAGTTATTCACATAATGAAATCATATACTTTGTTTCGGTCGAGTTCCCCATTCAAATGCATGTAACAGTGAGAAACGCACTGTCTTGGCGAAAGAAAGCGTTTTTGTACAACTTCATAGAAATAGCTGTAACTTTTGATAGAAGACTCAGACAAACATGTTTATGGCCTTATATTATAGAACTCAAGGTCTCCGTGCTGGGCAAACAGGTTTTGCAGCTGTTTGAGCTAAGATTTCCAAGTTATTCACATAATGAAAACCTATACTTTGTTTCGGTCGAGTTCCCCATTCAAATGCATGTAACAGTGAGAAACGCACTGTCTTGGCGAAAGAAAGCGTTTTTGTACAACTTCATATGAATAGCTGTAACTTTTGATAGAAGACTCGGATACACATGTTTATGGCCTTATATTATAGAACTCAAGGTCCCCGTGCTGGGAAAACAGGTTTTGCAGCTGTTTGAGCTAAGATTTTCAAGTTATTCACATAATGAAAACCTATACTTTGTTTCGGTCGAGTTCCCCATTCAAATGCATGTAACAGTGAGAAACGCACTGTCTTGGCGAAAGAAAGCTATTTTGTACAACTTCATATAAATAGCTGTAACTTTTGATAGAAGACTCGGATACACATGTTTATGGCTTTATCTTATAGAACTCACGTTCCCCGTGCTGGGCAAACAGGTTTTGCAGCTGTTTGAGCTAAGATTTCCAAGTTATTCACATAATGAAAACCTATACTTTGTTTCGGTCGAGTTCCCCATTCAAATGCATGTAACAGTGAGAAACGCACTGTCTTGGCGAAAGAAAGCGTTTTTGTACAACTTCATATGAATAGCTGTAACTTTTGATAGAAGACTCAGATACACATGTTTATGGCCTTATATTATAGAACTCAAGGTCCCCGTGCTGGGAAAACAGGTTTTGCAGCTGTTTGAGCTAAGATTTCCAAGTTATTCACATAATGAAAACTTATACTTTGTTTCGGTCGAGTTCCCCATTCAAATGCATGTAACAGTGAGAAACGCACTGTCTTGGCAAAAGAAAGCGTTTTTGTACAACTTCATATAAATAGCTGTAACTTTTGATAGAAGACTCGGATACACATGTTTATGGCTTTATCTTATAGAACTCACGTTCCCGTGCTGGGCAAACAGGTTTTGCAGCTGTTTGAGCTAAGATTTCCAAGTTATTCACATAATGAAAACTTATACTTTGTTTCGGTGGAGTTCCCCATTCAAATGCATGTAACAGTGAGAAACGCACTGTCTTGGCGAAAGAAAGCTATTTTGTACAACTTCATATGAATAGCTGTAACTTTTGATAGAAGACTCGGATACACATGTTTATGGCTTTATCTTATAGAACTCAAGGTTCCCGTGCTGGGAAAAGAGGTTTTGCAGCTGTTTGAGCTAAGATTTCCAAGTTATTCACATAATGAAAACTTATACTTTGTTTCGGTCGAGTTCCCCATTCAAATGCATGTAACAGTGAGAAACGCACTGTCTTGGCAAAAGAAAGCGTTTTTGTACAACTTCATATAAATAGCTGTAACTTTTGATAGAAGACTCGGATACACATGTTTATGGCTTTATCTTATAGAACTCACGTTCCCGTGCTGGGCAAACAGGTTTTGCAGCTGTTTGAGCTAAGATTTCCAAGTTATTCACATAATGAAAAAATTCTACTTTGTTTCGGTGGAGTTCCCCATTCAAATGCATGTAACAGTGAGAAACGCACTGTCTTGGCGAAAGAAAGCTATTTTGTACAACTTCATATGAATAGCTGTAACTTTTGATAGAAGACTCGGATACACATGTTTATGGCCTTATCTTATAGAACTCAAAGTCTCCGTGCTGGGAAAACAGGTTTTGCAGCTGTTTGAGCTAAGATTTCCAAGTTATTCACATAATGAAAACTTATACTTTGTTTCGGTGGAGTTCCCCATTCAAATGCATGTAACAGTGAGAAACGCACTGTCTTGGCGAAAGAAAGCTATTTTGTACAACTTCATATGAATAGCTGTAACTTTTGATAGAAGACTCGGATACACATGTTTATGGCTTTATCTTATAGAACTCAAGGTTCCCGTGCTGGGAAAAGAGCTTTTGCAGCTGTTTGAGCTAAGATTTCCAAGTTATTCACATAATGAAATCATATACTTTGTTTCGGTCGAGTTCCCCATTCAAATGCATGTAACAGTGAGAAACGCACTGTCTTGGCGAAAGAAAGCGTTTTTGTACAACTTCATAGAAATAGCTGTAACTTTTGATAGAAGACTCAGACAAACATGTTTATGGCCTTATATTATAGAACTCAAGGTCTCCGTGCTGGGCAAACAGGTTTTGCAGCTGTTTGAGCTAAGATTTCCAAGTTATTCACATAATGAAAACCTATACTTTGTTTCGGTCGAGTTCCCCATTCAAATGCATGTAACAGTGAGAAACGCACTGTCTTGGCGAAAGAAAGCGTTTTTGTACAACTTCATATGAATAGCTGTAACTTTTGATAGAAGACTCGGATACACATGTTTATGGCCTTATATTATAGAACTCAAGGTCCCCGTGCTGGGAAAACAGGTTTTGCAGCTGTTTGAGCTAAGATTTTCAAGTTATTCACATAATGAAAACCTATACTTTGTTTCGGTCGAGTTCCCCATTCAAATGCATGTAACAGTGAGAAACGCACTGTCTTGGCGAAAGAAAGCGTTTTTGTACAACTTCATAGAAATAGCTGTAACTTTTGATAGAAGACTCAGACAAACATGTTTATGGCCTTATATTATAGAACTCAAGGTCTCCGTGCTGGGCAAACAGGTTTTGCAGCTGTTTGAGCTAAGATTTCCAAGTTATTCACATAATGAAAACCTATACTTTGTTTCGGTCGAGTTCCCCATTCAAATGCATGTAACAGTGAGAAACGCACTGTCTTGGCGAAAGAAAGCGTTTTTGTACAACTTCATATGAATAGCTGTAACTTTTGATAGAAGACTCGGATACACATGTTTATGGCCTTATATTATAGAACTCAAGGTCCCCGTGCTGGGAAAACAGGTTTTGCAGCTGTTTGAGCTAAGATTTTCAAGTTATTCACATAATGAAAACCTATACTTTGTTTCGGTCGAGTTCCCCATTCAAATGCATGTAACAGTGAGAAACGCACTGTCTTGGCGAAAGAAAGCGTTTTTGTACAACTTCATAGAAATAGCTGTAACTTTTGATAGAAGACTCAGACAAACATGTTTATGGCCTTATATTATAGAACTCAAGGTCCCCGTGCTGGGAAAACAGGTTTTGCAGCTGTTTGAGCTAAGATTTCCAAGTTATTCACATAATGAAAACCTATACTTTGTTTCGGTCGAGTTCCCCATTCAAATGCATGTAACAGTGAGAAACGCACTGTCTTGGCGAAAGAAAGCGTTTTTGTACAACTTCATAGAAATAGCTGTAACTTTTGATAGAAGACTCAGACAAACATGTTTATGGCCTTATATTATAGAACTCAAGGTCTCCGTGCTGGCCAAACAGGTTTTGCAGCTGTTTGAGCTAAGATTTCCAAGTTATTCACATAATGAAAACCTATACTTTGTTTCGGTCGAGTTCCCCATTCAAATGCATGTAACAGTGAGAAACGCACTGTCTTGGCGAAAGAAAGCGTTTTTGTACAACTTCATATAAATAGCTGTAACTTTTGATAGAAGACTCAGACAAATATGTTTATGGCTTTATCTTATAGAACTCAAGGTCTCCGTGCTGGGAAAACAGCTTTTGCAGCTGTTTAAGCTAAGATTTCCAAGTTATTCACATAATGAAAACCTATACTTTGTTTCGGTCGAGTTCCCCATTCAAATGCATGTAACAGTGAGAAACGCACTGTCTTGGCAAAAGAAAGCGTTTTTGTACAACTTCATATAAATAGCTGTAACTTTTGATAGAAGACTCGGATACACATGTTTATGGCTTTATCTTATAGAACTCACGTTCCCCGTGCTGGGCAAACAGGTTTTGCAGCTGTTTGAGCTAAGATTTCCAAGTTATTCACATAATGAAAACCTATACTTTGTTTCGGTCGAGTTCCCCATTCAAATGCATGTAACAGTGAGAAACGCACTGTCTTGGCGAAAGAAAGCGTTTTTGTACAACTTCATATGAATAGCTGTAACTTTTGATAGAAGACTCAGATACACATGTTTATGGCCTTATATTATAGAACTCAAGGTCCCCGTGCTGGGAAAACAGGTTTTGCAGCTGTTTGAGCTAAGATTTCCAAGTTATTCACATAATGAAAACTTATACTTTGTTTCGGTCGAGTTCCCCATTCAAATGCATGTAACAGTGAGAAACGCACTGTCTTGGCGAAAGAAAGCTATTTTGTACAACTTCATAGAAATAGCTGTAACTTTTGATAGAAGACTCAGACAAACATGTTTATGGCCTTATATTATAGAACTCAAGGTCCCCGTGCTGGGAAAACAGGTTTTGCAGCTGTTTGAGCTAAGATTTCCAAGTTATTCACATAATGAAAACCTATACTTTGTTTCGGTCGAGTTCCCCATTCAAATGCATGTAACAGTGAGAAACGCACTGTCTTGGCGAAAGAAAGCGTTTTTGTACAACTTCATAGAAATAGCTGTAACTTTTGATAGAAGACTCAGACAAACATGTTTATGGCCTTATATTATAGAACTCAAGGTCCCCGTGCTGGGAAAACAGGTTTTGCAGCTGTTTGAGCTAAGATTTCCAAGTTATTCACATAATGAAAACCTATACTTTGTTTCGGTCGAGTTCCCCATTCAAATGCATGTAACAGTGAGAAACGCACTGTCTTGGCGAAAGAAAGCGTTTTTGTACAACTTCATAGAAATAGCTGTAACTTTTGATAGAAGACTCAGACAAACATGTTTATGGCCTTATATTATAGAACTCAAGGTCCCCGTGCTGGGAAAACAGGTTTTGCAGCTGTTTGAGCTAAGATTTTCAAGTTATTCACATAATGAAAACTTGTAATTTGTTTCGGTGGAGTTCCCCATTCAAATGCATGTAACAGTGAGAAACGCACTGTCTTGGCGAAAGAAAGCGTTTTTGTACAACTTCATATGAATAGCTGTAACTTTTGATAGAAGACTCGGATACACATGTTTATGGCTTTATCTTATAGAACTCAAGGTCTCCGTGCTGGGAAAACAGTTTTTGCAGCTGTTTGAGTCTTCTATCAAAAGTTACAGCTATTCATATGAAGTTGTACAAAAACGCTTTCTTTCGCCAAGACAGAGCGTTTCTCACTGTTACATGCATTTGAATGGGGAACTCGACCGAAACAAAGTATATGTTTTCATTATGTGAATAACTTGGAAATCTTAGCTCAAACAGCTGCAAAACCTGTTTTCCCAGCACGGAGACCTTGAGTTCTATAATATAAGGCCATAAACATGTTTGTCTGAGTCTTCTATCAAAAGTTACAGCTATTCATATGAAGTTGTACAAAATAGCTTTCTTTCGCCAAGACAGTGCGTTTCTCACTGTTACATGCATTTGAATGGGGAACTCCACCGAAACAAAGTATAAGTTTTCATTATGTGAATAACTTGGAAATCTTAGCTCAAACAGCTGCAAAACCTGTTTTCCCAGCACGGAGACCTTGAGTTCTATAAGATAAAGCCATAAACATGTTTGTCTGAGTCTTCTATCAAAAGTTACAGCTATTTATATGAAGTTGTACAAAAACGCTTTCTTTCGCCAAGACAGTGCGTTTCTCACTGTTACATGCATTTGAATGGGGAACTCGACCGAAACAAAGTATAGGTTTTCATTATGTGAATAACTTGGAAATCTTAGCTCAAACAGCTGCAAAACCTGTTTTCCCAGCACGGGAACCTTGAGTTCTATAATATAAGGCCATAAACATGTTTGTCTGAGTCTTCTATCAAAAGTTACAGCTATTTCTATGAAGTTGTACAAAAACGCTTTCTTTCGCCAAGACAGTGCGTTTCTCACTGTTACATGCATTTGAATGGGGAACTCGACCGAAACAAAGTATAGGTTTTCATTATGTGAATAACTTGGAAATCTTAGCTCAAACAGCTGCAAAACCTGTTTTCCCAGCACGGAGACCTTGAGTTCTATAATATAAGGCCATAAACATGTTTGTCTGAGTCTTCTATCAAAAGTTACAGCTATTTCTATGAAGTTGTACAAAAACGCTTTCTTTCGCCAAGACAGTGCGTTTCTCACTGTTACATGCATTTGAATGGGGAACTCGACCGAAACAAAGTATAGGTTTTCATTATGTGAATAACTTGGAAATCTTAGCTCAAACAGCTGCAAAACCTGTTTGCCCAGCACGGGAACCTTGAGTTCTATAAGATAAAGCCATAAACATGTGTATCCGAGTCTTCTATCAAAAGTTACAGCTATTCATATGAAGTTGTACAAAAACGCTTTCTTTCGCCAAGACAGTGCGTTTCTCACTGTTACATGCATTTGAATGGGGAACTCCACCGAAACAAAGTACAAGTTTTCATTATGTGAATAACTTGGAAATCTTAGCTCAAACAGCTGCAAAACCTGTTTTCCCAGCACGGAGACCTTGAGTTCTATAATATAAGGCCATAAACATGTTTGTCTGAGTCTTCTATCAAAAGTTACAGCTATTTCTATGAAGTTGTACAAAAACGCTTTCTTTCGTCAAGACAGTGCGTTTCTCACTGTTACATGCATTTGAATGGGGAACTCGACCGAAACAAAGTATAGGTTTTCATTATGTGAATAACTTGAAAATCTTAGCTCAAACAGCTGCAAAACCTGTTTTCCCAGCACGGGGACCTTGAGTTCTATAATATAAGGCCATAAACATGTTTGTCTGAGTCTTCTATCAAAAGTTACAGCTATTTATATGAAGTTGTACAAAAACGCTTTCTTTCGCCAAGACAGTGCGTTTCTCACTGTTACATGCATTTGAATGGGGAACTCGACCGAAACAAAGTATAGGTTTTCATTATGTGAATAACTTGGAAATCTTAGCTCAAACAGCTGCAAAACCTGTTTGCCCAGCACGGGAACCTTGAGTTCTATAAGATAAAGCCATAAACATGTGTATCCGAGTCTTCTATCAAAAGTTACAGCTATTTATATGAAGTTGTACAAAAACGCTTTCTTTTGCCAAGACAGTGCGTTTCTCACTGTTACATGCATTTGAATGGGGAACTCGACCGAAACAAAGTATAGGTTTTCATTATGTGAATAACTTGGAAATCTTAGCTCAAACAGCTGCAAAACCTGTTTGCCCAGCACGGGAACCTTGAGTTCTATAAGATAAAGCCATAAACATATTTGTCTGAGTCTTCTATCAAAAGTTACAGCTATTTATATGAAGTTGTACAAAAACGCTTTCTTTCGCCAAGACAGTGCGTTTCTCACTGTTACATGCATTTGAATGGGGAACTCGACCGAAACAAAGTATAGGTTTTCATTATGTGAATAACTTGGAAATCTTAGCTCAAACAGCTGCAAAACCTGTTTGCCCAGCACGGGAACCTTGAGTTCTATAAGATAAAGCCATAAACATGTGTATCCGAGTCTTCTATCAAAAGTTACAGCTATTTATATGAAGTTGTACAAAAACGCTTTCTTTCGCCAAGACAGTGCGTTTCTCACTGTTACATGCATTTGAATGGGGAACTCGACCGAAACAAAGTATACGTTTTCATTATGTGAATAACTTGGAAATCTTAGCTCAAACAGCTGCAAAACCTGTTTGCCCAGCACGGGAACCTTGAGTTCTATAAGATAAAGCCATAAACATATTTGTCTGAGTCTTCTATCAAAAGTTACAGCTATTTATATGAAGTTGTACAAAAACGCTTTCTTTCGCCAAGACAGTGCGTTTCTCACTGTTACATGCATTTGAATGGGGAACTCGACCGAAACAAAGTATAGGTTTTCATTATGTGAATAACTTGGAAATCTTAGCTCAAACAGCTGCAAAACCTGTTTTCCCAGCACGGGAACCTTGAGTTCTATAATATAAGGCCATAAACATGTTTGTCTGAGTCTTCTATCAAAAGTTACAGCTATTTCTATGAAGTTGTACAAAAACGCTTTCTTTCGCCAAGACAGTGCGTTTCTCACTGTTACATGCATTTGAATGGGGAACTCGACCGAAACAAAGTATAGGTTTTCATTATGTGAATAACTTGGAAATCTTAGCTCAAACAGCTGCAAAACCTGTTTTCCCAGCACGGAGACCTTGAGTTCTATAATATAAGGCCATAAACATGTTTGTCCGAGTCTTCTATCAAAAGTTACAGCTATTTCTATGAAGTTGTACAAAAACGCTTTCTTTCGCCAAGACAGTGCGTTTCTCACTGTTACATGCATTTGAATGGGGAACTCGACCGAAACAAAGTATAGGTTTTCATTATGTGAATAACTTGGAAATCTTAGCTCAAACAGCTGCAAAACTGTTTGCCCAGCACGGGAACCTTGAGTTCTATAAGATAAAGCCATAAACATGTGTATCCGAGTCTTCTATCAAAAGTTACAGCTATTCATATGAAGTTGTACAAAAACGCTTTCTTTCGCCAAGACAGTGCGTTTCTCACTGTTACATGCATTTGAATGGGGAACTCCACCGAAACAAAGTACAAGTTTTCATTATGTGAATAACTTGGAAATCTTAGCTCAAACAGCTGCAAAACCTGTTTTCCCAGCACGGAGACCTTGAGTTCTATAATATAAGGCCATAAACATGTTTGTCTGAGTCTTCTATCAAAAGTTACAGCTATTTCTATGAAGTTGTACAAAAACGCTTTCTTTCGCCAAGACAGTGCGTTTCTCACTGTTACATGCATTTGAATGGGGAACTCGACCGAAACAAAGTATAGGTTTTCATTATGTGAATAACTTGGAAATCTTAGCTCAAACAGCTGCAAAACCTGTTTTCCCAGCACGGGGACCTTGAGTTCTATAATATAAGGCCATAAACATGTTTGTCTGAGTCTTCTATCAAAAGTTACAGCTATTTCTATGAAGTTGTACAAAAACGCTTTCTTTCGCCAAGACAGTGCGTTTCTCACTGTTACATGCATTTGAATGGGGAACTCGACCGAAACAAAGTATAGGTTTTCATTATGTGAATAACTTGGAAATCTTAGCTCAAACAGCTGCAAAACCTGTTTTCCCAGCACGGGGACCTTGAGTTCTATAATATAAGGCCATAAACATGTTTGTCTGAGTCTTCTATCAAAAGTTACAGCTATTTCTATGAAGTTGTACAAAAACGCTTTCTTTCGCCAAGACAGTGCGTTTCTCACTGTTACATGCATTTGAATGGGGAACTCGACCGAAACAAAGTATAGGTTTTCATTATGTGAATAACTTGGAAATCTTAGCTCAAACAGCTGCAAAACCTGTTTTCCCAGCACGGGGACCTTGAGTTCTATAATATAAGGCCATAAACATGTTTGTCTGAGTCTTCTATCAAAAGTTACAGCTATTTCTATGAAGTTGTACAAAAACGCTTTCTTTCGCCAAGACAGTGCGTTTCTCACTGTTACATGCATTTGAATGGGGAACTCGACCGAAACAAAGTATAGGTTTTCATTATGTGAATAACTTGGAAATCTTAGCTCAAACAGCTGCAAAACCTGTTTTCCCAGCACGGAGACCTTGAGTTCTATAATATAAGGCCATAAACATGTTTGTCTGAGTCTTCTATCAAAAGTTACAGCTATTTCTATGAAGTTGTACAAAAACGCTTTCTTTCGCCAAGACAGTGCGTTTCTCACTGTTACATGCATTTGAATGGGGAACTCGACCGAAACAAAGTATAGGTTTTCATTATGTGAATAACTTGGAAATCTTAGCTCAAACAGCTGCAAAACCTGTTTGCCCAGCACGGGAACCTTGAGTTCTATAAGATAAAGCCATAAACATGTGTATCCGAGTCTTCTATCAAAAGTTACAGCTATTCATATGAAGTTGTACAAAAACGCTTTCTTTCGCCAAGACAGTGCGTTTCTCACTGTTACATGCATTTGAATGGGGAACTCCACCGAAACAAAGTACAAGTTTTCATTATGTGAATAACTTGGAAATCTTAGCTCAAACAGCTGCAAAACCTGTTTTCCCAGCACGGGAACCTTGAGTTCTATAAGATAAAGCCATAAACATGTGTATCCGAGTCTTCTATCAAAAGTTACAGCTATTCATATGAAGTTGTACAAAAACGCTTTCTTTCGCCAAGACAGTGCGTTTCTCACTGTTACATGCATTTGAATGGGGAACTCGACCGAAACAAAGTATAGGTTTTCATTATGTGAATAACTTGAAAATCTTAGCTCAAACAGCTGCAAAACCTGTTTTCCCAGCACGGGGACCTTGAGTTCTATAATATAAGGCCATAAACATGTTTGTCCGAGTCTTCTATCAAAAGTTACAGCTATTTCTATGAAGTTGTACAAAAACGCTTTCTTTCGCCAAGACAGTGCGTTTCTCACTGTTACATGCATTTGAATGGGGAACTCCACCGAAACAAAGTACAAGTTTTCATTATGTGAATAACTTGGAAATCTTAGCTCAAACAGCTGCAAAACCTGTTTTCCCAGCACGGAGACCTTGAGTTCTATAATATAAGGCCATAAACATGTTTGTCTGAGTCTTCTATCAAAAGTTACAGCTATTTCTATGAAGTTGTACAAAAACGCTTTCTTTCGCCAAGACAGTGCGTTTCTCACTGTTACATGCATTTGAATGGGGAACTCGACCGAAACAAAGTATAGGTTTTCATTATGTGAATAACTTGAAAATCTTAGCTCAAACAGCTGCAAAACCTGTTTTCCCAGCACGGGGACCTTGAGTTCTATAATATAAGGCCATAAACATGTTTGTCTGAGTCTTCTATCAAAAGTTACAGCTATTTCTATGAAGTTGTACAAAAACGCTTTCTTTCGCCAAGACAGTGCGTTTCTCACTGTTACATGCATTTGAATGGGGAACTCGACCGAAACAAAGTATAGGTTTTCATTATGTGAATAACTTGGAAATCTTAGCTCAAACAGCTGCAAAACCTGTTTTCCCAGCACGGGGACCTTGAGTTCTATAATATAAGGCCATAAACATGTTTGTCTGAGTCTTCTATCAAAAGTTACAGCTATTTCTATGAAGTTGTACAAAAACGCTTTCTTTCGCCAAGACAGTGCGTTTCTCACTGTTACATGCATTTGAATGGGGAACTCGACCGAAACAAAGTATAGGTTTTCATTATGTGAATAACTTGGAAATCTTAGCTCAAACAGCTGCAAAACCTGTTTTCCCAGCACGGGGACCTTGAGTTCTATAATATAAGGCCATAAACATGTTTGTCTGAGTCTTCTATCAAAAGTTACAGCTATTTCTATGAAGTTGTACAAAAACGCTTTCTTTCGCCAAGACAGTGCGTTTCTCACTGTTACATGCATTTGAATGGGGAACTCGACCGAAACAAAGTATAGGTTTTCATTATGTGAATAACTTGAAAATCTTAGCTCAAACAGCTGCAAAACCTGTTTTCCCAGCACGGGGACCTTGAGTTCTATAATATAAGGCCATAAACATGTGTATCCGAGTCTTCTATCAAAAGTTACAGCTATTCATATGAAGTTGTACAAAAACGCTTTCTTTCGCCAAGACAGTGCGTTTCTCACTGTTACATGCATTTGAATGGGGAACTCCACCGAAACAAAGTATAGGTTTTCATTATGTGAATAACTTGGAAATCTTAGCTCAAACAGCTGCAAAACCTGTTTGCCCAGCACGGAGACCTTGAGTTCTATAATATAAGGCCATAAACATGTTTGTCTGAGTCTTCTATCAAAAGTTACAGCTATTTCTATGAAGTTGTACAAAAACGCTTTCTTTCGCCAAGACAGTGCGTTTCTCACTGTTACATGCATTTGAATGGGGAACTCCACCGAAACAAAGTATAAGTTTTCATTATGTGAATAACTTGGAAATCTTAGCTCAAACAGCTGCAAAACCTGTTTGCCCAGCACGGAACGTGAGTTCTATAAGATAAAGCCATAAACATGTGTATCCGAGTCTTCTATCAAAAGTTACAGCTATTTATATGAAGTTGTACAAAAACGCTTTCTTTTGCCAAGACAGTGCGTTTCTCACTGTTACATGCATTTGAATGGGGAACTCGACCGAAACAAAGTATAAGTTTTCATTATGTGAATAACTTGGAAATCTTAGCTCAAACAGCTGCAAAACCTCTTTTCCCAGCACGGGAACCTTGAGTTCTATAAGATAAAGCCATAAACATGTGTATCCGAGTCTTCTATCAAAAGTTACAGCTATTCATATGAACTTGTACAAAATAGCTTTCTTTCGCCAAGACAGTGCGTTTCTCACTGTTAAATGCATTTGAATGGGGAACTCCACCGAAACAAAGTATAAGTTTTCATTATGTGAATAACTAGGAAATCTTAGCTCAAACAGCTGCAAAACCTGTTTTCCCAGCACGGGAACCTTGAGTTCTATAAGATAAAGCCATAAACATGTGTATCCGAGTCTTCTATCAAAAGTTACAGCTATTTATATGAAGTTGTACAAAAACGCTTTCTTTCGCCAAGACAGTGCGTTTCTCACTGTTACATGCATTTGAATGGGGAACTCCACCGAAACAAAGTATAGGTTTTCATTATGTGAATAACTTGGAAATCTTAGCTCAAACAGCTGCAAAACCTGTTTGCCCAGCACGGGGAACGTGAGTTCTATAAGATAAAGCCATAAACATGTGTATCCGAGTCTTCTATCAAAAGTTACAGCTATTTATATGAAGTTGTACAAAATAGCTTTCTTTCGCCAAGACAGTGCGTTTCTCACTGTTACATGCATTTGAATGGGGAACTCGACCGAAATAAAGTATACGTTTTCATTATGTGAATAACTTGGAAATCTTAGCTTAAACAGCTGCAAAAGCTGTTTTCCCAGCACGGAGACCTTGAGTTCTATAAGATAAAGCCATAAACATATTTGTCTGAGTCTTCTATCAAAAGTTACAGCTATTTATATGAAGTTGTACAAAAACGCTTTCTTTCGCCAAGACAGTGCGTTTCTCACTGTTACATGCATTTGAATGGGGAACTCGACCGAAACAAAGTATAGGTTTTCATTATGTGAATAACTTGGAAATCTTAGCTCAAACAGCTGCAAAACCTGTTTGCCCAGCACGGAGACCTTGAGTTCTATAATATAAGGCCATAAACATGTTTGTCTGAGTCTTCTATCAAAAGTTACAGCTATTTCTATGAAGTTGTACAAAAACGCTTTCTTTCGCCGAGACAGTGCGTTTCTCACTGTTACATGCATTTGAATGGGGAACTCGACCGAAACAAAGTATATGATTTCATTATGTGAATAACTTGGAAATCTTAGCTCAAACAGCTGCAAAAGCTGTTTTCCCAGCACGGAGACTTTGAGTTCTATAAGATAAGGCCATAAACATGTGTATCCGAATCTTCTATCAAAAGTTACAGCTATTCATATGAAGTTGTACAAAAACGCTTTCTTTCGCCAAGACAGTGCGTTTCTCACTGTTACATGCATTTGAATGGGGAACTCGACCGAAACAAAGTATACGTTTTCATTATGTGAATAACTTGGAAATCTTAGCTCAAACAGCTGCAAAACCTGTTTGCCCAGCACGGGAACCTTGAGTTCTATAAGATAAAGCCATAAACATGTGTATCCGAGTCTTCTATCAAAAGTTACAGCTATTTATATGAAGTTGTACAAAAACGCTTTCTTTCGCCAAGACAGTGCGTTTCTCACTGTTACATGCATTTGAATGGGGAACTCGACCGAAACAAAGTATAGGTTTTCATTATGTGAATAACTTGGAAATCTTAGCTCAAACAGCTGCAAAACCTGTTTGCCCAGCACGGGGAACGTGAGTTCTATAAGATAAAGCCATAAACATGTGTATCCGAGTCTTCTATCAAAAGTTACAGCTATTTATATGAAGTTGTACAAAATAGCTTTCTTTCGCCAAGACAGTGCGTTTCTCACTGTTACATGCATTTGAATGGGGAACTCGACCGAAACAAAGTATAGGTTTTCATTATGTGAATAACTTGGAAATCTTAGCTCAAACAGCTGCAAAACCTGTTTTCCCAGCATGGGAACCTTGAGTTCTATAAGATAAAGCCATAAACATGTGTATCCGAGTCTTCTATCAAAAGTTACAGCTATTCATATGAAGTTGTACAAAAACGCTTTCTTTCGCCAAGACAGTGCGTTTCTCACTGTTACATGCATTTGAATGGGGAACTCGACCGAAACAAAGTATATGTTTTCATTATGTGAATAACTTGGAAATCTTAGCTCAAACAGCTGCAAAACCTGTTTTCCCAGCACGGAGACCTTGAGTTCTATAATATAAGGCCATAAACATGTTTGTCTGAGTCTTCTATCAAAAGTTACAGCTATTTATATGAAGTTGTACAAAAACGCTTTCTTTCGCCAAGACAGTGCGTTTCTCACTGTTACATGCATTTGAATGGGGAACTCGACCGAAACAAAGTATAGGTTTTCATTATGTGAATAACTAGGAAATCTTAGCTCAAACAGCTGCAAAACCTGTTTTCCCAGCACGGAGACCTTGAGTTCTATAAGATAAAGCCATAAACATGTTTGTCTGAGTCTTCTATCAAAAGTTACAGCTATTTATATGAAGTTGTACAAAAACGCTTTCTTTCGCCAAGACAGTGCGTTTCTCACTGTTACATGCATTTGAATGGGGAACTCGACCGAAACAAAGTATAGGTTTTCATTATGTGAATAACTTGGAAATCTTAGCTCAAACAGCTGCAAAACCTGTTTTCCCAGCACGGAGACCGTGAGTTCTATAAGATAAAGCCATAAACATGTTTGTCTGAGTCTTCTATCAAAAGTTACAGCTATTTATATGAAGTTGTACAAAAACGCTTTCTTTCGCCAAGACAGTGCGTTTCTCACTGTTACATGCATTTGAATGGGGAACTCGACCGAAACAAAGTATAGGTTTTCATTATGTGAATAACTTGGAAATCTTAGCTCAAACAGCTGCAAAACCTGTTTTCCCAGCACGGGAACCTTGAGTTCTATAATATAAGGCCATAAACATGTTTGTCTGAGTCTTCTATCAAAAGTTACAGCTATTTCTATGAAGTTGTACAAAAACGCTTTCTTTCGCCAAGACAGTGCGTTTCTCACTGTTACATGCATTTGAATGGGGAACTCGACCGAAACAAAGTATAGGTTTTCATTATGTGAATAACTTGGAAATCTTAGCTCAAACAGCTGCAAAACCTGTTTTCCCAGCACGGGGACCTTGAGTTCTATAATATAAGGCCATAAACATGTTTGTCTGAGTCTTCTATCAAAAGTTACAGCTATTTCTATGAAGTTGTACAAAAACGCTTTCTTTCGCCAAGACAGTGCGTTTCTCACTGTTACATGCATTTGAATGGGGAACTCGACCGAAACAAAGTATAGGTTTTCATTATGTGAATAACTTGGAAATCTTAGCTCAAACAGCTGCAAAACCTGTTTTCCCAGCACGGGGACCTTGAGTTCTATAATATAAGGCCATAAACATGTTTGTCTGAGTCTTCTATCAAAAGTTACAGCTATTTCTATGAAGTTGTACAAAAACGCTTTCTTTCGCCAAGACAGTGCGTTTCTCACTGTTACATGCATTTGAATGGGGAACTCGACCGAAACAAAGTATAGGTTTTCATTATGTGAATAACTTGGAAATCTTAGCTCAAACAGCTGCAAAACCTGTTTGCCCAGCACGGAGACCTTGAGTTCTATAATATAAGGCCATAAACATGTTTGTCTGAGTCTTCTATCAAAAGTTACAGCTATTTCTATGAAGTTGTACAAAAACGCTTTCTTTCGCCAAGACAGTGCGTTTCTCACTGTTACATGCATTTGAATGGGGAACTCGACCGAAACAAAGTATAAGTTTTCATTATGTGAATAACTTGGAAATCTTAGCTCAAACAGCTGCAAAACCTCTTTTCCCAGCACGGGAACCTTGAGTTCTATAAGATAAAGCCATAAACATGTGTATCCGAGTCTTCTATCAAAAGTTACAGCTATTCATATGAAGTTGTACAAAATAGCTTTCTTTCGCCAAGACAGTGCGTTTCTCACTGTTACATGCATTTGAATGGGGAACTCCACCGAAACAAAGTATAAGTTTTCATTATGTGAATAACTTGGAAATCTTAGCTCAAACAGCTGCAAAACCTGTTTGCCCAGCACGGAGACCTTGAGTTCTATAATATAAGGCCATAAACATGTTTGTCTGAGTCTTCTATCAAAAGTTACAGCTATCTATATGAAGTTGTACAAAAACGCTTTCTTTCGCCAAGACAGTGCGTTTCTCACTGTTACATGCATTTGAATGGGGAACTCGACCGAAACAAAGTATAGGTTTTCATTATGTGAATAACTTGGAAATCTTAGCTCAAACAGCTGCAAAACCTGTTTGCCCAGCACGGAGACCTTGAGTTCTATAATATAAGGCCATAAACATGTTTGTCTGAGTCTTCTATCAAAAGTTACAGCTATTTCTATGAAGTTGTACAAAAACGCTTTCTTTCGCCGAGACAGTGCGTTTTTCACTGTTACATGCATTTGAATGGGGAACTCGACCGAAACAAAGTATAAGTTTTCATTATGTGAATAACTTGGAAATCTTAGCTCAAACAGCTGTAAAACCTGTTTTCCCAGCACGGAGACCTTGAGTTCTATAAGATAAAGCCATAAACATGTGTATCCGAGTCTTCTATCAAAAGTTACAGCTATTTATATGATGTTGTACAAAAACGCTTTCTTTCGCCAAGACAGTGTGTTTCTCACTGTTACATGCATTTGAATGGGGAACTCGACCGAAACAAAGTATAGGTTTTCATTATGTGAATAACTTGGAAATCAAACAGCTGCAAAACCTGTTTTCCCAGCACGGGAACCTTGAGTTCTATAAGATAAAGCCATAAACATGTGTATCCGAGTCTTCTATCAAAAGTTACAGCTATTTCTATGAAGTTGTACAAAAACGCTTTCTTTCGCCAAGACAGTGCGTTTCTCACTGTTACATGCATTTGAATGGGGAACTCGACCGAAACAAAGTATAGGTTTTCATTATGTGAATAACTTGGAAATCTTAGCTCAAACAGCTGCAAAACCTGTTTGCCCAGCACGGAGCCCTTGAGTTCTATAATATAAGGCCATAAACATGTTTGTCTGAGTCTTCTATCAAAAGTTACAGCTATTTCTATGAAGTTGTACAAAAACGCTTTCTTTCGCCAAGACAGTGCGTTTCTCACTGTTACATGCATTTGAATGGGGAACTCGACCGAAACAAAGTATATGATTTCATTATGTGAATAACTTGGAAATCTTAGCTCAAACAGCTGCAAAACCTCTTTTCCCAGCATGGGAACCTTGAGTTCTATAAGATAAAGCCATAAACATGTGTATCCGAGTCTTCTATCAAAAGTTACAGCTATTCATATGAAGTTGTACAAAATAGCTTTCTTTCACCAAGACAGTGCGTTTCTCACTGTTACATGCATTTGAATGGGGAACTCCACCGAAACAAAGTATAAGTTTTCATTATGTGAATAACTTGGAAATCTTAGCTCAAACAGCTGCAAAACCTGTTTGCCCAGCACGGGAACCTTGAGTTCTATAAGATAAAGCCATAAACATATTTGTCTGAGTCTTCTATCAAAAGTTACAGCTATTTCTATGAAGTTGTACAAAAACGCTTTCTTTCGCCAAGACAGTGCGTTTCTCACTGTTACATGCATTTGAATGGGGAACTCGACCGAAACAAAGTATAGGTTTTCATTATGTGAATAACTTGGAAATCTTAGCTCAAACAGCTGCAAAACCTGTTTGCCCAGCACGGGAACCTTGAGTTCTATAAGATAAAGCCATAAACATGTGTATCCGAGTCTTCTATCAAAAGTTACAGCTATTTATATGAAGTTGTACAAAATAGCTTTCTTTCGCCAAGACAGTGCGTTTCTCACTGTTACATGCATTTGAATGGGGAACTCGACCGAAACAAAGTATAGGTTTTCATTATGTGAATAACTTGGAAATCTTAGCTCAAACAGCTGCAAAACCTGTTTTCCCAGCATGGGAACCTTGAGTTCTATAAGATAAAGCCATAAACATGTGTATCCGAGTCTTCTATCAAAAGTTACAGCTATTCATATGAAGTTGTACAAAAACGCTTTCTTTCGCCAAGACAGTGCGTTTCTCACTGTTACATGCATTTGAATGGGGAACTCGACCGAAACAAAGTATATGTTTTCATTATGTGAATAACTTGGAAATCTTAGCTCAAACAGCTGCAAAACCTGTTTTCCCAGCACGGAGACCTTGAGTTCTATAATATAAGGCCATAAACATGTTTGTCTGAGTCTTCTATCAAAAGTTACAGCTATTTATATGAAGTTGTACAAAAACGCTTTCTTTCGCCAAGACAGTGCGTTTCTCACTGTTACATGCATTTGAATGGGGAACTCGACCGAAACAAAGTATAGGTTTTCATTATGTGAATAACTAGGAAATCTTAGCTCAAACAGCTGCAAAACCTGTTTTCCCAGCACGGAGACCTTGAGTTCTATAAGATAAAGCCATAAACATGTTTGTCTGAGTCTTCTATCAAAAGTTACAGCTATTTATATGAAGTTGTACAAAAACGCTTTCTTTCGCCAAGACAGTGCGTTTCTCACTGTTACATGCATTTGAATGGGGAACTCGACCGAAACAAAGTATAGGTTTTCATTATGTGAATAACTTGGAAATCTTAGCTCAAACAGCTGCAAAACCTGTTTTCCCAGCACGGAGACCGTGAGTTCTATAAGATAAAGCCATAAACATGTTTGTCTGAGTCTTCTATCAAAAGTTACAGCTATTTATATGAAGTTGTACAAAAACGCTTTCTTTCGCCAAGACAGTGCGTTTCTCACTGTTACATGCATTTGAATGGGGAACTCGACCGAAACAAAGTATAGGTTTTCATTATGTGAATAACTTGGAAATCTTAGCTCAAACAGCTGCAAAACCTGTTTTCCCAGCACGGGAACCTTGAGTTCTATAATATAAGGCCATAAACATGTTTGTCTGAGTCTTCTATCAAAAGTTACAGCTATTTCTATGAAGTTGTACAAAAACGCTTTCTTTCGCCAAGACAGTGCGTTTCTCACTGTTACATGCATTTGAATGGGGAACTCGACCGAAACAAAGTATAGGTTTTCATTATGTGAATAACTTGGAAATCTTAGCTCAAACAGCTGCAAAACCTGTTTTCCCAGCACGGGGACCTTGAGTTCTATAATATAAGGCCATAAACATGTTTGTCTGAGTCTTCTATCAAAAGTTACAGCTATTTCTATGAAGTTGTACAAAAACGCTTTCTTTCGCCAAGACAGTGCGTTTCTCACTGTTACATGCATTTGAATGGGGAACTCGACCGAAACAAAGTATAGGTTTTCATTATGTGAATAACTTGGAAATCTTAGCTCAAACAGCTGCAAAACCTGTTTTCCCAGCACGGGGACCTTGAGTTCTATAATATAAGGCCATAAACATGTTTGTCTGAGTCTTCTATCAAAAGTTACAGCTATTTCTATGAAGTTGTACAAAAACGCTTTCTTTCGCCAAGACAGTGCGTTTCTCACTGTTACATGCATTTGAATGGGGAACTCGACCGAAACAAAGTATAGGTTTTCATTATGTGAATAACTTGGAAATCTTAGCTCAAACAGCTGCAAAACCTGTTTGCCCAGCACGGAGACCTTGAGTTCTATAATATAAGGCCATAAACATGTTTGTCTGAGTCTTCTATCAAAAGTTACAGCTATTTCTATGAAGTTGTACAAAAACGCTTTCTTTCGCCAAGACAGTGCGTTTCTCACTGTTACATGCATTTGAATGGGGAACTCGACCGAAACAAAGTATAAGTTTTCATTATGTGAATAACTTGGAAATCTTAGCTCAAACAGCTGCAAAACCTCTTTTCCCAGCACGGGAACCTTGAGTTCTATAAGATAAAGCCATAAACATGTGTATCCGAGTCTTCTATCAAAAGTTACAGCTATTCATATGAAGTTGTACAAAATAGCTTTCTTTCGCCAAGACAGTGCGTTTCTCACTGTTACATGCATTTGAATGGGGAACTCCACCGAAACAAAGTATAAGTTTTCATTATGTGAATAACTTGGAAATCTTAGCTCAAACAGCTGCAAAACCTGTTTGCCCAGCACGGAGACCTTGAGTTCTATAATATAAGGCCATAAACATGTTTGTCTGAGTCTTCTATCAAAAGTTACAGCTATCTATATGAAGTTGTACAAAAACGCTTTCTTTCGCCAAGACAGTGCGTTTCTCACTGTTACATGCATTTGAATGGGGAACTCGACCGAAACAAAGTATAGGTTTTCATTATGTGAATAACTTGGAAATCTTAGCTCAAACAGCTGCAAAACCTGTTTGCCCAGCACGGAGACCTTGAGTTCTATAATATAAGGCCATAAACATGTTTGTCTGAGTCTTCTATCAAAAGTTACAGCTATTTCTATGAAGTTGTACAAAAACGCTTTCTTTCGCCGAGACAGTGCGTTTTTCACTGTTACATGCATTTGAATGGGGAACTCGACCGAAACAAAGTATAAGTTTTCATTATGTGAATAACTTGGAAATCTTAGCTCAAACAGCTGTAAAACCTGTTTTCCCAGCACGGAGACCTTGAGTTCTATAAGATAAAGCCATAAACATGTGTATCCGAGTCTTCTATCAAAAGTTACAGCTATTTATATGATGTTGTACAAAAACGCTTTCTTTCGCCAAGACAGTGTGTTTCTCACTGTTACATGCATTTGAATGGGGAACTCGACCGAAACAAAGTATAGGTTTTCATTATGTGAATAACTTGGAAATCAAACAGCTGCAAAACCTGTTTTCCCAGCACGGGAACCTTGAGTTCTATAAGATAAAGCCATAAACATGTGTATCCGAGTCTTCTATCAAAAGTTACAGCTATTTCTATGAAGTTGTACAAAAACGCTTTCTTTCGCCAAGACAGTGCGTTTCTCACTGTTACATGCATTTGAATGGGGAACTCGACCGAAACAAAGTATAGGTTTTCATTATGTGAATAACTTGGAAATCTTAGCTCAAACAGCTGCAAAACCTGTTTGCCCAGCACGGAGCCCTTGAGTTCTATAATATAAGGCCATAAACATGTTTGTCTGAGTCTTCTATCAAAAGTTACAGCTATTTCTATGAAGTTGTACAAAAACGCTTTCTTTCGCCAAGACAGTGCGTTTCTCACTGTTACATGCATTTGAATGGGGAACTCGACCGAAACAAAGTATAGGTTTTCATTATGTGAATAACTTGGAAATCTTAGCTCAAACAGCTGCAAAACCTGTTTGCCCAGCACGGGAACCTTGAGTTCTATAAGATAAAGCCATAAACATGTGTATCCGAGTCTTCTATCAAAAGTTACAGCTATTTATATGAAGTTGTACAAAAACGCTTTCTTTCGCCAAGACAGTGCGTTTCTCACTGTTACATGCATTTGAATGGGGAACTCGACCGAAACAAAGTATAGGTTTTCATTATGTGAATAACTTGGAAATCTTAGCTCAAACAGCTGCAAAACCTGTTTGCCCAGCACGGGAACCTTGAGTTCTATAAGATAAAGCCATAAACATATTTGTCTGAGTCTTCTATCAAAAGTTACAGCTATTTATATGAAGTTGTACAAAAACGCTTTCTTTCGCCAAGACAGTGCGTTTCTCACTGTTACATGCATTTGAATGGGGAACTCGACCGAAACAAAGTATAGGTTTTCATTATGTGAATAACTTGGAAATCTTAGCTCAAACAGCTGCAAAACCTGTTTGCCCAGCACGGGAACCTTGAGTTCTATAAGATAAAGCCATAAACATGTGTATCCGAGTCTTCTATCAAAAGTTACAGCTATTTATATGAAGTTGTACAAAAACGCTTTCTTTCGCCAAGACAGTGCGTTTCTCACTGTTACATGCATTTGAATGGGGAACTCGACCGAAACAAAGTATAGGTTTTCATTATGTGAATAACTTGGAAATCTTAGCTCAAACAGCTGCAAAACCTGTTTGCCCAGCACGGGAACCTTGAGTTCTATAAGATAAAGCCATAAACATATTTGTCTGAGTCTTCTATCAAAAGTTACAGCTATTTATATGAAGTTGTACAAAAACGCTTTCTTTCGCCAAGACAGTGCGTTTCTCACTGTTACATGCATTTGAATGGGGAACTCGACCGAAACAAAGTATAGGTTTTCATTATGTGAATAACTTGGAAATCTTAGCTCAAACAGCTGCAAAACCTGTTTGCCCAGCACGGAGCCCTTGAGTTCTATAATATAAGGCCATAAACATGTTTGTCTGAGTCTTCTATCAAAAGTTACAGCTATTTATATGAAGTTGTACAAAAACGCTTTCTTTCGCCAAGACAGTGCGTTTCTCACTGTTACATGCATTTGAATGGGGAACTCGACCGAAACAAAGTATATGATTTCATTATGTGAATAACTTGGAAATCTTAGCTCAAACAGCTGCAAAACCTCTTTTCCCAGCATGGGAACCTTGAGTTCTATAAGATAAAGCCATAAACATGTGTATCCGAGTCTTCTATCAAAAGTTACAGCTATTCATATGAAGTTGTACAAAATAGCTTTCTTTCACCAAGACAGTGCGTTTCTCACTGTTACATGCATTTGAATGGGGAACTCCACCGAAACAAAGTATAAGTTTTCATTATGTGAATAACTTGGAAATCTTAGCTCAAACAGCTGCAAAACCTGTTTGCCCAGCACGGGAACCTTGAGTTCTATAAGATAAAGCCATAAACATATTTGTCTGAGTCTTCTATCAAAAGTTACAGCTATTTCTATGAAGTTGTACAAAAACGCTTTCTTTCGCCAAGACAGTGCGTTTCTCACTGTTACATGCATTTGAATGGGGAACTCGACCGAAACAAAGTATAGGTTTTCATTATGTGAATAACTTGGAAATCTTAGCTCAAACAGCTGCAAAACCTGTTTGCCCAGCACGGGAACCTTGAGTTCTATAAGATAAAGCCATAAACATGTGTATCCGAGTCTTCTATCAAAAGTTACAGCTATTTATATGAAGTTGTACAAAAACGCTTTCTTTCGCCAAGACAGTGCGTTTCTCACTGTTACATGCATTTGAATGGGGAACTCGACCGAAACAAAGTATAGGTTTTCATTATGTGAATAACTTGGAAATCTTAGCTCAAACAGCTGCAAAACCTGTTTGCCCAGCACGGGAACCTTGAGTTCTATAAGATAAAGCCATAAACATATTTGTCTGAGTCTTCTATCAAAAGTTACAGCTATTTATATGAAGTTGTACAAAAACGCTTTCTTTCGCCAAGACAGTGCGTTTCTCACTGTTACATGCATTTGAATGGGGAACTCGACCGAAACAAAGTATAGGTTTTCATTATGTGAATAACTTGGAAATCTTAGCTCAAACAGCTGCAAAACCTGTTTGCCCAGCACGGGAACCTTGAGTTCTATAAGATAAAGCCATAAACATGTGTATCCGAGTCTTCTATCAAAAGTTACAGCTATTCATATGAAGTTGTACAAAATAGCTTTCTTTCACCAAGACAGTGCGTTTCTCACTGTTACATGCATTTGAATGGGGAACTCCACCGAAACAAAGTATAAGTTTTCATTATGTGAATAACTTGGAAATCTTAGCTCAAACAGCTGCAAAACCTGTTTGCCCAGCACGGGAACCTTGAGTTCTATAAGATAAAGCCATAAACATATTTGTCTGAGTCTTCTATCAAAAGTTACAGCTATTTCTATGAAGTTGTACAAAAACGCTTTCTTTCGCCAAGACAGTGCGTTTCTCACTGTTACATGCATTTGAATGGGGAACTCGACCGAAACAAAGTATAGGTTTTCATTATGTGAATAACTTGGAAATCTTAGCTCAAACAGCTGCAAAACCTGTTTGCCCAGCACGGGAACCTTGAGTTCTATAAGATAAAGCCATAAACATGTGTATCCGAGTCTTCTATCAAAAGTTACAGCTATTTATATGAAGTTGTACAAAAACGCTTTCTTTCGCCAAGACAGTGCGTTTCTCACTGTTACATGCATTTGAATGGGGAACTCGACCGAAACAAAGTATAGGTTTTCATTATGTGAATAACTTGGAAATCTTAGCTCAAACAGCTGCAAAACCTGTTTGCCCAGCACGGGAACCTTGAGTTCTATAAGATAAAGCCATAAACATATTTGTCTGAGTCTTCTATCAAAAGTTACAGCTATTTATATGAAGTTGTACAAAAACGCTTTCTTTCGCCAAGACAGTGCGTTTCTCACTGTTACATGCATTTGAATGGGGAACTCGACCGAAACAAAGTATAGGTTTTCATTATGTGAATAACTTGGAAATCTTAGCTCAAACAGCTGCAAAACCTGTTTGCCCAGCACGGGAACCTTGAGTTCTATAAGATAAAGCCATAAACATGTGTATCCGAGTCTTCTATCAAAAGTTACAGCTATTTATATGAAGTTGTACAAAAACGCTTTCTTTCGCCAAGACAGTGCGTTTCTCACTGTTACATGCATTTGAATGGGGAACTCGACCGAAACAAAGTATAGGTTTTCATTATGTGAATAACTTGGAAATCTTAGCTCAAACAGCTGCAAAACCTGTTTGCCCAGCACGGGAACCTTGAGTTCTATAAGATAAAGCCATAAACATATTTGTCTGAGTCTTCTATCAAAAGTTACAGCTATTTATATGAAGTTGTACAAAAACGCTTTCTTTCGCCAAGACAGTGCGTTTCTCACTGTTACATGCATTTGAATGGGGAACTCGACCGAAACAAAGTATAGGTTTTCATTATGTGAATAACTTGGAAATCTTAGCTCAAACAGCTGCAAAACCTGTTTTCCCAGCACGGGAACCTTGAGTTCTATAAGATAAAGCCATAAACATGGGAACTCGACCGAAACAAAGTATAAGTTTTCATTATGTGAATAACTTGGAAATCTTAGCTCAAACAGCTGCAAAACCTGTTTTCCCAGCACGGAGACCTTGAGTTCTATAAGATAAAGCCATAAACATGTGTATCCGAGTTTTCTATCAAAAGTTACAGCTATTTATATGAAGTTGTACAAAAACGCTTTCTTTCGCCAAGACAGTGCGTTTCTCACTGTTACATGCATTTGAATGGGGAACTCGACCGAAACAAAGTATAGGTTTTCATTATGTGAATAACTTGGAAATCTTAGCTCAAACAGCTGCAAAACCTGTTTTCCCAGCACGGGAACCTTGAGTTCTATAAGATAAAGCCATAAACATGTGTATCCGAGTCTTCTATCAAAAGTTACAGCTATTTATATGAAGTTGTACAAAAACGCTTTCTTTCGCCAAGACAGTGCGTTTCTCACTGTTACATGCATTTGAATGGGGAACTCGACCGAAACAAAGTATACGTTTTCATTATGTGAATAACTTGGAAATCTTAGCTCAAACAGCTGCAAAACCTGTTTTCCCAGCACGGAGACCTTGAGTTCTATAAGATAAAGCCATAAACATGTTTGTCTGAGTCTTCTATCAAAAGTTACAGCTATTTCTATGAAGTTGTACAAAAACGCTTTCTTTCGCCAAGACAGTGCGTTTCTCACTGTTACATGCATTTGAATGGGGAACTCGACCGAAACAAAGTATAGGTTTTCATTATGTGAATAACTTGGAAATCTTAGCTCAAACAGCTGCAAAACCTGTTTTCCCAGCACGGAGACCTTGAGTTCTATAAGATAAAGCCATAAACATGTTTGTCTGAGTCTTCTATCAAAAGTTACAGCTTTTTCTATGAAGTTGTACAAAAACGCTTTCTTTCGCCAAGACAGTGCGTTTCTCACTGTTACATGCATTTGAATGGGGAACTCGACCGAAACAAAGTATAGGTTTTCATTATGTGAATAACTTGGAAATCTTAGCTCAAACAGCTGCAAAACCTGTTTTCCCAGCACGGGAACCTTGAGTTCTATAAGATAAAGCCATAAACATGTGTATCCGAGTCTTCTATCAAAAGTTACAGCTATTCATATGAAGTTGTACAAAAACGCTTTCTTTCGCCAAGACAGTGCGTTTCTCACTGTTACATGCATTTGAATGGGGAACTCGACCGAAACAAAGTATATGTTTTCATTATGTGAATAACTTGGAAATCTTAGCTCAAACAGCTGCAAAACCTGTTTGCCCAGCACGGAGACCTTGAGTTCTATAAGACAAAGCCATAAACATGTTTGTCTGAGTCTTCTATCAAAAGTTACAGCTATTTCTATGAAGTTGTACAAAAACGCTTTCTTTCGCCAAGACAGTGCGTTTCTCACTGTTACATGCATTTGAATGGGGAACTCGACCGAAACAAAGTATAGGTTTTCATTATGTGAATAACTTGGAAATCTTAGCTCAAACAGCTGCAAAACCTGTTTTCCCAGCACGGAGACCTTGAGTTCTATAATATAAGGCCATAAACATGTTTGTCTGAGTCTTCTATCAAAAGTTACAGCTATTTCTATGAAGTTGTACAAAATAGCTTTCTTTCGCCAAGACAGTGCGTTTCTCACGGTTACATGCATTTGAATGGGGAACTCGACCGAAACAAAGTATAAGTTTTCATTATGTGAATAACTTGGAAATCTTAGCTCAAACAGCTGCAAAACCTGTTTGCCCAGCACGGGGAACGTGAGTTCTATAAGATAAAGCCATAAACATGTGTATCCGAGTCTTCTATCAAAAGTTACAGCTATTTATATGAAGTTGTACAAAATAGCTTTCTTTCGCCAAGACAGTGCGTTTCTCACTGTTACATGCATTTGAATGGGGAACTCGACCGAAACAAAGTATAGGTTTTCATTATGTGAATAACTTGGAAATCTTAGCTTAAACAGCTGCAAAACCTGTTTTCCCAGCACGGAGACCTTGAGTTCTATAATATAAAGCCATAAACATGTTTGTCTGAGTCTTCTATCAAAGGTTACAGCTATTTATATGAAGTTGTACAAAAACGCTTTCTTTCGCCAAGACAGTGCGTTTCTCACTGTTACATGCATTTGAATGGGGAACTCGACCAAAACAAAAATTCATTATGTGAATAACTTGGAAATCTTAGCTCAAACAGCTGCAAAACCTGTTTGCCCAGCACGGGAACCTTGAGTTCTATAAGATAAAGCCATAAACATGTGTATCCGAGTCTTCTATCAAAAGTTACAGCTATTCATATGAAGTTGTACAAAAACGCTTTCTTTCGCCAAGACAGTGCGTTTCTCACTGTTACATGCATTTGAATGGGGAACTCCACCGAAACAAAGTACAAGTTTTCATTATGTGAATAACTTGGAAATCTTAGCTCAAACAGCTGCAAAACCTGTTTTCCCAGCACGGAGACCTTGAGTTCTATAATATAAGGCCATAAACATGTTTGTCTGAGTCTTCTATCAAAAGTTACAGCTATTTCTATGAAGTTGTACAAAATAGCCTTCTTTCGCCAAGACAGTGCGTTTCTCACTGTTACATGCATTTGAATGGGGAACTCGACCGAAACAAAGTATACGTTTTCATTATGTGAATAACTTGGAAATCTTAGCTCAAACAGCTGCAAAACCTGTTTTCCCAGCACGGAGACCTTGAGTTCTATAAGATAAAGCCATAAACATGTGTATCCGAGTCTTCTATCAAAAGTTACAGCTATTCATATGAAGTTGTACAAAAACGCTTTCTTTCGCCAAGACAGTGCGTTTCTCACTGTTACATGCATTTGAATGGGGAACTCGACCGAAACAAAGTATAGGTTTTCATTATGTGAATAACTTGGAAATCTTAGCTCAAACAGCTGCAAAACCTGTTTTCCCAGCACGGAGACCTTGAGTTCTATAATATAAGGCCATAAACATGTTTGTCTGAGTCTTCTATCAAAAGTTACAGCTATTTCTATGAAGTTGTACAAAAACGCTTTCTTTCGCCAAGACAGTGCGTTTCTCACTGTTACATGCATTTGAATGGGGAACTCGACCGAAACAAAGTATAGGTTTTCATTATGTGAATAACTTGGAAATCTTAGCTCAAACAGCTGCAAAACCTGTTTTCCCAGCACGGAGACCTTGAGTTCTATAAGATAAAGCCATAAACATGTTTGTCTGAGTCTTCTATCAAAAGTTACAGCTATTTCTATGAAGTTGTACAAAAACGCTTTCTTTCGCCAAGACAGTGCGTTTCTCACTGTTACATGCATTTGAATGGGGAACTCGACCGAAACAAAGTATAGGTTTTCATTAAGTGAATAACTTGGAAATCTTAGCTCAAACAGCTGCAAAACCTGTTTTCCCAGCACGGGAACCTTGAGTTCTATAAGATAAAGCCATAAACATGTGTATCCGAGTCTTCTATCAAAAGTTACAGCTATTCATATGAAGTTGTACAAAAACGCTTTCTTTCGCCAAGACAGTGCGTTTCTCACTGTTACATGCATTTGAATGGGGAACTCGACCGAAACAAAGTATATGTTTTCATTATGTGAATAACTTGGAAATCTTAGCTCAAACAGCTGCAAAACCTGTTTTCCCAGCACGGAGACCTTGAGTTCTATAAGATAAAGCCATAAACATGTTTGTCTGAGTCTTCTATCAAAAGTTACAGCTATTTCTATGAAGTTGTACAAAAACGCTTTCTTTCGCCAAGACAGTGCGTTTCTCACTGTTACATGCATTTGAATGGGGAACTCGACCGAAACAAAGTATAGGTTTTCATTATGTGAATAACTTGGAAATCTTAGCTCAAACAGCTGCAAAACCTGTTTTCCCAGCACGGAGACCTTGAGTTCTATAATATAAGGCCATAAACATGTTTGTCTGAGTCTTCTATCAAAAGTTACAGCTATTTCTATGAAGTTGTACAAAATAGCTTTCTTTCGCCAAGACAGTGCGTTTCTCACGGTTACATGCATTTGAATGGGGAACTCGACCGAAACAAAGTATAAGTTTTCATTATGTGAATAACTTGGAAATCTTAGCTCAAACAGCTGCAAAACCTGTTTGCCCAGCACGGGGAACGTGAGTTCTATAAGATAAAGCCATAAACATGTGTATCCGAGTCTTCTATCAAAAGTTACAGCTATTTATATGAAGTTGTACAAAATAGCTTTCTTTCGCCAAGACAGTGCGTTTCTCACTGTTACATGCATTTGAATGGGGAACTCGACCGAAACAAAGTATAGGTTTTCATTATGTGAATAACTTGGAAATCTTAGCTTAAACAGCTGCAAAACCTGTTTTCCCAGCACGGAGACCTTGAGTTCTATAATATAAAGCCATAAACATGTTTGTCTGAGTCTTCTATCAAAGGTTACAGCTATTTATATGAAGTTGTACAAAAACGCTTTCTTTCGCCAAGACAGTGCGTTTCTCACTGTTACATGCATTTGAATGGGGAACTCGACCAAAACAAAGTATACGTTTTCATTATGTGAATAACTTGGAAATCTTAGCTCAAACAGCTGCAAAACCTGTTTTCCCAGCACGGAGACCTTGAGTTCTATAATATAAGGCCATAAACATGTTTGTCTGAGTCTTCTATCAAAAGTTACAGCTATTTATATGAAGTTGTACAAAAACGCTTTCTTTCGCCAAGACAGTGCGTTTCTCACTGTTACATGCATTTGAATGGGGAACTCGACCAAAACAAAAATTCATTATGTGAATAACTTGGAAATCTTAGCTCAAACAGCTGCAAAACCTGTTTGCCCAGCACGGGAACCTTGAGTTCTATAAGATAAAGCCATAAACATGTGTATCCGAGTCTTCTATCAAAAGTTACAGCTATTCATATGAAGTTGTACAAAAACGCTTTCTTTCGCCAAGACAGTGCGTTTCTCACTGTTACATGCATTTGAATGGGGAACTCCACCGAAACAAAGTACAAGTTTTCATTATGTGAATAACTTGGAAATCTTAGCTCAAACAGCTGCAAAACCTGTTTTCCCAGCACGGAGACCTTGAGTTCTATAATATAAGGCCATAAACATGTTTGTCTGAGTCTTCTATCAAAAGTTACAGCTATTTCTATGAAGTTGTACAAAATAGCCTTCTTTCGCCAAGACAGTGCGTTTCTCACTGTTACATGCATTTGAATGGGGAACTCGACCGAAACAAAGTATACGTTTTCATTATGTGAATAACTTGGAAATCTTAGCTCAAACAGCTGCAAAACCTGTTTTCCCAGCACGGAGACCTTGAGTTCTATAATATAAGGCCATAAACATGTTTGTCTGAGTCTTCTATCAAAAGTTACAGCTATTTATATGAAGTTGTACAAAAACGCTTTCTTTCGCCAAGACAGTGCGTTTCTCACTGTTACATGCATTTGAATGGGGAACTCGACCGAAACAAAGTATAGGTTTTCATTATGTGAATAACTTGGAAATCTTAGCTCAAACAGCTGCAAAACCTGTTTGCCCAGCACGGGAACCTTGAGTTCTATAAGATAAAGCCATAAACATGTGTATCCGAGTCTTCTATCAAAAGTTACAGCTATTCATATGAAGTTGTACAAAAACGCTTTCTTTCGCCAAGACAGTGCGTTTCTCACTGTTACATGCATTTGAATGGGGAACTCCACCGAAACAAAGTACAAGTTTTCATTATGTGAATAACTTGGAAATCTTAGCTCAAACAGCTGCAAAACCTGTTTTCCCAGCACGGAGACCTTGAGTTCTATAATATAAGGCTATAAACATGTTTGTCTGAGTCTTCTATCAAAAGTTACAGCTATTTCTATGAAGTTGTACAAAATAGCTTTCTTTCGCCAAGACAGTGCGTTTCTCACTGTTACATGCATTTGAATGGGGAACTCGACCGAAACAAAGTATACGTTTTCATTATGTGAATAACTTGGAAATCTTAGCTCAAACAGCTGCAAAACCTGTTTTCCCAGCACGGAGACCTTGAGTTCTATAAGATAAAGCCATAAACATGTTTGTCTGAGTCTTCTATCAAAAGTTACAGCTATTTCTATGAAGTTGTACAAAAACGCTTTCTTTCGCCAAGACAGTGCGTTTCTCACTGTTACATGCATTTGAATGGGGAACTCCACCGAAACAAAGTATAGGTTTTCATTATGTGAATAACTTGGAAATCTTAGCTCAAACAGCTGCAAAACCTGTTTTCCCAGCACGGAGACCTTGAGTTCTATAATATAAGGCCATAAACATGTTTGTCTGAGTCTTCTATCAAAAGTTACAGCTATTTCTATGAAGTTGTACAAAAACGCTTTCTTTCGCCAAGACAGTGCGTTTCTCACTGTTACATGCATTTGAATGGGGAACTCGACCGAAACAAAGTATAGGTTTTCATTATGTGAATAACTTGGAAATCTTAGCTCAAACAGCTGCAAAACCTGTTTTCCCAGCACGGAGACCTTGAGTTCTATAAGATAAAGCCATAAACATGTTTGTCTGAGTCTTCTATCAAAAGTTACAGCTATTTCTATGAAGTTGTACAAAAACGCTTTCTTTCGCCAAGACAGTGCGTTTCTCACTGTTACATGCATTTGAATGGGGAACTCGACCGAAACAAAGTATAGGTTTTCATTATGTGAATAACTTGGAAATCTTAGCTCAAACAGCTGCAAAACCTGTTTTCCCAGCACGGGAACCTTGAGTTCTATAAGATAAAGCCATAAACATGTGTATCCGAGTCTTCTATCAAAAGTTACAGCTATTCATATGAAGTTGTACAAAAACGCTTTCTTTCGCCAAGACAGTGCGTTTCTCACTGTTACATGCATTTGAATGGGGAACTCGACCGAAACAAAGTATATGTTTTCATTATGTGAATAACTTGGAAATCTTAGCTCAAACAGCTGCAAAACCTGTTTTCCCAGCACGGAGACCTTGAGTTCTATAAGATAAAGCCATAAACATGTTTGTCTGAGTCTTCTATCAAAAGTTACAGCTATTTCTATGAAGTTGTACAAAAACGCTTTCTTTCGCCAAGACAGTGCGTTTCTCACTGTTACATGCATTTGAATGGGGAACTCGACCGAAACAAAGTATAGGTTTTCATTATGTGAATAACTTGGAAATCTTAGCTCAAACAGCTGCAAAACCTGTTTTCCCAGCACGGAGACCTTGAGTTCTATAATATAAGGCCATAAACATGTTTGTCTGAGTCTTCTATCAAAAGTTACAGCTATTTCTATGAAGTTGTACAAAATAGCTTTCTTTCGCCAAGACAGTGCGTTTCTCACGGTTACATGCATTTGAATGGGGAACTCGACCGAAACAAAGTATAAGTTTTCATTATGTGAATAACTTGGAAATCTTAGCTCAAACAGCTGCAAAACCTGTTTTCCCAGCACGGAGACCTTGAGTTCTATAAGATAAAGCCATAAACATGTTTGTCTGAGTCTTCTATCAAAAGTTACAGCTATTTCTATGAAGTTGTACAAAAACGCTTTCTTTCGCCAAGACAGTGCGTTTCTCACTGTTACATGCATTTGAATGGGGAACTCGACCGAAACAAAGTATAGGTTTTCATTATGTGAATAACTTGGAAATCTTAGCTCAAACAGCTGCAAAACCTGTTTGCCCAGCACGGGGAACGTGAGTTCTATAAGATAAAGCCATAAACATGTGTATCCGAGTCTTCTATCAAAAGTTACAGCTATTTATATGAAGTTGTACAAAATAGCTTTCTTTCGCCAAGACAGTGCGTTTCTCACTGTTACATGCATTTGAATGGGGAACTCGACCAAAACAAAGTATACGTTTTCATTATGTGAATAACTTGGAAATCTTAGCTCAAACAGCTGCAAAACCTGTTTTCCCAGCACGGAGACCTTGAGTTCTATAATATAAGGCCATAAACATGTTTGTCTGAGTCTTCTATCAAAAGTTACAGCTATTTATATGAAGTTGTACAAAAACGCTTTCTTTCGCCAAGACAGTGCGTTTCTCACTGTTACATGCATTTGAATGGGGAACTCGACCGAAACAAAGTATAGGTTTTCATTATGTGAATAACTTGGAAATCTTAGCTCAAACAGCTGCAAAACCTGTTTGCCCAGCACGGGAACCTTGAGTTCTATAAGATAAAGCCATAAACATGTGTATCCGAGTCTTCTATCAAAAGTTACAGCTATTCATATGAAGTTGTACAAAAACGCTTTCTTTCGCCAAGACAGTGCGTTTCTCACTGTTACATGCATTTGAATGGGGAACTCCACCGAAACAAAGTACAAGTTTTCATTATGTGAATAACTTGGAAATCTTAGCTCAAACAGCTGCAAAACCTGTTTTCCCAGCACGGAGACCTTGAGTTCTATAATATAAGGCCATAAACATGTTTGTCTGAGTCTTCTATCAAAAGTTACAGCTATTTCTATGAAGTTGTACAAAAACGCTTTCTTTCGCCAAGACAGTGCGTTTCTCACTGTTACATGCATTTGAATGGGGAACTCCACCGAAACAAAGTATAGGTTTTCATTATGTGAATAACTTGGAAATCTTAGCTCAAACAGCTGCAAAACCTGTTTTCCCAGCACGGAGACCTTGAGTTCTATAATATAAGGCCATAAACATGTTTGTCTGAGTCTTCTATCAAAAGTTACAGCTATTTCTATGAAGTTGTACAAAAACGCTTTCTTTCGCCAAGACAGTGCGTTTCTCACTGTTACATGCATTTGAATGGGGAACTCGACCGAAACAAAGTATAGGTTTTCATTATGTGAATAACTTGGAAATCTTAGCTCAAACAGCTGCAAAACCTGTTTTCCCAGCACGGAGACCTTGAGTTCTATAAGATAAAGCCATAAACATGTTTGTCTGAGTCTTCTATCAAAAGTTACAGCTATTTCTATGAAGTTGTACAAAAACGCTTTCTTTCGCCAAGACAGTGCGTTTCTCACTGTTACATGCATTTGAATGGGGAACTCGACCGAAACAAAGTATAGGTTTTCATTATGTAAATAACTTGGAAATCTTAGCTCAAACAGCTGCAAAACCTGTTTTCCCAGCACGGGAACCTTGAGTTCTATAAGATAAAGCCATAAACATGTGTATCCGAGTCTTCTATCAAAAGTTACAGCTATTCATATGAAGTTGTACAAAAACGCTTTCTTTCGCCAAGACAGTGCGTTTCTCACTGTTACATGCATTTGAATGGGGAACTCGACCGAAACAAAGTATATGTTTTCATTATGTGAATAACTTGGAAATCTTAGCTCAAACAGCTGCAAAACCTGTTTGCCCAGCACGGAGACCTTGAGTTCTATAAGACAAAGCCATAAACATGTTTGTCTGAGTCTTCTATCAAAAGTTACAGCTATTTCTATGAAGTTGTACAAAAACGCTTTCTTTCGCCAAGACAGTGCGTTTCTCACTGTTACATGCATTTGAATGGGGAACTTGACCGAAACAAAGTATAGGTTTTCATTATGTGAATAACTTGGAAATCTTAGCTCAAACAGCTGCAAAACCTGTTTTCCCAGCACGGAGACCTTGAGTTCTATAATATAAGGCCATAAACATGTTTGTCTGAGTCTTCTATCAAAAGTTACAGCTATTTCTATGAAGTTGTACAAAAACGCTTTCTTTCGCCAAGACAGTGCGTTTCTCACTGTTACATGCATTTGAATGGGGAACTCCACCGAAACAAAGTACAAGTTTTCATTATGTGAATAACTTGGAAATCTTAGCTCAAACAGCTGCAAAACCTGTTTTCCCAGCACGGAGACCTTGAGTTCTATAATATAAGGCCATAAACATGTTTGTCTGAGTCTTCTATCAAAAGTTACAGCTATTTCTATGAAGTTGTACAAAATAGCTTTCTTTCGCCAAGACAGTGCGTTTCTCACTGTTACATGCATTTGAATGGGGAACTCGACCGAAACAAAGTATACGTTTTCATTATGTGAATAACTTGGAAATCTTAGCTCAAACAGCTGCAAAACCTGTTTTCCCAGCACGGAGACCTTGAGTTCTATAAGATAAAGCCATAAACATGTTTGTCTGAGTCTTCTATCAAAAGTTACAGCTATTTCTATGAAGTTGTACAAAAACGCTTTCTTTCGCCAAGACAGTGCGTTTCTCACTGTTACATGCATTTGAATGGGGAACTCGACCGAAACAAAGTATAGGTTTTCATTATGTGAATAACTTGGAAATCTTAGCTCAAACAGCTGCAAAACCTGTTTGCCCAGCACGGGGAACGTGAGTTCTATAAGATAAAGCCATAAACATGTGTATCCGAGTCTGCTATCAAAGGTTACAGCTATTTATATGAAGTTGTACAAAAACGCTTTCTTTCGCCAAGACAGTGCGTTTCTCACTGTTACATGCATTTGAATGGGGAACTCGACCAAAACAAAGTATACTTTTTCATTATGTGAATAACTTGGAAATCTTAGCTCAAACAGCTGCAAAACCTGTTTTCCCAGCACGGAGACCTTGAGTTCTATAATATAAGGCCATAAACATGTTTGTCTGAGTCTTCTATCAAAAGTTACAGCTATTTATATGAAGTTGTACAAAAACGCTTTCTTTCGCCAAGACAGTGCGTTTCTCACTGTTACATGCATTTGAATGGGGAACTCCACCGAAACAAAGTATAGGTTTTCATTATGTGAATAACTTGGAAATCTTAGCTCAAACAGCTGCAAAACCTGTTTGCCCAGCACGGGAACCTTGAGTTCTATAAGATAAAGCCATAAACATGTGTATCCGAGTCTTCTATCAAAAGTTACAGCTATTCATATGAAGTTGTACAAAAACGCTTTCTTTCGCCAAGACAGTGCGTTTCTCACTGTTACATGCATTTGAATGGGGAACTCCACCGAAACAAAGTACAAGTTTTCATTATGTGAATAACTTGGAAATCTTAGCTCAAACAGCTGCAAAACCTGTTTTCCCAGCACGGAGACCTTGAGTTCTATAATATAAGGCCATAAACATGTTTGTCTGAGTCTTCTATCAAAAGTTACAGCTATTTCTATGAAGTTGTACAAAATAGCTTTCTTTCGCCAAGACAGTGCGTTTCTCACGGTTACATGCATTTGAATGGGGAACTCGACCGAAACAAAGTATAGGTTTTCATTATGTGAATAACTTGGAAATCTTAGCTCAAACAGCTGCAAAACCTGTTTTCCCAGCACGGAGACCTTGAGTTCTATAATATAAGGCCATAAACATGTTTGTCTGAGTCTTCTATCAAAAGTTACAGCTATTTCTATGAAGTTGTACAAAATAGCTTTCTTTCGCCAAGACAGTGCGTTTCTCACTGTTACATGCATTTGAATGGGGAACTCGACCGAAACAAAGTATAGGTTTTCATTATGTGAATAACTTGGAAATCTTAGCTCAAACAGCTGCAAAACCTGTTTGCCCAGCACGGGGAACGTGAGTTCTATAAGATAAAGCCATAAACATGTGTATCCGAGTCTGCTATCAAAGGTTACAGCTATTTATATGAAGTTGTACAAAAACGCTTTCTTTCGCCAAGACAGTGCGTTTCTCACTGTTACATGCATTTGAATGGGGAACTCGACCAAAACAAAGTATACGTTTTCATTATGTGAATAACTTGGAAATCTTAGCTCAAACAGCTGCAAAACCTGTTTTCCCAGCACGGAGACCTTGAGTTCTATAATATAAGGCCATAAACATGTTTGTCTGAGTCTTCTATCAAAAGTTACAGCTATTTATATGAAGTTGTACAAAAACGCTTTCTTTCGCCAAGACAGTGCGTTTCTCACTGTTACATGCATTTGAATGGGGAACTCCACCGAAACAAAGTATAGGTTTTCATTATGTGAATAACTTGGAAATCTTAGCTCAAACAGCTGCAAAACCTGTTTGCCCAGCACGGGAACCTTGAGTTCTATAAGATAAAGCCATAAACATGTGTATCCGAGTCTTCTATCAAAAGTTACAGCTATTCATATGAAGTTGTACAAAAACGCTTTCTTTCGCCAAGACAGTGCGTTTCTCACTGTTACATGCATTTGAATGGGGAACTCCACCGAAACAAAGTACAAGTTTTCATTATGTGAATAACTTGGAAATCTTAGCTCAAACAGCTGCAAAACCTGTTTTCCCAGCACGGAGACCTTGAGTTCTATAATATAAGGCCATAAACATGTTTGTCTGAGTCTTCTATCAAAAGTTACAGCTATTTCTATGAAGTTGTACAAAATAGCTTTCTTTCGCCAAGACAGTGCGTTTCTCACGGTTACATGCATTTGAATGGGGAACTCGACCGAAACAAAGTATAGGTTTTCATTATGTGAATAACTTGGAAATCTTAGCTCAAACAGCTGCAAAACCTGTTTTCCCAGCACGGAGACCTTGAGTTCTATAATATAAGGCCATAAACATGTTTGTCTGAGTCTTCTATCAAAAGTTACAGCTATTTCTATGAAGTTGTACAAAATAGCTTTCTTTCGCCAAGACAGTGCGTTTCTCACTGTTACATGCATTTGAATGGGGAACTCGACCGAAACAAAGTATAGGTTTTCATTATGTGAATAACTTGGAAATCTTAGCTCAAACAGCTGCAAAACCTGTTTGCCCAGCACGGGGAACGTGAGTTCTATAAGATAAAGCCATAAACATGTGTATCCGAGTCTGCTATCAAAGGTTACAGCTATTTATATGAAGTTGTACAAAAACGCTTTCTTTCGCCAAGACAGTGCGTTTCTCACTGTTACATGCATTTGAATGGGGAACTCGACCAAAACAAAGTATACGTTTTCATTATGTGAATAACTTGGAAATCTTAGCTCAAACAGCTGCAAAACCTGTTTTCCCAGCACGGAGACCTTGAGTTCTATAATATAAGGCCATAAACATGTTTGTCTGAGTCTTCTATCAAAAGTTACAGCTATTTATATGAAGTTGTACAAAAACGCTTTCTTTCGCCAAGACAGTGCGTTTCTCACTGTTACATGCATTTGAATGGGGAACTCCACCGAAACAAAGTATAGGTTTTCATTATGTGAATAACTTGGAAATCTTAGCTCAAACAGCTGCAAAACCTGTTTGCCCAGCACGGGAACCTTGAGTTCTATAAGATAAAGCCATAAACATGTGTATCCGAGTCTTCTATCAAAAGTTACAGCTATTCATATGAAGTTGTACAAAAACGCTTTCTTTCGCCAAGACAGTGCGTTTCTCACTGTTACATGCATTTGAATGGGGAACTCCACCGAAACAAAGTACAAGTTTTCATTATGTGAATAACTTGGAAATCTTAGCTCAAACAGCTGCAAAACCTGTTTTCCCAGCACGGAGACCTTGAGTTCTATAATATAAGGCCATAAACATGTTTGTCTGAGTCTTCTATCAAAAGTTACAGCTATTTCTATGAAGTTGTACAAAATAGCTTTCTTTCGCCAAGACAGTGCGTTTCTCACGGTTACATGCATTTGAATGGGGAACTCGACCGAAACAAAGTATAAGTTTTCATTATGTGAATAACTTGGAAATCTTAGCTCAAACAGCTGCAAAACCTGTTTTCCCAGCACGGAGACCTTGAGTTCTATAAGATAAAGCCATAAACATGTTTGTCTGAGTCTTCTATCAAAAGTTACAGCTATTTCTATGAAGTTGTACAAAAACGCTTTCTTTCGCCAAGACAGTGCGTTTCTCACTGTTACATGCATTTGAATGGGGAACTCGACCGAAACAAAGTATAGGTTTTCATTATGTGAATAACTTGGAAATCTTAGCTCAAACAGCTGCAAAACCTGTTTGCCCAGCACGGGGAACGTGAGTTCTATAAGATAAAGCCATAAACATGTGTATCCGAGTCTGCTATCAAAGGTTACAGCTATTTATATGAAGTTGTACAAAAACGCTTTCTTTCGCCAAGACAGTGCGTTTCTCACTGTTACATGCATTTGAATGGGGAACTCGACCAAAACAAAGTATACTTTTTCATTATGTGAATAACTTGGAAATCTTAGCTCAAACAGCTGCAAAACCTGTTTTCCCAGCACGGAGACCTTGAGTTCTATAATATAAGGCCATAAACATGTTTGTCTGAGTCTTCTATCAAAAGTTACAGCTATTTATATGAAGTTGTACAAAAACGCTTTCTTTCGCCAAGACAGTGCGTTTCTCACTGTTACATGCATTTGAATGGGGAACTCCACCGAAACAAAGTATAGGTTTTCATTATGTGAATAACTTGGAAATCTTAGCTCAAACAGCTGCAAAACCTGTTTGCCCAGCACGGGAACCTTGAGTTCTATAAGATAAAGCCATAAACATGTGTATCCGAGTCTTCTATCAAAAGTTACAGCTATTCATATGAAGTTGTACAAAAACGCTTTCTTTCGCCAAGACAGTGCGTTTCTCACTGTTACATGCATTTGAATGGGGAACTCCACCGAAACAAAGTACAAGTTTTCATTATGTGAATAACTTGGAAATCTTAGCTCAAACAGCTGCAAAACCTGTTTTCCCAGCACGGAGACCTTGAGTTCTATAATATAAGGCCATAAACATGTTTGTCTGAGTCTTCTATCAAAAGTTACAGCTATTTCTATGAAGTTGTACAAAATAGCTTTCTTTCGCCAAGACAGTGCGTTTCTCACGGTTACATGCATTTGAATGGGGAACTCGACCGAAACAAAGTATAGGTTTTCATTATGTGAATAACTTGGAAATCTTAGCTCAAACAGCTGCAAAACCTGTTTTCCCAGCACGGAGACCTTGAGTTCTATAATATAAGGCCATAAACATGTTTGTCTGAGTCTTCTATCAAAAGTTACAGCTATTTCTATGAAGTTGTACAAAATAGCTTTCTTTCGCCAAGACAGTGCGTTTCTCACTGTTACATGCATTTGAATGGGGAACTCGACCGAAACAAAGTATAGGTTTTCATTATGTGAATAACTTGGAAATCTTAGCTCAAACAGCTGCAAAACCTGTTTGCCCAGCACGGGGAACGTGAGTTCTATAAGATAAAGCCATAAACATGTGTATCCGAGTCTGCTATCAAAGGTTACAGCTATTTATATGAAGTTGTACAAAAACGCTTTCTTTCGCCAAGACAGTGCGTTTCTCACTGTTACATGCATTTGAATGGGGAACTCGACCAAAACAAAGTATACGTTTTCATTATGTGAATAACTTGGAAATCTTAGCTCAAACAGCTGCAAAACCTGTTTTCCCAGCACGGAGACCTTGAGTTCTATAATATAAGGCCATAAACATGTTTGTCTGAGTCTTCTATCAAAAGTTACAGCTATTTATATGAAGTTGTACAAAAACGCTTTCTTTCGCCAAGACAGTGCGTTTCTCACTGTTACATGCATTTGAATGGGGAACTCCACCGAAACAAAGTATAGGTTTTCATTATGTGAATAACTTGGAAATCTTAGCTCAAACAGCTGCAAAACCTGTTTGCCCAGCACGGGAACCTTGAGTTCTATAAGATAAAGCCATAAACATGTGTATCCGAGTCTTCTATCAAAAGTTACAGCTATTCATATGAAGTTGTACAAAAACGCTTTCTTTCGCCAAGACAGTGCGTTTCTCACTGTTACATGCATTTGAATGGGGAACTCCACCGAAACAAAGTACAAGTTTTCATTATGTGAATAACTTGGAAATCTTAGCTCAAACAGCTGCAAAACCTGTTTTCCCAGCACGGAGACCTTGAGTTCTATAATATAAGGCCATAAACATGTTTGTCTGAGTCTTCTATCAAAAGTTACAGCTATTTCTATGAAGTTGTACAAAATAGCTTTCTTTCGCCAAGACAGTGCGTTTCTCACGGTTACATGCATTTGAATGGGGAACTCGACCGAAACAAAGTATAAGTTTTCATTATGTGAATAACTTGGAAATCTTAGCTCAAACAGCTGCAAAACCTGTTTTCCCAGCACGGAGACCTTGAGTTCTATAAGATAAAGCCATAAACATGTTTGTCTGAGTCTTCTATCAAAAGTTACAGCTATTTCTATGAAGTTGTACAAAAACGCTTTCTTTCGCCAACACAGTGCGTTTCTCACTGTTACATGCATTTGAATGGGGAACTCGACCGAAACAAAGTATAGGTTTTCATTATGTGAATAACTTGGAAATCTTAGCTCAAACAGCTGCAAAACCTGTTTGCCCTGCACGGGGAACTTGAGTTCTATAAGATAAAGCCATAAACATGTTTGTCTGAGTCTTCTATCAAAAGTTACAGCTATTTCTATGAAGTTGTACAAAATAGCTTTCTTTCGCCAAGACAGTGCGTTTCTCACTGTTACATGCATTTGAATGGGGAACTCGACCGAAACAAAGTATAGGTTTTCATTATGTGAATAACTTGGAAATCTTAGCTCAAACAGCTGCAAAACCTGTTTGCCCAGCACGGGAACCTTGAGTTCTATAAGATAAAGCCATAAACATGTGTATCCGAGTCTTCTATCAAAAGTTACAGCTATTCATATGAAGTTGTACAAAAACGCTTTCTTTCGCCAAGACAGTGCGTTTCTCACTGTTACATGCATTTGAATGGGGAACTCCACCGAAACAAAGTACAAGTTTTCATTATGTGAATAACTTGGAAATCTTAGCTCAAACAGCTGCAAAACCTGTTTTCCCAGCACGGAGACCTTGAGTTCTATAATATAAGGCCATAAACATGTTTGTCTGAGTCTTCTATCAAAAGTTACAGCTATTTCTATGAAGTTGTACAAAATAGCTTTCTTTCGCCAAGACAGTGCGTTTCTCACTGTTACATGCATTTGAATGGGGAACTCGACCGAAACAAAGTATACGTTTTCATTATGTGAATAACTTGGAAATCTTAGCTCAAACAGCTGCAAAACCTGTTTTCCCAGCACGGAGACCTTGAGTTCTATAAGATAAAGCCATAAACATGTTTGTCTGAGTCTTCTATCAAAAGTTACAGCTATTTATATGAAGTTGTACAAAAACGCTTTCTTTCGCCAAGACAGTGCGTTTCTCACTGTTACATGCATTTGAATGGGGAACTCGACCGAAACAAAGTATAGGTTTTCATTATGTGAATAACTTGGAAATCTTAGCTCAAACAGCTGCAAAACCTGTTTTCCCAGCACGGAGACCTTGAGTTCTATAATATAAGGCCATAAACATGTTTGTCTGAGTCTTCTATCAAAAGTTACAGCTATTTCTATGAAGTTGTACAAAAACGCTTTCTTTCGCCAAGACAGTGCGTTTCTCACTGTTACATGCATTTGAATGGGGAACTCCACCGAAACAAAGTAAAAGTTTTCATTATGTGAATAACTTGGAAATCTTAGCTCAAACAGCTGCAAAACCTGTTTTCCCAGCACGGAGACCTTGAGTTCTATAAGATAAGGCCATAAACATGTTTGTCTGAGTCTTCTATCAAAAGTTACAGCTATTTCTATGAAGTTGTACAAAAACGCTTTCTTTCGCCAAGACAGTGCGTTTCTCACTGTTACATGCATTTGAATGGGGAACTCGACCGAAACAAAGTATAGGTTTTCATTATGTGAATAACTTGGAAATCTTAGCTCAAACAGCTGCAAAACCTGTTTGCCCAGCACGGGAACCTTGAGTTCTATAAGATAAAGCCATAAACATGTGTATCCGAGTCTTCTATCAAAAGTTACAGCTATTCATATGAAGTTGTACAAAAACGCTTTCTTTCGCCAAGACAGTGCGTTTCTCACTGTTACATGCATTTGAATGGGGAACTCGACCGAAACAAAGTATACGTTTTCATTATGTGAATAACTTGGAAATCTTAGCTCAAACAGCTGCAAAACCTGTTTTCCCAGCACGGAGACCTTGAGTTCTATAAGATAAAGCCATAAACATGTTTGTCTGAGTCTTCTATCAAAAGTTACAGCTATTTCTATGAAGTTGTACAAAAACGCTTTCTTTCGCCAAGACAGTGCGTTTCTCACTGTTACATGCATTTGAATGGGGAACTTGACCGAAACAAAGTATAGGTTTTCATTATGTGAATAACTTGGAAATCTTAGCTCAAACAGCTGCAAAACCTGTTTTCCCAGCACGGAGACCTTGAGTTCTATAATATAAGGCCATAAACATGTTTGTCTGAGTCTTCTATCAAAAGTTACAGCTATTTCTATGAAGTTGTACAAAATAGCTTTCTTTCGCCAAGACAGTGCGTTTCTCACGGTTACATGCATTTGAATGGGGAACTCGACCGAAACAAAGTATAAGTTTTCATTATGTGAATAACTTGGAAATCTTAGCTCAAACAGCTGCAAAACCTGTTTTCCCAGCACGGAGACCTTGAGTTCTATAAGATAAAGCCATAAACATGTTTGTCTGAGTCTTCTATCAAAAGTTACAGCTATTTCTATGAAGTTGTACAAAAACGCTTTCTTTCGCCAAGACAGTGCGTTTCTCACTGTTACATGCATTTGAATGGGGAACTCGACCGAAACAAAGTATAGGTTTTCATTATGTGAATAACTTGGAAATCTTAGCTCAAACAGCTGCAAAACCTGTTTGCCCAGCACGGGAACCTTGAGTTCTATAAGATAAAGCCATAAACATGTGTATCCGAGTCTTCTATCAAAAGTTACAGCTATTCATATGAAGTTGTACAAAAACGCTTTCTTTCGCCAAGACAGTGCGTTTCTCACTGTTACATGCATTTGAATGGGGAACTCCACCGAAACAAAGTAAAAGTTTTCATTATGTGAATAACTTGGAAATCTTAGCTCAAACAGCTGCAAAACCTGTTTTCCCAGCACGGAGACCTTGAGTTCTATAATATAAGGCCATAAACATGTTTGTCTGAGTCTTCTATCAAAAGTTACAGCTATTTCTATGAAGTTGTACAAAAACGCTTTCTTTCGCCAAGACAGTGCGTTTCTCACTGTTACATGCATTTGAATGGGGAACTCGACCGAAACAAAGTACAAGTTTTCATTATGTGAATAACTTGGAAATCTTAGCTCAAACAGCTGCAAAACCTGTTTTCCCAGCACGGAGACCTTGAGTTCTATAAGATAAAGCCATAAACATGTTTGTCTGAGTCTTCTATCAAAAGTTACAGCTATTTATATGAAGTTGTACAAAAACGCTTTCTTTCGCCAAGACAGTGCGTTTCTCACTGTTACATGCATTTGAATGGGGAACTCGACCGAAACAAAGTATAGGTTTTCATTATGTGAATAACTTGGAAATCTTAGCTCAAACAGCTACAAAACCTGTTTTCCCAGCACGGGAACCTTGAGTTCTATAATATAAGGCCATAAACATGTTTGTCTGAGTCTTCTATCAAAAGTTACAGCTATTTCTATGAAGTTGTACAAAAACGCTTTCTTTCGCCAAGACAGTGCGTTTCTCACTGTTACATGCATTTGAATGGGGAACTCGACCAAAACAAAGTATAGGTTTTCATTATGTGAATAACTTGGAAATCTTAGCTCAAACAGCTACAAAACCTGTTTTCCCAGCACGGAGACCTTGAGTTCTATAAGATAAAGCCATAAACATGTTTGTCTGAGCCTTCTATCAAAAGTTACAGCTATTTCTATGAAGTTGTACAAAATAGCTTTCTTTCGCCAAGACAGTGCGTTTCTCACTGTTACATGCATTTGAATGGGGAACTCGACCGAAACAAAGTATACGTTTTCATTATGTGAATAACTTGGAAATCTTAGCTCAAACAGCTGCAAAACCTGTTTTCCCAGCACGGAGACCTTGAGTTCTATAATATAAAGCCATAAACATGTTTGTCTGAGTCTTCTATCAAAGGTTACAGCTATTTATATGAAGTTGTACAAAAACGCTTTCTTTCGCCAAGACAGTGCGTTTCTCACTGTTACATGCATTTGAATGGGGAACTCGACCGAAACAAAGTATACGTTTTCATTATGTGAATAACTTGGAAATCTTAGCTCAAACAGCTGCAAAACCTGTTTTCCCAGCACGGAGACCTTGAGTTCTATAAGATAAAGCCATAAACATGTTTGTCTGAGTCTTCTATCAAAAGTTACAGCTATTTCTATGAAGTTGTACAAAAACGCTTTCTTTCGCCAAGACAGTGCGTTTCTCACTGTTACATGCATTTGAATGGGGAACTCGACCGAAACAAAGTATAGGTTTTCATTATGTGAATAACTTGGAAATCTTAGCTCAAACAGCTTCAAAACCTGTTTTCCCAGCACGGAGACCTTGAGTTCTATAAGATAAAGCCATAAACATGTTTGTCTGAGTCTTCTATCAAAAGTTACAGCTTTTTCTATGAAGTTGTACAAAAACGCTTTCTTTCGCCAAGACAGTGCGTTTCTCACTGTTACATGCATTTGAATGGGGAACTCGACCGAAACAAAGTATAGGTTTTCATTATGTGAATAACTTGGAAATCTTAGCTCAAACAGCTGCAAAACCTGTTTTCCCAGCACGGGAACCTTGAGTTCTATAAGATAAAGCCATAAACATGTGTATCCGAGTCTTCTATCAAAAGTTACAGCTATTCATATGAAGTTGTACAAAAACGCTTTCTTTCGCCAAGACAGTGCGTTTCTCACTGTTACATGCATTTGAATGGGGAACTCGACCGAAACAAAGTATATGTTTTCATTATGTGAATAACTTGGAAATCTTAGCTCAAACAGCTGCAAAACCTGTTTGCCCAGCACGGAGACCTTGAGTTCTATAAGACAAAGCCATAAACATGTTTGTCTGAGTCTTCTATCAAAAGTTACAGCTATTTCTATGAAGTTGTACAAAAACGCTTTCTTTCGCCAAGACAGTGCGTTTCTCACTGTTACATGCATTTGAATGGGGAACTCGACCGAAACAAAGTATAGGTTTTCATTATGTGAATAACTTGGAAATCTTAGCTCAAACAGCTGCAAAACCTGTTTGCCCAGCACGGGAACCTTGAGTTCTATAAGATAAAGCCATAAACATGTGTATCCGAGTCTTCTATCAAAAGTTACAGCTATTCATATGAAGTTGTACAAAAACGCTTTCTTTCGCCAAGACAGTGCGTTTCTCACTGTTACATGCATTTGAATGGGGAACTCCACCGAAACAAAGTAAAAGTTTTCATTATGTGAATAACTTGGAAATCTTAGCTCAAACAGCTGCAAAACCTGTTTTCCCAGCACGGAGACCTTGAGTTCTATAATATAAGGCCATAAACATGTTTGTCTGAGTCTTCTATCAAAAGTTACAGCTATTTCTATGAAGTTGTACAAAAACGCTTTCTTTCGCCAAGACAGTGCGTTTCTCACTGTTACATGCATTTGAATGGGGAACTCGACCGAAACAAAGTACAAGTTTTCATTATGTGAATAACTTGGAAATCTTAGCTCAAACAGCTGCAAAACCTGTTTTCCCAGCACGGAGACCTTGAGTTCTATAAGATAAAGCCATAAACATGTTTGTCTGAGTCTTCTATCAAAAGTTACAGCTATTTATATGAAGTTGTACAAAAACGCTTTCTTTCGCCAAGACAGTGCGTTTCTCACTGTTACATGCATTTGAATGGGGAACTCGACCGAAACAAAGTATAGGTTTTCATTATGTGAATAACTTGGAAATCTTAGCTCAAACAGCTACAAAACCTGTTTTCCCAGCACGGGAACCTTGAGTTCTATAATATAAGGCCATAAACATGTTTGTCTGAGTCTTCTATCAAAAGTTACAGCTATTTCTATGAAGTTGTACAAAAACGCTTTCTTTCGCCAAGACAGTGCGTTTCTCACTGTTACATGCATTTGAATGGGGAACTCGACCAAAACAAAGTATAGGTTTTCATTATGTGAATAACTTGGAAATCTTAGCTCAAACAGCTACAAAACCTGTTTTCCCAGCACGGAGACCTTGAGTTCTATAAGATAAAGCCATAAACATGTTTGTCTGAGCCTTCTATCAAAAGTTACAGCTATTTCTATGAAGTTGTACAAAATAGCTTTCTTTCGCCAAGACAGTGCGTTTCTCACTGTTACATGCATTTGAATGGGGAACTCGACCGAAACAAAGTATACGTTTTCATTATGTGAATAACTTGGAAATCTTAGCTCAAACAGCTGCAAAACCTGTTTTCCCAGCACGGAGACCTTGAGTTCTATAATATAAAGCCATAAACATGTTTGTCTGAGTCTTCTATCAAAGGTTACAGCTATTTATATGAAGTTGTACAAAAACGCTTTCTTTCGCCAAGACAGTGCGTTTCTCACTGTTACATGCATTTGAATGGGGAACTCGACCGAAACAAAGTATACGTTTTCATTATGTGAATAACTTGGAAATCTTAGCTCAAACAGCTGCAAAACCTGTTTTCCCAGCACGGAGACCTTGAGTTCTATAAGATAAAGCCATAAACATGTTTGTCTGAGTCTTCTATCAAAAGTTACAGCTATTTCTATGAAGTTGTACAAAAACGCTTTCTTTCGCCAAGACAGTGCGTTTCTCACTGTTACATGCATTTGAATGGGGAACTCGACCGAAACAAAGTATAGGTTTTCATTATGTGAATAACTTGGAAATCTTAGCTCAAACAGCTTCAAAACCTGTTTTCCCAGCACGGAGACCTTGAGTTCTATAAGATAAAGCCATAAACATGTTTGTCTGAGTCTTCTATCAAAAGTTACAGCTTTTTCTATGAAGTTGTACAAAAACGCTTTCTTTCGCCAAGACAGTGCGTTTCTCACTGTTACATGCATTTGAATGGGGAACTCGACCGAAACAAAGTATAGGTTTTCATTATGTGAATAACTTGGAAATCTTAGCTCAAACAGCTGCAAAACCTGTTTTCCCAGCACGGGAACCTTGAGTTCTATAAGATAAAGCCATAAACATGTGTATCCGAGTCTTCTATCAAAAGTTACAGCTATTCATATGAAGTTGTACAAAAACGCTTTCTTTCGCCAAGACAGTGCGTTTCTCACTGTTACATGCATTTGAATGGGGAACTCGACCGAAACAAAGTATATGTTTTCATTATGTGAATAACTTGGAAATCTTAGCTCAAACAGCTGCAAAACCTGTTTGCCCAGCACGGAGACCTTGAGTTCTATAAGACAAAGCCATAAACATGTTTGTCTGAGTCTTCTATCAAAAGTTACAGCTATTTCTATGAAGTTGTACAAAAACGCTTTCTTTCGCCAAGACAGTGCGTTTCTCACTGTTACATGCATTTGAATGGGGAACTCGACCGAAACAAAGTATAGGTTTTCATTATGTGAATAACTTGGAAATCTTAGCTCAAACAGCTGCAAAACCTGTTTTCCCAGCACGGAGACCTTGAGTTCTATAATATAAGGCCATAAACATGTTTGTCTGAGTCTTCTATCAAAAGTTACAGCTATTTCTATGAAGTTGTACAAAATAGCTTTCTTTCGCCAAGACAGTGCGTTTCTCACGGTTACATGCATTTGAATGGGGAACTCCACCGAAACAAAGTATAAGTTTTCATTATGTGAATAACTTGGAAATCTTAGCTCAAACAGCTGCAAAACCTGTTTTCCCAGCACGGAGACCTTGAGTTCTATAAGATAAAGCCATAAACATGTTTGTCTGAGTCTTCTATCAAAAGTTACAGCTATTTCTATGAAGTTGTACAAAAACGCTTTCTTTCGCCAAGACAGTGCGTTTCTCACTGTTACATGCATTTGAATGGGGAACTCGACCGAAACAAAGTATAGGTTTTCATTATGTGAATAACTTGGAAATCTTAGCTCAAACAGCTGCAAAACCTGTTTGCCCAGCACGGGGAACGTGAGTTCTATAAGATAAAGCCATAAACATGTGTATCCGAGTCTTCTATCAAAAGTTACAGCTATTTATATGAAGTTGTACAAAATAGCTTTCTTTCGCCAAGACAGTGCGTTTCTCACTGTTACATGCATTTGAATGGGGAACTCGACCGAAACAAAGTATAGGTTTTCATTATGTGAATAACTTGGAAATCTTAGCTTAAACAGCTGCAAAACCTGTTTTCCCAGCACGGAGACCTTGAGTTCTATAATATAAAGCCATAAACATGTTTGTCTGAGTCTTCTATCAAAGGTTACAGCTATTTATATGAAGTTGTACAAAAACGCTTTCTTTCGCCAAGACAGTGCGTTTCTCACTGTTACATGCATTTGAATGGGGAACTCGACCAAAACAAAGTATACGTTTTCATTATGTGAATAACTTGGAAATCTTAGCTCAAACAGCTGCAAAACCTGTTTTCCCAGCACGGAGACCTTGAGTTCTATAATATAAGGCCATAAACATGTTTGTCTGAGTCTTCTATCAAAAGTTACAGCTATTTATATGAAGTTGTACAAAAACGCTTTCTTTCGCCAAGACAGTGCGTTTCTCACTGTTACATGCATTTGAATGGGGAACTCGACCAAAACAAAAATTCATTATGTGAATAACTTGGAAATCTTAGCTCAAACAGCTGCAAAACCTGTTTGCCCAGCACGGGAACCTTGAGTTCTATAAGATAAAGCCATAAACATGTGTATCCGAGTCTTCTATCAAAAGTTACAGCTATTCATATGAAGTTGTACAAAAACGCTTTCTTTCGCCAAGACAGTGCGTTTCTCACTGTTACATGCATTTGAATGGGGAACTCCACCGAAACAAAGTACAAGTTTTCATTATGTGAATAACTTGGAAATCTTAGCTCAAACAGCTGCAAAACCTGTTTTCCCAGCACGGAGACCTTGAGTTCTATAATATAAGGCCATAAACATGTTTGTCTGAGTCTTCTATCAAAAGTTACAGCTATTTCTATGAAGTTGTACAAAATAGCTTTCTTTCGCCAAGACAGTGCGTTTCTCACTGTTACATGCATTTGAATGGGGAACTCGACCGAAACAAAGTATAGGTTTTCATTATGTGAATAACTTGGAAATCTTAGCTCAAACAGCTGCAAAACCTGTTTTCCCAGCACGGAGACCTTGAGTTCTATAAGATAAAGCCATAAACATGTTTGTCTGAGTCTTCTATCAAAAGTTACAGCTATTTCTATGAAGTTGTACAAAAACGCTTTCTTTCGCCAAGACAGTGCGTTTCTCACTGTTACATGCATTTGAATGGGGAACTCGACCGAAACAAAGTATAGGTTTTCATTATGTGAATAACTTGGAAATCTTAGCTCAAACAGCTGCAAAACCTGTTTGCCCAGCACGGGAACCTTGAGTTCTATAAGATAAAGCCATAAACATGTGTATCCGAGTCTTCTATCAAAAGTTACAGCTATTCATATGAAGTTGTACAAAAACGCTTTCTTTCGCCAAGACAGTGCGTTTCTCACTGTTACATGCATTTGAATGGGGAACTCCACCGAAACAAAGTAAAAGTTTTCATTATGTGAATAACTTGGAAATCTTAGCTCAAACAGCTGCAAAACCTGTTTTCCCAGCACGGAGACCTTGAGTTCTATAATATAAGGCCATAAACATGTTTGTCTGAGTCTTCTATCAAAAGTTACAGCTATTTCTATGAAGTTGTACAAAAACGCTTTCTTTCGCCAAGACAGTGCGTTTCTCACTGTTACATGCATTTGAATGGGGAACTCGACCGAAACAAAGTACAAGTTTTCATTATGTGAATAACTTGGAAATCTTAGCTCAAACAGCTGCAAAACCTGTTTTCCCAGCACGGAGACCTTGAGTTCTATAAGATAAAGCCATAAACATGTTTGTCTGAGTCTTCTATCAAAAGTTACAGCTATTTATATGAAGTTGTACAAAAACGCTTTCTTTCGCCAAGACAGTGCGTTTCTCACTGTTACATGCATTTGAATGGGGAACTCGACCGAAACAAAGTATAGGTTTTCATTATGTGAATAACTTGGAAATCTTAGCTCAAACAGCTACAAAACCTGTTTTCCCAGCACGGGAACCTTGAGTTCTATAATATAAGGCCATAAACATGTTTGTCTGAGTCTTCTATCAAAAGTTACAGCTATTTCTATGAAGTTGTACAAAAACGCTTTCTTTCGCCAAGACAGTGCGTTTCTCACTGTTACATGCATTTGAATGGGGAACTCGACCAAAACAAAGTATAGGTTTTCATTATGTGAATAACTTGGAAATCTTAGCTCAAACAGCTACAAAACCTGTTTTCCCAGCACGGAGACCTTGAGTTCTATAAGATAAAGCCATAAACATGTTTGTCTGAGCCTTCTATCAAAAGTTACAGCTATTTCTATGAAGTTGTACAAAATAGCTTTCTTTCGCCAAGACAGTGCGTTTCTCACTGTTACATGCATTTGAATGGGGAACTCGACCGAAACAAAGTATACGTTTTCATTATGTGAATAACTTGGAAATCTTAGCTCAAACAGCTGCAAAACCTGTTTTCCCAGCACGGAGACCTTGAGTTCTATAATATAAAGCCATAAACATGTTTGTCTGAGTCTTCTATCAAAGGTTACAGCTATTTATATGAAGTTGTACAAAAACGCTTTCTTTCGCCAAGACAGTGCGTTTCTCACTGTTACATGCATTTGAATGGGGAACTCGACCGAAACAAAGTATAGGTTTTCATTATGTGAATAACTTGGAAATCTTAGCTCAAACAGCTTCAAAACCTGTTTTCCCAGCACGGAGACCTTGAGTTCTATAAGATAAAGCCATAAACATGTGTATCCGAGTCTTCTATCAAAAGTTACAGCTATTCATATGAAGTTGTACAAAAACGCTTTCTTTCGCCAAGACAGTGCGTTTCTCACTGTTACATGCATTTGAATGGGGAACTCGACCGAAACAAAGTATAGGTTTTCATTATGTGAATAACTTGGAAATCTTAGCTCAAACAGCTGCAAAACCTGTTTTCCCAGCACGGGAACCTTGAGTTCTATAAGATAAAGCCATAAACATGTGTATCCGAGTCTTCTATCAAAAGTTACAGCTATTCATATGAAGTTGTACAAAAACGCTTTCTTTCGCCAAGACAGTGCGTTTCTCACTGTTACATGCATTTGAATGGGGAACTCGACCGAAACAAAGTATATGTTTTCATTATGTGAATAACTTGGAAATCTTAGCTCAAACAGCTGCAAAACCTGTTTGCCCAGCACGGAGACCTTGAGTTCTATAAGACAAAGCCATAAACATGTTTGTCTGAGTCTTCTATCAAAAGTTACAGCTATTTCTATGAAGTTGTACAAAAACGCTTTCTTTCGCCAAGACAGTGCGTTTCTCACTGTTACATGCATTTGAATGGGGAACTCGACCGAAACAAAGTATAGGTTTTCATTATGTGAATAACTTGGAAATCTTAGCTCAAACAGCTGCAAAACCTGTTTTCCCAGCACGGAGACCTTGAGTTCTATAATATAAGGCCATAAACATGTTTGTCTGAGTCTTCTATCAAAAGTTACAGCTATTTCTATGAAGTTGTACAAAATAGCTTTCTTTCGCCAAGACAGTGCGTTTCTCACGGTTACATGCATTTGAATGGGGAACTCGACCGAAACAAAGTATAAGTTTTCATTATGTGAATAACTTGGAAATCTTAGCTCAAACAGCTGCAAAACCTGTTTTCCCAGCACGGAGACCTTGAGTTCTATAAGATAAAGCCATAAACATGTTTGTCTGAGTCTTCTATCAAAAGTTACAGCTATTTCTATGAAGTTGTACAAAAACGCTTTCTTTCGCCAAGACAGTGCGTTTCTCACTGTTACATGCATTTGAATGGGGAACTCGACCGAAACAAAGTATAGGTTTTCATTATGTGAATAACTTGGAAATCTTAGCTCAAACAGCTGCAAAACCTGTTTGCCCAGCACGGGGAACGTGAGTTCTATAAGATAAAGCCATAAACATGTGTATCCGAGTCTTCTATCAAAAGTTACAGCTATTTATATGAAGTTGTACAAAATAGCTTTCTTTCGCCAAGACAGTGCGTTTCTCACTGTTACATGCATTTGAATGGGGAACTCGACCGAAACAAAGTATAGGTTTTCATTATGTGAATAACTTGGAAATCTTAGCTTAAACAGCTGCAAAACCTGTTTTCCCAGCACGGAGACCTTGAGTTCTATAATATAAAGCCATAAACATGTTTGTCTGAGTCTTCTATCAAAGGTTACAGCTATTTATATGAAGTTGTACAAAAACGCTTTCTTTCGCCAAGACAGTGCGTTTCTCACTGTTACATGCATTTGAATGGGGAACTCGACCAAAACAAAGTATACGTTTTCATTATGTGAATAACTTGGAAATCTTAGCTCAAACAGCTGCAAAACCTGTTTTCCCAGCACGGAGACCTTGAGTTCTATAATATAAGGCCATAAACATGTTTGTCTGAGTCTTCTATCAAAAGTTACAGCTATTTATATGAAGTTGTACAAAAACGCTTTCTTTCGCCAAGACAGTGCGTTTCTCACTGTTACATGCATTTGAATGGGGAACTCGACCAAAACAAAAATTCATTATGTGAATAACTTGGAAATCTTAGCTCAAACAGCTGCAAAACCTGTTTGCCCAGCACGGGAACCTTGAGTTCTATAAGATAAAGCCATAAACATGTGTATCCGAGTCTTCTATCAAAAGTTACAGCTATTCATATGAAGTTGTACAAAAACGCTTTCTTTCGCCAAGACAGTGCGTTTCTCACTGTTACATGCATTTGAATGGGGAACTCCACCGAAACAAAGTACAAGTTTTCATTATGTGAATAACTTGGAAATCTTAGCTCAAACAGCTGCAAAACCTGTTTTCCCAGCACGGAGACCTTGAGTTCTATAATATAAGGCCATAAACATGTTTGTCTGAGTCTTCTATCAAAAGTTACAGCTATTTCTATGAAGTTGTACAAAATAGCTTTCTTTCGCCAAGACAGTGCGTTTCTCACTGTTACATGCATTTGAATGGGGAACTCGACCGAAACAAAGTATACGTTTTCATTATGTGAATAACTTGGAAATCTTAGCTCAAACAGCTGCAAAACCTGTTTTCCCAGCACGGAGACCTTGAGTTCTATAAGATAAAGCCATAAACATGTTTGTCTGAGTTTTCTATCAAAAGTTACAGCTATTTCTATGAAGTTGTACAAAAACGCTTTCTTTCGCCAAGACAGTGCGTTTCTCACTGTTACATGCATTTGAATGGGGAACTCCACCGAAACAAAGTATAGGTTTTCATTATGTGAATAACTTGGAAATCTTAGCTCAAACAGCTGCAAAACCTGTTTGCCCAGCACGGGGAACGTGAGTTCTATAAGATAAAGCCATAAACATGTGTATCCGAGTCTTCTATCAAAAGTTACAGCTATTTATATGAAGTTGTACAAAATAGCTTTCTTTCGCCAAGACAGTGCGTTTCTCACTGTTACATGCATTTGAATGGGGAACTCGACCAAAACAAAGTATACGTTTTCATTATGTGAATAACTTGGAAATCTTAGCTCAAACAGCTGCAAAACCTGTTTTCCCAGCACGGAGACCTTGAGTTCTATAATATAAGGCCATAAACATGTTTGTCTGAGTCTTCTATCAAAAGTTACAGCTATTTATATGAAGTTGTACAAAAACGCTTTCTTTCGCCAAGACAGTGCGTTTCTCACTGTTACATGCATTTGAATGGGGAACTCGACCGAAACAAAGTATAGGTTTTCATTATGTGAATAACTTGGAAATCTTAGCTCAAACAGCTGCAAAACCTGTTTTCCCAGCACGGGAACCTTGAGTTCTATAAGATAAAGCCATAAACATGTTTGTCTGAGTCTTCTATCAAAAGTTACAGCTATTTCTATGAAGTTGTACAAAAACGCTTTCTTTCGCCAAGACAGTGCGTTTCTCACTGTTACATGCATTTGAATGGGGAACTCGACCGAAACAAAGTATAGGTTTTCATTATGTGAATAACTTGGAAATCTTAGCTCAAACAGCTGCAAAACCTGTTTTCCCAGCACGGGAACCTTGAGTTCTATAAGATAAAGCCATAAACATGTGTATCCGAGTCTTCTATCAAAAGTTACAGCTATTCATATGAAGTTGTACAAAAACGCTTTCTTTCGCCAAGACAGTGCGTTTCTCACTGTTACATGCATTTGAATGGGGAACTCCACCGAAACAAAGTATATGTTTTCATTATGTGAATAACTTGGAAATCTTAGCTCAAACAGCTGCAAAACCTGTTTGCCCAGCACGGAGACCTTGAGTTCTATAAGACAAAGCCATAAACATGTTTGTCTGAGTCTTCTATCAAAAGTTACAGCTATTTCTATGAAGTTGTACAAAAACGCTTTCTTTCGCCAAGACAGTGCGTTTCTCACTGTTACATGCATTTGAATGGGGAACTTGACCGAAACAAAGTATAGGTTTTCATTATGTGAATAACTTGGAAATCTTAGCTCAAACAGCTGCAAAACCTGTTTTCCCAGCACGGAGACCTTGAGTTCTATAATATAAGGCCATAAACATGTTTGTCTGAGTCTTCTATCAAAAGTTACAGCTATTTCTATGAAGTTGTACAAAAACGCTTTCTTTCGCCAAGACAGTGCGTTTCTCACTGTTACATGCATTTGAATGGGGAACTCCACCGAAACAAAGTAAAAGTTTTCATTATGTGAATAACTTGGAAATCTTAGCTCAAACAGCTGCAAAACCTGTTTTCCCAGCACGGAGACCTTGAGTTCTATAATATAAGGCCATAAACATGTTTGTCTGAGTCTTCTATCAAAAGTTACAGCTATTTCTATGAAGTTGTACAAAAACGCTTTCTTTCGCCAAGACAGTGCGTTTCTCACTGTTACATGCATTTGAATGGGGAACTCGACCAAAACAAAGTATAAGTTTTCATTATGTGAATAACTTGGAAATCTTAGCTCAAACAGCTGCAAAACCTGTTTTCCCAGCACGGAGACCTTGAGTTCTATAAGATAAAGCCATAAACATGTTTGTCTGAGTCTTCTATCAAAAGTTACAGCTATTTCTATGAAGTTGTACAAAAACGCTTTCTTTCGCCAAGACAGTGCGTTTCTCACTGTTACATGCATTTGAATGGGGAACTCGACCGAAACAAAGTATAGGTTTTCATTATGTGAATAACTTGGAAATCTTAGCTCAAACAGCTGCAAAACCTGTTTGCCCAGCACGGGGAACGTGAGTTCTATAAGATAAAGCCATAAACATGTGTATCCGAGTCTTCTATCAAAAGTTACAGCTATTTATATGAAGTTGTACAAAATAGCTTTCTTTCGCCAAGACAGTGCGTTTCTCACTGTTACATGCATTTGAATGGGGAACTCGACCGAAACAAAGTATAGGTTTTCATTATGTGAATAACTTGGAAATCTTAGCTTAAACAGCTGCAAAACCTGTTTTCCCAGCACGGAGACCTTGAGTTCTATAATATAAAGCCATAAACATGTTTGTCTGAGTCTTCTATCAAAGGTTACAGCTATTTATATGAAGTTGTACAAAAACGCTTTCTTTCGCCAAGACAGTGCGTTTCTCACTGTTACATGCATTTGAATGGGGAACTCGACCAAAACAAAGTATACGTTTTCATTATGTGAATAACTTGGAAATCTTAGCTCAAACAGCTGCAAAACCTGTTTTCCCAGCACGGAGACCTTGAGTTCTATAATATAAGGCCATAAACATGTTTGTCTGAGTCTTCTATCAAAAGTTACAGCTATTTATATGAAGTTGTACAAAAACGCTTTCTTTCGCCAAGACAGTGCGTTTCTCACTGTTACATGCATTTGAATGGGGAACTCGACCGAAACAAAGTATAGGTTTTCATTATGTGAATAACTTGGAAATCTTAGCTCAAACAGCTGCAAAACCTGTTTGCCCAGCACGGGAACCTTGAGTTCTATAAGATAAAGCCATAAACATGTGTATCCGAGTCTTCTATCAAAAGTTACAGCTATTCATATGAAGTTGTACAAAAACGCTTTCTTTCGCCAAGACAGTGCGTTTCTCACTGTTACATGCATTTGAATGGGGAACTCCACCGAAACAAAGTACAAGTTTTCATTATGTGAATAACTTGGAAATCTTAGCTCAAACAGCTGCAAAACCTGTTTTCCCAGCACGGAGACCTTGAGTTCTATAAGATAAAGCCATAAACATGTTTGTCTGAGTCTTCTATCAAAAGTTACAGCTATTTCTATGAAGTTGTACAAAAACGCTTTCTTTCGCCAAGACAGTGCGTTTCTCACTGTTACATGCATTTGAATGGGGAACTCGACCGAAACAAAGTATAGGTTTTCATTATGTGAATAACTTGGAAATCTTAGCTCAAACAGCTGCAAAACCTGTTTGCCCAGCACGGGGAACGTGAGTTCTATAAGATAAAGCCATAAACATGTTTGTCTGAGTCTTCTATCAAAAGTTACAGCTATTTCTATGAAGTTGTACAAAAACGCTTTCTTTCGCCAAGACAGTGCGTTTCTCACTGTTACATGCATTTGAATGGGGAACTCCACCGAAACAAAGTACAAGTTTTCATTATGTGAATAACTTGGAAATCTTAGCTCAAACAGCTGCAAAACCTGTTTTCCCAGCACGGAGACCTTGAGTTCTATAATATAAGGCCATAAACATGTTTGTCTGAGTCTTCTATCAAAAGTTACAGCTATTTCTATGAAGTTGTACAAAATAGCTTTCTTTCGCCAAGACAGTGCGTTTCTCACTGTTACATGCATTTGAATGGGGAACTCGACCGAAACAAAGTATACGTTTTCATTATGTGAATAACTTGGAAATCTTAGCTCAAACAGCTGCAAAACCTGTTTTCCCAGCACGGGAACCTTGAGTTCTATAAGATAAAGCCATAAACATGTTTGTCTGAGTCTTCTATCAAAAGTTACAGCTATTTATATGAAGTTGTACAAAAACGCTTTCTTTCGCCAAGACAGTGCGTTTCTCACTGTTACATGCATTTGAATGGGGAACTCGACCGAAACAAAGTATAGGTTTTCATTATGTGAATAACTTGGAAATCTTAGCTCAAACAGCTGCAAAACCTGTTTTCCCAGCACGGAGACCTTGAGTTCTATAATATAAGGCCATAAACATGTTTGTCTGAGTCTTCTATCAAAAGTTACAGCTATTTCTATGAAGTTGTACAAAAACGCTTTCTTTCGCCAAGACAGTGCGTTTCTCACTGTTACATGCATTTGAATGGGGAACTCGACCGAAACAAAGTATAGGTTTTCATTATGTGAATAACTTGGAAATCTTAGCTCAAACAGCTGCAAAACCTGTTTGCCCAGCACGGGAACCTTGAGTTCTATAAGATAAAGCCATAAACATGTGTATCCGAGTCTTCTATCAAAAGTTACAGCTATTCATATGAAGTTGTACAAAAACGCTTTCTTTCGCCAAGACAGTGCGTTTCTCACTGTTACATGCATTTGAATGGGGAACTCGACCGAAACAAAGTAAAAGTTTTCATTATGTGAATAACTTGGAAATCTTAGCTCAAACAGCTGCAAAACCTGTTTTCCCAGCACGGAGACCTTGAGTTCTATAAGATAAGGCCATAAACATGTTTGTCTGAGTCTTCTATCAAAAGTTACAGCTATTTCTATGAAGTTGTACAAAAACGCTTTCTTTCGCCAAGACAGTGCGTTTCTCACTGTTACATGCATTTGAATGGGGAACTCGACCGAAACAAAGTATAGGTTTTCATTATGTGAATAACTTGGAAATCTTAGCTCAAACAGCTGCAAAACCTGTTTGCCCAGCACGGGAACCTTGAGTTCTATAATATAAGGCCATAAACATGTTTGTCTGAGTCTTCTATCAAAAGTTACAGCTATTTCTATGAAGTTGTACAAAAACGCTTTCTTTCGCCAAGACAGTGCGTTTCTCACTGTTACATGCATTTGAATGGGGAACTCGACCGAAACAAAGTATAGGTTTTCATTATGTGAATAACTTGGAAATCTTAGCTCAAACAGCTGCAAAACCTGTTTTCCCAGCACGGAGACCTTGAGTTCTATAAGATAAAGCCATAAACATGTTTGTCTGAGTCTTCTATCAAAAGTTACAGCTATTTCTATGAAGTTGTACAAAAACGCTTTCTTTCGCCAAGACAGTGCGTTTCTCACTGTTACATGCATTTGAATGGGGAACTCGACCGAAACAAAGTATAGGTTTTCATTATGTGAATAACTTGGAAATCTTAGCTCAAACAGCTGCAAAACCTGTTTGCCCAGCACGGAGACCTTGAGTTCTATAAGACAAAGCCATAAACATGTTTGTCTGAGTCTTCTATCAAAAGTTACAGCTATTTCTATGAAGTTGTACAAAAACGCTTTCTTTCGCCAAGACAGTGCGTTTCTCACTGTTACATGCATTTGAATGGGGAACTTGACCGAAACAAAGTATAGGTTTTCATTATGTGAATAACTTGGAAATCTTAGCTCAAACAGCTGCAAAACCTGTTTTCCCAGCACGGAGACCTTGAGTTCTATAATATAAGGCCATAAACATGTTTGTCTGAGTCTTCTATCAAAAGTTACAGCTATTTCTATGAAGTTGTACAAAATAGCTTTCTTTCGCCAAGACAGTGCGTTTCTCACGGTTACATGCATTTGAATGGGGAACTCGACCGAAACAAAGTATAAGTTTTCATTATGTGAATAACTTGGAAATCTTAGCTCAAACAGCTGCAAAACCTGTTTTCCCAGCACGGAGACCTTGAGTTCTATAAGATAAAGCCATAAACATGTTTGTCTGAGTCTTCTATCAAAAGTTACAGCTATTTCTATGAAGTTGTACAAAATAGCTTTCTTTCGCCAAGACAGTGCGTTTCTCACTGTTACATGCATTTGAATGGGGAACTCGACCGAAACAAAGTATAGGTTTTCATTATGTGAATAACTTGGAAATCTTAGCTCAAACAGCTGCAAAACCTGTTTGCCCAGCACGGAGACCTTGAGTTCTATAAGATAAAGCCATAAACATGTGTATCCGAGTCTTCTATCAAAAGTTACAGCTATTCATATGAAGTTGTACAAAAACGCTTTCTTTCGCCAAGACAGTGCGTTTCTCACTGTTACATGCATTTGAATGGGGAACTCCACCGAAACAAAGTACAAGTTTTCATTATGTGAATAACTTGGAAATCTTAGCTCAAACAGCTGCAAAACCTGTTTTCCCAGCACGGAGACCTTGAGTTCTATAATATAAGGCCATAAACATGTTTGTCTGAGTCTTCTATCAAAAGTTACAGCTATTTCTATGAAGTTGTACAAAATAGCTTTCTTTCGCCAAGACAGTGCGTTTCTCACTGTTACATGCATTTGAATGGGGAACTCGACCGAAACAAAGTATACGTTTTCATTATGTGAATAACTTGGAAATCTTAGCTCAAACGGCTGCAAAACCTGTTTTCCCAGCACGGAGACCTTGAGTTCTATAAGATAAAGCCATAAACATGTTTGTCTGAGTCTTCTATCAAAAGTTACAGCTATTTATATGAAGTTGTACAAAAACGCTTTCTTTCGCCAAGACAGTGCGTTTCTCACTGTTACATGCATTTGAATGGGGAACTCCACCGAAACAAAGTATATGTTTTCATTATGTGAATAACTTGGAAATCTTAGCTCAAACAGCTGCAAAACCTGTTTTCCCAGCACGGAGACCTTGAGTTCTATAATATAAGGCCATAAACATGTTTGTCTGAGTCTTCTATCAAAAGTTACAGCTATTTCTATGAAGTTGTACAAAAACGCTTTCTTTCGCCAAGACAGTGCGTTTCTCACTGTTACATGCATTTGAATGGGGAACTCGACCGAAACAAAGTATAGGTTTTCATTATGTGAATAACTTGAAAATCTTAGCTCAAACAGCTGCAAAACCTGTTTTCCCAGCACGGAGACCTTGAGTTCTATAATATAAGGCCATAAACATGTTTGTCTGAGTCTTCTATCAAAAGTTACAGCTATTTCTATGAAGTTGTACAAAAACGCTTTCTTTCGCCAAGACAGTGCGTTTCTCACTGTTACATGCATTTGAATGGGGAACTCGACCGAAACAAAGTATAGGTTTTCATTATGTGAATAACTTGGAAATCTTAGCTCAAACAGCTGCAAAACCTGTTTTCCCAGCATGGGAACCTTGAGTTCTATAAGATAAAGCCATAAACATGTGTATCCGAGTCTTCTATCAAAAGTTACAGCTATTTCTATGAAGTTGTACAAAAACGCTTTCTTTCGCCAAGACAGTGCGTTTCTCACTGTTACATGCATTTGAATGGGGAACTCGACCGAAACAAAGTATAGGTTTTCATTATGTGAATAACTTGGAAATCTTAGCTCAAACAGCTGCAAAACCTGTTTTCCCAGCACGGAGACCTTGAGTTCTATAATATAAGGCCATAAACATGTTTGTCTGAGTCTTCTATCAAAAGTTACAGCTATTTCTATGAAGTTGTACAAAAACGCTTTCTTTCGCCAAGACAGTGCGTTTCTCACTGTTACATGCATTTGAATGGGGAACTCGACCGAAACAAAGTATAGGTTTTCATTATGTGAATAACTTGGAAATCTTAGCTCAAACAGCTGCAAAACCTCTTTTCCCAGCACGGGAACCTTGAGTTCTATAAGATAAAGCCATAAACATGTGTATCCGAGTCTTCTATCAAAAGTTACAGCTATTCATATGAAGTTGTACAAAAACGCTTTCTTTCGCCAAGACAGTGCGTTTCTCACTGTTACATGCATTTGAATGGGGAACTCCACCGAAACAAAGTATATGTTTTCATTATGTGAATAACTTGGAAATCTTAGCTCAAACAGCTGCAAAACCTGTTTTCCCAGCACGGAGACCTTGAGTTCTATAATATAAGGCCATAAACATGTTTGTCTGAGTCTTCTATCAAAAGTTACAGCTATTTCTATTAAGTTGTACAAAAACGCTTTCTTTCGCCAAGACAGTGCGTTTCTCACTGTTACATGCATTTGAATGGGGAACTCGACTGAAACAAAGTATAGGTTTTCATTATGTGAATAACTTGAAAATCTTAGCTCAAACAGCTGCAAAACCTGTTTTCCCAGCACGGAGACCTTGAGTTCTATAATATAAGGCCATAAACATGTTTGTCTGAGTCTTCTATCAAAAGTTACAGCTATTTCTATGAAGTTGTACAAAAACGCTTTCTTTCGCCAAGACAGTGCGTTTCTCACTGTTACATGCATTTGAATGGGGAACTCGACCGAAACAAAGTATAGGTTTTCATTATGTGAATAACTTGGAAATCTTAGCTCAAACAGCTGCAAAACCTGTTTTCCCAGCATGGGAACCTTGAGTTCTATAAGATAAAGCCATAAACATGTGTATCCGAGTCTTCTATCAAAAGTTACAGCTATTTCTATGAAGTTGTACAAAAACGCTTTCTTTCGCCAAGACAGTGCGTTTCTCACTGTTACATGCATTTGAATGGGGAACTCGACCGAAACAAAGTATAGGTTTTCATTATGTGAATAACTTGGAAATCTTAGCTCAAACAGCTGCAAAACCTGTTTGCCCAGCACGGGAACCTTGAGTTCTATAAGATAAAGCCATAAACATGTGTATCCGAGTCTTCTATCAAAAGTTACAGCTATTCATATGAAGTTGTACAAAAACGCTTTCTTTCGCCAAGACAGTGCGTTTCTCACTGTTACATGCATTTGAATGGGGAACTCCACCGAAACAAAGTACAAGTTTTCATTATGTGAATAACTTGGAAATCTTAGCTCAAACAGCTGCAAAACCTGTTTTCCCAGCACGGAGACCTTGAGTTCTATAATATAAGGCCATAAACATGTTTGTCTGAGTCTTCTATCAAAAGTTACAGCTATTTCTATGAAGTTGTACAAAAACGCTTTCTTTCGCCAAGACAGTGCGTTTCTCACTGTTACATGCATTTGAATGGGGAACTCGACCGAAACAAAGTATAGGTTTTCATTATGTGAATAACTTGGAAATCTTAGCTCAAACAGCTGCAAAACCTGTTTTCCCAGCACGGGGACCTTGAGTTCTATAATATAAGGCCATAAACATGTTTGTCTGAGTCTTCTATCAAAAGTTACAGCTATTTCTATGAAGTTGTACAAAAACGCTTTCTTTCGCCAAGACAGTGCGTTTCTCACTGTTACATGCATTTGAATGGGGAACTCGACCGAAACAAAGTATAGGTTTTCATTATGTGAATAACTTGGAAATCTTAGCTCAAACAGCTGCAAAACCTGTTTTCCCAGCACGGAGACCTTGAGTTCTATAATATAAGGCCATAAACATGTTTGTCTGAGTCTTCTATCAAAAGTTACAGCTATTTCTATGAAGTTGTACAAAAACGCTTTCTTTCGCCAAGACAGTGCGTTTCTCACTGTTACATGCATTTGAATGGGGAACTCGACCGAAACAAAGTATAGGTTTTCATTATGTGAATAACTTGGAAATCTTAGCTCAAACAGCTGCAAAACCTGTTTGCCCAGCACGGGAACCTTGAGTTCTATAATATAAAGCCATAAACATGTGTATCCGAGTCTTCTATCAAAAGTTACAGCTATTTCTATGAAGTTGTACAAAAACGCTTTCTTTCGCCAAGACAGTGCGTTTCTCACTGTTACATGCATTTGAATGGGGAACTCGACCGAAACAAAGTATAGGTTTTCATTATGTGAATAACTTGGAAATCTTAGCTCAAACAGCTGCAAAACCTGTTTTCCCAGCATGGGAACCTTGAGTTCTATAAGATAAAGCCATAAACATGTGTATCCGAGTCTTCTATCAAAAGTTACAGCTATTCATATGAAGTTGTACAAAAACGCTTTCTTTCGCCAAGACAGTGCGTTTCTCACTGTTACATGCATTTGAATGGGGAACTCGACCGAAACAAAGTATATGTTTTCATTATGTGAATAACTTGGAAATCTTAGCTCAAACAGCTGCAAAACCTGTTTTCCCAGCACGGAGACCTTGAGTTCTATAATATAAGGCCATAAACATGTTTGTCTGAGTCTTCTATCAAAAGTTACAGCTATTTCTATGAAGTTGTACAAAAACGCTTTCTTTCGCCAAGACAGTGCGTTTCTCACTGTTACATGCATTTGAATGGGGAACTCGACCGAAACAAAGTATAGGTTTTCATTATGTGAATAACTTGGAAATCTTAGCTCAAACAGCTGCAAAACCTGTTTTCCCAGCATGGGAACCTTGAGTTCTATAAGATAAAGCCATAAACATGTGTATCCGAGTCTTCTATCAAAAGTTACAGCTATTTCTATGAAGTTGTACAAAAACGCTTTCTTTCGCCAAGACAGTGCGTTTCTCACTGTTACATGCATTTGAATGGGGAACTCGACCGAAACAAAGTATAGGTTTTCATTATGTGAATAACTTGGAAATCTTAGCTCAAACAGCTGCAAAACCTGTTTGCCCAGCACGGGAATCTTGAGTTCTATAAGATAAAGCCATAAACATGTGTATCCGAGTCTTCTATCAAAAGTTACAGCTATTCATATGAAGTTGTACAAAAACGCTTTCTTTCGCCAAGACAGTGCGTTTCTCACTGTTACATGCATTTGAATGGGGAACTCCACCGAAACAAAGTACAAGTTTTCATTATGTGAATAACTTGGAAATCTTAGCTCAAACAGCTGCAAAACCTGTTTGCCCAGCACGGGAACCTTGAGTTCTATAAGATAAAGCCATAAACATGTGTATCCGAGTCTTCTATCAAAAGTTACAGCTATTCATATGAAGTTGTACAAAAACGCTTTCTTTCGCCAAGACAGTGCGTTTCTCACTGTTACATGCATTTGAATGGGGAACTCCACCGAAACAAAGTACAAGTTTTCATTATGTGAATAACTTGGAAATCTTAGCTCAAACAGCTGCAAAACCTGTTTTCCCAGCACGGAGACCTTGAGTTCTATAATATAAGGCCATAAACATGTTTGTCTGAGTCTTCTATCAAAAGTTACAGCTATTTCTATGAAGTTGTACAAAAACGCTTTCTTTCGCCAAGACAGTGCGTTTCTCACTGTTACATGCATTTGAATGGGGAACTCCACCGAAACAAAGTACAAGTTTTCATTATGTGAATAACTTGGAAATCTTAGCTCAAACAGCTGCAAAACCTGTTTTCCCAGCACGGAGACCTTGAGTTCTATAATATAAGGCCATAAACATGTTTGTCTGAGTCTTCTATCAAAAGTTACAGCTATTTCTATGAAGTTGTACAAAAACGCTTTCTTTCGCCAAGACAGTGCGTTTCTCACTGTTACATGCATTTGAATGGGGAACTCGACCGAAACAAAGTATATGTTTTCATTATGTGAATAACTTGGAAATCTTAGCTCAAACAGCTGCAAAACCTGTTTTCCCAGCACGGAGACCTTGAGTTCTATAATATAAGGCCATAAACATGTTTGTCTGAGTCTTCTATCAAAAGTTACAGCTATTTCTATGAAGTTGTACAAAAACGCTTTCTTTCGCCAAGACAGTGCGTTTCTCACTGTTACATGCATTTGAATGGGGAACTCCACCGAAACAAAGTACAAGTTTTCATTATGTGAATAACTTGGAAATCTTAGCTCAAACAGCTGCAAAACCTGTTTTCCCAGCACGGAGACCTTGAGTTCTATAATATAAGGCCATAAACATGTTTGTCTGAGTCTTCTATCAAAAGTTACAGCTATTTCTATGAAGTTGTACAAAAACGCTTTCTTTCGCCAAGACAGTGCGTTTCTCACTGTTACATGCATTTGAATGGGGAACTCGACCGAAACAAAGTATAGGTTTTCATTATGTGAATAACTTGGAAATCTTAGCTCAAACAGCTGCAAAACCTGTTTTCCCAGCACGGAGACCTTGAGTTCTATAATATAAGGCCATAAACATGTTTGTCTGAGTCTTCTATCAAAAGTTACAGCTATTTCTATGAAGTTGTACAAAAACGCTTTCTTTCGCCAAGACAGTGCGTTTCTCACTGTTACATGCATTTGAATGGGGAACTCGACCGAAACAAAGTATAGGTTTTCATTATGTGAATAACTTGGAAATCTTAGCTCAAACAGCTGCAAAACCTGTTTTCCCAGCATGGGAACCTTGAGTTCTATAAGATAAAGCCATAAACATGTGTATCCGAGTCTTCTATCAAAAGTTACAGCTATTTCTATGAAGTTGTACAAAAACGCTTTCTTTCGCCAAGACAGTGCGTTTCTCACTGTTACATGCATTTGAATGGGGAACTCCACCGAAACAAAGTACAAGTTTTCATTATGTGAATAACTTGGAAATCTTAGCTCAAACAGCTGCAAAACCTGTTTTCCCAGCACGGAGACCTTGAGTTCTATAATATAAGGCCATAAACATGTTTGTCTGAGTCTTCTATCAAAAGTTACAGCTATTTCTATGAAGTTGTACAAAAACGCTTTCTTTCGCCAAGACAGTGCGTTTCTCACTGTTACATGCATTTGAATGGGGAACTCGACCGAAACAAAGTATATGTTTTCATTATGTGAATAACTTGGAAATCTTAGCTCAAACAGCTGCAAAACCTGTTTTCCCAGCACGGAGACCTTGAGTTCTATAATATAAGGCCATAAACATGTTTGTCTGAGTCTTCTATCAAAAGTTACAGCTATTTCTATGAAGTTGTACAAAAACGCTTTCTTTCGCCAAGACAGTGCGTTTCTCACTGTTACATGCATTTGAATGGGGAACTCCACCGAAACAAAGTACAAGTTTTCATTATGTGAATAACTTGGAAATCTTAGCTCAAACAGCTGCAAAACCTGTTTTCCCAGCACGGAGACCTTGAGTTTTATAATATAAGGCCATAAACATGTTTGTCTGAGTCTTCTATCAAAAGTTACAGCTATTTCTATGAAGTTGTACAAAAACGCTTTCTTTCGCCAAGACAGTGCGTTTCTCACTGTTACATGCATTTGAATGGGGAACTCCACCGAAACAAAGTACAAGTTTTCATTATGTGAATAACTTGGAAATCTTAGCTCAAACAGCTGCAAAACCTGTTTTCCCAGCACGGAGACCTTGAGTTCTATAATATAAGGCCATAAACATGTTTGTCTGAGTCTTCTATCAAAAGTTACAGCTATTCATATGAAGTTGTACAAAAACGCTTTCTTTCGCCAAGACAGTGCGTTTCTCACTGTTACATGCATTTGAATGGGGAACTCCACCGAAACAAAGTATATGTTTTCATTATGTGAATAACTTGGAAATCTTAGCTCAAACAGCTGCAAAACCTGTTTTCCCAGCACGGAGACCTTGAGTTCTATAATATAAGGCCATAAACATGTTTGTCTGAGTCTTCTATCAAAAGTTACAGCTATTTCTATGAAGTTGTACAAAAACGCTTTCTTTCGCCAAGACAGTGCGTTTCTCACTGTTACATGCATTTGAATGGGGAACTCCACCGAAACAAAGTATAGGTTTTCATTATGTGAATAACTTGGAAATCTTAGCTCAAACAGCTGCAAAACCTGTTTTCCCAGCACGGAGACCTTGAGTTCTATAATATAAGGCCATAAACATGTTTGTCTGAGTCTTCTATCAAAAGTTACAGCTATTTCTATGAAGTTGTACAAAAACGCTTTCTTTCGCCAAGACAGTGCGTTTCTCACTGTTACATGCATTTGAATGGGGAACTCGACCGAAACAAAGTATAGGTTTTCATTATGTGAATAACTTGGAAATCTTAGCTCAAACAGCTGCAAAACCTGTTTTCCCAGCATGGGAACCTTGAGTTCTATAAGATAAAGCCATAAACATGTGTATCCGAGTCTTCTATCAAAAGTTACAGCTATTCATATGAAGTTGTACAAAAACGCTTTCTTTCGCCAAGACAGTGCGTTTCTCACTGTTACATGCATTTGAATGGGGAACTCCACCGAAACAAAGTACAAGTTTTCATTATGTGAATAACTTGGAAATCTTAGCTCAAACAGCTGCAAAACCTGTTTTCCCAGCACGGAGACCTTGAGTTCTATAATATAAGGCCATAAACATGTTTGTCTGAGTCTTCTATCAAAAGTTACAGCTATTTCTATGAAGTTGTACAAAAACGCTTTCTTTCGCCAAGACAGTGCGTTTCTCACTGTTACATGCATTTGAATGGGGAACTCGACCGAAACAAAGTATATGTTTTCATTATGTGAATAACTTGGAAATCTTAGCTCAAACAGCTGCAAAACCTGTTTTCCCAGCACGGAGACCTTGAGTTCTATAATATAAGGCCATAAACATGTTTGTCTGAGTCTTCTATCAAAAGTTACAGCTATTTCTATGAAGTTGTACAAAAACGCTTTCTTTCGCCAAGACAGTGCGTTTCTCACTGTTACATGCATTTGAATGGGGAATTCCACCGAAACAAAGTACAAGTTTTCATTATGTGAATAACTTGGAAATCTTAGCTCAAACAGCTGCAAAACCTGTTTTCCCAGCACGGAGACCTTGAGTTCTATAATATAAGGCCATAAACATGTTTGTCTGAGTCTTCTATCAAAAGTTACAGCTATTTCTATGAAGTTGTACAAAAACGCTTTCTTTCGCCAAGACAGTGCGTTTCTCACTGTTACATGCATTTGAATGGGGAACTCGACCGAAACAAAGTATATGTTTTCATTATGTGAATAACTTGGAAATCTTAGCTCAAACAGCTGCAAAACCTGTTTTCCCAGCACGGAGACCTTGAGTTCTATAATATAAGGCCATAAACATGTTTGTCTGAGTCTTCTATCAAAAGTTACAGCTATTTCTATGAAGTTGTACAAAAACGCTTTCTTTCGCCAAGACAGTGCGTTTCTCACTGTTACATGCATTTGAATGGGGAACTCGACCGAAACAAAGTATAGGTTTTCATTATGTGAATAACTTGGAAATCTTAGCTCAAACAGCTGCAAAACCTCTTTTCCCAGCACGGGAACCTTGAGTTCTATAAGATAAAGCCATAAACATGTGTATCCGAGTCTTCTATCAAAAGTTACAGCTATTCATATGAAGTTGTACAAAAACGCTTTCTTTCGCCAAGACAGTGCGTTTCTCACTGTTACATGCATTTGAATGGGGAACTCGACCGAAACAAAGTATAGGTTTTCATTATGTGAATAACTTGGAAATCTTAGCTCAAACAGCTGCAAAACCTGTTTTCCCAGCACGGAGACCTTGAGTTCTATAATATAAGGCCATAAACATGTTTGTCTGAGTCTTCTATCAAAAGTTACAGCTATTTCTATGAAGTTGTACAAAAACGCTTTCTTTCGCCAAGACAGTGCGTTTCTCACTGTTACATGCATTTGAATGGGGAACTCCACCGAAACAAAGTATAGGTTTTCATTATGTGAATAACTTGGAAATCTTAGCTCAAAAAGCTGCAAAACCTGTTTGCCCAGCACGGGAACCTTGAGTTCTATAAGATAAAGCCATAAACATGTGTATCCGAGTCTTCTATCAAAAGTTACAGCTATTTCTATGAAGTTGTACAAAAACGCTTTCTTTCGCCAAGACAGTGCGTTTCTCACTGTTACATGCATTTGAATGGGGAACTCCACCGAAACAAAGTATAGGTTTTCATTATGTGAATAACTTGGAAATCTTAGCTCAAACAGCTGCAAAACCTGTTTTCCCAGCACGGAGACCTTGAGTTCTATAATATAAGGCCATAAACATGTTTGTCTGAGTCTTCTATCAAAAGTTACAGCTATTTCTATGAAGTTGTACAAAAACGCTTTCTTTCGCCAAGACAGTGCGTTTCTCACGGTTACATGCATTTGAATGGGGAACTCGACCGAAACAAAGTATAGGTTTTCATTATGTGAATAACTTGGAAATCTTAGCTCAAACAGCTGCAAAACCTGTTTTCCCAGCACGGGGACCTTGAGTTCTATAATATAAGGCCATAAACATGTTTGTCTGAGTCTTCTATCAAAAGTTACAGCTATTTCTATGAAGTTGTACAAAAACGCTTTCTTTCGCCAAGACAGTGCGTTTCTCACTGTTACATGCATTTGAATGGGGAACTCGACCGAAACAAAGTATAGGTTTTCATTATGTGAATAACTTGGAAATCTTAGCTCAAACAGCTGCAAAACCTGTTTTCCCAGCACGGAGACCTTGAGTTCTATAATATAAGGCCATAAACATGTTTGTCTGAGTCTTCTATCAAAAGTTACAGCTATTTCTATGAAGTTGTACAAAAACGCTTTCTTTCGCCAAGACAGTGCGTTTCTCACTGTTACATGCATTTGAATGGGGAACTCGACCGAAACAAAGTATAGGTTTTCATTATGTGAATAACTTGGAAATCTTAGCTCAAACAGCTGCAAAACCTGTTTTCCCAGCACGGGGACCTTGAGTTCTATAAGATAAAGCCATAAACATGTGTATCCGAGTCTTCTATCAAAAGTTACAGCTATTCATATGAAGTTGTACAAAAACGCTTTCTTTCGCCAAGACAGTGCGTTTCTCACTGTTACATGCATTTGAATGGGGAACTCGACCGAAACAAAGTATAGGTTTTCATTATGTGAATAACTTGGAAATCTTAGCTCAAACAGCTGCAAAACCTGTTTGCCCAGCACGGGAACCTTGAGTTCTATAAGATAAAGCCATAAACATGTGTATCCGAGTCTTCTATCAAAAGTTACAGCTATTCATATGAAGTTGTACAAAAACGCTTTCTTTCGCCAAGACAGTGCGTTTCTCACTGTTACATGCATTTGAATGGGGAACTCGACCGAAACAAAGTATAGGTTTTCATTATGTGAATAACTTGAAAATCTTAGCTCAAACAGCTGCAAAACCTGTTTTCCCAGCACGGGGACCTTGAGTTCTATAATATAAGGCCATAAACATGTGTATCCGAGTCTTCTATCAAAAGTTACAGCTATTCATATGAAGTTGTACAAAAACGTTTTCTTTCGCCAAGACAGTGCGTTTCTCACGGTTACATGCATTTGAATGGGGAACTCGACCGAAACAAAGTATAGGTTTTCATTATGTGAATAACTTGGAAATCTTAGCTCAAACAGCTGCAAAACCTGTTTTCCCAGCACGGGGACCTTGAGTTCTATAATATAAGGCCATAAACATGTGTATCCGAGTCTTCTATCAAAAGTTACAGCTATTCATATGAAGTTGTACAAAAACGCTTTCTTTCGCCAAGACAGTGCGTTTCTCACTGTTACATGCATTTGAATGGGGAACTCGACCGAAACAAAGTATATGTTTTCATTATGTGAATAACTTGGAAATCTTAGCTCAAACAGCTGCAAAACCTGTTTTACCAGCACGGAGACCTTGAGTTCTATAATATAAGGCCATAAACATGTTTGTCTGAGTCTTCTATCAAAAGTTACAGCTATTTCTATGAAGTTGTACAAAAACGCTTTCTTTCGCCAAGACAGTGCGTTTCTCACTGTTACATGCATTTGAATGGGGAACTCGACCGAAACAAAGTATAGGTTTTCATTATGTGAATAACTTGGAAATCTTAGCTCAAACAGCTGCAAAACCTGTTTTCCCAGCATGGGAACCTTGAGTTCTATAAGATAAAGCCATAAACATGTGTATCCGAGTCTTCTATCAAAAGTTACAGCTATTTATATGAAGTTGTACAAAAACGCTTTCTTTCGCCAAGACAGTGCGTTTCTCACTGTTACATGCATTTGAATGGGGAACTCGACCGAAACAAAGTATAGGTTTTCATTATGTGAATAACTTGGAAATCTTAGCTCAAACAGCTGCAAAACCTGTTTTCCCAGCACGGAGACCTTGAGTTCTATAATATAAGGCCATAAACATGTTTGTCTGAGTCTTCTATCAAAAGTTACAGCTATTTCTATGAAGTTGTACAAAAACGCTTTCTTTCGCCAAGACAGTGCGTTTCTCACTGTTACATGCATTTGAATGGGGAACTCCACCGAAACAAAGTATAGGTTTTCATTATGTGAATAACTTGGAAATCTTAGCTCAAAAAGCTGCAAAACCTGTTTGCCCAGCACGGGAACCTTGAGTTCTATAAGATAAAGCCATAAACATGTGTATCCGAGTCTTCTATCAAAAGTTACAGCTATTTCTATGAAGTTGTACAAAAACGCTTTCTTTCGCCAAGACAGTGCGTTTCTCACTGTTACATGCATTTGAATGGGGAACTCCACCGAAACAAAGTATAGGTTTTCATTATGTGAATAACTTGGAAATCTTAGCTCAAACAGCTGCAAAACCTGTTTTCCCAGCACGGAGACCTTGAGTTCTATAATATAAGGCCATAAACATGTGTATCCGAGTCTTCTATCAAAAGTTACAGCTATTCATATGAAGTTGTACAAAAACGCTTTCTTTCGCCAAGACAGTGCGTTTCTCACTGTTACATGCATTTGAATGGGGAACTCGACCGAAACAAAGTATAGGTTTTCATTATGTGAATAACTTGGAAATCTTAGCTCAAACAGCTGCAAAACCTGTTTGCCCAGCACGGGAACCTTGAGTTCTATAAGATAAAGCCATAAACATGTGTATCCGAGTCTTCTATCAAAAGTTACAGCTATTCATATGAAGTTGTACAAAAACGCTTTCTTTCGCCAAGACAGTGCGTTTCTCACTGTTACATGCATTTGAATGGGGAACTCGACCGAAACAAAGTATAGGTTTTCATTATGTGAATAACTTGAAAATCTTAGCTCAAACAGCTGCAAAACCTGTTTTCCCAGCACGGGGACCTTGAGTTCTATAATATAAGGCCATAAACATGTGTATCCGAGTCTTCTATCAAAAGTTACAGCTATTCATATGAAGTTGTACAAAAACGTTTTCTTTCGCCAAGACAGTGCGTTTCTCACGGTTACATGCATTTGAATGGGGAACTCGACCGAAACAAAGTATAGGTTTTCATTATGTGAATAACTTGGAAATCTTAGCTCAAACAGCTGCAAAACCTGTTTTCCCAGCACGGGGACCTTGAGTTCTATAAGATAAAGCCATAAACATGTGTATCCGAGTCTTCTATCAAAAGTTACAGCTATTTATATGAAGTTGTACAAAAACGCTTTCTTTCGCCAAGACAGTGCGTTTCTCACTGTTACATGCATTTGAATGGGGAACTCGACCGAAACAAAGTATAGGTTTTCATTATGTGAATAACTTGGAAATCTTAGCTCAAACAGCTGCAAAACCTGTTTTCCCAGCACGGAGACCTTGAGTTCTATAATATAAGGCCATAAACATGTTTGTCTGAGTCTTCTATCAAAAGTTACAGCTATTTCTATGAAGTTGTACAAAAACGCTTTCTTTCGCCAAGACAGTGCGTTTCTCACTGTTACATGCATTTGAATGGGGAACTCCACCGAAACAAAGTATAGGTTTTCATTATGTGAATAACTTGGAAATCTTAGCTCAAAAAGCTGCAAAACCTGTTTGCCCAGCACGGGAACCTTGAGTTCTATAAGATAAAGCCATAAACATGTGTATCCGAGTCTTCTATCAAAAGTTACAGCTATTTCTATGAAGTTGTACAAAAACGCTTTCTTTCGCCAAGACAGTGCGTTTCTCACTGTTACATGCATTTGAATGGGGAACTCCACCGAAACAAAGTATAGGTTTTCATTATGTGAATAACTTGGAAATCTTAGCTCAAACAGCTGCAAAACCTGTTTTCCCAGCACGGAGACCTTGAGTTCTATAATATAAGGCCATAAACATGTGTATCCGAGTCTTCTATCAAAAGTTACAGCTATTCATATGAAGTTGTACAAAAACGCTTTCTTTCGCCAAGACAGTGCGTTTCTCACTGTTACATGCATTTGAATGGGGAACTCGACCGAAACAAAGTATAGGTTTTCATTATGTGAATAACTTGGAAATCTTAGCTCAAACAGCTGCAAAACCTGTTTGCCCAGCACGGGAACCTTGAGTTCTATAAGATAAAGCCATAAACATGTGTATCCGAGTCTTCTATCAAAAGTTACAGCTATTCATATGAAGTTGTACAAAAACGCTTTCTTTCGCCAAGACAGTGCGTTTCTCACTGTTACATGCATTTGAATGGGGAACTCGACCGAAACAAAGTATAGGTTTTCATTATGTGAATAACTTGAAAATCTTAGCTCAAACAGCTGCAAAACCTGTTTTCCCAGCACGGGGACCTTGAGTTCTATAATATAAGGCCATAAACATGTGTATCCGAGTCTTCTATCAAAAGTTACAGCTATTCATATGAAGTTGTACAAAAACGTTTTCTTTCGCCAAGACAGTGCGTTTCTCACGGTTACATGCATTTGAATGGGGAACTCGACCGAAACAAAGTATAGGTTTTCATTATGTGAATAACTTGGAAATCTTAGCTCAAACAGCTGCAAAACCTGTTTTCCCAGCACGGGGACCTTGAGTTCTATAATATAAGGCCATAAACATGTGTATCCGAGTCTTCTATCAAAAGTTACAGCTATTCATATGAAGTTGTACAAAAACGCTTTCTTTCGCCAAGACAGTGCGTTTCTCACTGTTACATGCATTTGAATGGGGAACTCGACCGAAACAAAGTATATGTTTTCATTATGTGAATAACTTGGAAATCTTAGCTCAAACAGCTGCAAAACCTGTTTGCCCAGCACGGGAACCTTGAGTTCTATAAGATAAAGCCATAAACATGTGTATCCGAGTCTTCTATCAAAAGTTACAGCTATTCATATGAAGTTGTACAAAAACGCTTTCTTTCGCCAAGACAGTGCGTTTCTCACTGTTACATGCATTTGAATGGGGAACTCGACCGAAACAAAGTATAGGTTTTCATTATGTGAATAACTTGAAAATCTTAGCTCAAACAGCTGCAAAACCTGTTTTCCCAGCACGGGGACCTTGAGTTCTATAATATAAGGCCATAAACATGTGTATCCGAGTCTTCTATCAAAAGTTACAGCTATTCATATGAAGTTGTACAAAAACGTTTTCTTTCGCCAAGACAGTGCGTTTCTCACGGTTACATGCATTTGAATGGGGAACTCGACCGAAACAAAGTATAGGTTTTCATTATGTGAATAACTTGGAAATCTTAGCTCAAACAGCTGCAAAACCTGTTTTCCCAGCACGGGGACCTTGAGTTCTATAATATAAGGCCATAAACATGTGTATCCGAGTCTTCTATCAAAAGTTACAGCTATTCATATGAAGTTGTACAAAAACGCTTTCTTTCGCCAAGACAGTGCGTTTCTCACTGTTACATGCATTTGAATGGGGAACTCGACCGAAACAAAGTATATGTTTTCATTATGTGAATAACTTGGAAATCTTAGCTCAAACAGCTGCAAAACCTGTTTTACCAGCACGGAGACCTTGAGTTCTATAATATAAGGCCATAAACATGTTTGTCTGAGTCTTCTATCAAAAGTTACAGCTATTTCTATGAAGTTGTACAAAAACGCTTTCTTTCGCCAAGACAGTGCGTTTCTCACTGTTACATGCATTTGAATGGGGAACTCGACCGAAACAAAGTATAGGTTTTCATTATGTGAATAACTTGGAAATCTTAGCTCAAACAGCTGCAAAACCTGTTTTCTCAGCATGGGAACCTTGAGTTCTATAAGATAAAGCCATAAACATGTGTATCCGAGTCTTCTATCAAAAGTTACAGCTATTTATATGAAGTTGTACAAAAACGCTTTCTTTCGCCAAGACAGTGCGTTTCTCACTGTTACATGCATTTGAATGGGGAACTCGACCGAAACAAAGTATATGTTTTCATTATGTGAATAACTTGGAAATCTTAGCTCAAACAGCTGCAAAACCTGTTTTCCCAGCACGGAGACCTTGAGTTCTATAATATAAGGCCATAAACATGTTTGTCTGAGTCTTCTATCAAAAGTTACAGCTATTTCTATGAAGTTGTACAAAAACGCTTTCTTTCGCCAAGACAGTGCGTTTCTCACGGTTACATGCATTTGAATGGGGAACTCGACCGAAACAAAGTATAGGTTTTCATTATGTGAATAACTTGGAAATCTTAGCTCAAACAGCTGCAAAACCTGTTTTCCCAGCACGGGGACCTTGAGTTCTATAATATAAGGCCATAAAGATGTTTGTCTGAGTCTTCTATCAAAAGTTACAGCTATTTCTATGAAGTTGTACAAAAACGCTTTCTTTCGCCAAGACAGTGCGTTTCTCACTGTTACATGCATTTGAATGGGGAACTCGACCGAAACAAAGTATAGGTTTTCATTATGTGAATAACTTGGAAATCTTAGCTCAAACAGCTGCAAAACCTGTTTTCCCAGCACGGAGACCTTGAGTTCTATAATATAAGGCCATAAACATGTTTGTCTGAGTCTTCTATCAAAAGTTACAGCTATTTCTATGAAGTTGTACAAAAACGCTTTCTTTCGCCAAGACAGTGCGTTTCTCACTGTTACATGCATTTGAATGGGGAACTCGACCGAAACAAAGTATAGGTTTTCATTATGTGAATAACTTGGAAATCTTAGCTCAAACAGCTGCAAAACCTGTTTTCCCAGCACGGGGACCTTGAGTTCTATAAGATAAAGCCATAAACATGTGTATCCGAGTCTTCTATCAAAAGTTACAGCTATTCATATGAAGTTGTACAAAAACGCTTTCTTTCGCCAAGACAGTGCGTTTCTCACTGTTACATGCATTTGAATGGGGAACTCGACCGAAACAAAGTATAGGTTTTCATTATGTGAATAACTTGGAAATCTTAGCTCAAACAGCTGCAAAACCTGTTTTCCCAGCATGGGAACCTTGAGTTCTATAAGATAAAGCCATAAACATGTGTATCCGAGTCTTCTATCAAAAGTTACAGCTATTCATATGAAGTTGTACAAAAACGCTTTCTTTCGCCAAGACAGTGCGTTTCTCACTGTTACATGCATTTGAATGGGGAACTCGACCGAAACAAAGTATAGGTTTTCATTATGTGAATAACTTGGAAATCTTAGCTCAAACAGCTGCAAAACCTGTTTTCCCAGCACGGAGACCTTGAGTTCTATAATATAAGGCCATAAACATGTTTGTCTGAGTCTTCTATCAAAAGTTACAGCTATTTCTATGAAGTTGTACAAAAACGCTTTCTTTCGCCAAGACAGTGCGTTTCTCACTGTTACATGCATTTGAATGGGGAACTCGACCGAAACAAAGTATAGGTTTTCATTATGTGAATAACTTGGAAATCTTAGCTCAAAAAGCTGCAAAACCTGTTTGCCCAGCACGGGAACCTTGAGTTCTATAAGATAAAGCCATAAACATGTGTATCCGAGTCTTCTATCAAAAGTTACAGCTATTTATATGAAGTTGTACAAAAACGCTTTCTTTCGCCAAGACAGTGCGTTTCTCACTGTTACATGCATTTGAATGGGGAACTCGACCGAAACAAAGTATAGGTTTTCATTATGTGAATAACTTGGAAATCTTAGCTCAAACAGCTGCAAAACCTGTTTTCCCAGCACGGGAACCTTGAGTTCTATAAGATAAAGCCATAAACATGTGTATCCGAGTCTTCTATCAAAAGTTACAGCTATTCATATGAAGTTGTACAAAAACGCTTTCTTTCGCCAAGACAGTGCGTTTCTCACTGTTACATGCATTTGAATGGGGAACTCGACCGAAACAAAGTATATGTTTTCATTATGTGAATAACTTGGAAATCTTAGCTCAAACAGCTGCAAAACCTGTTTTTCCAGCACGGAGACCTTGAGTTCTATAATATAAGGCCATAAACATGTTTGTCTGAGTCTTCTATCAAAAGTTACAGCTATTTCTATGAAGTTGTACAAAAACGCTTTCTTTCGCCAAGACAGTGCGTTTCTCACTGTTACATGCATTTGAATGGGGAACTCGACCGAAACAAAGTATAGGTTTTCATTATGTGAATAACTTGGAAATCTTAGCTCAAACAGCTGCAAAACCTGTTTTCCCAGCATGGGAACCTTGAGTTCTATAAGATAAAGCCATAAACATGTGTATCCGAGTCTTCTATCAAAAGTTACAGCTATTCATATGAAGTTGTACAAAAACGCTTTCTTTCGCCAAGACAGTGCGTTTCTCACTGTTACATGCATTTGAATGGGGAACTCGACCGAAACAAAGTATAGGTTTTCATTATGTGAATAACTTGGAAATCTTAGCTCAAACAGCTGCAAAACCTGTTTTCCCAGCACGGGGACCTTGAGTTCTATAAGATAAAGCCATAAACATGTGTAACCGAGTCTTCTATCAAAAGTTACAGCTATTTCTATGAAGTTGTACAAAAACGCTTTCTTTCGCCAAGACAGTGCGTTTCTCACTGTTACATGCATTTGAATGGGGAACTCGACCGAAACAAAGTATAGGTTTTCATTATGTGAATAACTTGGAAATCTTAGCTCAAACAGCTGCAAAACCTGTTTTCCCAGCACGGGGACCTTGAGTTCTATAATATAAGGCCATAAACATGTTTGTCTGAGTCTTCTATCAAAAGTTACAGCTATTTCTATGAAGTTGTACAAAAACGCTTTCTTTCGCCAAGACAGTGCGTTTCTCACTGTTACATGCATTTGAATGGGGAACTCGACCGAAACAAAGTATAGGTTTTCATTATGTGAATAACTTGGAAATCTTAGCTCAAACAGCTGCAAAACCTGTTTTCCCAGCATGGGAACCTTGAGTTCTATAAGATAAAGCCATAAACATGTGTATCCGAGTCTTCTATCAAAAGTTACAGCTATTTCTATGAAGTTGTACAAAAACGCTTTCTTTCGCCAAGACAGTGCGTTTCTCACTGTTACATGCATTTGAATGGGGAACTCGACCGAAACAAAGTATAGGTTTTCATTATGTGAATAACTTGGAAATCTTAGCTCAAACAGCTGCAAAACCTGTTTTCCCAGCACGGGGACCTTGAGTTCTATAAGATAAAGCCATAAACATGTGTAACCGAGTCTTCTATCAAAAGTTACAGCTATTTCTATGAAGTTGTACAAAAACGCTTTCTTTCGCCAAGACAGTGCGTTTCTCACTGTTACATGCATTTGAATGGGGAACTCGACCGAAACAAAGTATAGGTTTTCATTATGTGAATAACTTGGAAATCTTAGCTCAAACAGCTGCAAAACCTGTTTGCCCAGCACGGGAACCTTGAGTTCTATAAGATAAAGCCATAAACATGTGTATCCGAGTCTTCTATCAAAAGTTACAGCTATTTATATGAAGTTGTACAAAAACGCTTTCTTTCGCCAAGACAGTGCGTTTCTCACTGTTACATGCATTTGAATGGGGAACTCGACCGAAACAAAGTATAGGTTTTCATTATGTGAATAACTTGGAAATCTTAGCTCAAAAAGCTGCAAAACCTGTTTGCCCAGCATGGGAACCTTGAGTTCTATAAGATAAAGCCATAAACATGTGTATCCGAGTCTTCTATCAAAAGTTACAGCTATTCATATGAAGTTGTACAAAAACGCTTTCTTTCGCCAAGACAGTGCGTTTCTCACTGTTACATGCATTTGAATGGGGAACTCGACCGAAACAAAGTATATGTTTTCATTATGTGAATAACTTGGAAATCTTAGCTCAAACAGCTGCAAAACCTGTTTTCCCAGCACGGAGACCTTGAGTTCTATAATATAAGGCCATAAACATGTTTGTCTGAGTCTTCTATCAAAAGTTACAGCTATTTCTATGAAGTTGTACAAAAACGCTTTCTTTCGCCAAGACAGTGCGTTTCTCACTGTTACATGCATTTGAATGGGGAACTCGACCGAAACAAAGTATAGGTTTTCATTATGTGAATAACTTGGAAATCTTAGCTCAAACAGCTGCAAAACCTGTTTTCCCAGCACGGAGACCTTGAGTTCTATAATATAAGGCCATAAACATGTTTGTCTGAGTCTTCTATCAAAAGTTACAGCTATTTCTATGAAGTTGTACAAAAACGCTTTCTTTCGCCAAGACAGTGCGTTTCTCACTGTTACATGCATTTGAATGGGGAACTCGACCGAAACAAAGTATAGGTTTTCATTATGTGAATAACTTGGAAATCTTAGCTCAAACAGCTGCAAAACCTGTTTTCCCAGCACGGGGACCTTGAGTTCTATAAGATAAAGCCATAAACATGTGTAACCGAGTCTTCTATCAAAAGTTACAGCTATTTCTATGAAGTTGTACAAAAACGCTTTCTTTCGCCAAGACAGTGCGTTTCTCACTGTTACATGCATTTGAATGGGGAACTCGACCGAAACAAAGTATAGGTTTTCATTATGTGAATAACTTGGAAATCTTAGCTCAAACAGCTGCAAAACCTGTTTTCCCAGCACGGGGACCTTGAGTTCTATAAGATAAAGCCATAAACATGTGTAACCGAGTCTTCTATCAAAAGTTACAGCTATTTCTATGAAGTTGTACAAAAACGCTTTCTTTCGCCAAGACAGTGCGTTTCTCACTGTTACATGCATTTGAATGGGGAACTCGACCGAAACAAAGTATAGGTTTTCATTATGTGAATAACTTGGAAATCTTAGCTCAAACAGCTGCAAAACCTGTTTTCCCAGCACGGGGACCTTGAGTTCTATAATATAAGGCCATAAACATGTTTGTCTGAGTCTTCTATCAAAAGTTACAGCTATTTCTATGAAGTTGTACAAAAACGCTTTCTTTCGCCAAGACAGTGCGTTTCTCACTGTTACATGCATTTGAATGGGGAACTCGACCGAAACAAAGTATAGGTTTTCATTATGTGAATAACTTGGAAATCTTAGCTCAAACAGCTGCAAAACCTGTTTTCCCAGCATGGGAACCTTGAGTTCTATAAGATAAAGCCATAAACATGTGTATCCGAGTCTTCTATCAAAAGTTACAGCTATTTCTATGAAGTTGTACAAAAACGCTTTCTTTCGCCAAGACAGTGCGTTTCTCACTGTTACATGCATTTGAATGGGGAACTCGACCGAAACAAAGTATAGGTTTTCATTATGTGAATAACTTGGAAATCTTAGCTCAAACAGCTGCAAAACCTGTTTTCCCAGCACGGGGACCTTGAGTTCTATAAGATAAAGCCATAAACATGTGTAACCGAGTCTTCTATCAAAAGTTACAGCTATTTCTATGAAGTTGTACAAAAACGCTTTCTTTCGCCAAGACAGTGCGTTTCTCACTGTTACATGCATTTGAATGGGGAACTCGACCGAAACAAAGTATAGGTTTTCATTATGTGAATAACTTGGAAATCTTAGCTCAAACAGCTGCAAAACCTGTTTGCCCAGCACGGGAACCTTGAGTTCTATAAGATAAAGCCATAAACATGTGTATCCGAGTCTTCTATCAAAAGTTACAGCTATTTATATGAAGTTGTACAAAAACGCTTTCTTTCGCCAAGACAGTGCGTTTCTCACTGTTACATGCATTTGAATGGGGAACTCGACCGAAACAAAGTATAGGTTTTCATTATGTGAATAACTTGGAAATCTTAGCTCAAAAAGCTGCAAAACCTGTTTGCCCAGCACGGGAACCTTGAGTTCTATAAGATAAAGCCATAAACATGTGTATCCGAGTCTTCTATCAAAAGTTACAGCTATTCATATGAAGTTGTACAAAAACGCTTTCTTTCGCCAAGACAGTGCGTTTCTCACTGTTACATGCATTTGAATGGGGAACTCGACCGAAACAAAGTATATGTTTTCATTATGTGAATAACTTGGAAATCTTAGCTCAAACAGCTGCAAAACCTGTTTTCCCAGCACGGAGACCTTGAGTTCTATAATATAAGGCCATAAACATGTTTGTCTGAGTCTTCTATCAAAAGTTACAGCTATTTCTATGAAGTTGTACAAAAACGCTTTCTTTCGCCAAGACAGTGCGTTTCTCACTGTTACATGCATTTGAATGGGGAACTCGACCGAAACAAAGTATAGGTTTTCATTATGTGAATAACTTGGAAATCTTAGCTCAAAAAGCTGCAAAACCTGTTTGCCCAGCACGGGAACCTTGAGTTCTATAAGATAAAGCCATAAACATGTGTATCCGAGTCTTCTATCAAAAGTTACAGCTATTCATATGAAGTTGTACAAAAACGCTTTCTTTCGCCAAGACAGTGCGTTTCTCACTGTTACATGCATTTGAATGGGGAACTCGACCGAAACAAAGTATAGGTTTTCATTATGTGAATAACTTGGAAATCTTAGCTCAAACAGCTGCAAAACCTGTTTTCCCAGCACGGAGACCTTGAGTTCTATAATATAAGGCCATAAACATGTTTGTCTGAGTCTTCTATCAAAAGTTACAGCTATTTCTATGAAGTTGTACAAAAACGCTTTCTTTCGCCAAGACAGTGCGTTTCTCACTGTTACATGCATTTGAATGGGGAACTCCACCGAAACAAAGTATAGGTTTTCATTATGTGAATAACTTGGAAATCTTAGCTCAAACAGCTGCAAAACCTGTTTTCCCAGCACGGGGACCTTGAGTTCTATAAGATAAAGCCATAAACATGTGTAACCGAGTCTTCTATCAAAAGTTACAGCTATTTCTATGAAGTTGTACAAAAACGCTTTCTTTCGCCAAGACAGTGCGTTTCTCACTGTTACATGCATTTGAATGGGGAACTCGACCGAAACAAAGTATAGGTTTTCATTATGTGAATAACTTGGAAATCTTAGCTCAAACAGCTGCAAAACCTGTTTTCCCAGCACGGAGACCTTGAGTTCTATAATATAAGGCCATAAACATGTGTATCCGAGTCTTCTATCAAAAGTTACAGCTATTTCTATGAAGTTGTACAAAAACGCTTTCTTTCGCCAAGACAGTGCGTTTCTCACTGTTACATGCATTTGAATGGGGAACTCGACCGAAACAAAGTATAGGTTTTCATTATGTGAATAACTTGGAAATCTTAGCTCAAACAGCTGCAAAACCTGTTTTCCCAGCACGGAGACCTTGAGTTCTATAATATAAGGCCATAAACATGTTTGTCTGAGTCTTCTATCAAAAGTTACAGCTATTTCTATGAAGTTGTACAAAAACGCTTTCTTTCGCCAAGACAGTGCGTTTCTCACTGTTACATGCATTTGAATGGGGAACTCGACCGAAACAAAGTATAGGTTTTCATTATGTGAATAACTTGGAAATCTTAGCTCAAACAGCTGCAAAACCTGTTTTCCCAGCATGGGAACCTTGAGTTCTATAAGATAAAGCCATAAACATGTGTATCCGAGTCTTCTATCAAAAGTTACAGCTATTCATATGAAGTTGTACAAAAACGCTTTCTTTCGCCAAGACAGTGCGTTTCTCACTGTTACATGCATTTGAATGGGGAACTCGACCGAAACAAAGTATAGGTTTTCATTATGTGAATAACTTGGAAATCTTAGCTCAAACAGCTGCAAAACCTGTTTTCCCAGCACGGGGACCTTGAGTTCTATAAGATAAAGCCATAAACATGTGTAACCGAGTCTTCTATCAAAAGTTACAGCTATTTCTATGAAGTTGTACAAAAACGCTTTCTTTCGCCAAGACAGTGCGTTTCTCACTGTTACATGCATTTGAATGGGGAACTCGACCGAAACAAAGTATAGGTTTTCATTATGTGAATAACTTGGAAATCTTAGCTCAAACAGCTGCAAAACCTGTTTTCCCAGCACGGGGACCTTGAGTTCTATAATATAAGGCCATAAACATGTTTGTCTGAGTCTTCTATCAAAAGTTACAGCTATTTCTATGAAGTTGTACAAAAACGCTTTCTTTCGCCAAGACAGTGCGTTTCTCACTGTTACATGCATTTGAATGGGGAACTCGACCGAAACAAAGTATAGGTTTTCATTATGTGAATAACTTGGAAATCTTAGCTCAAACAGCTGCAAAACCTGTTTTCCCAGCATGGGAACCTTGAGTTCTATAAGATAAAGCCATAAACATGTGTATCCGAGTCTTCTATCAAAAGTTACAGCTATTTCTATGAAGTTGTACAAAAACGCTTTCTTTCGCCAAGACAGTGCGTTTCTCACTGTTACATGCATTTGAATGGGGAACTCGACCGAAACAAAGTATAGGTTTTCATTATGTGAATAACTTGGAAATCTTAGCTCAAACAGCTGCAAAACCTGTTTTCCCAGCACGGGGACCTTGAGTTCTATAAGATAAAGCCATAAACATGTGTAACCGAGTCTTCTATCAAAAGTTACAGCTATTTCTATGAAGTTGTACAAAAACGCTTTCTTTCGCCAAGACAGTGCGTTTCTCACTGTTACATGCATTTGAATGGGGAACTCGACCGAAACAAAGTATAGGTTTTCATTATGTGAATAACTTGGAAATCTTAGCTCAAACAGCTGCAAAACCTGTTTGCCCAGCACGGGAACCTTGAGTTCTATAAGATAAAGCCATAAACATGTGTATCCGAGTCTTCTATCAAAAGTTACAGCTATTTATATGAAGTTGTACAAAAACGCTTTCTTTCGCCAAGACAGTGCGTTTCTCACTGTTACATGCATTTGAATGGGGAACTCGACCGAAACAAAGTATAGGTTTTCATTATGTGAATAACTTGGAAATCTTAGCTCAAAAAGCTGCAAAACCTGTTTGCCCAGCACGGGAACCTTGAGTTCTATAAGATAAAGCCATAAACATGTGTATCCGAGTCTTCTATCAAAAGTTACAGCTATTCATATGAAGTTGTACAAAAACGCTTTCTTTCGCCAAGACAGTGCGTTTCTCACTGTTACATGCATTTGAATGGGGAACTCGACCGAAACAAAGTATAGGTTTTCATTATGTGAATAACTTGGAAATCTTAGCTCAAACAGCTGCAAAACCTGTTTTCCCAGCACGGAGACCTTGAGTTCTATAATATAAGGCCATAAACATGTTTGTCTGAGTCTTCTATCAAAAGTTACAGCTATTTCTATGAAGTTGTACAAAAACGCTTTCTTTCGCCAAGACAGTGCGTTTCTCACTGTTACATGCATTTGAATGGGGAACTCCACCGAAACAAAGTATAGGTTTTCATTATGTGAATAACTTGGAAATCTTAGCTCAAACAGCTGCAAAACCTGTTTTCCCAGCACGGGGACCTTGAGTTCTATAAGATAAAGCCATAAACATGTGTAACCGAGTCTTCTATCAAAAGTTACAGCTATTTCTATGAAGTTGTACAAAAACGCTTTCTTTCGCCAAGACAGTGCGTTTCTCACTGTTACATGCATTTGAATGGGGAACTCGACCGAAACAAAGTATAGGTTTTCATTATGTGAATAACTTGGAAATCTTAGCTCAAACAGCTGCAAAACCTGTTTTCCCAGCACGGAGACCTTGAGTTCTATAATATAAGGCCATAAACATGTGTATCCGAGTCTTCTATCAAAAGTTACAGCTATTTCTATGAAGTTGTACAAAAACGCTTTCTTTCGCCAAGACAGTGCGTTTCTCACTGTTACATGCATTTGAATGGGGAACTCGACCGAAACAAAGTATAGGTTTTCATTATGTGAATAACTTGGAAATCTTAGCTCAAAAAGCTGCAAAACCTGTTTGCCCAGCACGGGAACCTTGAGTTCTATAAGATAAAGCCATAAACATGTGTATCCGAGTCTTCTATCAAAAGTTACAGCTATTTATATGAAGTTGTACAAAAACGCTTTCTTTCGCCAAGACAGTGCGTTTCTCACTGTTACATGCATTTGAATGGGGAACTCGACCGAAACAAAGTATAGGTTTTCATTATGTGAATAACTTGGAAATCTTAGCTCAAAAAGCTGCAAAACCTGTTTGCCCAGCACGGGAACCTTGAGTTCTATAAGATAAGGCCATAAACATGTGTATCCGAGTCTTCTATCAAAAGTTACAGCTATTTATATGAAGTTGTACAAAAACGCTTTCTTTCGCCAAGACAGTGCGTTTCTCACTGTTACATGCATTTGAATGGGGAACTCGACCGAAACAAAGTATAGGTTTTCATTATGTGAATAACTTGGAAATCTTAGCTCAAACAGCTGCAAAACCTGTTTTCCTAGCACGGAGACCTTGAGTTCTATAAGATAAGGCCATAAACATGTGTATCCGAGTCTTCTATCAAAAGTTACAGCTATTCATATGAAGTTGTACAAAAACGCTTTCTTTCGCCAAGACAGTGCGTTTCTCACTGTTACATGCATTTGAATGGGGAACTCGACCGAAACAAAGTATAGGTTTTCATTATGTGAATAACTTGGAAATCTTAGCTCAAACAGCTGCAAAACCTGTTTTCCCAGCACGGAGACCTTGAGTTCTATAATATAAGGCCATAAACATGTTTGTCTGAGTCTTCTATCAAAAGTTACAGCTATTTCTATGAAGTTGTACAAAAACGCTTTCTTTCGCCAAGACAGTGCGTTTCTCACTGTTACATGCATTTGAATGGGGAACTCCACCGAAACAAAGTATAGGTTTTCATTATGTGAATAACTTGGAAATCTTAGCTCAAAAAGCTGCAAAACCTGTTTGCCCAGCACGGGAACCTTGAGTTCTATAAGATAAAGCCATAAACATGTGTATCCGAGTCTTCTATCAAAAGTTACAGCTATTTATATGAAGTTGTACAAAAACGCTTTCTTTCGCCAAGACAGTGCGTTTCTCACTGTTACATGCATTTGAATGGGGAACTCGACCGAAACAAAGTATAGGTTTTCATTATGTGAATAACTTGGAAATCTTAGCTCAAACAGCTGCAAAACCTGTTTTCCCAGCACGGGAACCTTGAGTTCTATAAGATAAAGCCATAAACATGTGTATCCGAGTCTTCTATCAAAAGTTACAGCTATTCATATGAAGTTGTACAAAAACGCTTTCTTTCGCCAAGACAGTGCGTTTCTCACTGTTACATGCATTTGAATGGGGAACTCGACCGAAACAAAGTATATGTTTTCATTATGTGAATAACTTGGAAATCTTAGCTCAAACAGCTGCAAAACCTGTTTTCCCAGCACGGAGACCTTGAGTTCTATAATATAAGGCCATAAACATGTTTGTCTGAGTCTTCTATCAAAAGTTACAGCTATTTCTATGAAGTTGTACAAAAACGCTTTCTTTCGCCAAGACAGTGCGTTTCTCACTGTTACAGGCATTTGAATGGGGAACTCGACCGAAACAAAGTATAGGTTTTCATTATGTGAATAACTTGGAAATCTTAGCTCAAACAGCTGCAAAACCTGTTTTCCCAGCACGGAGACCTTGAGTTCTATAATATAAGGCCATAAACATGTTTGTCTGAGTCTTCTATCAAAAGTTACAGCTATTTCTATGAAGTTGTACAAAAACGCTTTCTTTCGCCAAGACAGTGCGTTTCTCACTGTTACATGCATTTGAATGGGGAACTCGACCGAAACAAAGTATAGGTTTTCATTATGTGAATAACTTGGAAATCTTAGCTCAAAAAGCTGCAAAACCTGTTTGCCCAGCACGGGAACCTTGAGTTCTATAAGATAAAGCCATAAACATGTGTATCCGAGTCTTCTATCAAAAGTTACAGCTATTCATATGAAGTTGTACAAAAACGCTTTCTTTCGCCAAGACAGTGCGTTTCTCACTGTTACATGCATTTGAATGGGGAACTCGACCGAAACAAAGTATAGGTTTTCATTATGTGAATAACTTGGAAATCTTAGCTCAAACAGCTGCAAAACCTGTTTTCCCAGCACGGAGACCTTGAGTTCTATAATATAAGGCCATAAACATGTTTGTCTGAGTCTTCTATCAAAAGTTACAGCTATTTCTATGAAGTTGTACAAAAACGCTTTCTTTCGCCAAGACAGTGCGTTTCTCACTGTTACATGCATTTGAATGGGGAACTCCACCGAAACAAAGTATAGGTTTTCATTATGTGAATAACTTGGAAATCTTAGCTCAAACAGCTGCAAAACCTGTTTTCCCAGCACGGGGACCTTGAGTTCTATAAGATAAAGCCATAAACATGTGTAACCGAGTCTTCTATCAAAAGTTACAGCTATTTCTATGAAGTTGTACAAAAACGCTTTCTTTCGCCAAGACAGTGCGTTTCTCACTGTTACATGCATTTGAATGGGGAACTCGACCGAAACAAAGTATAGGTTTTCATTATGTGAATAACTTGGAAATCTTAGCTCAAACAGCTGCAAAACCTGTTTTCCCAGCACGGAGACCTTGAGTTCTATAATATAAGGCCATAAACATGTGTATCCGAGTCTTCTATCAAAAGTTACAGCTATTTCTATGAAGTTGTACAAAAACGCTTTCTTTCGCCAAGACAGTGCGTTTCTCACTGTTACATGCATTTGAATGGGGAACTCGACCGAAACAAAGTATAGGTTTTCATTATGTGAATAACTTGGAAATCTTAGCTCAAACAGCTGCAAAACCTGTTTTCCCAGCACGGAGACCTTGAGTTCTATAATATAAGGCCATAAACATGTTTGTCTGAGTCTTCTATCAAAAGTTACAGCTATTTCTATGAAGTTGTACAAAAACGCTTTCTTTCGCCAAGACAGTGCGTTTCTCACTGTTACATGCATTTGAATGGGGAACTCGACCGAAACAAAGTATAGGTTTTCATTATGTGAATAACTTGGAAATCTTAGCTCAAACAGCTGCAAAACCTGTTTTCCCAGCATGGGAACCTTGAGTTCTATAAGATAAAGCCATAAACATGTGTATCCGAGTCTTCTATCAAAAGTTACAGCTATTCATATGAAGTTGTACAAAAACGCTTTCTTTCGCCAAGACAGTGCGTTTCTCACTGTTACATGCATTTGAATGGGGAACTCGACCGAAACAAAGTATAGGTTTTCATTATGTGAATAACTTGGAAATCTTAGCTCAAACAGCTGCAAAACCTGTTTTCCCAGCACGGGGACCTTGAGTTCTATAAGATAAAGCCATAAACATGTGTAACCGAGTCTTCTATCAAAAGTTACAGCTATTTCTATGAAGTTGTACAAAAACGCTTTCTTTCGCCAAGACAGTGCGTTTCTCACTGTTACATGCATTTGAATGGGGAACTCGACCGAAACAAAGTATAGGTTTTCATTATGTGAATAACTTGGAAATCTTAGCTCAAACAGCTGCAAAACCTGTTTTCCCAGCACGGGGACCTTGAGTTCTATAAGATAAAGCCATAAACATGTGTAACCGAGTCTTCTATCAAAAGTTACAGCTATTTCTATGAAGTTGTACAAAAACGCTTTCTTTCGCCAAGACAGTGCGTTTCTCACTGTTACATGCATTTGAATGGGGAACTCGACCGAAACAAAGTATAGGTTTTCATTATGTGAATAACTTGGAAATCTTAGCTCAAACAGCTGCAAAACCTGTTTGCCCAGCACGGGAACCTTGAGTTCTATAAGATAAAGCCATAAACATGTGTATCCGAGTCTTCTATCAAAAGTTACAGCTATTTATATGAAGTTGTACAAAAACGCTTTCTTTCGCCAAGACAGTGCGTTTCTCACTGTTACATGCATTTGAATGGGGAACTCGACCGAAACAAAGTATAGGTTTTCATTATGTGAATAACTTGGAAATCTTAGCTCAAAAAGCTGCAAAACCTGTTTGCCCAGCACGGGAACCTTGAGTTCTATAAGATAAAGCCATAAACATGTGTATCCGAGTCTTCTATCAAAAGTTACAGCTATTCATATGAAGTTGTACAAAAACGCTTTCTTTCGCCAAGACAGTGCGTTTCTCACTGTTACATGCATTTGAATGGGGAACTCGACCGAAACAAAGTATAGGTTTTCATTATGTGAATAACTTGGAAATCTTAGCTCAAACAGCTGCAAAACCTGTTTTCCCAGCACGGAGACCTTGAGTTCTATAATATAAGGCCATAAACATGTTTGTCTGAGTCTTCTATCAAAAGTTACAGCTATTTCTATGAAGTTGTACAAAAACGCTTTCTTTCGCCAAGACAGTGCGTTTCTCACTGTTACATGCATTTGAATGGGGAACTCGACCGAAACAAAGTATAGGTTTTCATTATGTGAATAACTTGGAAATCTTAGCTCAAAAAGCTGCAAAACCTGTTTGCCCAGCACGGGAACCTTGAGTTCTATAAGATAAAGCCATAAACATGTGTATCCGAGTCTTCTATCAAAAGTTACAGCTATTTATATGAAGTTGTACAAAAACGCTTTCTTTCGCCAAGACAGTGCGTTTCTCACTGTTACATGCATTTGAATGGGGAACTCGACCGAAACAAAGTATAGGTTTTCATTATGTGAATAACTTGGAAATCTTAGCTCAAAAAGCTGCAAAACCTGTTTGCCCAGCACGGGAACCTTGAGTTCTATAAGATAAGGCCATAAACATGTGTATCCGAGTCTTCTATCAAAAGTTACAGCTATTTATATGAAGTTGTACAAAAACGCTTTCTTTCGCCAAGACAGTGCGTTTCTCACTGTTACATGCATTTGAATGGGGAACTCGACCGAAACAAAGTATAGGTTTTCATTATGTGAATAACTTGGAAATCTTAGCTCAAACAGCTGCAAAACCTGTTTTCCTAGCACGGAGACCTTGAGTTCTATAAGATAAGGCCATAAACATGTGTATCCGAGTCTTCTATCAAAAGTTACAGCTATTCATATGAAGTTGTACAAAAACGCTTTCTTTCGCCAAGACAGTGCGTTTCTCACTGTTACATGCATTTGAATGGGGAACTCGACCGAAACAAAGTATAGGTTTTCATTATGTGAATAACTTGGAAATCTTAGCTCAAACAGCTGCAAAACCTGTTTTCCCAGCACGGAGACCTTGAGTTCTATAATATAAGGCCATAAACATGTTTGTCTGAGTCTTCTATCAAAAGTTACAGCTATTTCTATGAAGTTGTACAAAAACGCTTTCTTTCGCCAAGACAGTGCGTTTCTCACTGTTACATGCATTTGAATGGGGAACTCCACCGAAACAAAGTATAGGTTTTCATTATGTGAATAACTTGGAAATCTTAGCTCAAAAAGCTGCAAAACCTGTTTGCCCAGCACGGGAACCTTGAGTTCTATAAGATAAAGCCATAAACATGTGTATCCGAGTCTTCTATCAAAAGTTACAGCTATTTATATGAAGTTGTACAAAAACGCTTTCTTTCGCCAAGACAGTGCGTTTCTCACTGTTACATGCATTTGAATGGGGAACTCGACCGAAACAAAGTATAGGTTTTCATTATGTGAATAACTTGGAAATCTTAGCTCAAACAGCTGCAAAACCTGTTTTCCCAGCACGGGAACCTTGAGTTCTATAAGATAAAGCCATAAACATGTGTATCCGAGTCTTCTATCAAAAGTTACAGCTATTCATATGAAGTTGTACAAAAACGCTTTCTTTCGCCAAGACAGTGCGTTTCTCACTGTTACATGCATTTGAATGGGGAACTCGACCGAAACAAAGTATATGTTTTCATTATGTGAATAACTTGGAAATCTTAGCTCAAACAGCTGCAAAACCTGTTTTCCCAGCACGGAGACCTTGAGTTCTATAATATAAGGCCATAAACATGTTTGTCTGAGTCTTCTATCAAAAGTTACAGCTATTTCTATGAAGTTGTACAAAAACGCTTTCTTTCGCCAAGACAGTGCGTTTCTCACTGTTACATGCATTTGAATGGGGAACTCGACCGAAACAAAGTATAGGTTTTCATTATGTGAATAACTTGGAAATCTTAGCTCAAACAGCTGCAAAACCTGTTTTCCCAGCACGGAGACCTTGAGTTCTATAATATAAGGCCATAAACATGTTTGTCTGAGTCTTCTATCAAAAGTTACAGCTATTTCTATGAAGTTGTACAAAAACGCTTTCTTTCGCCAAGACAGTGCGTTTCTCACTGTTACATGCATTTGAATGGGGAACTCGACCGAAACAAAGTATAGGTTTTCATTATGTGAATAACTTGGAAATCTTAGCTCAAACAGCTGCAAAACCTGTTTTCCCAGCATGGGAACCTTGAGTTCTATAAGATAAAGCCATAAACATGTGTATCCGAGTCTTCTATCAAAAGTTACAGCTATTCATATGAAGTTGTACAAAAACGCTTTCTTTCGCCAAGACAGTGCGTTTCTCACTGTTACATGCATTTGAATGGGGAACTCGACCGAAACAAAGTATAGGTTTTCATTATGTGAATAACTTGGAAATCTTAGCTCAAACAGCTGCAAAACCTGTTTTCCCAGCACGGGGACCTTGAGTTCTATAAGATAAAGCCATAAACATGTGTAACCGAGTCTTCTATCAAAAGTTACAGCTATTTCTATGAAGTTGTACAAAAACGCTTTCTTTCGCCAAGACAGTGCGTTTCTCACTGTTACATGCATTTGAATGGGGAACTCGACCGAAACAAAGTATAGGTTTTCATTATGTGAATAACTTGGAAATCTTAGCTCAAACAGCTGCAAAACCTGTTTTCCCAGCACGGAGACCTTGAGTTCTATAATATAAGGCCATAAACATGTTTGTCTGAGTCTTCTATCAAAAGTTACAGCTATTTCTATGAAGTTGTACAAAAACGCTTTCTTTCGCCAAGACAGTGCGTTTCTCACTGTTACATGCATTTGAATGGGGAACTCGACCGAAACAAAGTATAGGTTTTCATTATGTGAATAACTTGGAAATCTTAGCTCAAACAGCTGCAAAACCTGTTTTCCCAGCATGGGAACCTTGAGTTCTATAAGATAAAGCCATAAACATGTGTATCCGAGTCTTCTATCAAAAGTTACAGCTATTTCTATGAAGTTGTACAAAAACGCTTTCTTTCGCCAAGACAGTGCGTTTCTCACTGTTACATGCATTTGAATGGGGAACTCGACCGAAACAAAGTATAGGTTTTCATTATGTGAATAACTTGGAAATCTTAGCTCAAACAGCTGCAAAACCTGTTTTCCCAGCACGGGGACCTTGAGTTCTATAAGATAAAGCCATAAACATGTGTAACCGAGTCTTCTATCAAAAGTTACAGCTATTTCTATGAAGTTGTACAAAAACGCTTTCTTTCGCCAAGACAGTGCGTTTCTCACTGTTACATGCATTTGAATGGGGAACTCGACCGAAACAAAGTATAGGTTTTCATTATGTGAATAACTTGGAAATCTTAGCTCAAACAGCTGCAAAACCTGTTTGCCCAGCACGGGAACCTTGAGTTCTATAAGATAAAGCCATAAACATGTGTATCCGAGTCTTCTATCAAAAGTTACAGCTATTTATATGAAGTTGTACAAAAACGCTTTCTTTCGCCAAGACAGTGCGTTTCTCACTGTTACATGCATTTGAATGGGGAACTCGACCGAAACAAAGTATAGGTTTTCATTATGTGAATAACTTGGAAATCTTAGCTCAAAAAGCTGCAAAACCTGTTTGCCCAGCACGGGAACCTTGAGTTCTATAAGATAAAGCCATAAACATGTGTATCCGAGTCTTCTATCAAAAGTTACAGCTATTCATATGAAGTTGTACAAAAACGCTTTCTTTCGCCAAGACAGTGCGTTTCTCACTGTTACATGCATTTGAATGGGGAACTCGACCGAAACAAAGTATAGGTTTTCATTATGTGAATAACTTGGAAATCTTAGCTCAAACAGCTGCAAAACCTGTTTTCCCAGCACGGAGACCTTGAGTTCTATAATATAAGGCCATAAACATGTTTGTCTGAGTCTTCTATCAAAAGTTACAGCTATTTCTATGAAGTTGTACAAAAACGCTTTCTTTCGCCAAGACAGTGCGTTTCTCACTGTTACATGCATTTGAATGGGGAACTCCACCGAAACAAAGTATAGGTTTTCATTATGTGAATAACTTGGAAATCTTAGCTCAAACAGCTGCAAAACCTGTTTTCCCAGCACGGGGACCTTGAGTTCTATAAGATAAAGCCATAAACATGTGTAACCGAGTCTTCTATCAAAAGTTACAGCTATTTCTATGAAGTTGTACAAAAACGCTTTCTTTCGCCAAGACAGTGCGTTTCTCACTGTTACATGCATTTGAATGGGGAACTCGACCGAAACAAAGTATAGGTTTTCATTATGTGAATAACTTGGAAATCTTAGCTCAAACAGCTGCAAAACCTCTTTTCCCAGCATGGGAACCTTGAGTTCTATAAGATAAAGCCATAAACATGTGTATCCGAGTCTTCTATCAAAAGTTACAGCTATTTCTATGAAGTTGTACAAAAACGCTTTCTTTCGCCAAGACAGTGCGTTTCTCACTGTTACATGCATTTGAATGGGGAACTCGACCGAAACAAAGTATAGGTTTTCATTATGTGAATAACTTGGAAATCTTAGCTCAAACAGCTGCAAAACCTGTTTTCCCAGCACGGAGACCTTGAGTTCTATAATATAAGGCCATAAACATGTGTATCCGAGTCTTCTATCAAAAGTTACAGCTATTTCTATGAAGTTGTACAAAAACGCTTTCTTTCGCCAAGACAGTGCGTTTCTCACTGTTACATGCATTTGAATGGGGAACTCGACCGAAACAAAGTATAGGTTTTCATTATGTGAATAACTTGGAAATCTTAGCTCAAAAAGCTGCAAAACCTGTTTGCCCAGCACGGGAACCTTGAGTTCTATAAGATAAAGCCATAAACATGTGTATCCGAGTCTTCTATCAAAAGTTACAGCTATTTATATGAAGTTGTACAAAAACGCTTTCTTTCGCCAAGACAGTGCGTTTCTCACTGTTACATGCATTTGAATGGGGAACTCGACCGAAACAAAGTATAGGTTTTCATTATGTGAATAACTTGGAAATCTTAGCTCAAACAGCTGCAAAACCTGTTTTCCCAGCACGGAGACCTTGAGTTCTATAATATAAGGCCATAAACATGTTTGTCTGAGTCTTCTATCAAAAGTTACAGCTATTTCTATGAAGTTGTACAAAAACGCTTTCTTTCGCCAAGACAGTGCGTTTCTCACTGTTACATGCATTTGAATGGGGAACTCGACCGAAACAAAGTATAGGTTTTCATTATGTGAATAACTTGGAAATCTTAGCTCAAACAGCTGCAAAACCTGTTTTCCCAGCACGGAGACCTTGAGTTCTATAATATAAGGCCATAAACATGTTTGTCTGAGTCTTCTATCAAAAGTTACAGCTATTTCTATGAAGTTGTACAAAAACGCTTTCTTTCGCCAAGACAGTGCGTTTCTCACTGTTACATGCATTTGAATGGGGAACTCGACCGAAACAAAGTATAGGTTTTCATTATGTGAATAACTTGGAAATCTTAGCTCAAACAGCTGCAAAACCTGTTTTCCCAGCATGGGAACCTTGAGTTCTATAAGATAAAGCCATAAACATGTGTATCCGAGTCTTCTATCAAAAGTTACAGCTATTCATATGAAGTTGTACAAAAACGCTTTCTTTCGCCAAGACAGTGCGTTTCTCACTGTTACATGCATTTGAATGGGGAACTCGACCGAAACAAAGTATAGGTTTTCATTATGTGAATAACTTGGAAATCTTAGCTCAAACAGCTGCAAAACCTGTTTTCCCAGCACGGGGACCTTGAGTTCTATAAGATAAAGCCATAAACATGTGTAACCGAGTCTTCTATCAAAAGTTACAGCTATTTCTATGAAGTTGTACAAAAACGCTTTCTTTCGCCAAGACAGTGCGTTTCTCACTGTTACATGCATTTGAATGGGGAACTCGACCGAAACAAAGTATAGGTTTTCATTATGTGAATAACTTGGAAATCTTAGCTCAAACAGCTGCAAAACCTGTTTTCCCAGCACGGGGACCTTGAGTTCTATAATATAAGGCCATAAACATGTTTGTCTGAGTCTTCTATCAAAAGTTACAGCTATTTCTATGAAGTTGTACAAAAACGCTTTCTTTCGCCAAGACAGTGCGTTTCTCACTGTTACATGCATTTGAATGGGGAACTCGACCGAAACAAAGTATAGGTTTTCATTATGTGAATAACTTGGAAATCTTAGCTCAAACAGCTGCAAAACCTGTTTTCCCAGCATGGGAACCTTGAGTTCTATAAGATAAAGCCATAAACATGTGTATCCGAGTCTTCTATCAAAAGTTACAGCTATTTCTATGAAGTTGTACAAAAACGCTTTCTTTCGCCAAGACAGTGCGTTTCTCACTGTTACATGCATTTGAATGGGGAACTCGACCGAAACAAAGTATAGGTTTTCATTATGTGAATAACTTGGAAATCTTAGCTCAAACAGCTGCAAAACCTGTTTTCCCAGCACGGGGACCTTGAGTTCTATAAGATAAAGCCATAAACATGTGTAACCGAGTCTTCTATCAAAAGTTACAGCTATTTCTATGAAGTTGTACAAAAACGCTTTCTTTCGCCAAGACAGTGCGTTTCTCACTGTTACATGCATTTGAATGGGGAACTCGACCGAAACAAAGTATAGGTTTTCATTATGTGAATAACTTGGAAATCTTAGCTCAAACAGCTGCAAAACCTGTTTGCCCAGCACGGGAACCTTGAGTTCTATAAGATAAAGCCATAAACATGTGTATCCGAGTCTTCTATCAAAAGTTACAGCTATTTATATGAAGTTGTACAAAAACGCTTTCTTTCGCCAAGACAGTGCGTTTCTCACTGTTACATGCATTTGAATGGGGAACTCGACCGAAACAAAGTATAGGTTTTCATTATGTGAATAACTTGGAAATCTTAGCTCAAAAAGCTGCAAAACCTGTTTGCCCAGCACGGGAACCTTGAGTTCTATAAGATAAAGCCATAAACATGTGTATCCGAGTCTTCTATCAAAAGTTACAGCTATTCATATGAAGTTGTACAAAAACGCTTTCTTTCGCCAAGACAGTGCGTTTCTCACTGTTACATGCATTTGAATGGGGAACTCGACCGAAACAAAGTATAGGTTTTCATTATGTGAATAACTTGGAAATCTTAGCTCAAACAGCTGCAAAACCTGTTTTCCCAGCACGGAGACCTTGAGTTCTATAATATAAGGCCATAAACATGTTTGTCTGAGTCTTCTATCAAAAGTTACAGCTATTTCTATGAAGTTGTACAAAAACGCTTTCTTTCGCCAAGACAGTGCGTTTCTCACTGTTACATGCATTTGAATGGGGAACTCCACCGAAACAAAGTATAGGTTTTCATTATGTGAATAACTTGGAAATCTTAGCTCAAACAGCTGCAAAACCTGTTTTCCCAGCACGGGGACCTTGAGTTCTATAAGATAAAGCCATAAACATGTGTAACCGAGTCTTCTATCAAAAGTTACAGCTATTTCTATGAAGTTGTACAAAAACGCTTTCTTTCGCCAAGACAGTGCGTTTCTCACTGTTACATGCATTTGAATGGGGAACTCGACCGAAACAAAGTATAGGTTTTCATTATGTGAATAACTTGGAAATCTTAGCTCAAACAGCTGCAAAACCTGTTTTCCCAGCACGGAGACCTTGAGTTCTATAATATAAGGCCATAAACATGTTTGTCTGAGTCTTCTATCAAAAGTTACAGCTATTTCTATGAAGTTGTACAAAAACGCTTTCTTTCGCCAAGACAGTGCGTTTCTCACTGTTACATGCATTTGAATGGGGAACTCGACCGAAACAAAGTATAGGTTTTCATTATGTGAATAACTTGGAAATCTTAGCTCAAACAGCTGCAAAACCTCTTTTCCCAGCATGGGAACCTTGAGTTCTATAAGATAAAGCCATAAACATGTGTATCCGAGTCTTCTATCAAAAGTTACAGCTATTTCTATGAAGTTGTACAAAAACGCTTTCTTTCGCCAAGACAGTGCGTTTCTCACTGTTACATGCATTTGAATGGGGAACTCGACCGAAACAAAGTATAGGTTTTCATTATGTGAATAACTTGGAAATCTTAGCTCAAACAGCTGCAAAACCTCTTTTCCCAGCACGGGAACCTTGAGTTGTATAACATAAAGCCATAAACATATTTGTCTGAGTCTTCTATCAAAAGTTACAGCTATTTCTATGAAGTTGTACAAAAACGCTTTCTTTCGCCAAGACAGTGCGTTTCTCACTGTTACATGCATTTGAATGGGGAACTCGACCGAAACAAAGTATAGGTTTTCATTATGTGAATAACTTGGAAATCTTAGCTCAAACAGCTGCAAAACCTGTTTTCCCAGCATGGGAACCTTGAGTTCTATAAGATAAAGCCATAAACATGTGTATCCGAGTCTTCTATCAAAAGTTACAGCTATTCATATGAAGTTGTACAAAAACGCTTTCTTTCGCCAAGACAGTGCGTTTCTCACTGTTACATGCATTTGAATGGGGAACTCGACCGAAACAAAGTATAGGTTTTCATTATGTGAATAACTTGGAAATCTTAGCTCAAACAGCTGCAAAACCTGTTTTCCCAGCACGGGGACCTTGAGTTCTATAAGATAAAGCCATAAACATGTGTAACCGAGTCTTCTATCAAAAGTTACAGCTATTTCTATGAAGTTGTACAAAAACGCTTTCTTTCGCCAAGACAGTGCGTTTCTCACTGTTACATGCATTTGAATGGGGAACTCGACCGAAACAAAGTATAGGTTTTCATTATGTGAATAACTTGGAAATCTTAGCTCAAACAGCTGCAAAACCTGTTTTCCCAGCACGGGGACCTTGAGTTCTATAATATAAGGCCATAAACATGTTTGTCTGAGTCTTCTATCAAAAGTTACAGCTATTTCTATGAAGTTGTACAAAAACGCTTTCTTTCGCCAAGACAGTGCGTTTCTCACTGTTACATGCATTTGAATGGGGAACTCGACCGAAACAAAGTATAGGTTTTCATTATGTGAATAACTTGGAAATCTTAGCTCAAACAGCTGCAAAACCTTTTTTCCCAGCATGGGAACCTTGAGTTCTATAAGATAAAGCCATAAACATGTGTATCCGAGTCTTCTATCAAAAGTTACAGCTATTTCTATGAAGTTGTACAAAAACGCTTTCTTTCGCCAAGACAGTGCGTTTCTCACTGTTACATGCATTTGAATGGGGAACTCGACCGAAACAAAGTATAGGTTTTCATTATGTGAATAACTTGGAAATCTTAGCTCAAACAGCTGCAAAACCTGTTTTCCCAGCACGGGGACCTTGAGTTCTATAAGATAAAGCCATAAACATGTGTAACCGAGTCTTCTATCAAAAGTTACAGCTATTTCTATGAAGTTGTACAAAAACGCTTTCTTTCGCCAAGACAGTGCGTTTCTCACTGTTACATGCATTTGAATGGGGAACTCGACCGAAACAAAGTATAGGTTTTCATTATGTGAATAACTTGGAAATCTTAGCTCAAAAAGCTGCAAAACCTGTTTGCCCAGCACGGGAACCTTGAGTTCTATAAGATAAAGCCATAAACATGTGTATCCGAGTCTTCTATCAAAAGTTACAGCTATTCATATGAAGTTGTACAAAAACGCTTTCTTTCGCCAAGACAGTGCGTTTCTCACTGTTACATGCATTTGAATGGGGAACTCGACCGAAACAAAGTATATGTTTTCATTATGTGAATAACTTGGAAATCTTAGCTCAAACAGCTGCAAAACCTGTTTTCCCAGCACGGAGACCTTGAGTTCTATAATATAAGGCCATAAACATGTTTGTCTGAGTCTTCTATCAAAAGTTACAGCTATTTCTATGAAGTTGTACAAAAACGCTTTCTTTCGCCAAGACAGTGCGTTTCTCACTGTTACATGCATTTGAATGGGGAACTCGACCGAAACAAAGTATAGGTTTTCATTATGTGAATAACTTGGAAATCTTAGCTCAAACAGCTGCAAAACCTGTTTTCCCAGCACGGAGACCTTGAGTTCTATAATATAAGGCCATAAACATGTTTGTCTGAGTCTTCTATCAAAAGTTACAGCTATTTCTATGAAGTTGTACAAAAACGCTTTCTTTCGCCAAGACAGTGCGTTTCTCACTGTTACATGCATTTGAATGGGGAACTCGACCGAAACAAAGTATAGGTTTTCATTATGTGAATAACTTGGAAATCTTAGCTCAAACAGCTGCAAAACCTGTTTTCCCAGCACGGGGACCTTGAGTTCTATAAGATAAAGCCATAAACATGTGTAACCGAGTCTTCTATCAAAAGTTACAGCTATTTCTATGAAGTTGTACAAAAACGCTTTCTTTCGCCAAGACAGTGCGTTTCTCACTGTTACATGCATTTGAATGGGGAACTCGACCGAAACAAAGTATAGGTTTTCATTATGTGAATAACTTGGAAATCTTAGCTCAAACAGCTGCAAAACCTGTTTTCCCAGCACGGGGACCTTGAGTTCTATAAGATAAAGCCATAAACATGTGTAACCGAGTCTTCTATCAAAAGTTACAGCTATTTCTATGAAGTTGTACAAAAACGCTTTCTTTCGCCAAGACAGTGCGTTTCTCACTGTTACATGCATTTGAATGGGGAACTCGACCGAAACAAAGTATAGGTTTTCATTATGTGAATAACTTGGAAATCTTAGCTCAAACAGCTGCAAAACCTGTTTTCCCAGCACGGGGACCTTGAGTTCTATAATATAAGGCCATAAACATGTTTGTCTGAGTCTTCTATCAAAAGTTACAGCTATTTCTATGAAGTTGTACAAAAACGCTTTCTTTCGCCAAGACAGTGCGTTTCTCACTGTTACATGCATTTGAATGGGGAACTCGACCGAAACAAAGTATAGGTTTTCATTATGTGAATAACTTGGAAATCTTAGCTCAAACAGCTGCAAAACCTGTTTGCCCAGCACGGGAACCTTGAGTTCTATAAGATAAAGCCATAAACATGTGTATCCGAGTCTTCTATCAAAAGTTACAGCTATTCATATGAAGTTGTACAAAAACGCTTTCTTTCGCCAAGACAGTGCGTTTCTCACTGTTACATGCATTTGAATGGGGAACTCGACCGAAACAAAGTATATGTTTTCATTATGTGAATAACTTGGAAATCTTAGCTCAAACAGCTGCAAAACCTGTTTTCCCAGCACGGAGACCTTGAGTTCTATAATATAAGGCCATAAACATGTTTGTCTGAGTCTTCTATCAAAAGTTACAGCTATTTCTATGAAGTTGTACAAAAACGCTTTCTTTCGCCAAGACAGTGCGTTTCTCACTGTTACATGCATTTGAATGGGGAACTCGACCGAAACAAAGTATAGGTTTTCATTATGTGAATAACTTGGAAATCTTAGCTCAAACAGCTGCAAAACCTGTTTTCCCAGCACGGAGACCTTGAGTTCTATAATATAAGGCCATAAACATGTTTGTCTGAGTCTTCTATCAAAAGTTACAGCTATTTCTATGAAGTTGTACAAAAACGCTTTCTTTCGCCAAGACAGTGCGTTTCTCACTGTTACATGCATTTGAATGGGGAACTCGACCGAAACAAAGTATAGGTTTTCATTATGTGAATAACTTGGAAATCTTAGCTCAAACAGCTGCAAAACCTGTTTTCCCAGCATGGGAACCTTGAGTTCTATAAGATAAAGCCATAAACATGTGTATCCGAGTCTTCTATCAAAAGTTACAGCTATTCATATGAAGTTGTACAAAAACGCTTTCTTTCGCCAAGACAGTGCGTTTCTCACTGTTACATGCATTTGAATGGGGAACTCGACCGAAACAAAGTATAGGTTTTCATTATGTGAATAACTTGGAAATCTTAGCTCAAACAGCTGCAAAACCTGTTTTCCCAGCACGGGGACCTTGAGTTCTATAAGATAAAGCCATAAACATGTGTAACCGAGTCTTCTATCAAAAGTTACAGCTATTTCTATGAAGTTGTACAAAAACGCTTTCTTTCGCCAAGACAGTGCGTTTCTCACTGTTACATGCATTTGAATGGGGAACTCGACCGAAACAAAGTATAGGTTTTCATTATGTGAATAACTTGGAAATCTTAGCTCAAACAGCTGCAAAACCTGTTTTCCCAGCACGGGGACCTTGAGTTCTATAAGATAAAGCCATAAACATGTGTATCCGAGTCTTCTATCAAAAGTTACAGCTATTCATATGAAGTTGTACAAAAACGCTTTCTTTCGCCAAGACAGTGCGTTTCTCACTGTTACATGCATTTGAATGGGGAACTCGACCGAAACAAAGTATAGGTTTTCATTATGTGAATAACTTGGAAATCTTAGCTCAAACAGCTGCAAAACCTGTTTTCCCAGCACGGAGACCTTGAGTTCTATAATATAAGGCCATAAACATGTTTGTCTGAGTCTTCTATCAAAAGTTACAGCTATTTCTATGAAGTTGTACAAAAACGCTTTCTTTCGCCAAGACAGTGCGTTTCTCACTGTTACATGCATTTGAATGGGGAACTCGACCGAAACAAAGTATAGGTTTTCATTATGTGAATAACTTGGAAATCTTAGCTCAAACAGCTGCAAAACCTGTTTTCCCAGCATGGGAACCTTGAGTTCTATAAGATAAAGCCATAAACATGTGTATCCGAGTCTTCTATCAAAAGTTACAGCTATTTCTATGAAGTTGTACAAAAACGCTTTCTTTCGCCAAGACAGTGCGTTTCTCACTGTTACATGCATTTGAATGGGGAACTCGACCGAAACAAAGTATAGGTTTTCATTATGTGAATAACTTGGAAATCTTAGCTCAAAAAGCTGCAAAACCTGTTTGCCCAGCACGGGAACCTTGAGTTCTATAAGATAAAGCCATAAACATGTGTATCCGAGTCTTCTATCAAAAGTTACAGCTATTTCTATGAAGTTGTACAAAAACGCTTTCTTTCGCCAAGACAGTGCGTTTCTCACTGTTACATGCATTTGAATGGGGAACTCGACCGAAACAAAGTATAGGTTTTCATTATGTGAATAACTTGGAAATCTTAGCTCAAAAAGCTGCAAAACCTGTTTGCCCAGCACGGGAACCTTGAGTTCTATAAGATAAAGCCATAAACATGTGTATCCGAGTCTTCTATCAAAAGTTACAGCTATTTATATGAAGTTGTACAAAAACGCTTTCTTTCGCCAAGACAGTGCGTTTCTCACTGTTACATGCATTTGAATGGGGAACTCGACCGAAACAAAGTATAGGTTTTCATTATGTGAATAACTTGGAAATCTTAGCTCAAACAGCTGCAAAACCTGTTTTCCCAGCACGGAGACCTTGAGTTCTATAATATAAGGCCATAAACATGTTTGTCTGAGTCTTCTATCAAAAGTTACAGCTATTTCTATGAAGTTGTACAAAAACGCTTTCTTTCGCCAAGACAGTGCGTTTCTCACTGTTACATGCATTTGAATGGGGAACTCGACCGAAACAAAGTATAGGTTTTCATTATGTGAATAACTTGGAAATCTTAGCTCAAACAGCTGCAAAACCTGTTTTCCCAGCATGGGAACCTTGAGTTCTATAAGATAAAGCCATAAACATGTGTATCCGAGTCTTCTATCAAAAGTTACAGCTATTTCTATGAAGTTGTACAAAAACGCTTTCTTTCGCCAAGACAGTGCGTTTCTCACTGTTACATGCATTTGAATGGGGAACTCGACCGAAACAAAGTATAGGTTTTCATTATGTGAATAACTTGGAAATCTTAGCTCAAACAGCTGCAAAACCTGTTTTCCCAGCACGGAGACCTTGAGTTCTATAATATAAGGCCATAAACATGTTTGTCTGAGTCTTCTATCAAAAGTTACAGCTATTTCTATGAAGTTGTACAAAAACGCTTTCTTTCGCCAAGACAGTGCGTTTCTCACTGTTACATGCATTTGAATGGGGAACTCGACCGAAACAAAGTATAGGTTTTCATTATGTGAATAACTTGGAAATCTTAGCTCAAAAAGCTGCAAAACCTGTTTGCCCAGCACGGGAACCTTGAGTTCTATAAGATAAAGCCATAAACATGTGTATCCGAGTCTTCTATCAAAAGTTACAGCTATTTCTATGAAGTTGTACAAAAACGCTTTCTTTCGCCAAGACAGTGCGTTTCTCACTGTTACATGCATTTGAATGGGGAACTCGACCGAAACAAAGTATAGGTTTTCATTATGTGAATAACTTGGAAATCTTAGCTCAAAAAGCTGCAAAACCTGTTTGCCCAGCACGGGAACCTTGAGTTCTATAAGATAAAGCCATAAACATGTGTATCCGAGTCTTCTATCAAAAGTTACAGCTATTTATATGAAGTTGTACAAAAACGCTTTCTTTCGCCAAGACAGTGCGTTTCTCACTGTTACATGCATTTGAATGGGGAACTCGACCGAAACAAAGTATAGGTTTTCATTATGTGAATAACTTGGAAATCTTAGCTCAAACAGCTGCAAAACCTCTTTTCCCAGCACGGGAACCTTGAGTTGTATAACATAAAGCCATAAACATATTTGTCTGAGTCTTCTATCAAAAGTTACAGCTATTTCTATGAAGTTGTACAAAAACGCTTTCTTTCGCCAAGACAGTGCGTTTCTCACTGTTACATGCATTTGAATGGGGAACTCGACCGAAACAAAGTATAGGTTTTCATTATGTGAATAACTTGGAAATCTTAGCTCAAACAGCTGCAAAACCTGTTTTCCCAGCATGGGAACCTTGAGTTCTATAAGATAAAGCCATAAACATGTGTATCCGAGTCTTCTATCAAAAGTTACAGCTATTCATATGAAGTTGTACAAAAACGCTTTCTTTCGCCAAGACAGTGCGTTTCTCACTGTTACATGCATTTGAATGGGGAACTTGACCGAAACAAAGTATATGTTTTCATTATGTGAATAACTTGGAAATCTTAGCTCAAACAGCTGCAAAACCTGTTTTCCCAGCACGGAGACCTTGAGTTCTATAATATAAGGCCATAAACATGTTTGTCTGAGTCTTCTATCAAAAGTTACAGCTATTTCTATGAAGTTGTACAAAAACGCTTTCTTTCGCCAAGACAGTGCGTTTCTCACGGTTACATGCATTTGAATGGGGAACTCGACCGAAACAAAGTATAGGTTTTCATTATGTGAATAACTTGGAAATCTTAGCTCAAACAGCTGCAAAACCTGTTTTCCCAGCACGGAGACCTTGAGTTCTATAATATAAGGCCATAAACATGTTTGTCTGAGTCTTCTATCAAAAGTTACAGCTATTTCTATGAAGTTGTACAAAAACGCTTTCTTTCGCCAAGACAGTGCGTTTCTCACGGTTACATGCATTTGAATGGGGAACTCGACCGAAACAAAGTATAGGTTTTCATTATGTGAATAACTTGGAAATCTTAGCTCAAACAGCTGCAAAACCTGTTTTCCCAGCACGGAGACCTTGAGTTCTATAATATAAGGCCATAAACATGTTTGTCTGAGTCTTCTATCAAAAGTTACAGCTATTTCTATGAAGTTGTACAAAAACGCTTTCTTTCGCCAAGACAGTGCGTTTCTCACTGTTACATGCATTTGAATGGGGAACTCGCCCGAAACAAAGTATAGGTTTTCATTATGTGAATAACTTGGAAATCTTAGCTCAAACAGCTGCAAAACCTGTTTTCCCAGCACGGGGACCTTGAGTTCTATAAGATAAAGCCATAAACATGTGTATCCGAGTCTTCTATCAAAAGTTACAGCTATTCATATGAAGTTGTACAAAAACGCTTTCTTTCGCCAAGACAGTGCGTTTCTCACTGTTACATGCATTTGAATGGGGAACTCGACCGAAACAAAGTATAGGTTTTCATTATGTGAATAACTTGGAAATCTTAGCTCAAACAGCTGCAAAACCTGTTTTCCCAGCACGGAGACCTTGAGTTCTATAATATAAGGCCATAAACATGTTTTTCTGAGTCTTCTATCAAAAGTTACAGCTATTTCTATGAAGTTGTACAAAAACGCTTTCTTTCGCCAAGACAGTGCGTTTCTCACTGTTACATGCATTTGAATGGGGAACTCGACCGAAACAAAGTATAGGTTTTCATTATGTGAATAACTTGGAAATCTTAGCTCAAACAGCTGCAAAACCTGTTTTCCCAGCACGGGGACCTTGAGTTCTATAATATAAGGCCATAAACATGTTTGTCTGAGTCTTCTATCAAAAGTTACAGCTATTTATATGAAGTTGTACAAAAACGCTTTCTTTCGCCAAGACAGTGCGTTTCTCACTGTTACATGCATTTGAATGGGGAACTCGACCGAAACAAAGTATAGGTTTTCATTATGTGAATAACTTGGAAATCTTAGCTCAAACAGCTGCAAAACCTGTTTTCCCAGCACGGAGACCTTGAGTTCTATAATATAAGGCCATAAACATGTTTGTCTGAGTCTTCTATCAAAAGTTACAGCTATTTCTATGAAGTTGTACAAAAACGCTTTCTTTCGCCAAGACAGTGCGTTTCTCACTGTTACATGCATTTGAATGGGGAACTCGACCGAAACAAAGTATAGGTTTTCATTATGTGAATAACTTGGAAATCTTAGCTCAAACAGCTGCAAAACCTGTTTTCCAAGCACGGAGACCTTGAGTTCTATAATATAAGGCCATAAACATGTGTATCCGAGTCTTCTATCAAAAGTTACAGCTATTTCTATGAAGTTGTACAAAAACGCTTTCTTTCGCCAAGACAGTGCGTTTCTCACTGTTACATGCATTTGAATGGGGAACTCGACCGAAACAAAGTATAGGTTTTCATTATGTGAATAACTTGGAAATCTTAGCTCAAACAGCTGCAAAACCTGTTTTCCCAGCACGAGGACCTTGAGTTCTATAATATAAGGCCATAAACATGTGTATCCGAGTCTTCTATCAAAAGTTACAGCTATTTCTATGAAGTTGTACAAAAACGCTTTCTTTCGCCAAGACAGTGCGTTTCTCACGGTTACATGCATTTGAATGGGGAACTCGACCGAAACAAAGTATAGGTTTTCATTATGTGAATAACTTGGAAATCTTAGCTCAAACAGCTGCAAAACCTGTTTTCCCAGCACGGGGACCTTGAGTTCTATAATATAAGGCCATAAACATGTTTGTCTGAGTCTTCTATCAAAAGTTACAGCTATTTCTATGAAGTTGTACAAAAACGCTTTCTTTCGCCAAGACAGTGCGTTTCTCACGGTTACATGCATTTGAATGGGGAACTCGACCGAAACAAAGTATAGGTTTTCATTATGTGAATAACTTGGAAATCTTAGCTCAAACAGCTGCAAAACCTGTTTTCCCAGCACGGGGACCTTGAGTTCTATAATATAAGGCCATAAACATGTTTGTCTGAGTCTTCTATCAAAAGTTACAGCTATTTCTATGAAGTTGTACAAAAACGCTTTCTTTCGCCAAGACAGTGCGTTTCTCACTGTTACATGCATTTGAATGGGGAACTCGACCGAAACAAAGTATAGGTTTTCATTATGTGAATAACTTGGAAATCATAGCTCAAACAGCTGCAAAACCTGTTTTCCCAGCACGGGAACCTTGAGTTCTATAAGATAAAGCCATAAACATGTGTATCCGAGTCTTCTATCAAAAGTTACAGCTATTCATATGAAGTTGTACAAAAACGCTTTCTTTCGCCAAGACAGTGCGTTTCTCACTGTTACATGCATTTGAATGGGGAACTCGACCGAAACAAAGTATAGGTTTTCATTATGTGAATAACTTGAAAATCTTAGCTCAAACAGCTGCAAAACCTGTTTTCCCAGCACGGGAACCTTGAGTTCTATAAGATAAAGCCATAAACATGTGTATCCGAGTCTTCTATCAAAAGTTACAGCTATTCATATGAAGTTGTACAAAAACGCTTTCTTTCGCCAAGACAGTGCGTTTCTCACTGTTACATGCATTTGAATGGGGAACTCGACCGAAACAAAGTATAGGTTTTCATTATGTGAATAACTTGGAAATCTTAGCTCAAACAGCTGCAAAACCTGTTTTCCCAGCACGGAGACCTTGAGTTCTATAATATAAGGCCATAAACATGTTTGTCTGAGTCTTCTATCAAAAGTTACAGCTATTTCTATGAAGTTGTACAAAAACGCTTTCTTTCGCCAAGACAGTGCGTTTCTCACTGTTACATGCATTTGAATGGGGAACTCGACCGAAACAAAGTATAGGTTTTCATTATGTGAATAACTTGGAAATCTTAGCTCAAACAGCTGCAAAACCTGTTTTCCCAGCACGGAGACCTTGAGTTCTATAATATAAGGCCATAAACATGTTTGTCTGAGTCTTCTATCAAAAGTTACAGCTATTTCTATGAAGTTGTACAAAAACGCTTTCTTTCGCCAAGACAGTGCGTTTCTCACTGTTACATGCATTTGAATGGGGAACTCGACCGAAACAAAGTATAGGTTTTCATTATGTGAATAACTTGGAAATCTTAGCTCAAACAGCTGCAAAACCTGTTTTCCCAGCACGGGGACCTTGAGTTCTATAAGATAAAGCCATAAACATGTGTAACCGAGTCTTCTATCAAAAGTTACAGCTATTTCTATGAAGTTGTACAAAAACGCTTTCTTTCGCCAAGACAGTGCGTTTCTCACTGTTACATGCATTTGAATGGGGAACTCGACCGAAACAAAGTATAGGTTTTCATTATGTGAATAACTTGGAAATCTTAGCTCAAACAGCTGCAAAACCTGTTTTCCCAGCACGGAGACCTTGAGTTCTATAAGATAAAGCCATAAACATGTGTAACCGAGTCTTCTATCAAAAGTTACAGCTATTTCTATGAAGTTGTACAAAAACGCTTTCTTTCGCCAAGACAGTGCGTTTCTCACTGTTACATGCATTTGAATGGGGAACTCGACCGAAACAAAGTATAGGTTTTCATTATGTGAATAACTTGGAAATCTTAGCTCAAACAGCTGCAAAACCTGTTTTCCCAGCACGGGGACCTTGAGTTCTATAATATAAGGCCATAAACATGTTTGTCTGAGTCTTCTATCAAAAGTTACAGCTATTTCTATGAAGTTGTACAAAAACGCTTTCTTTCGCCAAGACAGTGCGTTTCTCACTGTTACATGCATTTGAATGGGGAACTCGACCGAAACAAAGTATAGGTTTTCATTATGTGAATAACTTGGAAATCTTAGCTCAAACAGCTGCAAAACCTGTTTTCCCAGCATGGGAACCTTGAGTTCTATAAGATAAAGCCATAAACATGTGTATCCGAGTCTTCTATCAAAAGTTACAGCTATTTCTATGAAGTTGTACAAAAACGCTTTCTTTCGCCAAGACAGTGCGTTTCTCACTGTTACATGCATTTGAATGGGGAACTCGACCGAAACAAAGTATAGGTTTTCATTATGTGAATAACTTGGAAATCTTAGCTCAAACAGCTGCAAAACCTGTTTTCCCAGCACGGGGACCTTGAGTTCTATAAGATAAAGCCATAAACATGTGTAACCGAGTCTTCTATCAAAAGTTACAGCTATTTCTATGAAGTTGTACAAAAACGCTTTCTTTCGCCAAGACAGTGCGTTTCTCACTGTTACATGCATTTGAATGGGGAACTCGACCGAAACAAAGTATAGGTTTTCATTATGTGAATAACTTGGAAATCTTAGCTCAAACAGCTGCAAAACCTGTTTGCCCAGCACGGGAACCTTGAGTTCTATAAGATAAAGCCATAAACATGTGTATCCGAGTCTTCTATCAAAAGTTACAGCTATTTATATGAAGTTGTACAAAAACGCTTTCTTTCGCCAAGACAGTGCGTTTCTCACTGTTACATGCATTTGAATGGGGAACTCGACCGAAACAAAGTATAGGTTTTCATTATGTGAATAACTTGGAAATCTTAGCTCAAAAAGCTGCAAAACCTGTTTGCCCAGCACGGGAACCTTGAGTTCTATAAGATAAAGCCATAAACATGTGTATCCGAGTCTTCTATCAAAAGTTACAGCTATTCATATGAAGTTGTACAAAAACGCTTTCTTTCGCCAAGACAGTGCGTTTCTCACTGTTACATGCATTTGAATGGGGAACTCGACCGAAACAAAGTATATGTTTTCATTATGTGAATAACTTGGAAATCTTAGCTCAAACAGCTGCAAAACCTGTTTTCCCAGCACGGAGACCTTGAGTTCTATAATATAAGGCCATAAACATGTTTGTCTGAGTCTTCTATCAAAAGTTACAGCTATTTCTATGAAGTTGTACAAAAACGCTTTCTTTCGCCAAGACAGTGCGTTTCTCACTGTTACATGCATTTGAATGGGGAACTCGACCGAAACAAAGTATAGGTTTTCATTATGTGAATAACTTGGAAATCTTAGCTCAAACAGCTGCAAAACCTGTTTTCCCAGCACGGAGACCTTGAGTTCTATAATATAAGGCCATAAACATGTTTGTCTGAGTCTTCTATCAAAAGTTACAGCTATTTCTATGAAGTTGTACAAAAACGCTTTCTTTCGCCAAGACAGTGCGTTTCTCACTGTTACATGCATTTGAATGGGGAACTCGACCGAAACAAAGTATAGGTTTTCATTATGTGAATAACTTGGAAATCTTAGCTCAAACAGCTGCAAAACCTGTTTTCCCAGCATGGGAACCTTGAGTTCTATAAGATAAAGCCATAAACATGTGTATCCGAGTCTTCTATCAAAAGTTACAGCTATTCATATGAAGTTGTACAAAAACGCTTTCTTTCGCCAAGACAGTGCGTTTCTCACTGTTACATGCATTTGAATGGGGAACTCGACCGAAACAAAGTATAGGTTTTCATTATGTGAATAACTTGGAAATCTTAGCTCAAACAGCTGCAAAACCTGTTTTCCCAGCACGGGGACCTTGAGTTCTATAAGATAAAGCCATAAACATGTGTAACCGAGTCTTCTATCAAAAGTTACAGCTATTTCTATGAAGTTGTACAAAAACGCTTTCTTTCGCCAAGACAGTGCGTTTCTCACTGTTACATGCATTTGAATGGGGAACTCGACCGAAACAAAGTATAGGTTTTCATTATGTGAATAACTTGGAAATCTTAGCTCAAACAGCTGCAAAACCTGTTTTCCCAGCACGGGGACCTTGAGTTCTATAAGATAAAGCCATAAACATGTGTAACCGAGTCTTCTATCAAAAGTTACAGCTATTTCTATGAAGTTGTACAAAAACGCTTTCTTTCGCCAAGACAGTGCGTTTCTCACTGTTACATGCATTTGAATGGGGAACTCGACCGAAACAAAGTATAGGTTTTCATTATGTGAATAACTTGGAAATCTTAGCTCAAACAGCTGCAAAACCTGTTTTCCCAGCACGGAGACCTTGAGTTCTATAAGATAAAGCCATAAACATGTGTAACCGAGTCTTCTATCAAAAGTTACAGCTATTTCTATGAAGTTGTACAAAAACGCTTTCTTTCGCCAAGACAGTGCGTTTCTCACTGTTACATGCATTTGAATGGGGAACTCGACCGAAACAAAGTATAGGTTTTCATTATGTGAATAACTTGGAAATCTTAGCTCAAACAGCTGCAAAACCTGTTTTCCCAGCACGGGGACCTTGAGTTCTATAATATAAGGCCATAAACATGTTTGTCTGAGTCTTCTATCAAAAGTTACAGCTATTTCTATGAAGTTGTACAAAAACGCTTTCTTTCGCCAAGACAGTGCGTTTCTCACTGTTACATGCATTTGAATGGGGAACTCGACCGAAACAAAGTATAGGTTTTCATTATGTGAATAACTTGGAAATCTTAGCTCAAACAGCTGCAAAACCTGTTTTCCCAGCATGGGAACCTTGAGTTCTATAAGATAAAGCCATAAACATGTGTATCCGAGTCTTCTATCAAAAGTTACAGCTATTTCTATGAAGTTGTACAAAAACGCTTTCTTTCGCCAAGACAGTGCGTTTCTCACTGTTACATGCATTTGAATGGGGAACTCGACCGAAACAAAGTATAGGTTTTCATTATGTGAATAACTTGGAAATCTTAGCTCAAACAGCTGCAAAACCTGTTTTCCCAGCACGGGGACCTTGAGTTCTATAAGATAAAGCCATAAACATGTGTAACCGAGTCTTCTATCAAAAGTTACAGCTATTTCTATGAAGTTGTACAAAAACGCTTTCTTTCGCCAAGACAGTGCGTTTCTCACTGTTACATGCATTTGAATGGGGAACTCGACCGAAACAAAGTATAGGTTTTCATTATGTGAATAACTTGGAAATCTTAGCTCAAACAGCTGCAAAACCTGTTTGCCCAGCACGGGAACCTTGAGTTCTATAAGATAAAGCCATAAACATGTGTATCCGAGTCTTCTATCAAAAGTTACAGCTATTTATATGAAGTTGTACAAAAACGCTTTCTTTCGCCAAGACAGTGCGTTTCTCACTGTTACATGCATTTGAATGGGGAACTCGACCGAAACAAAGTATAGGTTTTCATTATGTGAATAACTTGGAAATCTTAGCTCAAAAAGCTGCAAAACCTGTTTGCCCAGCACGGGAACCTTGAGTTCTATAAGATAAAGCCATAAACATGTGTATCCGAGTCTTCTATCAAAAGTTACAGCTATTCATATGAAGTTGTACAAAAACGCTTTCTTTCGCCAAGACAGTGCGTTTCTCACTGTTACATGCATTTGAATGGGGAACTCGACCGAAACAAAGTATATGTTTTCATTATGTGAATAACTTGGAAATCTTAGCTCAAACAGCTGCAAAACCTGTTTTCCCAGCACGGAGACCTTGAGTTCTATAATATAAGGCCATAAACATGTTTGTCTGAGTCTTCTATCAAAAGTTACAGCTATTTCTATGAAGTTGTACAAAAACGCTTTCTTTCGCCAAGACAGTGCGTTTCTCACTGTTACATGCATTTGAATGGGGAACTCGACCGAAACAAAGTATAGGTTTTCATTATGTGAATAACTTGGAAATCTTAGCTCAAACAGCTGCAAAACCTGTTTTCCCAGCACGGAGACCTTGAGTTCTATAATATAAGGCCATAAACATGTTTGTCTGAGTCTTCTATCAAAAGTTACAGCTATTTCTATGAAGTTGTACAAAAACGCTTTCTTTCGCCAAGACAGTGCGTTTCTCACTGTTACATGCATTTGAATGGGGAACTCGACCGAAACAAAGTATAGGTTTTCATTATGTGAATAACTTGGAAATCTTAGCTCAAACAGCTGCAAAACCTGTTTTCCCAGCATGGGAACCTTGAGTTCTATAAGATAAAGCCATAAACATGTGTATCCGAGTCTTCTATCAAAAGTTACAGCTATTCATATGAAGTTGTACAAAAACGCTTTCTTTCGCCAAGACAGTGCGTTTCTCACTGTTACATGCATTTGAATGGGGAACTCGACCGAAACAAAGTATAGGTTTTCATTATGTGAATAACTTGGAAATCTTAGCTCAAACAGCTGCAAAACCTGTTTTCCCAGCACGGGGACCTTGAGTTCTATAAGATAAAGCCATAAACATGTGTAACCGAGTCTTCTATCAAAAGTTACAGCTATTTCTATGAAGTTGTACAAAAACGCTTTCTTTCGCCAAGACAGTGCGTTTCTCACTGTTACATGCATTTGAATGGGGAACTCGACCGAAACAAAGTATAGGTTTTCATTATGTGAATAACTTGGAAATCTTAGCTCAAACAGCTGCAAAACCTGTTTGCCCAGCACGGGAACCTTGAGTTCTATAAGATAAAGCCATAAACATGTGTATCCGAGTCTTCTATCAAAAGTTACAGCTATTTATATGAAGTTGTACAAAAACGCTTTCTTTCGCCAAGACAGTGCGTTTCTCACTGTTACATGCATTTGAATGGGGAACTCGACCGAAACAAAGTATAGGTTTTCATTATGTGAATAACTTGGAAATCTTAGCTCAAAAAGCTGCAAAACCTGTTTGCCCAGCACGGGAACCTTGAGTTCTATAAGATAAAGCCATAAACATGTGTATCCGAGTCTTCTATCAAAAGTTACAGCTATTCATATGAAGTTGTACAAAAACGCTTTCTTTCGCCAAGACAGTGCGTTTCTCACTGTTACATGCATTTGAATGGGGAACTCGACCGAAACAAAGTATATGTTTTCATTATGTGAATAACTTGGAAATCTTAGCTCAAACAGCTGCAAAACCTGTTTTCCCAGCACGGAGACCTTGAGTTCTATAATATAAGGCCATAAACATGTTTGTCTGAGTCTTCTATCAAAAGTTACAGCTATTTCTATGAAGTTGTACAAAAACGCTTTCTTTCGCCAAGACAGTGCGTTTCTCACTGTTACATGCATTTGAATGGGGAACTCGACCGAAACAAAGTATAGGTTTTCATTATGTGAATAACTTGGAAATCTTAGCTCAAACAGCTGCAAAACCTGTTTTCCCAGCACGGAGACCTTGAGTTCTATAATATAAGGCCATAAACATGTTTGTCTGAGTCTTCTATCAAAAGTTACAGCTATTTCTATGAAGTTGTACAAAAACGCTTTCTTTCGCCAAGACAGTGCGTTTCTCACTGTTACATGCATTTGAATGGGGAACTCGACCGAAACAAAGTATAGGTTTTCATTATGTGAATAACTTGGAAATCTTAGCTCAAACAGCTGCAAAACCTGTTTTCCCAGCATGGGAACCTTGAGTTCTATAAGATAAAGCCATAAACATGTGTATCCGAGTCTTCTATCAAAAGTTACAGCTATTCATATGAAGTTGTACAAAAACGCTTTCTTTCGCCAAGACAGTGCGTTTCTCACTGTTACATGCATTTGAATGGGGAACTCGACCGAAACAAAGTATAGGTTTTCATTATGTGAATAACTTGGAAATCTTAGCTCAAACAGCTGCAAAACCTGTTTTCCCAGCACGGGGACCTTGAGTTCTATAAGATAAAGCCATAAACATGTGTAACCGAGTCTTCTATCAAAAGTTACAGCTATTTCTATGAAGTTGTACAAAAACGCTTTCTTTCGCCAAGACAGTGCGTTTCTCACTGTTACATGCATTTGAATGGGGAACTCGACCGAAACAAAGTATAGGTTTTCATTATGTGAATAACTTGGAAATCTTAGCTCAAACAGCTGCAAAACCTGTTTTCCCAGCACGGGGACCTTGAGTTCTATAAGATAAAGCCATAAACATGTGTATCCGAGTCTTCTATCAAAAGTTACAGCTATTCATATGAAGTTGTACAAAAACGCTTTCTTTCGCCAAGACAGTGCGTTTCTCACTGTTACATGCATTTGAATGGGGAACTCGACCGAAACAAAGTATAGGTTTTCATTATGTGAATAACTTGGAAATCTTAGCTCAAACAGCTGCAAAACCTGTTTTCCCAGCACGGAGACCTTGAGTTCTATAATATAAGGCCATAAACATGTTTGTCTGAGTCTTCTATCAAAAGTTACAGCTATTTCTATGAAGTTGTACAAAAACGCTTTCTTTCGCCAAGACAGTGCGTTTCTCACTGTTACATGCATTTGAATGGGGAACTCGACCGAAACAAAGTATAGGTTTTCATTATGTGAATAACTTGGAAATCTTAGCTCAAACAGCTGCAAAACCTGTTTTCCCAGCATGGGAACCTTGAGTTCTATAAGATAAAGCCATAAACATGTGTATCCGAGTCTTCTATCAAAAGTTACAGCTATTTCTATGAAGTTGTACAAAAACGCTTTCTTTCGCCAAGACAGTGCGTTTCTCACTGTTACATGCATTTGAATGGGGAACTCGACCGAAACAAAGTATAGGTTTTCATTATGTGAATAACTTGGAAATCTTAGCTCAAACAGCTGCAAAACCTGTTTTCCCAGCACGGAGACCTTGAGTTCTATAATATAAGGCCATAAACATGTTTGTCTGAGTCTTCTATCAAAAGTTACAGCTATTTCTATGAAGTTGTACAAAAACGCTTTCTTTCGCCAAGACAGTGCGTTTCTCACTGTTACATGCATTTGAATGGGGAACTCGACCGAAACAAAGTATAGGTTTTCATTATGTGAATAACTTGGAAATCTTAGCTCAAAAAGCTGCAAAACCTGTTTGCCCAGCACGGGAACCTTGAGTTCTATAAGATAAAGCCATAAACATGTGTATCCGAGTCTTCTATCAAAAGTTACAGCTATTTCTATGAAGTTGTACAAAAACGCTTTCTTTCGCCAAGACAGTGCGTTTCTCACTGTTACATGCATTTGAATGGGGAACTCGACCGAAACAAAGTATAGGTTTTCATTATGTGAATAACTTGGAAATCTTAGCTCAAAAAGCTGCAAAACCTGTTTGCCCAGCACGGGAACCTTGAGTTCTATAAGATAAAGCCATAAACATGTGTATCCGAGTCTTCTATCAAAAGTTACAGCTATTTATATGAAGTTGTACAAAAACGCTTTCTTTCGCCAAGACAGTGCGTTTCTCACTGTTACATGCATTTGAATGGGGAACTCGACCGAAACAAAGTATAGGTTTTCATTATGTGAATAACTTGGAAATCTTAGCTCAAACAGCTGCAAAACCTGTTTTCCCAGCACGGAGACCTTGAGTTCTATAATATAAGGCCATAAACATGTTTGTCTGAGTCTTCTATCAAAAGTTACAGCTATTTCTATGAAGTTGTACAAAAACGCTTTCTTTCGCCAAGACAGTGCGTTTCTCACTGTTACATGCATTTGAATGGGGAACTCGACCGAAACAAAGTATAGGTTTTCATTATGTGAATAACTTGGAAATCTTAGCTCAAACAGCTGCAAAACCTGTTTTCCCAGCATGGGAACCTTGAGTTCTATAAGATAAAGCCATAAACATGTGTATCCGAGTCTTCTATCAAAAGTTACAGCTATTTCTATGAAGTTGTACAAAAACGCTTTCTTTCGCCAAGACAGTGCGTTTCTCACTGTTACATGCATTTGAATGGGGAACTCGACCGAAACAAAGTATAGGTTTTCATTATGTGAATAACTTGGAAATCTTAGCTCAAACAGCTGCAAAACCTGTTTTCCCAGCACGGAGACCTTGAGTTCTATAATATAAGGCCATAAACATGTTTGTCTGAGTCTTCTATCAAAAGTTACAGCTATTTCTATGAAGTTGTACAAAAACGCTTTCTTTCGCCAAGACAGTGCGTTTCTCACTGTTACATGCATTTGAATGGGGAACTCGACCGAAACAAAGTATAGGTTTTCATTATGTGAATAACTTGGAAATCTTAGCTCAAAAAGCTGCAAAACCTGTTTGCCCAGCACGGGAACCTTGAGTTCTATAAGATAAAGCCATAAACATGTGTATCCGAGTCTTCTATCAAAAGTTACAGCTATTTCTATGAAGTTGTACAAAAACGCTTTCTTTCGCCAAGACAGTGCGTTTCTCACTGTTACATGCATTTGAATGGGGAACTCGACCGAAACAAAGTATAGGTTTTCATTATGTGAATAACTTGGAAATCTTAGCTCAAAAAGCTGCAAAACCTGTTTGCCCAGCACGGGAACCTTGAGTTCTATAAGATAAAGCCATAAACATGTGTATCCGAGTCTTCTATCAAAAGTTACAGCTATTTATATGAAGTTGTACAAAAACGCTTTCTTTCGCCAAGACAGTGCGTTTCTCACTGTTACATGCATTTGAATGGGGAACTCGACCGAAACAAAGTATAGGTTTTCATTATGTGAATAACTTGGAAATCTTAGCTCAAACAGCTGCAAAACCTCTTTTCCCAGCACGGGAACCTTGAGTTGTATAACATAAAGCCATAAACATATTTGTCTGAGTCTTCTATCAAAAGTTACAGCTATTTCTATGAAGTTGTACAAAAACGCTTTCTTTCGCCAAGACAGTGCGTTTCTCACTGTTACATGCATTTGAATGGGGAACTCGACCGAAACAAAGTATAGGTTTTCATTATGTGAATAACTTGGAAATCTTAGCTCAAACAGCTGCAAAACCTGTTTTCCCAGCATGGGAACCTTGAGTTCTATAAGATAAAGCCATAAACATGTGTATCCGAGTCTTCTATCAAAAGTTACAGCTATTCATATGAAGTTGTACAAAAACGCTTTCTTTCGCCAAGACAGTGCGTTTCTCACTGTTACATGCATTTGAATGGGGAACTTGACCGAAACAAAGTATATGTTTTCATTATGTGAATAACTTGGAAATCTTAGCTCAAACAGCTGCAAAACCTGTTTTCCCAGCACGGAGACCTTGAGTTCTATAATATAAGGCCATAAACATGTTTGTCTGAGTCTTCTATCAAAAGTTACAGCTATTTCTATGAAGTTGTACAAAAACGCTTTCTTTCGCCAAGACAGTGCGTTTCTCACGGTTACATGCATTTGAATGGGGAACTCGACCGAAACAAAGTATAGGTTTTCATTATGTGAATAACTTGGAAATCTTAGCTCAAACAGCTGCAAAACCTGTTTTCCCAGCACGGAGACCTTGAGTTCTATAATATAAGGCCATAAACATGTTTGTCTGAGTCTTCTATCAAAAGTTACAGCTATTTCTATGAAGTTGTACAAAAACGCTTTCTTTCGCCAAGACAGTGCGTTTCTCACTGTTACATGCATTTGAATGGGGAACTCGCCCGAAACAAAGTATAGGTTTTCATTATGTGAATAACTTGGAAATCTTAGCTCAAACAGCTGCAAAACCTGTTTTCCCAGCACGGGGACCTTGAGTTCTATAAGATAAAGCCATAAACATGTGTATCCGAGTCTTCTATCAAAAGTTACAGCTATTCATATGAAGTTGTACAAAAACGCTTTCTTTCGCCAAGACAGTGCGTTTCTCACTGTTACATGCATTTGAATGGGGAACTCGACCGAAACAAAGTATAGGTTTTCATTATGTGAATAACTTGGAAATCTTAGCTCAAACAGCTGCAAAACCTGTTTTCCCAGCACGGAGACCTTGAGTTCTATAATATAAGGCCATAAACATGTTTTTCTGAGTCTTCTATCAAAAGTTACAGCTATTTCTATGAAGTTGTACAAAAACGCTTTCTTTCGCCAAGACAGTGCGTTTCTCACTGTTACATGCATTTGAATGGGGAACTCGACCGAAACAAAGTATAGGTTTTCATTATGTGAATAACTTGGAAATCTTAGCTCAAACAGCTGCAAAACCTGTTTTCCCAGCACGGGGACCTTGAGTTCTATAATATAAGGCCATAAACATGTTTGTCTGAGTCTTCTATCAAAAGTTACAGCTATTTCTATGAAGTTGTACAAAAACGCTTTCTTTCGCCAAGACAGTGCGTTTCTCACTGTTACATGCATTTGAATGGGGAACTCGACCGAAACAAAGTATAGGTTTTCATTATGTGAATAACTTGGAAATCTTAGCTCAAACAGCTGCAAAACCTGTTTTCCCAGCACGGAGACCTTGAGTTCTATAATATAAGGCCATAAACATGTTTGTCTGAGTCTTCTATCAAAAGTTACAGCTATTTCTATGAAGTTGTACAAAAACGCTTTCTTTCGCCAAGACAGTGCGTTTCTCACTGTTACATGCATTTGAATGGGGAACTCGACCGAAACAAAGTATAGGTTTTCATTATGTGAATAACTTGGAAATCTTAGCTCAAACAGCTGCAAAACCTGTTTTCCCAGCACGAGGACCTTGAGTTCTATAATATAAGGCCATAAACATGTGTATCCGAGTCTTCTATCAAAAGTTACAGCTATTTCTATGAAGTTGTACAAAAACGCTTTCTTTCGCCAAGACAGTGCGTTTTTCACGGTTACATGCATTTGAATGGGGAACTCGACCGAAACAAAGTATAGGTTTTCATTATGTGAATAACTTGGAAATCTTAGCTCAAACAGCTGCAAAACCTGTTTTCCCAGCACGGGGACCTTGAGTTCTATAATATAAGGCCATAAACATGTTTGTCTGAGTCTTCTATCAAAAGTTACAGCTATTTCTATGAAGTTGTACAAAAACGCTTTCTTTCGCCAAGACAGTGCGTTTCTCACTGTTACATGCATTTGAATGGGGAACTCGACCGAAACAAAGTATAGGTTTTCATTATGTGAATAACTTGGAAATCTTAGCTCAAACAGCTGCAAAACCTGTTTTCCCAGCACGGAGACCTTGAGTTCTATAATATAAGGCCATAAACATGTGTATCCGAGTCTTCTATCAAAAGTTACAGCTATTTCTATGAAGTTGTACAAAAACGCTTTCTTTCGCCAAGACAGTGCGTTTCTCACTGTTACATGCATTTGAATGGGGAACTCGACCGAAACAAAGTATAGGTTTTCATTATGTGAATAACTTGGAAATCTTAGCTCAAACAGCTGCAAAACCTGTTTTCCCAGCACGAGGACCTTGAGTTCTATAATATAAGGCCATAAACATGTGTATCCGAGTCTTCTATCAAAAGTTACAGCTATTTCTATGAAGTTGTACAAAAACGCTTTCTTTCGCCAAGACAGTGCGTTTCTCACGGTTACATGCATTTGAATGGGGAACTCGACCGAAACAAAGTATAGGTTTTCATTATGTGAATAACTTGGAAATCTTAGCTCAAACAGCTGCAAAACCTGTTTTCCCAGCACGGGGACCTTGAGTTCTATAATATAAGGCCATAAACATGTTTGTCTGAGTCTTCTATCAAAAGTTACAGCTATTTCTATGAAGTTGTACAAAAACGCTTTCTTTCGCCAAGACAGTGCGTTTCTCACGGTTACATGCATTTGAATGGGGAACTCGACCGAAACAAAGTATAGGTTTTCATTATGTGAATAACTTGGAAATCTTAGCTCAAACAGCTGCAAAACCTGTTTTCCCAGCACGGGGACCTTGAGTTCTATAATATAAGGCCATAAACATGTTTGTCTGAGTCTTCTATCAAAAGTTACAGCTATTTCTATGAAGTTGTACAAAAACGCTTTCTTTCGCCAAGACAGTGCGTTTCTCACTGTTACATGCATTTGAATGGGGAACTCGACCGAAACAAAGTATAGGTTTTCATTATGTGAATAACTTGGAAATCATAGCTCAAACAGCTGCAAAACCTGTTTTCCCAGCACGGGAACCTTGAGTTCTATAAGATAAAGCCATAAACATGTGTATCCGAGTCTTCTATCAAAAGTTACAGCTATTCATATGAAGTTGTACAAAAACGCTTTCTTTCGCCAAGACAGTGCGTTTCTCACTGTTACATGCATTTGAATGGGGAACTCGACCGAAACAAAGTATAGGTTTTCATTATGTGAATAACTTGAAAATCTTAGCTCAAACAGCTGCAAAACCTGTTTTCCCAGCACGGGAACCTTGAGTTCTATAAGATAAAGCCATAAACATGTGTATCCGAGTCTTCTATCAAAAGTTACAGCTATTCATATGAAGTTGTACAAAAACGCTTTCTTTCGCCAAGACAGTGCGTTTCTCACTGTTACATGCATTTGAATGGGGAACTCGACCGAAACAAAGTATAGGTTTTCATTATGTGAATAACTTGGAAATCTTAGCTCAAACAGCTGCAAAACCTGTTTTCCCAGCACGGAGACCTTGAGTTCTATAATATAAGGCCATAAACATGTTTGTCTGAGTCTTCTATCAAAAGTTACAGCTATTTCTATGAAGTTGTACAAAAACGCTTTCTTTCGCCAAGACAGTGCGTTTCTCACTGTTACATGCATTTGAATGGGGAACTCGACCGAAACAAAGTATAGGTTTTCATTATGTGAATAACTTGGACATGTTTGTCTGAGTCTTTTGATAGAAGACTCAGACAAACATGTTTATGGCCTTATATTATAGAACTCAAGGTCCCCGTGCTGGGAAAACAGGTTTTGCAGCTGTTTGAGCTAAGATTTTCAAGTTATTCACATAATGAAAACCTATACTTTGTTTCGGTCGAGTTCCCCATTCAAATGCATGTAACAGTGAGAAACGCACTGTCTTGGCGAAAGAAAGCGTTTTTGTACAACTTCATAGAAATAGCTGTAACTTTTGATAGAAGACTCAGACAAACATGTTTATGGCTTTATCTTATAGAGCTCAAGGTCTCCGTGCTGGGAAAACAGGTTTTGCAGCTGTTTGAGCTAAGATTTTCAAGTTATTCACATAATGAAAACCTATACTTTGTTTCGGTCGAGTTCCCCATTCAAATGCATGGAACAGTGAGAAACGCACTGTCTTGGCGAAAGAAAGCGTTTTTGTACAACTTCATAGAAATAGCTGTAACTTTTGATAGAAGACTCAGACAAACATGTTTATGGCCTTATATTATAGAACTCAAGGTCTCCGTGCTGGGAAAACAGGTTTTGCAGCTGTTTGAGCTAAGATTTTCAAGTTATTCACATAATGAAAACCTATACTTTGTTTCGGTCGAGTTCCCCATTCAAATGCATGTAACAGTGAGAAACGCACTGTCTTGGCGAAAGAAAGCGTTTTTGTACAACTTCATAGAAATAGCTGTAACTTTTGATAGAAGACTCAGACAAACATGTTTATGGCTTTATCTTATAGAACTCAAGGTCTCCGTGCTGGTAAAACAGGTTTTGCAGCTGTTTGAGCTAAGATTTCCAAGTTATTCACATAATGAAAACCTATACTTTGTTTCGGTCGAGTTCCCCATTCAAATGCATGTAACAGTGAGAAACGCACTGTCTTGGCGAAAGAAAGCGTTTTTGTACAACTTCATAGAAATAGCTGTAACTTTTGATAGAAGACTCAGACAAACATGTTTATGGCCTTATATTATAGAACTCAAGGTCTCCGTGCTGGGAAAACAGGTTTTGCAGCTGTGTGAGCTAAGATTTCCAAGTTATTCACATAATGAAAACCTATACTTTGTTTCGGTCGAGTTCCCCATTCAAATGCATGTAACAGTGAGAAACGCACTGTCTTGGCGAAAGAAAGCGTTTTTGTACAACTTCATAGAAATAGCTGTAACTTTTGATAGAAGACTCGGATACACATGTTTATGGCCTTATATTATAGAACTCAAGGTCCCCGTGCTGGTAAAACAGGTTTTGCAGCTGTTTGAGCTAAGATTTCCAAGTTATTCACATAATGAAAACCTATACTTTGTTTCGGTCGAGTTCCCCATTCAAATGCATGTAACAGTGAGAAACGCACTGTCTTGGCGAAAGAAAGCGTTTTTGTACAACTTCATAGAAATAGCTGTAACTTTTGATAGAAGACTCAGACAAACATGTTTATGGCCTTATATTATAGAACTCAAGGTCTCCGTGCTGGGAAAACAGGTTTTGCAGCTGTTTGAGCTAAGATTTCCAAGTTATTCACATAATGAAAACCTATACTTTGTTTCGGTCGAGTTCCCCATTCAAATGCATGTAACAGTGAGAAACGCACTGTCTTGGCGAAAGAAAGCGTTTTTGTACAACTTCATAGAAATAGCTGTAACTTTTGATAGAAGACTCGGATACACATGTTTATGGCCTTATATTATAGAACTCAAGGTCCCCGTGCTGGGAAAACAGGTTTTGCAGCTGTTTGAGCTAAGATTTTCAAGTTATTCACATAATGAAAACCTATACTTTGTTTCGGTCGAGTTCCCCATTCAAATGCATGGAACAGTGAGAAACGCACTGTCTTGGCGAAAGAAAGCGTTTTTGTACAACTTCATAGAAATAGCTGTAACTTTTGATAGAAGACTCAGACAAACATGTTTATGGCCTTATATTATAGAACTCAAGGTCTCCGTGCTGGGAAAACAGGTTTTGCAGCTGTTTGAGCTAAGATTTCCAAGTTATTCACATAATGAAAACCTATACTTTGTTTCGGTCGAGTTCCCCATGCAAATGCATGTAACAGTGAGAAACGCACTGTCTTGGCGAAAGAAAGCGTTTTTGTACAACTTCATAGAAATAGCTGTAACTTTTGATAGAAGACTCGGATACACATGTTTATGGCTTTATCTTATAGAACTCAAGGTCCCCGTGCTGGGCAAACAGGTTTTGCAGCTGTTTGAGCTAAGATTTCCAAGTTATTCACATAATGAAAACCTATACTTTGTGTCGGTCGAGTTCCCCATTCAAATGCATGTAACAGTGAGAAACGCATTGTCTTGGCGAAAGAAAGCGTTTTTGGACAACTTCATATAAATAGCTGTAACTTTTGATAGAAGACTCGGATACACATGTTTATGGCTTTAACTTATAGAACTCAAGGTCCCCGTGCTGGGAAAAATGGTTTTGCAACTGTTTGACCTAAGATTTTCAATTTATTCACATAATGAAAACCTATACTTTGTTTCGGTCGAGTTCCCCATTCAAATGCATGTAACAGTGAGAAACGCACTGTCTTGGCGAAAGAAAGCGTTTTTGGACAACTTCATATAAATAGCTGTAACTTTTGATAGAAGACTCGGATACACATGTTTATGGCTTTAACTTATAGAACTCAAGGTCCCCGTGCTGGGAAAACAGGTTTTGCAGCTATTTGACCAAAGATTTCCAAGTTATTCACATAATGAAAACCTATACTTTGTTTCGGTCGAGTTCCCCATTCAAATGCATGTAACAGTGAGAAACGCACTGTCTTGGCGAAAGAAAGCGTTTTTGTACAACTTCATAGAAATAGCTGTAACTTTTGATAGAAGACTCGGTTACACATGTTTATGGCTTTATCTTATAGAACTCAAGGTCCCCGTGCTGGGAAAACAGGTTTTGCAGCTGTTTGAGCTAAGATTTCCAAGTTATTCACATAATGAAAACCTATACTTTGTTTCGGTCGAGTTCCCCATTCAAATGCATGTAACAGTGAGAAACGCACTGTCTTGGCGAAAGAAAGCGTTTTTGTACAACTTCATAGAAATAGCTGTAACTTTTGATAGAAGACTCAGACAAACATGTTTATGGCCTTATATTATAGAACTCAAGGTCCCCGTGCTGGGAAAACAGGTTTTGCAGCTGTTTGAGCTAAGATTTCCAAGTTATTCACATAATGAAAACCTATACTTTGTTTCGGTCGAGTTCCCCATTCAAATGCATGTAACAGTGAGAAACGCACTGTCTTGGCGAAAGAAAGCGTTTTTGTACAACTTCATAGAAATAGCTGTAACTTTTGATAGAAGACTCGGTTACACATGTTTATGGCTTTATCTTATAGAACTCAAGGTCTCCGTGCTGGGAAAACAGGTTTTGCAGCTGTTTGAGCTAAGATTTCCAAGTTATTCACATAATGAAAACCTATACTTTGTTTCGGTCGAGTTCCCCATTCAAATGCATGTAACAGTGAGAAACGCACTGTCTTGGCGAAAGAAAGCGTTTTTGTACAACTTCATAGAAATAGCTGTAACTTTTGATAGAAGACTCGGTTACACATGTTTATGGCTTTATCTTATAGAACTCAAGGTCCCCGTGCTGGGAAAACAGGTTTTGCAGCTGTTTGAGCTAAGATTTCCAAGTTATTCACATAATGAAAACCTATACTTTGTTTCGGTCGAGTTCCCCATTCAAATGCATGTAACAGTGAGAAACGCACTGTCTTGGCGAAAGAAAGCGTTTTTGTACAACTTCATAGAAATAGCTGTAACTTTTGATAGAAGACTCGGATACACATGTTTATGGCTTGATCTTATAGAACTCAAGGTTCCCGTGCTGGGAAAACAGGTTTTGCAGCTGTTTGAGCTAAGATTTCCAAGTTATTCACATAATGAAAACCTATACTTTGTTTCGGTCGAGTTCCCCATTCAAATGCATGTAACAGTGAGAAACGCACTGTCTTGGCGAAAGAAAGCGTTTTTGTACAACTTCATAGAAATAGCTGTAACTTTTGATAGAAGACTCGGTTACACATGTTTATGGCTTTATCTTATAGAACTCAAGGTCCCCGTGCTGGGAAAACAGGTTTTGCAGCTGTTTGAGCTAAGATTTCCAAGTTATTCACATAATGAAAACCTATACTTTGTTTCGGTCGAGTTCCCCATTCAAATGCATGTAACAGTGAGAAACGCACTGTCTTGGCGAAAGAAAGCGTTTTTGTACAACTTCATAGAAATAGCTGTAACTTTTGATAGAAGACTCAGACAAACATGTTTATGGCCTTATATTATAGAACTCAAGGTCTCCGTGCTGGGAAAACAGGTTTTGCAGCTGTTTGAGCTAAGATTTCCAAGTTATTCACATAATGAAAACCTATACTTTGTTTCGGTCGAGTTCCCCATTCAAATGCATGTAACAGTGAGAAACGCACTGTCTTGGCGAAAGAAAGCGTTTTTGTACAACTTCATAGAAATAGCTGTAACTTTTGATAGAAGACTCGGTTACACATGTTTATGGCTTTATCTTATAGAACTCAAGGTCCCCGTGCTGGGAAAACAGGTTTTGCAGCTGTTTGAGCTAAGATTTCCAAGTTATTCACATAATGAAAACCTATACTTTGTTTCGGTCGAGTTCCCCATTCAAATGCATGTAACAGTGAGAAACGCACTGTCTTGGCGAAAGAAAGCGTTTTTGTACAACTTCATAGAAATAGCTGTAACTTTTGATAGAAGACTCGGATACACATGTTTATGGCCTTATATTATAGAACTCAAGGTCCCCGTGCTGGTAAAACAGGTTTTGCAGCTGTTTGAGCTAAGATTTCCAAGTTATTCACATAATGAAAACCTATACTTTGTTTCGGTCGAGTTCCCCATTCAAATGCATGTAACAGTGAGAAACGCACTGTCTTGGCGAAAGAAAGCGTTTTTGTACAACTTCATAGAAATAGCTGTAACTTTTGATAGAAGACTCAGACAAACATGTTTATGGCCTTATATTATAGAACTCAAGGTCTCCGTGCTGGGAAAACAGGTTTTGCAGCTGTTTGAGCTAAGATTTCCAAGTTATTCACATAATGAAAACCTATACTTTGTTTCGGTCGAGTTCCCCATTCAAATGCATGTAACAGTGAGAAACGCACTGTCTTGGCGAAAGAAAGCGTTTTTGTACAACTTCATAGAAATAGCTGTAACTTTTGATAGAAGACTCGGATACACATGTTTATGGCCTTATATTATAGAACTCAAGGTCCCCGTGCTGGGAAAACAGGTTTTGCAGCTGTTTGAGCTAAGATTTTCAAGTTATTCACATAATGAAAACCTATACTTTGTTTCGGTCGAGTTCCCCATTCAAATGCATGGAACAGTGAGAAACGCACTGTCTTGGCGAAAGAAAGCGTTTTTGTACAACTTCATAGAAATAGCTGTAACTTTTGATAGAAGACTCAGACAAACATGTTTATGGCCTTATATTATAGAACTCAAGGTCTCCGTGCTGGGAAAACAGGTTTTGCAGCTGTTTGAGCTAAGATTTCCAAGTTATTCACATAATGAAAACCTATACTTTGTTTCGGTCGAGTTCCCCATGCAAATGCATGTAACAGTGAGAAACGCACTGTCTTGGCGAAAGAAAGCGTTTTTGTACAACTTCATAGAAATAGCTGTAACTTTTGATAGAAGACTCGGATACACATGTTTATGGCTTTATCTTATAGAACTCAAGGTTCCCGTGCTGGGAAAACAGGTTTTGCAGCTGTTTGAGCTAAGATTTCCAAGTTATTCACATAATGAAAACCTATACTTTGTTTCGGTCGAGTTCCCCATTCAAATGCATGTAACAGTGAGAAACGCACTGTCTTGGCGAAAGAAAGCGTTTTTGTACAACTTCATAGAAATAGCTGTAACTTTTGATAGAAGACTCGGTTACACATGTTTATGGCTTTATCTTATAGAACTCAAGGTCCCCGTGCTGGGAAAACAGGTTTTGCAGCTGTTTGAGCTAAGATTTCCAAGTTATTCACATAATGAAAACCTATACTTTGTTTCGGTCGAGTTCCCCATTCAAATGCATGTAACAGTGAGAAACGCACTGTCTTGGCGAAAGAAAGCGTTTTTGTACAACTTCATAGAAATAGCTGTAACTTTTGATAGAAGACTCAGACAAACATGTTTATGGCCTTATATTATAGAACTCAAGGTCCCCGTTCTGGGAAAACAGGTTTTGCAGCTGTTTGAGCTAAGATTTCCAAGTTATTCACATAATGAAAACCTATACTTTGTTTCGGTCGAGTTCCCCATTCAAATGCATGTAACAGTGAGAAACGCACTGTCTTGGCGAAAGAAAGCGTTTTTGTACAACTTCATAGAAATAGCTGTAACTTTTGATAGAAGACTCGGATACACATGTTTATGGCCTTATATTATAGAACTCAAGGTCCCCGTGCTGGGAAAAAAGGTTTTGCAGCTGTTTGAGCTAAGATCTCCAAGTTATTCACATAATGAAAACCTATACTTTGTTTCGGTCGAGTTCCCCATTCAAATGCATGTAACAGTGAGAAACGCACTGTCTTGGCGAAAGAAAGCGTTTTTGTACAACTTCATATGAATAGCTGTAACTTTTGATAGAAGACTCGGATACACATGTTTATGGCTTTATCTTATAGAACTCAAGGTTCCCATGCTGGGAAAACAGGTTTTGCAGCTGTTTGAGCTAAGATTTCCAAGTTATTCACATAATGAAAACCTATACTTTGTTTCGGTCGAGTTCCCCATTCAAATGCATGTAACAGTGAGAAACGCACTGTCTTGGCGAAAGAAAGCGTTTTTGTACAACTTCATAGAAATAGCTGTAACTTTTGATAGAAGACTCAGACAAACATGTTTATGGCCTTATATTATAGAACTCAAGGTCTCCGTGCTGGGAAAACAGGTTTTGCAGCTGTTTGAGCTAAGATTTCCAAGTTATTCACATAATGAAAACCTATACTTTGTTTCGGTCGAGTTCCCCATTCAAATGCATGTAACAGTGAGAAACGCACTGTCTTGGCGAAAGAAAGCGTTTTTGTACAACTTCATAGAAATAGCTGTAACTTTTGATAGAAGACTCGGATACACATGTTTATGGCTTTATCTTATAGAACTCAAGGTTCCCATGCTGGGAAAACAGGTTTTGCAGCTGTTTGAGCTAAGATTTCCAAGTTATTCACATAATGAAAACCTATACTTTGTTTCGGTCGAGTTCCCCATTCAAATGCATGTAACAGTGAGAAACGCACTGTCTTGGCGAAAGAAAGCGTTTTTGTACAACTTCATATGAATAGCTGTAACTTTTGATAGAAGACTCGGATACACATGTTTATGGCTTTATCTTATAGAACTCAAGGTTCCCATGCTGGGAAAACAGGTTTTGCAGCTGTTTGAGCTAAGATTTCCAAGTTATTCACATAATGAAAACCTATACTTTGTTTCGGTCGAGTTCCCCATTCAAATGCATGTAACAGTGAGAAACGCACTGTCTTGGCGAAAGAAAGCGTTTTTGTACAACTTCATAGAAATAGCTGTAACTTTTGATAGAAGACTCAGACAAACATGTTTATGGCCTTATATTATAGAACTCAAGGTCTCCGTGCTGGGAAAACAGGTTTTGCAGCTGTTTGAGCTAAGATTTCCAAGTTATTCACATAATGAAAACCTATACTTTGTTTCGGTCGAGTTCCCCATTCAAATGCATGTAACAGTGAGAAACGCACTGTCTTGGCGAAAGAAAGCGTTTTTGTACAACTTCATAGAAATAGCTGTAACTTTTGATAGAAGACTCAGACAAACATGTTTATGGCCTTATATTATAGAACTCAAGGTCCCCGTGCTGGGAAAACAGGTTTTGCAGCTGTTTGAGCTAAGATTTTCAAGTTATTCACATAATGAAAACCTATACTTTGTTTCGGTCGAGTTCCCCATGCAAATGCATGTAACAGTGAGAAACGCACTGTCTTGGCGAAAGAAAGCGTTTTTGTACAACTTCATAGAAATAGCTGTAACTTTTGATAGAAGACTCGGATACACATGTTTATGGCTTTATCTTATAGAACTCAAGGTTCCCGTGCTGGGAAAACAGGTTTTGCAGCTGTTTGAGCTAAGATTTCCAAGTTATTCACATAATGAAAACCTATACTTTGTTTCGGTCGAGTTCCCCATTCAAATGCATGTAACAGTGAGAAACGCACTGTCTTGGCGAAAGAAAGCGTTTTTGTACAACTTCATAGAAATAGCTGTAACTTTTGATAGAAGACTCGGTTACACATGTTTATGGCTTTATCTTATAGAACTCAAGGTCCCCGTGCTGGGAAAACAGGTTTTGCAGCTGTTTGAGCTAAGATTTCCAAGTTATTCACATAATGAAAACCTATACTTTGTTTCGGTCGAGTTCCCCATTCAAATGCATGTAACAGTGAGAAACGCACTGTCTTGGCGAAAGAAAGCGTTTTTGTACAACTTCATAGAAATAGCTGTAACTTTTGATAGAAGACTCAGACAAACATGTTTATGGCCTTATATTATAGAACTCAAGGTCCCCGTGCTGGGAAAACAGGTTTTGCAGCTGTTTGAGCTAAGATTTCCAAGTTATTCACATAATGAAAACCTATACTTTGTTTCGGTCGAGTTCCCCATTCAAATGCATGTAACAGTGAGAAACGCACTGTCTTGGCGAAAGAAAGCGTTTTTGTACAACTTCATAGAAATAGCTGTAACTTTTGATAGAAGACTCGGATACACATGTTTATGGCCTTATATTATAGAACTCAAGGTCCCCGTGCTGGGAAAAAAGGTTTTGCAGCTGTTTGAGCTAAGATCTCCAAGTTATTCACATAATGAAAACCTATACTTTGTTTCGGTCGAGTTCCCCATTCAAATGCATGTAACAGTGAGAAACGCACTGTCTTGGCGAAAGAAAGCGTTTTTGTACAACTTCATAGAAATAGCTGTAACTTTTGATAGAAGACTCGGATACACATGTTTATGGCTTTATCTTATAGAACTCAAGGTTCCCATGCTGGGAAAACAGGTTTTGCAGCTGTTTGAGCTAAGATTTCCAAGTTATTCACATAATGAAAACCTATACTTTGTTTCGGTCGAGTTCCCCATTCAAATGCATGTAACAGTGAGAAACGCACTGTCTTGGCGAAAGAAAGCGTTTTTGTACAACTTCATAGAAATAGCTGTAACTTTTGATAGAAGACTCAGACAAACATGTTTATGGCCTTATATTATAGAACTCAAGGTCTCCGTGCTGGGAAAACAGGTTTTGCAGCTGTTTGAGCTAAGATTTCCAAGTTATTCACATAATGAAAACCTATACTTTGTTTCGGTCGAGTTCCCCATTCAAATGCATGTAACAGTGAGAAACGCACTGTCTTGGCGAAAGAAAGCGTTTTTGTACAACTTCATAGAAATAGCTGTAACTTTTGATAGAAGACTCGGATACACATGTTTATGGCTTTATCTTATAGAACTCAAGGTTCCCATGCTGGGAAAACAGGTTTTGCAGCTGTTTGAGCTAAGATTTCCAAGTTATTCACATAATGAAAACCTATACTTTGTTTCGGTCGAGTTCCCCATTCAAATGCATGTAACAGTGAGAAACGCACTGTCTTGGCGAAAGAAAGCGTTTTTGTACAACTTCATATGAATAGCTGTAACTTTTGATAGAAGACTCGGATACACATGTTTATGGCTTTATCTTATAGAACTCAAGGTTCCCATGCTGGGAAAACAGGTTTTGCAGCTGTTTGAGCTAAGATTTCCAAGTTATTCACATAATGAAAACCTATACTTTGTTTCGGTCGAGTTCCCCATTCAAATGCATGTAACAGTGAGAAACGCACTGTCTTGGCGAAAGAAAGCGTTTTTGTACAACTTCATAGAAATAGCTGTAACTTTTGATAGAAGACTCAGACAAACATGTTTATGGCCTTATATTATAGAACTCAAGGTCTCCGTGCTGGGAAAACAGGTTTTGCAGCTGTGTGAGCTAAGATTTCCAAGTTATTCACATAATGAAAACCTATACTTTGTTTCGGTCGAGTTCCCCATTCAAATGCATGTAACAGTGAGAAACGCACTGTCTTGGCGAAAGAAAGCGTTTTTGTACAACTTCATAGAAATAGCTGTAACTTTTGATAGAAGACTCGGATACACATGTTTATGGCCTTATATTATAGAACTCAAGGTCCCCGTGCTGGTAAAACAGGTTTTGCAGCTGTTTGAGCTAAGATTTCCAAGTTATTCACATAATGAAAACCTATACTTTGTTTCGGTCGAGTTCCCCATTCAAATGCATGTAACAGTGAGAAACGCACTGTCTTGGCGAAAGAAAGCGTTTTTGTACAACTTCATAGAAATAGCTGTAACTTTTGATAGAAGACTCAGACAAACATGTTTATGGCCTTATATTATAGAACTCAAGGTCTCCGTGCTGGGAAAACAGGTTTTGCAGCTGTTTGAGCTAAGATTTCCAAGTTATTCACATAATGAAAACCTATACTTTGTTTCGGTCGAGTTCCCCATTCAAATGCATGTAACAGTGAGAAACGCACTGTCTTGGCGAAAGAAAGCGTTTTTGTACAACTTCATAGAAATAGCTGTAACTTTTGATAGAAGACTCGGATACACATGTTTATGGCCTTATATTATAGAACTCAAGGTCCCCGTGCTGGGAAAACAGGTTTTGCAGCTGTTTGAGCTAAGATTTCCAAGTTATTCACATAATGAAAACCTATACTTTGTTTCGGTCGAGTTCCCCATTCAAATGCATGTAACAGTGAGAAACGCACTGTCTTGGCGAAAGAAAGCGTTTTTGTACAACTTCATAGAAATAGCTGTAACTTTTGATAGAAGACTCGGTTACACATGTTTATGGCTTTATCTTATAGAACTCAAGGTCCCCGTGCTGGGAAAACAGGTTTTGCAGCTGTTTGAGCTAAGATTTCCAAGTTATTCACATAATGAAAACCTATACTTTGTTTCGGTCGAGTTCCCCATTCAAATGCATGTAACAGTGAGAAACGCACTGTCTTGGCGAAAGAAAGCGTTTTTGTACAACTTCATAGAAATAGCTGTAACTTTTGATAGAAGACTCAGACAAACATGTTTATGGCTTTATCTTATAGAACTCAAGGTTCCCATGCTGGGAAAACAGGTTTTGCAGCTGTTTGAGCTAAGATTTCCAAGTTATTCACATAATGAAAACCTATACTTTGTTTCGGTCGAGTTCCCCATTCAAATGCATGTAACAGTGAGAAACGCACTGTCTTGGCGAAAGAAAGCGTTTTTGTACAACTTCATAGAAATAGCTGTAACTTTTGATAGAAGACTCACACAAACATGTTTATGGCCTTATATTATAGAACTCAAGGTCTCCGTGCTGGGAAAACAGGTTTTGCAGCTGTTTGAGCTAAGATTTCCAAGTTATTCACATAATGAAAACCTATACTTTGTTTCGGTCGAGTTCCCCATTCAAATGCATGTAACAGTGAGAAACGCACTGTCTTGGCGAAAGAAAGCGTTTTTGTACAACTTCATAGAAATAGCTGTAACTTTTGATAGAAGACTCGGATACACATGTTTATGGCTTTATCTTATAGAACTCAAGGTTCCCATGCTGGGAAAACAGGTTTTGCAGCTGTTTGAGCTAAGATTTCCAAGTTATTCACATAATGAAAACCTATACTTTGTTTCGGTCGAGTTCCCCATTCAAATGCATGTAACAGTGAGAAACGCACTGTCTTGGCGAAAGAAAGCGTTTTTGTACAACTTCATATGAATAGCTGTAACTTTTGATAGAAGACTCGGATACACATGTTTATGGCTTTATCTTATAGAACTCAAGGTTCCCATGCTGGGAAAACAGGTTTTGCAGCTGTTTGAGCTAAGATTTCCAAGTTATTCACATAATGAAAACCTATACTTTGTTTCGGTCGAGTTCCCCATTCAAATGCATGTAACAGTGAGAAACGCACTGTCTTGGCGAAAGAAAGCGTTTTTGTACAACTTCATAGAAATAGCTGTAACTTTTGATAGAAGACTCAGACAAACATGTTTATGGCCTTATATTATAGAACTCAAGGTCTCCGTGCTGGGAAAACAGGTTTTGCAGCTGTTTGAGCTAAGATTTCCAAGTTATTCACATAATGAAAACCTATACTTTGTTTCGGTCGAGTTCCCCATTCAAATGCATGTAACAGTGAGAAACGCACTGTCTTGGCGAAAGAAAGCGTTTTTGTACAACTTCATAGAAATAGCTGTAACTTTTGATAGAAGACTCAGACAAACATGTTTATGGCCTTATATTATAGAACTCAAGGTCCCCGTGCTGGGAAAACAGGTTTTGCAGCTGTTTGAGCTAAGATTTTCAAGTTATTCACATAATGAAAACCTATACTTTGTTTCGGTCGAGTTCCCCATGCAAATGCATGTAACAGTGAGAAACGCACTGTCTTGGCGAAAGAAAGCGTTTTTGTACAACTTCATAGAAATAGCTGTAACTTTTGATAGAAGACTCGGATACACATGTTTATGGCTTTATCTTATAGAACTCAAGGTTCCCGTGCTGGGAAAACAGGTTTTGCAGCTGTTTGAGCTAAGATTTCCAAGTTATTCACATAATGAAAACCTATACTTTGTTTCGGTCGAGTTCCCCATTCAAATGCATGTAACAGTGAGAAACGCACTGTCTTGGCGAAAGAAAGCGTTTTTGTACAACTTCATAGAAATAGCTGTAACTTTTGATAGAAGACTCGGTTACACATGTTTATGGCTTTATCTTATAGAACTCAAGGTCCCCGTGCTGGGAAAACAGGTTTTGCAGCTGTTTGAGCTAAGATTTCCAAGTTATTCACATAATGAAAACCTATACTTTGTTTCGGTCGAGTTCCCCATTCAAATGCATGTAACAGTGAGAAACGCACTGTCTTGGCGAAAGAAAGCGTTTTTGTACAACTTCATAGAAATAGCTGTAACTTTTGATAGAAGACTCAGACAAACATGTTTATGGCCTTATATTATAGAACTCAAGGTCCCCGTGCTGGGAAAACAGGTTTTGCAGCTGTTTGAGCTAAGATTTCCAAGTTATTCACATAATGAAAACCTATACTTTGTTTCGGTCGAGTTCCCCATTCAAATGCATGTAACAGTGAGAAACGCACTGTCTTGGCGAAAGAAAGCGTTTTTGTACAACTTCATAGAAATAGCTGTAACTTTTGATAGAAGACTCGGATACACATGTTTATGGCCTTATATTATAGAACTCAAGGTCCCCGTGCTGGGAAAAAAGGTTTTGCAGCTGTTTGAGCTAAGATCTCCAAGTTATTCACATAATGAAAACCTATACTTTGTTTCGGTCGAGTTCCCCATTCAAATGCATGTAACAGTGAGAAACGCACTGTCTTGGCGAAAGAAAGCGTTTTTGTACAACTTCATATGAATAGCTGTAACTTTTGATAGAAGACTCGGATACACATGTTTATGGCTTTATCTTATAGAACTCAAGGTTCCCATGCTGGGAAAACAGGTTTTGCAGCTGTTTGAGCTAAGATTTCCAAGTTATTCACATAATGAAAACCTATACTTTGTTTCGGTCGAGTTCCCCATTCAAATGCATGTAACAGTGAGAAACGCACTGTCTTGGCGAAAGAAAGCGTTTTTGTACAACTTCATAGAAATAGCTGTAACTTTTGATAGAAGACTCAGACAAACATGTTTATGGCCTTATATTATAGAACTCAAGGTCTCCGTGCTGGGAAAACAGGTTTTGCAGCTGTTTGAGCTAAGATTTCCAAGTTATTCACATAATGAAAACCTATACTTTGTTTCGGTCGAGTTCCCCATTCAAATGCATGTAACAGTGAGAAACGCACTGTCTTGGCGAAAGAAAGCGTTTTTGTACAACTTCATAGAAATAGCTGTAACTTTTGATAGAAGACTCGGATACACATGTTTATGGCTTTATCTTATAGAACTCAAGGTTCCCATGCTGGGAAAACAGGTTTTGCAGCTGTTTGAGCTAAGATTTCCAAGTTATTCACATAATGAAAACCTATACTTTGTTTCGGTCGAGTTCCCCATTCAAATGCATGTAACAGTGAGAAACGCACTGTCTTGGCGAAAGAAAGCGTTTTTGTACAACTTCATATGAATAGCTGTAACTTTTGATAGAAGACTCGGATACACATGTTTATGGCTTTATCTTATAGAACTCAAGGTTCCCATGCTGGGAAAACAGGTTTTGCAGCTGTTTGAGCTAAGATTTCCAAGTTATTCACATAATGAAAACCTATACTTTGTTTCGGTCGAGTTCCCCATTCAAATGCATGTAACAGTGAGAAACGCACTGTCTTGGCGAAAGAAAGCGTTTTTGTACAACTTCATAGAAATAGCTGTAACTTTTGATAGAAGACTCAGACAAACATGTTTATGGCCTTATATTATAGAACTCAAGGTCTCCGTGCTGGGAAAACAGGTTTTGCAGCTGTTTGAGCTAAGATTTCCAAGTTATTCACATAATGAAAACCTATACTTTGTTTCGGTCGAGTTCCCCATTCAAATGCATGTAACAGTGAGAAACGCACTGTCTTGGCGAAAGAAAGCGTTTTTGTACAACTTCATAGAAATAGCTGTAACTTTTGATAGAAGACTCAGACAAACATGTTTATGGCCTTATATTATAGAACTCAAGGTCCCCGTGCTGGGAAAACAGGTTTTGCAGCTGTTTGAGCTAAGATTTCCAAGTTATTCACATAATGAAAACCTATACTTTGTTTCGGTCGAGTTCCCCATTCAAATGCATGTAACAGTGAGAAACGCACTGTCTTGGCGAAAGAAAGCGTTTTTGTACAACTTCATAGAAATAGCTGTAACTTTTGATAGAAGACTCGGATACACATGTTTATGGCTTTATCTTATAGAACTCAAGGTTCCCGTGCTGGGAAAACAGGTTTTGCAGCTGTTTGAGCTAAGATTTCCAAGTTATTCACATAATGAAAACCTATACTTTGTTTCGGTCGAGTTCCCCATTCAAATGCATGTAACAGTGAGAAACGCACTGTCTTGGCGAAAGAAAGCGTTTTTGTACAACTTCATAGAAATAGCTGTAACTTTTGATAGAAGACTCGGTTACACATGTTTATGGCTTTATCTTATAGAACTCAAGGTCTCCGTGCTGGGAAAACAGGTTTTGCAGCTGTTTGAGCTAAGATTTCCAAGTTATTCACATAATGAAAACCTATACTTTGTTTCGGTCGAGTTCCCCATTCAAATGCATGTAACAGTGAGAAACGCACTGTCTTGGCGAAAGAAAGCGTTTTTGTACAACTTCATAGAAATAGCTGTAACTTTTGATAGAAGACTCGGATACACATGTTTATGGCTTTATCTTATAGAACTCAAGGTTCCCGTGCTGGGAAAACAGGTTTTGCAGCTGTTTGAGCTAAGATTTCCAAGTTATTCACATAATGAAAACCTATACTTTGTTTCGGTCGAGTTCCCCATTCAAATGCATGTAACAGTGAGAAACGCACTGTCTTGGCGAAAGAAAGCGTTTTTGTACAACTTCATAGAAATAGCTGTAACTTTTGATAGAAGACTCAGACAAACATGTTTATGGCCTTATATTATAGAACTCAAGGTCTCCGTGCTGGGAAAACAGGTTTTGCAGCTGTGTGAGCTAAGATTTCCAAGTTATTCACATAATGAAAACCTATACTTTGTTTCGGTCGAGTTCCCCATTCAAATGCATGTAACAGTGAGAAACGCACTGTCTTGGCGAAAGAAAGCGTTTTTGTACAACTTCATAGAAATAGCTGTAACTTTTGATAGAAGACTCAGACAAACATGTTTATGGCCTTATATTATAGAACTCAAGGTCTCCGTGCTGGGAAAACAGGTTTTGCAGCTGTGTGAGCTAAGATTTCCAAGTTATTCACATAATGAAAACCTATACTTTGTTTCGGTCGAGTTCCCCATTCAAATGCATGTAACAGTGAGAAACGCACTGTCTTGGCGAAAGAAAGCGTTTTTGTACAACTTCATAGAAATAGCTGTAACTTTTGATAGAAGACTCGGATACACATGTTTATGGCTTTATCTTATAGAACTCAAGGTTCCCGTGCTGGGAAAACAGGTTTTGCAGCTGTTTGAGCTAAGATTTCCAAGTTATTCACATAATGAAAACCTATACTTTGTTTCGGTCGAGTTCCCCATTCAAATGCATGTAACAGTGAGAAACGCACTGTCTTGGCGAAAGAAAGCGTTTTTGTACAACTTCATAGAAATAGCTGTAACTTTTGATAGAAGACTCGGTTACACATGTTTATGGCTTTATCTTATAGAACTCAAGGTCTCCGTGCTGGGAAAACAGGTTTTGCAGCTGTTTGAGCTAAGATTTCCAAGTTATTCACATAATGAAAACCTATACTTTGTTTCGGTCGAGTTCCCCATTCAAATGCATGTAACAGTGAGAAACGCACTGTCTTGGCGAAAGAAAGCGTTTTTGTACAACTTCATAGAAATAGCTGTAACTTTTGATAGAAGACTCGGATACACATGTTTATGGCTTTATCTTATAGAACTCAAGGTTCCCGTGCTGGGAAAACAGGTTTTGCAGCTGTTTGAGCTAAGATTTCCAAGTTATTCACATAATGAAAACCTATACTTTGTTTCGGTCGAGTTCCCCATTCAAATGCATGTAACAGTGAGAAACGCACTGTCTTGGCGAAAGAAAGCGTTTTTGTACAACTTCATAGAAATAGCTGTAACTTTTGATAGAAGACTCAGACAAACATGTTTATGGCCTTATATTATAGAACTCAAGGTCTCCGTGCTGGGAAAACAGGTTTTGCAGCTGTGTGAGCTAAGATTTCCAAGTTATTCACATAATGAAAACCTATACTTTGTTTCGGTCGAGTTCCCCATTCAAATGCATGTAACAGTGAGAAACGCACTGTCTTGGCGAAAGAAAGCGTTTTTGTACAACTTCATAGAAATAGCTGTAACTTTTGATAGAAGACTCGGATACACATGTTTATGGCCTTATATTATAGAACTCAAGGTCCCCGTGCTGGTAAAACAGGTTTTGCAGCTGTTTGAGCTAAGATTTCCAAGTTATTCACATAATGAAAACCTATACTTTGTTTCGGTCGAGTTCCCCATTCAAATGCATGTAACAGTGAGAAACGCACTGTCTTGGCGAAAGAAAGCGTTTTTGTACAACTTCATAGAAATAGCTGTAACTTTTGATAGAAGACTCAGACAAACATGTTTATGGCCTTATATTATAGAACTCAAGGTCTCCGTGCTGGGAAAACAGGTTTTGCAGCTGTGTGAGCTAAGATTTCCAAGTTATTCACATAATGAAAACCTATACTTTGTTTCGGTCGAGTTCCCCATTCAAATGCATGTAACAGTGAGAAACGCACTGTCTTGGCGAAAGAAAGCGTTTTTGTACAACTTCATAGAAATAGCTGTAACTTTTGATAGAAGACTCGGATACACATGTTTATGGCCTTATATTATAGAACTCAAGGTCCCCGTGCTGGTAAAACAGGTTTTGCAGCTGTTTGAGCTAAGATTTCCAAGTTATTCACATAATGAAAACCTATACTTTGTTTCGGTCGAGTTCCCCATTCAAATGCATGTAACAGTGAGAAACGCACTGTCTTGGCGAAAGAAAGCGTTTTTGTACAACTTCATAGAAATAGCTGTAACTTTTGATAGAAGACTCAGACAAACATGTTTATGGCCTTATATTATAGAACTCAAGGTCTCCGTGCTGGGAAAACAGGTTTTGCAGCTGTTTGAGCTAAGATTTCCAAGTTATTCACATAATGAAAACCTATACTTTGTTTCGGTCGAGTTCCCCATTCAAATGCATGTAACAGTGAGAAACGCACTGTCTTGGCGAAAGAAAGCGTTTTTGTACAACTTCATAGAAATAGCTGTAACTTTTGATAGAAGACTCGGATACACATGTTTATGGCCTTATATTATAGAACTCAAGGTCCCCGTGCTGGGAAAACAGGTTTTGCAGCTGTTTGAGCTAAGATTTTCAAGTTATTCACATAATGAAAACCTATACTTTGTTTCGGTCGAGTTCCCCATTCAAATGCATGTAACAGTGAGAAACGCACTGTCTTGGCGAAAGAAAGCGTTTTTGTACAACTTCATAGAAATAGCTGTAACTTTTGATAGAAGACTCAGACAAACATGTTTATGGCCTTATATTATAGAACTCAAGGTCTCCGTGCTGGGAAAACAGGTTTTGCAGCTGTTTGAGCTAAGATTTCCAAGTTATTCACATAATGAAAACCTATACTTTGTTTCGGTCGAGTTCCCCATGCAAATGCATGTAACAGTGAGAAACGCACTGTCTTGGCGAAAGAAAGCGTTTTTGTACAACTTCATAGAAATAGCTGTAACTTTTGATAGAAGACTCGGATACACATGTTTATGGCTTTATCTTATAGAACTCAAGGTTCCCGTGCTGGGAAAACAGGTTTTGCAGCTGTTTGAGCTAAGATTTCCAAGTTATTCACATAATGAAAACCTATACTTTGTTTCGGTCGAGTTCCCCATTCAAATGCATGTAACAGTGAGAAACGCACTGTCTTGGCGAAAGAAAGCGTTTTTGTACAACTTCATAGAAATAGCTGTAACTTTTGATAGAAGACTCAGACAAACATGTTTATGGCCTTATATTATAGAACTCAAGGTCTCCGTGCTGGGAAAACAGGTTTTGCAGCTGTTTGAGCTAAGATTTCCAAGTTATTCACATAATGAAAACCTATACTTTGTTTCGGTCGAGTTCCCCATTCAAATGCATGTAACAGTGAGAAACGCACTGTCTTGGCGAAAGAAAGCGTTTTTGTACAACTTCATAGAAATAGCTGTAACTTTTGATAGAAGACTCGGTTACACATGTTTATGGCTTTATCTTATAGAACTCAAGGTCCCCGTGCTGGGAAAACAGGTTTTGCAGCTGTTTGAGCTAAGATTTCCAAGTTATTCACATAATGAAAACCTATACTTTGTTTCGGTCGAGTTCCCCATTCAAATGCATGTAACAGTGAGAAACGCACTGTCTTGGCGAAAGAAAGCGTTTTTGTACAACTTCATAGAAATAGCTGTAACTTTTGATAGAAGACTCAGACAAACATGTTTATGGCCTTATATTATAGAACTCAAGGTCTCCGTGCTGGGAAAACAGGTTTTGCAGCTGTTTGAGCTAAGATTTCCAAGTTATTCACATAATGAAAACCTATACTTTGTTTCGGTCGAGTTCCCCATTCAAATGCATGTAACAGTGAGAAACGCACTGTCTTGGCGAAAGAAAGCGTTTTTGTACAACTTCATAGAAATAGCTGTAACTTTTGATAGAAGACTCAGACAAACATGTTTATGGCCTTATATTATAGAACTCAAGGTCCCCGTGCTGGGAAAACAGGTTTTGCAGCTGTTTGAGCTAAGATTTCCAAGTTATTCACATAATGAAAACCTATACTTTGTTTCGGTCGAGTTCCCCATTCAAATGCATGTAACAGTGAGAAACGCACTGTCTTGGCGAAAGAAAGCGTTTTTGTACAACTTCATAGAAATAGCTGTAACTTTTGATAGAAGACTCGGATACACATGTTTATGGCCTTATATTATAGAACTCAAGGTCCCCGTGCTGGGAAAAAAGGTTTTGCAGCTGTTTGAGCTAAGATCTCCAAGTTATTCACATAATGAAAACCTATACTTTGTTTCGGTCGAGTTCCCCATTCAAATGCATGTAACAGTGAGAAACGCACTGTCTTGGCGAAAGAAAGCGTTTTTGTACAACTTCATATGAATAGCTGTAACTTTTGATAGAAGACTCGGATACACATGTTTATGGCTTTATCTTATAGAACTCAAGGTTCCCATGCTGGGAAAACAGGTTTTGCAGCTGTTTGAGCTAAGATTTCCAAGTTATTCACATAATGAAAACCTATACTTTGTTTCGGTCGAGTTCCCCATTCAAATGCATGTAACAGTGAGAAACGCACTGTCTTGGCGAAAGAAAGCGTTTTTGTACAACTTCATAGAAATAGCTGTAACTTTTGATAGAAGACTCAGACAAACATGTTTATGGCCTTATATTATAGAACTCAAGGTCTCCGTGCTGGGAAAACAGGTTTTGCAGCTGTTTGAGCTAAGATTTCCAAGTTATTCACATAATGAAAACCTATACTTTGTTTCGGTCGAGTTCCCCATTCAAATGCATGTAACAGTGAGAAACGCACTGTCTTGGCGAAAGAAAGCGTTTTTGTACAACTTCATAGAAATAGCTGTAACTTTTGATAGAAGACTCGGATACACATGTTTATGGCTTTATCTTATAGAACTCAAGGTTCCCATGCTGGGAAAACAGGTTTTGCAGCTGTTTGAGCTAAGATTTCCAAGTTATTCACATAATGAAAACCTATACTTTGTTTCGGTCGAGTTCCCCATTCAAATGCATGTAACAGTGAGAAACGCACTGTCTTGGCGAAAGAAAGCGTTTTTGTACAACTTCATATGAATAGCTGTAACTTTTGATAGAAGACTCGGATACACATGTTTATGGCTTTATCTTATAGAACTCAAGGTTCCCATGCTGGGAAAACAGGTTTTGCAGCTGTTTGAGCTAAGATTTCCAAGTTATTCACATAATGAAAACCTATACTTTGTTTCGGTCGAGTTCCCCATTCAAATGCATGTAACAGTGAGAAACGCACTGTCTTGGCGAAAGAAAGCGTTTTTGTACAACTTCATAGAAATAGCTGTAACTTTTGATAGAAGACTCAGACAAACATGTTTATGGCCTTATATTATAGAACTCAAGGTCCCCGTGCTGGGAAAACAGGTTTTGCAGCTGTTTGAGCTAAGATTTTCAAGTTATTCACATAATGAAAACCTATACTTTGTTTCGGTCGAGTTCCCCATTCAAATGCATGGAACAGTGAGAAACGCACTGTCTTGGCGAAAGAAAGCGTTTTTGTACAACTTCATAGAAATAGCTGTAACTTTTGATAGAAGACTCAGACAAACATGTTTATGGCCTTATATTATAGAACTCAAGGTCTCCGTGCTGGGAAAACAGGTTTTGCAGCTGTTTGAGCTAAGATTTCCAAGTTATTCACATAATGAAAACCTATACTTTGTTTCGGTCGAGTTCCCCATTCAAATGCATGTAACAGTGAGAAACGCACTGTCTTGGCGAAAGAAAGCGTTTTTGTACAACTTCATAGAAATAGCTGTAACTTTTGATAGAAGACTCGGATACACATGTTTATGGCTTTATCTTATAGAACTCAAGGTTCCCGTGCTGGGAAAACAGGTTTTGCAGCTGTTTGAGCTAAGATTTCCAAGTTATTCACATAATGAAAACCTATACTTTGTTTCGGTCGAGTTCCCCATTCAAATGCATGTAACAGTGAGAAACGCACTGTCTTGGCGAAAGAAAGCGTTTTTGTACAACTTCATAGAAATAGCTGTAACTTTTGATAGAAGACTCGGTTACACATGTTTATGGCTTTATCTTATAGAACTCAAGGTCTCCGTGCTGGGAAAACAGGTTTTGCAGCTGTTTGAGCTAAGATTTCCAAGTTATTCACATAATGAAAACCTATACTTTGTTTCGGTCGAGTTCCCCATTCAAATGCATGTAACAGTGAGAAACGCACTGTCTTGGCGAAAGAAAGCGTTTTTGTACAACTTCATAGAAATAGCTGTAACTTTTGATAGAAGACTCGGATACACATGTTTATGGCTTTATCTTATAGAACTCAAGGTTCCCGTGCTGGGAAAACAGGTTTTGCAGCTGTTTGAGCTAAGATTTCCAAGTTATTCACATAATGAAAACCTATACTTTGTTTCGGTCGAGTTCCCCATTCAAATGCATGTAACAGTGAGAAACGCACTGTCTTGGCGAAAGAAAGCGTTTTTGTACAACTTCATAGAAATAGCTGTAACTTTTGATAGAAGACTCAGACAAACATGTTTATGGCCTTATATTATAGAACTCAAGGTCTCCGTGCTGGGAAAACAGGTTTTGCAGCTGTGTGAGCTAAGATTTCCAAGTTATTCACATAATGAAAACCTATACTTTGTTTCGGTCGAGTTCCCCATTCAAATGCATGTAACAGTGAGAAACGCACTGTCTTGGCGAAAGAAAGCGTTTTTGTACAACTTCATAGAAATAGCTGTAACTTTTGATAGAAGACTCGGATACACATGTTTATGGCCTTATATTATAGAACTCAAGGTCCCCGTGCTGGTAAAACAGGTTTTGCAGCTGTTTGAGCTAAGATTTCCAAGTTATTCACATAATGAAAACCTATACTTTGTTTCGGTCGAGTTCCCCATTCAAATGCATGTAACAGTGAGAAACGCACTGTCTTGGCGAAAGAAAGCGTTTTTGTACAACTTCATAGAAATAGCTGTAACTTTTGATAGAAGACTCAGACAAACATGTTTATGGCCTTATATTATAGAACTCAAGGTCTCCGTGCTGGGAAAATAGGTTTTGCAGCTGTTTGAGCTAAGATTTCCAAGTTATTCACATAATGAAAACCTATACTTTGTTTCGGTCGAGTTCCCCATTCAAATGCATGTAACAGTGAGAAACGCACTGTCTTGGCGAAAGAAAGCGTTTTTGTACAACTTCATAGAAATAGCTGTAACTTTTGATAGAAGACTCGGATACACATGTTTATGGCCTTATATTATAGAACTCAAGGTCCCCGTGCTGGGAAAACAGGTTTTGCAGCTGTTTGAGCTAAGATTTTCAAGTTATTCACATAATGAAAACCTATACTTTGTTTCGGTCGAGTTCCCCATTCAAATGCATGGAACAGTGAGAAACGCACTGTCTTGGCGAAAGAAAGCGTTTTTGTACAACTTCATAGAAATAGCGTAAACTTTTGATAGAAGACTCAGACAAACATGTTTATGGCCTTATATTATAGAACTCAAGGTCTCCGTGCTGGGAAAACAGGTTTTGCAGCTGTTTGAGCTAAGATTTCCAAGTTATTCACATAATGAAAACCTATACTTTGTTTCGGTCGAGTTCCCCATGCAAATGCATGTAACAGTGAGAAACGCACTGTCTTGGCGAAAGAAAGCGTTTTTGTACAACTTCATAGAAATAGCTGTAACTTTTGATAGAAGACTCGGATACACATGTTTATGGCTTTATCTTATAGAACTCAAGGTTCCCGTGCTGGGAAAACAGGTTTTGCAGCTGTTTGAGCTAAGATTTCCAAGTTATTCACATAATGAAAACCTATACTTTGTTTCGGTCGAGTTCCCCATTCAAATGCATGTAACAGTGAGAAACGCACTGTCTTGGCGAAAGAAAGCGTTTTTGTACAACTTCATAGAAATAGCTGTAACTTTTGATAGAAGACTCAGACAAACATGTTTATGGCCTTATATTATAGAACTCAAGGTCTCCGTGCTGGGAAAACAGGTTTTGCAGCTGTTTGAGCTAAGATTTCCAAGTTATTCACATAATGAAAACATATACTTTGTTTCGGTCGAGTTCCCCATTCAAATGCATGTAACAGTGAGAAACGCACTGTCTTGGCGAAAGAAAGCGTTTTTGTACAACTTCATAGAAATAGCTGTAACTTTTGATAGAAGACTCGGTTACACATGTTTATGGCTTTATCTTATAGAACTCAAGGTCCCCGTGCTGGGAAAACAGGTTTTGCAGCTGTTTGAGCTAAGATTTCCAAGTTATTCACATAATGAAAACCTATACTTTGTTTCGGTCGAGTTCCCCATTCAAATGCATGTAACAGTGAGAAACGCACTGTCTTGGCGAAAGAAAGCGTTTTTGTACAACTTCATAGAAATAGCTGTAACTTTTGATAGAAGACTCAGACAAACATGTTTATGGCCTTATATTATAGAACTCAAGGTCTCCGTGCTGGGAAAACAGGTTTTGCAGCTGTTTGAGCTAAGATTTCCAAGTTATTCACATAATGAAAACCTATACTTTGTTTCGGTCGAGTTCCCCATTCAAATGCATGTAACAGTGAGAAACGCACTGTCTTGGCGAAAGAAAGCGTTTTTGTACAACTTCATATGAATAGCTGTAACTTTTGATAGAAGACTCGGATACACATGTTTATGGCTTTATCTTATAGAACTCAAGGTTCCCATGCTGGGAAAACAGGTTTTGCAGCTGTTTGAGCTAAGATTTCCAAGTTATTCACATAATGAAAACCTATACTTTGTTTCGGTCGAGTTCCCCATTCAAATGCATGTAACAGTGAGAAACGCACTGTCTTGGCGAAAGAAAGCGTTTTTGTACAACTTCATAGAAATAGCTGTAACTTTTGATAGAAGACTCGGATACACATGTTTATGGCTTTATCTTATAGAACTCAAGGTTCCCGTGCTGGGAAAACAGGTTTTGCAGCTGTTTGAGCTAAGATTTCCAAGTTATTCACATAATGAAAACCTATACTTTGTTTCGGTCGAGTTCCCCATTCAAATGCATGTAACAGTGAGAAACGCACTGTCTTGGCGAAAGAAAGCGTTTTTGTACAACTTCATAGAAATAGCTGTAACTTTTGATAGAAGACTCGGTTACACATGTTTATGGCTTTATCTTATAGAACTCAAGGTCCCCGTGCTGGGAAAACAGGTTTTGCAGCTGTTTGAGCTAAGATTTCCAAGTTATTCACATAATGAAAACCTATACTTTGTTTCGGTCGAGTTCCCCATTCAAATGCATGTAACAGTGAGAAACGCACTGTCTTGGCGAAAGAAAGCGTTTTTGTACAACTTCATAGAAATAGCTGTAACTTTTGATAGAAGACTCAGACAAACATGTTTATGGCCTTATATTATAGAACTCAAGGTCTCCGTGCTGGGAAAACAGGTTTTGCAGCTGTTTGAGCTAAGATTTCCAAGTTATTCACATAATGAAAACATATACTTTGTTTCGGTCGAGTTCCCCATTCAAATGCATGTAACAGTGAGAAACGCACTGTCTTGGCGAAAGAAAGCGTTTTTGTACAACTTCATAGAAATAGCTGTAACTTTTGATAGAAGACTCGGTTACACATGTTTATGGCTTTATCTTATAGAACTCAAGGTCCCCGTGCTGGGAAAACAGGTTTTGCAGCTGTTTGAGCTAAGATTTCCAAGTTATTCACATAATGAAAACCTATACTTTGTTTCGGTCGAGTTCCCCATTCAAATGCATGTAACAGTGAGAAACGCACTGTCTTGGCGAAAGAAAGCGTTTTTGTACAACTTCATAGAAATAGCTGTAACTTTTGATAGAAGACTCAGACAAACATGTTTATGGCCTTATATTATAGAACTCAAGGTCTCCGTGCTGGGAAAACAGGTTTTGCAGCTGTTTGAGCTAAGATTTCCAAGTTATTCACATAATGAAAACCTATACTTTGTTTCGGTCGAGTTCCCCATTCAAATGCATGTAACAGTGAGAAACGCACTGTCTTGGCGAAAGAAAGCGTTTTTGTACAACTTCATATGAATAGCTGTAACTTTTGATAGAAGACTCGGATACACATGTTTATGGCTTTATCTTATAGAACTCAAGGTTCCCATGCTGGGAAAACAGGTTTTGCAGCTGTTTGAGCTAAGATTTCCAAGTTATTCACATAATGAAAACCTATACTTTGTTTCGGTCGAGTTCCCCATTCAAATGCATGTAACAGTGAGAAACGCACTGTCTTGGCGAAAGAAAGCGTTTTTGTACAACTTCATAGAAATAGCTGTAACTTTTGATAGAAGACTCGGATACACATGTTTATGGCTTTATCTTATAGAACTCAAGGTTCCCGTGCTGGGAAAACAGGTTTTGCAGCTGTTTGAGCTAAGATTTCCAAGTTATTCACATAATGAAAACCTATACTTTGTTTCGGTCGAGTTCCCCATTCAAATGCATGTAACAGTGAGAAACGCACTGTCTTGGCGAAAGAAAGCGTTTTTGTACAACTTCATAGAAATAGCTGTAACTTTTGATAGAAGACTCGGTTACACATGTTTATGGCTTTATCTTATAGAACTCAAGGTCCCCGTGCTGGGAAAACAGGTTTTGCAGCTGTTTGAGCTAAGATTTCCAAGTTATTCACATAATGAAAACCTATACTTTGTTTCGGTCGAGTTCCCCATTCAAATGCATGTAACAGTGAGAAACGCACTGTCTTGGCGAAAGAAAGCGTTTTTGTACAACTTCATAGAAATAGCTGTAACTTTTGATAGAAGACTCAGACAAACATGTTTATGGCCTTATATTATAGAACTCAAGGTCTCCGTGCTGGGAAAACAGGTTTTGCAGCTGTTTGAGCTAAGATTTCCAAGTTATTCACATAATGAAAACCTATACTTTGTTTCGGTCGAGTTCCCCATTCAAATGCATGTAACAGTGAGAAACGCACTGTCTTGGCGAAAGAAAGCGTTTTTGTACAACTTCATATGAATAGCTGTAACTTTTGATAGAAGACTCGGATACACATGTTTATGGCTTTATCTTATAGAACTCAAGGTTCCCATGCTGGGAAAACAGGTTTTGCAGCTGTTTGAGCTAAGATTTCCAAGTTATTCACATAATGAAAACCTATACTTTGTTTCGGTCGAGTTCCCCATTCAAATGCATGTAACAGTGAGAAACGCACTGTCTTGGCGAAAGAAAGCGTTTTTGTACAACTTCATAGAAATAGCTGTAACTTTTGATAGAAGACTCGGATACACATGTTTATGGCTTTATCTTATAGAACTCAAGGTTCCCGTGCTGGGAAAACAGGTTTTGCAGCTGTTTGAGCTAAGATTTCCAAGTTATTCACATAATGAAAACCTATACTTTGTTTCGGTCGAGTTCCCCATTCAAATGCATGTAACAGTGAGAAACGCACTGTCTTGGCGAAAGAAAGCGTTTTTGTACAACTTCATAGAAATAGCTGTAACTTTTGATAGAAGACTCAGACAAACATGTTTATGGCCTTATATTATAGAACTCAAGGTCTCCGTGCTGGGAAAACAGGTTTTGCAGCTGTTTGAGCTAAGATTTCCAAGTTATTCACATAATGAAAACATATACTTTGTTTCGGTCGAGTTCCCCATTCAAATGCATGTAACAGTGAGAAACGCACTGTCTTGGCGAAAGAAAGCGTTTTTGTACAACTTCATAGAAATAGCTGTAACTTTTGATAGAAGACTCGGTTACACATGTTTATGGCTTTATCTTATAGAACTCAAGGTCCCCGTGCTGGGAAAACAGGTTTTGCAGCTGTTTGAGCTAAGATTTCCAAGTTATTCACATAATGAAAACCTATACTTTGTTTCGGTCGAGTTCCCCATTCAAATGCATGTAACAGTGAGAAACGCACTGTCTTGGCGAAAGAAAGCGTTTTTGTACAACTTCATAGAAATAGCTGTAACTTTTGATAGAAGACTCAGACAAACATGTTTATGGCCTTATATTATAGAACTCAAGGTCTCCGTGCTGGGAAAACAGGTTTTGCAGCTGTTTGAGCTAAGATTTCCAAGTTATTCACATAATGAAAACCTATACTTTGTTTCGGTCGAGTTCCCCATTCAAATGCATGTAACAGTGAGAAACGCACTGTCTTGGCGAAAGAAAGCGTTTTTGTACAACTTCATATGAATAGCTGTAACTTTTGATAGAAGACTCAGACAAACATGTTTATGGCTTTATCTTATAGAACTCAAGGTCCCCGTGCTGGGAAAACAGGTTTTGCAGCTGTTTGAGCTAAGATTTCCAAGTTATTCACATAATGAAAACCTATACTTTGTTTCGGTCGAGTTCCCCATTCAAATGCATGTAACAGTGAGAAACGCACTGTCTTGGCGAAAGAAAGCGTTTTTGTACAACTTCATAGAAATAGCTGTAACTTTTGATAGAAGACTCAGACAAACATGTTTATGGCCTTATATTATAGAACTCAAGGTCTCCGTGCTGGGAAAACAGGTTTTGCAGCTGTTTGAGCTAAGATTTCCAAGTTATTCACATAATGAAAACATATACTTTGTTTCGGTCGAGTTCCCCATTCAAATGCATGTAACAGTGAGAAACGCACTGTCTTGGCGAAAGAAAGCGTTTTTGTACAACTTCATAGAAATAGCTGTAACTTTTGATAGAAGACTCGGATACACATGTTTATGGCTTTATCTTATAGAACTCAAGGTTCCCGTGCTGGGAAAACAGGTTTTGCAGCTGTTTGAGCTAAGATTTCCAAGTTATTCACATAATGAAAACCTATACTTTGTTTCGGTCGAGTTCCCCATTCAAATGCATGTAACAGTGAGAAACGCACTGTCTTGGCGAAAGAAAGCGTTTTTGTACAACTTCATAGAAATAGCTGTAACTTTTGATAGAAGACTCGGTTACACATGTTTATGGCTTTATCTTATAGAACTCAAGGTCCCCGTGCTGGGAAAACAGGTTTTGCAGCTGTTTGAGCTAAGATTTCCAAGTTATTCACATAATGAAAACCTATACTTTGTTTCGGTCGAGTTCCCCATTCAAATGCATGTAACAGTGAGAAACGCACTGTCTTGGCGAAAGAAAGCGTTTTTGTACAACTTCATAGAAATAGCTGTAACTTTTGATAGAAGACTCAGACAAACATGTTTATGGCCTTATATTATAGAACTCAAGGTCTCCGTGCTGGGAAAACAGGTTTTGCAGCTGTTTGAGCTAAGATTTCCAAGTTATTCACATAATGAAAACATATACTTTGTTTCGGTCGAGTTCCCCATTCAAATGCATGTAACAGTGAGAAACGCACTGTCTTGGCGAAAGAAAGCGTTTTTGTACAACTTCATAGAAATAGCTGTAACTTTTGATAGAAGACTCGGTTACACATGTTTATGGCTTTATCTTATAGAACTCAAGGTCCCCGTGCTGGGAAAACAGGTTTTGCAGTTGTTTGAGCTAAGATTTCCAAGTTATTCACATAATGAAAACCTATACTTTGTTTCGGTCGAGTTCCCCATTCAAATGCATGTAACAGTGAGAAACGCACTGTCTTGGTGAAAGAAAGCGTTTTTGTACAACTTCATATGAATAGCTGTAACTTTTGATAGAAGACTCGGATACACATGTTTATGGCTTTATCTTATAGAACTCAAGGTTCCCATGCTGGGAAAACAGGTTTTGCAGCTGTTTGAGCTAAGATTTCCAAGTTATTCACATAATGAAAACCTATACTTTGTTTCGGTCGAGTTCCCCATTCAAATGCATGTAACAGTGAGAAACGCACTGTCTTGGCGAAAGAAAGCGTTTTTGTACAACTTCATAGAAATAGCTGTAACTTTTGATAGAAGACTCAGACAAACATGTTTATGGCCTTATATTATAGAACTCAAGGTCTCCGTGCTGGGAAAACAGGTTTTGCAGCTGTTTGAGCTAAGATTTCCAAGTTATTCACATAATGAAAACATATACTTTGTTTCGGTCGAGTTCCCCATTCAAATGCATGTAACAGTGAGAAACGCACTGTCTTGGCGAAAGAAAGCGTTTTTGTACAACTTCATAGAAATAGCTGTAACTTTTGATAGAAGACTCGGTTACACATGTTTATGGCTTTATCTTATAGAACTCAAGGTCCCCGTGCTGGGAAAACAGGTTTTGCAGTTGTTTGAGCTAAGATTTCCAAGTTATTCACATAATGAAAACCTATACTTTGTTTCGGTCGAGTTCCCCATTCAAATGCATGTAACAGTGAGAAACGCACTGTCTTGGCGAAAGAAAGCGTTTTTGTACAACTTCATAGAAATAGCTGTAACTTTTGATAGAAGACTCAGACAAACATGTTTATGGCCTTATATTATAGAACTCAAGGTCTCCGTGCTGGGAAAACAGGTTTTGCAGCTGTTTGAGCTAAGATTTCCAAGTTATTCACATAATGAAAACCTATACTTTGTTTCGGTCGAGTTCCCCATTCAAATGCATGTAACAGTGAGAAACGCACTGTCTTGGCGAAAGAAAGCGTTTTTGTACAACTTCATAGAAATAGCTGTAACTTTTGATAGAAGACTCAGACAAACATGTTTATGGCCTTATATTATAGAACTCAAGGTCTCCGTGCTGGGAAAACAGGTTTTGCAGCTGTTTGAGCTAAGATTTCCAAGTTATTCACATAATGAAAACCTATACTTTGTTTCGGTCGAGTTCCCCATTCAAATGCATGTAACAGTGAGAAACGCACTGTCTTGGCGAAAGAAAGCGTTTTTGTACAACTTCATAGAAATAGCTGTAACTTTTGATAGAAGACTCAGACAAACATGTTTATGGCCTTATATTATAGAACTCAAGGTCTCCGTGGTGGGAAAACAGGTTTTGCAGCTGTTTGAGCTAAGATTTCCAAGTTATTCACATAATGAAAACATATACTTTGTTTCGGTCGAGTTCCCCATTCAAATGCATGTAACAGTGAGAAACGCACTGTCTTGGCGAAAGAAAGCGTTTTTGTACAACTTCATAGAAATAGCTGTAACTTTTGATAGAAGACTCGGTTACACATGTTTATGGCTTTATCTTATAGAACTCAAGGTCCCCGTGCTGGGAAAACAGGTTTTGCAGCTGTTTGAGCTAAGATTTCCAAGTTATTCACATAATGAAAACCTATACTTTGTTTCGGTCGAGTTCCCCATTCAAATGCATGTAACAGTGAGAAACGCACTGTCTTGGCGAAAGAAAGCGTTTTTGTACAACTTCATAGAAATAGCTGTAACTTTTGATAGAAGACTCAGACAAACATGTTTATGGCCTTATATTATAGAACTCAAGGTCTCCGTGCTGGGAAAACAGGTTTTGCAGCTGTTTGAGCTAAGATTTCCAAGTTATTCACATAATGAAAACCTATACTTTGTTTCGGTCGAGTTCCCCATTCAAATGCATGTAACAGTGAGAAACGCACTGTCTTGGCGAAAGAAAGCGTTTTTGTACAACTTCATAGAAATAGCTGTAACTTTTGATAGAAGACTCAGACAAACATGTTTATGGCCTTATATTATAGAACTCAAGGTCTCCGTGCTGGGAAAACAGGTTTTGCAGCTGTTTGAGCTAAGATTTCCAAGTTATTCACATAATGAAAACCTATACTTTGTTTCGGTCGAGTTCCCCATTCAAATGCATGTAACAGTGAGAAACGCACTGTCTTGGCGAAAGAAAGCGTTTTTGTACAACTTCATAGAAATAGCTGTAACTTTTGATAGAAGACTCGGTTACACATGTTTATGGCTTTATCTTATAGAACTCAAGGTCCCCGTGCTGGGAAAACAGGTTTTGCAGTTGTTTGAGCTAAGATTTCCAAGTTATTCACATAATGAAAACCTATACTTTGTTTCGGTCGAGTTCCCCATTCAAATGCATGTAACAGTGAGAAACGCACTGTCTTGGTGAAAGAAAGCGTTTTTGTACAACTTCATAGAAATAGCTGTAACTTTTGATAGAAGACTCAGACAAACATGTTTATGGCCTTATATTATAGAACTCAAGGTCTCCGTGCTGGGAAAACAGGTTTTGCAGCTGTTTGAGCTAAGATTTCCAAGTTATTCACATAATGAAAACCTATACTTTGTTTCGGTCGAGTTCCCCATTCAAATGCATGTAACAGTGAGAAACGCACTGTCTTGGCGAAAGAAAGCGTTTTTGTACAACTTCATAGAAATAGCTGTAACTTTTGATAGAAGACTCGGTTACACATGTTTATGGCTTTATCTTATAGAACTCAAGGTCCCCGTGCTGGGAAAACAGGTTTTGCAGCTGTTTGAGCTAAGATTTCCAAGTTATTCACATAATGAAAACCTATACTTTGTTTCGGTCGAGTTCCCCATTCAAATGCATGTAACAGTGAGAAACGCACTGTCTTGGCGAAAGAAAGCGTTTTTGTACAACTTCATAGAAATAGCTGTAACTTTTGATAGAAGACTCAGACAAACATGTTTATGGCCTTATATTATAGAACTCAAGGTCCCCGTGCTGGGAAAACAGGTTTTGCAGCTGTTTGAGCTAAGATTTCCAAGTTATTCACATAATGAAAACCTATACTTTGTTTCGGTCGAGTTCCCCATTCAAATGCATGTAACAGTGAGAAACGCACTGTCTTGGCGAAAGAAAGCGTTTTTGTACAACTTCATAGAAATAGCTGTAACTTTTGATAGAAGACTCAGACAAACATGTTTATGGCCTTATATTATAGAACTCAAGGTCTCCGTGCTGGGAAAACAGGTTTTGCAGCTGTGTGAGCTAAGATTTCCAAGTTATTCACATAATGAAAACCTATACTTTGTTTCGGTCGAGTTCCCCATTCAAATGCATGTAACAGTGAGAAACGCACTGTCTTGGTGAAAGAAAGCGTTTTTGTACAACTTCATAGAAATAGCTGTAACTTTTGATAGAAGACTCGGATACACATGTTTATGGCCTTATATTATAGAACTCAAGGTCCCCGTGCTGGTAAAACAGGTTTTGCAGCTGTTTGAGCTAAGATTTCCAAGTTATTCACATAATGAAAACCTATACTTTGTTTCGGTCGAGTTCCCCATTCAAATGCATGTAACAGTGAGAAACGCACTGTCTTGGCGAAAGAAAGCGTTTTTGTACAACTTCATAGAAATAGCTGTAACTTTTGATAGAAGACTCAGACAAACATGTTTATGGCCTTATATTATAGAACTCAAGGTCTCCGTGCTGGGAAAACAGGTTTTGCAGCTGTTTGAGCTAAGATTTCCAAGTTATTCACATAATGAAAACCTATACTTTGTTTCGGTCGAGTTCCCCATTCAAATGCATGTAACAGTGAGAAACGCACTGTCTTGGCGAAAGAAAGCGTTTTTGTACAACTTCATAGAAATAGCTGTAACTTTTGATAGAAGACTCGGATACACATGTTTATGGCCTTATATTATAGAACTCAAGGTCCCCGTGCTGGGAAAACAGGTTTTGCAGCTGTTTGAGCTAAGATTTTCAAGTTATTCACATAATGAAAACCTATACTTTGTTTCGGTCGAGTTCCCCATGCAAATGCATGTAACAGTGAGAAACGCACTGTCTTGGCGAAAGAAAGCGTTTTTGTACAACTTCATAGAAATAGCTGTAACTTTTGATAGAAGACTCGGATACACATGTTTATGGCTTTATCTTATAGAACTCAAGGTTCCCGTGCTGGGAAAACAGGTTTTGCAGCTGTTTGAGCTAAGATTTCCAAGTTATTCACATAATGAAAACCTATACTTTGTTTCGGTCGAGTTCCCCATTCAAATGCATGTAACAGTGAGAAACGCACTGTCTTGGCGAAAGAAAGCGTTTTTGTACAACTTCATAGAAATAGCTGTAACTTTTGATAGAAGACTCGGTTACACATGTTTATGGCTTTATCTTATAGAACTCAAGGTCCCCGTGCTGGGAAAACAGGTTTTGCAGCTGTTTGAGCTAAGATTTCCAAGTTATTCACATAATGAAAACCTATACTTTGTTTCGGTCGAGTTCCCCATTCAAATGCATGTAACAGTGAGAAACGCACTGTCTTGGCGAAAGAAAGCGTTTTTGTACAACTTCATAGAAATAGCTGTAACTTTTGATAGAAGACTCAGACAAACATGTTTATGGCCTTATATTATAGAACTCAAGGTCCCCGTGCTGGGAAAACAGGTTTTGCAGCTGTTTGAGCTAAGATTTCCAAGTTATTCACATAATGAAAACCTATACTTTGTTTCGGTCGAGTTCCCCATTCAAATGCATGTAACAGTGAGAAACGCACTGTCTTGGCGAAAGAAAGCGTTTTTGTACAACTTCATAGAAATAGCTGTAACTTTTGATAGAAGACTCGGATACACATGTTTATGGCCTTATATTATAGAACTCAAGGTCCCCGTGCTGGGAAAAAAGGTTTTGCAGCTGTTTGAGCTAAGATCTCCAAGTTATTCACATAATGAAAACCTATACTTTGTTTCGGTCGAGTTCCCCATTCAAATGCATGTAACAGTGAGAAACGCACTGTCTTGGCGAAAGAAAGCGTTTTTGTACAACTTCATATGAATAGCTGTAACTTTTGATAGAAGACTCGGATACACATGTTTATGGCTTTATCTTATAGAACTCAAGGTTCCCATGCTGGGAAAACAGGTTTTGCAGCTGTTTGAGCTAAGATTTCCAAGTTATTCACATAATGAAAACCTATACTTTGTTTCGGTCGAGTTCCCCATTCAAATGCATGTAACAGTGAGAAACGCACTGTCTTGGCGAAAGAAAGCGTTTTTGTACAACTTCATAGAAATAGCTGTAACTTTTGATAGAAGACTCAGACAAACATGTTTATGGCCTTATATTATAGAACTCAAGGTCTCCGTGCTGGGAAAACAGGTTTTGCAGCTGTTTGAGCTAAGATTTCCAAGTTATTCACATAATGAAAACCTATACTTTGTTTCGGTCGAGTTCCCCATTCAAATGCATGTAACAGTGAGAAACGCACTGTCTTGGCGAAAGAAAGCGTTTTTGTACAACTTCATAGAAATAGCTGTAACTTTTGATAGAAGACTCGGATACACATGTTTATGGCTTTATCTTATAGAACTCAAGGTTCCCATGCTGGGAAAACAGGTTTTGCAGCTGTTTGAGCTAAGATTTCCAAGTTATTCACATAATGAAAACCTATACTTTGTTTCGGTCGAGTTCCCCATTCAAATGCATGTAACAGTGAGAAACGCACTGTCTTGGCGAAAGAAAGCGTTTTTGTACAACTTCATATGAATAGCTGTAACTTTTGATAGAAGACTCGGATACACATGTTTATGGCTTTATCTTATAGAACTCAAGGTTCCCATGCTGGGAAAACAGGTTTTGCAGCTGTTTGAGCTAAGATTTCCAAGTTATTCACATAATGAAAACCTATACTTTGTTTCGGTCGAGTTCCCCATTCAAATGCATGTAACAGTGAGAAACGCACTGTCTTGGCGAAAGAAAGCGTTTTTGTACAACTTCATAGAAATAGCTGTAACTTTTGATAGAAGACTCAGACAAACATGTTTATGGCCTTATATTATAGAACTCAAGGTCTCCGTGCTGGGAAAACAGGTTTTGCAGCTGTTTGAGCTAAGATTTCCAAGTTATTCACATAATGAAAACCTATACTTTGTTTCGGTCGAGTTCCCCATTCAAATGCATGTAACAGTGAGAAACGCACTGTCTTGGCGAAAGAAAGCGTTTTTGTACAACTTCATAGAAATAGCTGTAACTTTTGATAGAAGACTCAGACAAACATGTTTATGGCCTTATATTATAGAACTCAAGGTCCCCGTGCTGGGAAAACAGGTTTTGCAGCTGTTTGAGCTAAGATTTTCAAGTTATTCACATAATGAAAACCTATACTTTGTTTCGGTCGAGTTCCCCATTCAAATGCATGGAACAGTGAGAAACGCACTGTCTTGGCGAAAGAAAGCGTTTTTGTACAACTTCATAGAAATAGCTGTAACTTTTGATAGAAGACTCAGACAAACATGTTTATGGCCTTATATTATAGAACTCAAGGTCTCCGTGCTGGGAAAACAGGTTTTGCAGCTGTTTGAGCTAAGATTTCCAAGTTATTCACATAATGAAAACATATACTTTGTTTCGGTCGAGTTCCCCATTCAAATGCATGTAACAGTGAGAAACGCACTGTCTTGGCGAAAGAAAGCGTTTTTGTACAACTTCATAGAAATAGCTGTAACTTTTGATAGAAGACTCGGTTACACATGTTTATGGCTTTATCTTATAGAACTCAAGGTCCCCGTGCTGGGAAAACAGGTTTTGCAGCTGTTTGAGCTAAGATTTCCAAGTTATTCACATAATGAAAACCTATACTTTGTTTCGGTCGAGTTCCCCATTCAAATGCATGTAACAGTGAGAAACGCACTGTCTTGGCGAAAGAAAGCGTTTTTGTACAACTTCATAGAAATAGCTGTAACTTTTGATAGAAGACTCAGACAAACATGTTTATGGCCTTATATTATAGAACTCAAGGTCTCCGTGCTGGGAAAACAGGTTTTGCAGCTGTTTGAGCTAAGATTTCCAAGTTATTCACATAATGAAAACCTATACTTTGTTTCGGTCGAGTTCCCCATTCAAATGCATGTAACAGTGAGAAACGCACTGTCTTGGCGAAAGAAAGCGTTTTTGTACAACTTCATATGAATAGCTGTAACTTTTGATAGAAGACTCAGACAAACATGTTTATGGCTTTATCTTATAGAACTCAAGGTCCCCGTGCTGGGAAAACAGGTTTTGCAGCTGTTTGAGCTAAGATTTCCAAGTTATTCACATAATGAAAACCTATACTTTGTTTCGGTCGAGTTCCCCATTCAAATGCATGTAACAGTGAGAAACGCACTGTCTTGGCGAAAGAAAGCGTTTTTGTACAACTTCATAGAAATAGCTGTAACTTTTGATAGAAGACTCAGACAAACATGTTTATGGCCTTATATTATAGAACTCAAGGTCTCCGTGCTGGGAAAACAGGTTTTGCAGCTGTTTGAGCTAAGATTTCCAAGTTATTCACATAATGAAAACATATACTTTGTTTCGGTCGAGTTCCCCATTCAAATGCATGTAACAGTGAGAAACGCACTGTCTTGGCGAAAGAAAGCGTTTTTGTACAACTTCATAGAAATAGCTGTAACTTTTGATAGAAGACTCGGATACACATGTTTATGGCTTTATCTTATAGAACTCAAGGTTCCCGTGCTGGGAAAACAGGTTTTGCAGCTGTTTGAGCTAAGATTTCCAAGTTATTCACATAATGAAAACCTATACTTTGTTTCGGTCGAGTTCCCCATTCAAATGCATGTAACAGTGAGAAACGCACTGTCTTGGCGAAAGAAAGCGTTTTTGTACAACTTCATAGAAATAGCTGTAACTTTTGATAGAAGACTCGGTTACACATGTTTATGGCTTTATCTTATAGAACTCAAGGTCCCCGTGCTGGGAAAACAGGTTTTGCAGCTGTTTGAGCTAAGATTTCCAAGTTATTCACATAATGAAAACCTATACTTTGTTTCGGTCGAGTTCCCCATTCAAATGCATGTAACAGTGAGAAACGCACTGTCTTGGCGAAAGAAAGCGTTTTTGTACAACTTCATAGAAATAGCTGTAACTTTTGATAGAAGACTCAGACAAACATGTTTATGGCCTTATATTATAGAACTCAAGGTCTCCGTGCTGGGAAAACAGGTTTTGCAGCTGTTTGAGCTAAGATTTCCAAGTTATTCACATAATGAAAACATATACTTTGTTTCGGTCGAGTTCCCCATTCAAATGCATGTAACAGTGAGAAACGCACTGTCTTGGCGAAAGAAAGCGTTTTTGTACAACTTCATAGAAATAGCTGTAACTTTTGATAGAAGACTCGGATACACATGTTTATGGCTTTATCTTATAGAACTCAAGGTTCCCATGCTGGGAAAACAGGTTTTGCAGCTGTTTGAGCTAAGATTTCCAAGTTATTCACATAATGAAAACCTATACTTTGTTTCGGTCGAGTTCCCCATTCAAATGCATGTAACAGTGAGAAACGCACTGTCTTGGCGAAAGAAAGCGTTTTTGTACAACTTCATATGAATAGCTGTAACTTTTGATAGAAGACTCGGATACACATGTTTATGGCTTTATCTTATAGAACTCAAGGTTCCCATGCTGGGAAAACAGGTTTTGCAGCTGTTTGAGCTAAGATTTCCAAGTTATTCACATAATGAAAACCTATACTTTGTTTCGGTCGAGTTCCCCATTCAAATGCATGTAACAGTGAGAAACGCACTGTCTTGGCGAAAGAAAGCGTTTTTGTACAACTTCATAGAAATAGCTGTAACTTTTGATAGAAGACTCAGACAAACATGTTTATGGCCTTATATTATAGAACTCAAGGTCTCCGTGCTGGGAAAACAGGTTTTGCAGCTGTTTGAGCTAAGATTTCCAAGTTATTCACATAATGAAAACCTATACTTTGTTTCGGTCGAGTTCCCCATTCAAATGCATGTAACAGTGAGAAACGCACTGTCTTGGCGAAAGAAAGCGTTTTTGTACAACTTCATAGAAATAGCTGTAACTTTTGATAGAAGACTCAGACAAACATGTTTATGGCCTTATATTATAGAACTCAAGGTCCCCGTGCTGGGAAAACAGGTTTTGCAGCTGTTTGAGCTAAGATTTTCAAGTTATTCACATAATGAAAACCTATACTTTGTTTCGGTCGAGTTCCCCATTCAAATGCATGGAACAGTGAGAAACGCACTGTCTTGGCGAAAGAAAGCGTTTTTGTACAACTTCATAGAAATAGCTGTAACTTTTGATAGAAGACTCAGACAAACATGTTTATGGCCTTATATTATAGAACTCAAGGTCTCCGTGCTGGGAAAACAGGTTTTGCAGCTGTTTGAGCTAAGATTTCCAAGTTATTCACATAATGAAAACATATACTTTGTTTCGGTCGAGTTCCCCATTCAAATGCATGTAACAGTGAGAAACGCACTGTCTTGGCGAAAGAAAGCGTTTTTGTACAACTTCATAGAAATAGCTGTAACTTTTGATAGAAGACTCGGTTACACATGTTTATGGCTTTATCTTATAGAACTCAAGGTCCCCGTGCTGGGAAAACAGGTTTTGCAGCTGTTTGAGCTAAGATTTCCAAGTTATTCACATAATGAAAACCTATACTTTGTTTCGGTCGAGTTCCCCATTCAAATGCATGTAACAGTGAGAAACGCACTGTCTTGGCGAAAGAAAGCGTTTTTGTACAACTTCATAGAAATAGCTGTAACTTTTGATAGAAGACTCAGACAAACATGTTTATGGCCTTATATTATAGAACTCAAGGTCTCCGTGCTGGGAAAACAGGTTTTGCAGCTGTTTGAGCTAAGATTTCCAAGTTATTCACATAATGAAAACCTATACTTTGTTTCGGTCGAGTTCCCCATTCAAATGCATGTAACAGTGAGAAACGCACTGTCTTGGCGAAAGAAAGCGTTTTTGTACAACTTCATATGAATAGCTGTAACTTTTGATAGAAGACTCAGACAAACATGTTTATGGCTTTATCTTATAGAACTCAAGGTCCCCGTGCTGGGAAAACAGGTTTTGCAGCTGTTTGAGCTAAGATTTCCAAGTTATTCACATAATGAAAACCTATACTTTGTTTCGGTCGAGTTCCCCATTCAAATGCATGTAACAGTGAGAAACGCACTGTCTTGGCGAAAGAAAGCGTTTTTGTACAACTTCATAGAAATAGCTGTAACTTTTGATAGAAGACTCAGACAAACATGTTTATGGCCTTATATTATAGAACTCAAGGTCTCCGTGCTGGGAAAACAGGTTTTGCAGCTGTTTGAGCTAAGATTTCCAAGTTATTCACATAATGAAAACATATACTTTGTTTCGGTCGAGTTCCCCATTCAAATGCATGTAACAGTGAGAAACGCACTGTCTTGGCGAAAGAAAGCGTTTTTGTACAACTTCATAGAAATAGCTGTAACTTTTGATAGAAGACTCGGATACACATGTTTATGGCTTTATCTTATAGAACTCAAGGTTCCCGTGCTGGGAAAACAGGTTTTGCAGCTGTTTGAGCTAAGATTTCCAAGTTATTCACATAATGAAAACCTATACTTTGTTTCGGTCGAGTTCCCCATTCAAATGCATGTAACAGTGAGAAACGCACTGTCTTGGCGAAAGAAAGCGTTTTTGTACAACTTCATAGAAATAGCTGTAACTTTTGATAGAAGACTCGGTTACACATGTTTATGGCTTTATCTTATAGAACTCAAGGTCCCCGTGCTGGGAAAACAGGTTTTGCAGCTGTTTGAGCTAAGATTTCCAAGTTATTCACATAATGAAAACCTATACTTTGTTTCGGTCGAGTTCCCCATTCAAATGCATGTAACAGTGAGAAACGCACTGTCTTGGCGAAAGAAAGCGTTTTTGTACAACTTCATAGAAATAGCTGTAACTTTTGATAGAAGACTCAGACAAACATGTTTATGGCCTTATATTATAGAACTCAAGGTCTCCGTGCTGGGAAAACAGGTTTTGCAGCTGTTTGAGCTAAGATTTCCAAGTTATTCACATAATGAAAACCTATACTTTGTTTCGGTCGAGTTCCCCATTCAAATGCATGTAACAGTGAGAAACGCACTGTCTTGGCGAAAGAAAGCGTTTTTGTACAACTTCATAGAAATAGCTGTAACTTTTGATAGAAGACTCAGACAAACATGTTTATGGCCTTATATTATAGAACTCAAGGTCTCCGTGCTGGGAAAACAGGTTTTGCAGCTGTTTGAGCTAAGATTTCCAAGTTATTCACATAATGAAAACATATACTTTGTTTCGGTCGAGTTCCCCATTCAAATGCATGTAACAGTGAGAAACGCACTGTCTTGGCGAAAGAAAGCGTTTTTGTACAACTTCATAGAAATAGCTGTAACTTTTGATAGAAGACTCGGTTACACATGTTTATGGCTTTATCTTATAGAACTCAAGGTCCCCGTGCTGGGAAAACAGGTTTTGCAGTTGTTTGAGCTAAGATTTCCAAGTTATTCACATAATGAAAACCTATACTTTGTTTCGGTCGAGTTCCCCATTCAAATGCATGTAACAGTGAGAAACGCACTGTCTTGGCGAAAGAAAGCGTTTTTGTACAACTTCATAGAAATAGCTGTAACTTTTGATAGAAGACTCAGACAAACATGTTTATGGCCTTATATTATAGAACTCAAGGTCTCCGTGCTGGGAAAACAGGTTTTGCAGCTGTTTGAGCTAAGATTTCCAAGTTATTCACATAATGAAAACCTATACTTTGTTTCGGTCGAGTTCCCCATTCAAATGCATGTAACAGTGAGAAACGCACTGTCTTGGCGAAAGAAAGCGTTTTTGTACAACTTCATAGAAATAGCTGTAACTTTTGATAGAAGACTCAGACAAACATGTTTATGGCCTTATATTATAGAACTCAAGGTCTCCGTGCTGGGAAAACAGGTTTTGCAGCTGTTTGAGCTAAGATTTCCAAGTTATTCACATAATGAAAACCTATACTTTGTTTCGGTCGAGTTCCCCATTCAAATGCATGTAACAGTGAGAAACGCACTGTCTTGGCGAAAGAAAGCGTTTTTGTACAACTTCATAGAAATAGCTGTAACTTTTGATAGAAGACTCAGACAAACATGTTTATGGCCTTATATTATAGAACTCAAGGTCTCCGTGGTGGGAAAACAGGTTTTGCAGCTGTTTGAGCTAAGATTTCCAAGTTATTCACATAATGAAAACATATACTTTGTTTCGGTCGAGTTCCCCATTCAAATGCATGTAACAGTGAGAAACGCACTGTCTTGGCGAAAGAAAGCGTTTTTGTACAACTTCATAGAAATAGCTGTAACTTTTGATAGAAGACTCGGTTACACATGTTTATGGCTTTATCTTATAGAACTCAAGGTCCCCGTGCTGGGAAAACAGGTTTTGCAGCTGTTTGAGCTAAGATTTCCAAGTTATTCACATAATGAAAACCTATACTTTGTTTCGGTCGAGTTCCCCATTCAAATGCATGTAACAGTGAGAAACGCACTGTCTTGGCGAAAGAAAGCGTTTTTGTACAACTTCATAGAAATAGCTGTAACTTTTGATAGAAGACTCAGACAAACATGTTTATGGCCTTATATTATAGAACTCAAGGTCTCCGTGCTGGGAAAACAGGTTTTGCAGCTGTTTGAGCTAAGATTTCCAAGTTATTCACATAATGAAAACCTATACTTTGTTTCGGTCGAGTTCCCCATTCAAATGCATGTAACAGTGAGAAACGCACTGTCTTGGCGAAAGAAAGCGTTTTTGTACAACTTCATAGAAATAGCTGTAACTTTTGATAGAAGACTCAGACAAACATGTTTATGGCCTTATATTATAGAACTCAAGGTCTCCGTGCTGGGAAAACAGGTTTTGCAGCTGTTTGAGCTAAGATTTCCAAGTTATTCACATAATGAAAACCTATACTTTGTTTCGGTCGAGTTCCCCATTCAAATGCATGTAACAGTGAGAAACGCACTGTCTTGGCGAAAGAAAGCGTTTTTGTACAACTTCATAGAAATAGCTGTAACTTTTGATAGAAGACTCGGTTACACATGTTTATGGCTTTATCTTATAGAACTCAAGGTCCCCGTGCTGGGAAAACAGGTTTTGCAGTTGTTTGAGCTAAGATTTCCAAGTTATTCACATAATGAAAACCTATACTTTGTTTCGGTCGAGTTCCCCATTCAAATGCATGTAACAGTGAGAAACGCACTGTCTTGGTGAAAGAAAGCGTTTTTGTACAACTTCATAGAAATAGCTGTAACTTTTGATAGAAGACTCAGACAAACATGTTTATGGCCTTATATTATAGAACTCAAGGTCTCCGTGCTGGGAAAACAGGTTTTGCAGCTGTTTGAGCTAAGATTTCCAAGTTATTCACATAATGAAAACCTATACTTTGTTTCGGTCGAGTTCCCCATTCAAATGCATGTAACAGTGAGAAACGCACTGTCTTGGCGAAAGAAAGCGTTTTTGTACAACTTCATAGAAATAGCTGTAACTTTTGATAGAAGACTCGGTTACACATGTTTATGGCTTTATCTTATAGAACTCAAGGTCCCCGTGCTGGGAAAACAGGTTTTGCAGCTGTTTGAGCTAAGATTTCCAAGTTATTCACATAATGAAAACCTATACTTTGTTTCGGTCGAGTTCCCCATTCAAATGCATGTAACAGTGAGAAACGCACTGTCTTGGCGAAAGAAAGCGTTTTTGTACAACTTCATAGAAATAGCTGTAACTTTTGATAGAAGACTCAGACAAACATGTTTATGGCCTTATATTATAGAACTCAAGGTCCCCGTGCTGGGAAAACAGGTTTTGCAGCTGTTTGAGCTAAGATTTCCAAGTTATTCACATAATGAAAACCTATACTTTGTTTCGGTCGAGTTCCCCATTCAAATGCATGTAACAGTGAGAAACGCACTGTCTTGGCGAAAGAAAGCGTTTTTGTACAACTTCATAGAAATAGCTGTAACTTTTGATAGAAGACTCAGACAAACATGTTTATGGCCTTATATTATAGAACTCAAGGTCTCCGTGCTGGGAAAACAGGTTTTGCAGCTGTGTGAGCTAAGATTTCCAAGTTATTCACATAATGAAAACCTATACTTTGTTTCGGTCGAGTTCCCCATTCAAATGCATGTAACAGTGAGAAACGCACTGTCTTGGTGAAAGAAAGCGTTTTTGTACAACTTCATAGAAATAGCTGTAACTTTTGATAGAAGACTCGGATACACATGTTTATGGCCTTATATTATAGAACTCAAGGTCCCCGTGCTGGTAAAACAGGTTTTGCAGCTGTTTGAGCTAAGATTTCCAAGTTATTCACATAATGAAAACCTATACTTTGTTTCGGTCGAGTTCCCCATTCAAATGCATGTAACAGTGAGAAACGCACTGTCTTGGCGAAAGAAAGCGTTTTTGTACAACTTCATAGAAATAGCTGTAACTTTTGATAGAAGACTCAGACAAACATGTTTATGGCCTTATATTATAGAACTCAAGGTCTCCGTGCTGGGAAAACAGGTTTTGCAGCTGTTTGAGCTAAGATTTCCAAGTTATTCACATAATGAAAACCTATACTTTGTTTCGGTCGAGTTCCCCATTCAAATGCATGTAACAGTGAGAAACGCACTGTCTTGGCGAAAGAAAGCGTTTTTGTACAACTTCATAGAAATAGCTGTAACTTTTGATAGAAGACTCGGATACACATGTTTATGGCCTTATATTATAGAACTCAAGGTCCCCGTGCTGGGAAAACAGGTTTTGCAGCTGTTTGAGCTAAGATTTTCAAGTTATTCACATAATGAAAACCTATACTTTGTTTCGGTCGAGTTCCCCATGCAAATGCATGTAACAGTGAGAAACGCACTGTCTTGGCGAAAGAAAGCGTTTTTGTACAACTTCATAGAAATAGCTGTAACTTTTGATAGAAGACTCGGATACACATGTTTATGGCTTTATCTTATAGAACTCAAGGTTCCCGTGCTGGGAAAACAGGTTTTGCAGCTGTTTGAGCTAAGATTTCCAAGTTATTCACATAATGAAAACCTATACTTTGTTTCGGTCGAGTTCCCCATTCAAATGCATGTAACAGTGAGAAACGCACTGTCTTGGCGAAAGAAAGCGTTTTTGTACAACTTCATAGAAATAGCTGTAACTTTTGATAGAAGACTCGGTTACACATGTTTATGGCTTTATCTTATAGAACTCAAGGTCCCCGTGCTGGGAAAACAGGTTTTGCAGCTGTTTGAGCTAAGATTTCCAAGTTATTCACATAATGAAAACCTATACTTTGTTTCGGTCGAGTTCCCCATTCAAATGCATGTAACAGTGAGAAACGCACTGTCTTGGCGAAAGAAAGCGTTTTTGTACAACTTCATAGAAATAGCTGTAACTTTTGATAGAAGACTCAGACAAACATGTTTATGGCCTTATATTATAGAACTCAAGGTCCCCGTGCTGGGAAAACAGGTTTTGCAGCTGTTTGAGCTAAGATTTCCAAGTTATTCACATAATGAAAACCTATACTTTGTTTCGGTCGAGTTCCCCATTCAAATGCATGTAACAGTGAGAAACGCACTGTCTTGGCGAAAGAAAGCGTTTTTGTACAACTTCATAGAAATAGCTGTAACTTTTGATAGAAGACTCGGATACACATGTTTATGGCCTTATATTATAGAACTCAAGGTCCCCGTGCTGGGAAAAAAGGTTTTGCAGCTGTTTGAGCTAAGATCTCCAAGTTATTCACATAATGAAAACCTATACTTTGTTTCGGTCGAGTTCCCCATTCAAATGCATGTAACAGTGAGAAACGCACTGTCTTGGCGAAAGAAAGCGTTTTTGTACAACTTCATATGAATAGCTGTAACTTTTGATAGAAGACTCGGATACACATGTTTATGGCTTTATCTTATAGAACTCAAGGTTCCCATGCTGGGAAAACAGGTTTTGCAGCTGTTTGAGCTAAGATTTCCAAGTTATTCACATAATGAAAACCTATACTTTGTTTCGGTCGAGTTCCCCATTCAAATGCATGTAACAGTGAGAAACGCACTGTCTTGGCGAAAGAAAGCGTTTTTGTACAACTTCATAGAAATAGCTGTAACTTTTGATAGAAGACTCAGACAAACATGTTTATGGCCTTATATTATAGAACTCAAGGTCTCCGTGCTGGGAAAACAGGTTTTGCAGCTGTTTGAGCTAAGATTTCCAAGTTATTCACATAATGAAAACCTATACTTTGTTTCGGTCGAGTTCCCCATTCAAATGCATGTAACAGTGAGAAACGCACTGTCTTGGCGAAAGAAAGCGTTTTTGTACAACTTCATAGAAATAGCTGTAACTTTTGATAGAAGACTCGGATACACATGTTTATGGCTTTATCTTATAGAACTCAAGGTTCCCATGCTGGGAAAACAGGTTTTGCAGCTGTTTGAGCTAAGATTTCCAAGTTATTCACATAATGAAAACCTATACTTTGTTTCGGTCGAGTTCCCCATTCAAATGCATGTAACAGTGAGAAACGCACTGTCTTGGCGAAAGAAAGCGTTTTTGTACAACTTCATATGAATAGCTGTAACTTTTGATAGAAGACTCGGATACACATGTTTATGGCTTTATCTTATAGAACTCAAGGTTCCCATGCTGGGAAAACAGGTTTTGCAGCTGTTTGAGCTAAGATTTCCAAGTTATTCACATAATGAAAACCTATACTTTGTTTCGGTCGAGTTCCCCATTCAAATGCATGTAACAGTGAGAAACGCACTGTCTTGGCGAAAGAAAGCGTTTTTGTACAACTTCATAGAAATAGCTGTAACTTTTGATAGAAGACTCAGACAAACATGTTTATGGCCTTATATTATAGAACTCAAGGTCTCCGTGCTGGGAAAACAGGTTTTGCAGCTGTTTGAGCTAAGATTTCCAAGTTATTCACATAATGAAAACCTATACTTTGTTTCGGTCGAGTTCCCCATTCAAATGCATGTAACAGTGAGAAACGCACTGTCTTGGCGAAAGAAAGCGTTTTTGTACAACTTCATAGAAATAGCTGTAACTTTTGATAGAAGACTCAGACAAACATGTTTATGGCCTTATATTATAGAACTCAAGGTCCCCGTGCTGGGAAAACAGGTTTTGCAGCTGTTTGAGCTAAGATTTTCAAGTTATTCACATAATGAAAACCTATACTTTGTTTCGGTCGAGTTCCCCATTCAAATGCATGGAACAGTGAGAAACGCACTGTCTTGGCGAAAGAAAGCGTTTTTGTACAACTTCATAGAAATAGCTGTAACTTTTGATAGAAGACTCAGACAAACATGTTTATGGCCTTATATTATAGAACTCAAGGTCTCCGTGCTGGGAAAACAGGTTTTGCAGCTGTTTGAGCTAAGATTTCCAAGTTATTCACATAATGAAAACCTATACTTTGTTTCGGTCGAGTTCCCCATTCAAATGCATGTAACAGTGAGAAACGCACTGTCTTGGCGAAAGAAAGCGTTTTTGTACAACTTCATAGAAATAGCTGTAACTTTTGATAGAAGACTCGGATACACATGTTTATGGCTTTATCTTATAGAACTCAAGGTTCCCGTGCTGGGAAAACAGGTTTTGCAGCTGTTTGAGCTAAGATTTCCAAGTTATTCACATAATGAAAACCTATACTTTGTTTCGGTCGAGTTCCCCATTCAAATGCATGTAACAGTGAGAAACGCACTGTCTTGGCGAAAGAAAGCGTTTTTGTACAACTTCATAGAAATAGCTGTAACTTTTGATAGAAGACTCGGTTACACATGTTTATGGCTTTATCTTATAGAACTCAAGGTCTCCGTGCTGGGAAAACAGGTTTTGCAGCTGTTTGAGCTAAGATTTCCAAGTTATTCACATAATGAAAACCTATACTTTGTTTCGGTCGAGTTCCCCATTCAAATGCATGTAACAGTGAGAAACGCACTGTCTTGGCGAAAGAAAGCGTTTTTGTACAACTTCATAGAAATAGCTGTAACTTTTGATAGAAGACTCGGATACACATGTTTATGGCTTTATCTTATAGAACTCAAGGTTCCTGTGCTGGGAAAACAGGTTTTGCAGCTGTTTGAGCTAAGATTTCCAAGTTATTCACATAATGAAAACCTATACTTTGTTTCGGTCGAGTTCCCCATTCAAATGCATGTAACAGTGAGAAACGCACTGTCTTGGCGAAAGAAAGCGTTTTTGTACAACTTCATAGAAATAGCTGTAACTTTTGATAGAAGACTCAGACAAACATGTTTATGGCCTTATATTATAGAACTCAAGGTCTCCGTGCTGGGAAAACAGGTTTTGCAGCTGTGTGAGCTAAGATTTCCAAGTTATTCACATAATGAAAACCTATACTTTGTTTCGGTCGAGTTCCCCATTCAAATGCATGTAACAGTGAGAAACGCACTGTCTTGGCGAAAGAAAGCGTTTTTGTACAACTTCATAGAAATAGCTGTAACTTTTGATAGAAGACTCGGATACACATGTTTATGGCCTTATATTATAGAACTCAAGGTCCCCGTGCTGGTAAAACAGGTTTTGCAGCTGTTTGAGCTAAGATTTCCAAGTTATTCACATAATGAAAACCTATACTTTGTTTCGGTCGAGTTCCCCATTCAAATGCATGTAACAGTGAGAAACGCACTGTCTTGGCGAAAGAAAGCGTTTTTGTACAACTTCATAGAAATAGCTGTAACTTTTGATAGAAGACTCAGACAAACATGTTTATGGCCTTATATTATAGAACTCAAGGTCTCCGTGCTGGGAAAACAGGTTTTGCAGCTGTTTGAGCTAAGATTTCCAAGTTATTCACATAATGAAAACCTATACTTTGTTTCGGTGGAGTTCCCCATTCAAATGCATGTAACAGTGAGAAACGCACTGTCTTGGCGAAAGAAAGCGTTTTTGTACAACTTCATAGAAATAGCTGTAACTTTTGATAGAAGACTCGGATACACATGTTTATGGCCTTATATTATAGAACTCAAGGTCCCCGTGCTGGGAAAACAGGTTTTGCAGCTGTTTGAGCTAAGATTTTCAAGTTATTCACATAATGAAAACCTATACTTTGTTTCGGTCGAGTTCCCCATTCAAATGCATGTAACAGTGAGAAACGCACTGTCTTGGCGAAAGAAAGCGTTTTTGTACAACTTCATAGAAATAGCTGTAACTTTTGATAGAAGACTCAGACAAACATGTTTATGGCCTTATATTATAGAACTCAAGGTCTCCGTGCTGGGAAAACAGGTTTTGCAGCTGTTTGAGCTAAGATTTCCAAGTTATTCACATAATGAAAACCTATACTTTGTTTCGGTCGAGTTCCCCATTCAAATGCATGTAACAGTGAGAAACGCACTGTCTTGGCGAAAGAAAGCGTTTTTGTACAACTTCATAGAAATAGCTGTAACTTTTGATAGAAGACTCAGACAAACATGTTTATGGCCTTATATTATAGAACTCAAGGTCTCCGTGGTGGGAAAACAGGTTTTGCAGCTGTTTGAGCTAAGATTTCCAAGTTATTCACATAATGAAAACATATACTTTGTTTCGGTCGAGTTCCCCATTCAAATGCATGTAACAGTGAGAAACGCACTGTCTTGGCGAAAGAAAGCGTTTTTGTACAACTTCATAGAAATAGCTGTAACTTTTGATAGAAGACTCGGTTACACATGTTTATGGCTTTATCTTATAGAACTCAAGGTCCCCGTGCTGGGAAAACAGGTTTTGCAGCTGTTTGAGCTAAGATTTCCAAGTTATTCACATAATGAAAACCTATACTTTGTTTCGGTCGAGTTCCCCATTCAAATGCATGTAACAGTGAGAAACGCACTGTCTTGGCGAAAGAAAGCGTTTTTGTACAACTTCATAGAAATAGCTGTAACTTTTGATAGAAGACTCAGACAAACATGTTTATGGCCTTATATTATAGAACTCAAGGTCTCCGTGCTGGGAAAACAGGTTTTGCAGCTGTTTGAGCTAAGATTTCCAAGTTATTCACATAATGAAAACCTATACTTTGTTTCGGTCGAGTTCCCCATTCAAATGCATGTAACAGTGAGAAACGCACTGTCTTGGCGAAAGAAAGCGTTTTTGTACAACTTCATAGAAATAGCTGTAACTTTTGATAGAAGACTCAGACAAACATGTTTATGGCCTTATATTATAGAACTCAAGGTCTCCGTGCTGGGAAAACAGGTTTTGCAGCTGTTTGAGCTAAGATTTCCAAGTTATTCACATAATGAAAACCTATACTTTGTTTCGGTCGAGTTCCCCATTCAAATGCATGTAACAGTGAGAAACGCACTGTCTTGGCGAAAGAAAGCGTTTTTGTACAACTTCATAGAAATAGCTGTAACTTTTGATAGAAGACTCGGATACACATGTTTATGGCTTTATCTTATAGAACTCAAGGTTCCCATGCTGGGAAAACAGGTTTTGCAGCTGTTTGAGCTAAGATTTCCAAGTTATTCACATAATGAAAACCTATACTTTGTTTCGGTCGAGTTCCCCATTCAAATGCATGTAACAGTGAGAAACGCACTGTCTTGGCGAAAGAAAGCGTTTTTGTACAACTTCATAGAAATAGCTGTAACTTTTGATAGAAGACTCAGACAAACATGTTTATGGCCTTATATTATAGAACTCAAGGTCTCCGTGCTGGGAAAACAGGTTTTGCAGCTGTTTGAGCTAAGATTTCCAAGTTATTCACATAATGAAAACCTATACTTTGTTTCGGTCGAGTTCCCCATTCAAATGCATGTAACAGTGAGAAACGCACTGTCTTGGCGAAAGAAAGCGTTTTTGTACAACTTCATAGAAATAGCTGTAACTTTTGATAGAAGACTCGGTTACACATGTTTATGGCTTTATCTTATAGAACTCAAGGTCCCCGTGCTGGGAAAACAGGTTTTGCAGCTGTTTGAGCTAAGATTTCCAAGTTATTCACATAATGAAAACCTATACTTTGTTTCGGTCGAGTTCCCCATTCAAATGCATGTAACAGTGAGAAACGCACTGTCTTGGCGAAAGAAAGCGTTTTTGTACAACTTCATAGAAATAGCTGTAACTTTTGATAGAAGACTCAGACAAACATGTTTATGGCCTTATATTATAGAACTCAAGGTCCCCGTGCTGGGAAAACAGGTTTTGCAGCTGTTTGAGCTAAGATTTCCAAGTTATTCACATAATGAAAACCTATACTTTGTTTCGGTCGAGTTCCCCATTCAAATGCATGTAACAGTGAGAAACGCACTGTCTTGGCGAAAGAAAGCGTTTTTGTACAACTTCATAGAAATAGCTGTAACTTTTGATAGAAGACTCAGACAAACATGTTTATGGCCTTATATTATAGAACTCAAGGTCTCCGTGCTGGGAAAACAGGTTTTGCAGCTGTGTGAGCTAAGATTTCCAAGTTATTCACATAATGAAAACCTATACTTTGTTTCGGTCGAGTTCCCCATTCAAATGCATGTAACAGTGAGAAACGCACTGTCTTGGCGAAAGAAAGCGTTTTTGTACAACTTCATAGAAATAGCTGTAACTTTTGATAGAAGACTCGGATACACATGTTTATGGCCTTATATTATAGAACTCAAGGTCCCCGTGCTGGGAAAACAGGTTTTGCAGCTGTTTGAGCTAAGATTTTCAAGTTATTCACATAATGAAAACCTATACTTTGTTTCGGTCGAGTTCCCCATTCAAATGCATGGAACAGTGAGAAACGCACTGTCTTGGCGAAAGAAAGCGTTTTTGTACAACTTCATAGAAATAGCTGTAACTTTTGATAGAAGACTCAGACAAACATGTTTATGGCCTTATATTATAGAACTCAAGGTCTCCGTGCTGGGAAAACAGGTTTTGCAGCTGTTTGAGCTAAGATTTCCAAGTTATTCACATAATGAAAACCTATACTTTGTTTCGGTCGAGTTCCCCATGCAAATGCATGTAACAGTGAGAAACGCACTGTCTTGGCGAAAGAAAGCGTTTTTGTACAACTTCATAGAAATAGCTGTAACTTTTGATAGAAGACTCGGATACACATGTTTATGGCTTTATCTTATAGAACTCAAGGTTCCCGTGCTGGGAAAACAGGTTTTGCAGCTGTTTGAGCTAAGATTTCCAAGTTATTCACATAATGAAAACCTATACTTTGTTTCGGTCGAGTTCCCCATTCAAATGCATGTAACAGTGAGAAACGCACTGTCTTGGCGAAAGAAAGCGTTTTTGTACAACTTCATAGAAATAGCTGTAACTTTTGATAGAAGACTCGGTTACACATGTTTATGGCTTTATCTTATAGAACTCAAGGTCCCCGTGCTGGGAAAACAGGTTTTGCAGCTGTTTGAGCTAAGATTTCCAAGTTATTCACATAATGAAAACCTATACTTTGTTTCGGTCGAGTTCCCCATTCAAATGCATGTAACAGTGAGAAACGCACTGTCTTGGCGAAAGAAAGCGTTTTTGTACAACTTCATAGAAATAGCTGTAACTTTTGATAGAAGACTCAGACAAACATGTTTATGGCCTTATATTATAGAACTCAAGGTCCCCGTGCTGGGAAAACAGGTTTTGCAGCTGTTTGAGCTAAGATTTCCAAGTTATTCACATAATGAAAACCTATACTTTGTTTCGGTCGAGTTCCCCATTCAAATGCATGTAACAGTGAGAAACGCACTGTCTTGGCGAAAGAAAGCGTTTTTGTACAACTTCATAGAAATAGCTGTAACTTTTGATAGAAGACTCGGATACACATGTTTATGGCCTTATATTATAGAACTCAAGGTCCCCGTGCTGGGAAAAAAGGTTTTGCAGCTGTTTGAGCTAAGATCTCCAAGTTATTCACATAATGAAAACCTATACTTTGTTTCGGTCGAGTTCCCCATTCAAATGCATGTAACAGTGAGAAACGCACTGTCTTGGCGAAAGAAAGCGTTTTTGTACAACTTCATATGAATAGCTGTAACTTTTGATAGAAGACTCGGATACACATGTTTATGGCTTTATCTTATAGAACTCAAGGTTCCCATGCTGGGAAAACAGGTTTTGCAGCTGTTTGAGCTAAGATTTCCAAGTTATTCACATAATGAAAACCTATACTTTGTTTCGGTCGAGTTCCCCATTCAAATGCATGTAACAGTGAGAAACGCACTGTCTTGGCGAAAGAAAGCGTTTTTGTACAACTTCATAGAAATAGCTGTAACTTTTGATAGAAGACTCAGACAAACATGTTTATGGCCTTATATTATAGAACTCAAGGTCTCCGTGCTGGGAAAACAGGTTTTGCAGCTGTTTGAGCTAAGATTTCCAAGTTATTCACATAATGAAAACCTATACTTTGTTTCGGTCGAGTTCCCCATTCAAATGCATGTAACAGTGAGAAACGCACTGTCTTGGCGAAAGAAAGCGTTTTTGTACAACTTCATAGAAATAGCTGTAACTTTTGATAGAAGACTCGGATACACATGTTTATGGCTTTATCTTATAGAACTCAAGGTTCCCATGCTGGGAAAACAGGTTTTGCAGCTGTTTGAGCTAAGATTTCCAAGTTATTCACATAATGAAAACCTATACTTTGTTTCGGTCGAGTTCCCCATTCAAATGCATGTAACAGTGAGAAACGCACTGTCTTGGCGAAAGAAAGCGTTTTTGTACAACTTCATAGAAATAGCTGTAACTTTTGATAGAAGACTCAGACAAACATGTTTATGGCCTTATATTATAGAACTCAAGGTCTCCGTGCTGGGAAAACAGGTTTTGCAGCTGTTTGAGCTAAGATTTCCAAGTTATTCACATAATGAAAACCTATACTTTGTTTCGGTCGAGTTCCCCATTCAAATGCATGTAACAGTGAGAAACGCACTGTCTTGGCGAAAGAAAGCGTTTTTGTACAACTTCATAGAAATAGCTGTAACTTTTGATAGAAGACTCAGACAAACATGTTTATGGCCTTATATTATAGAACTCAAGGTCTCCGTGCTGGGAAAACAGGTTTTGCAGCTGTTTGAGCTAAGATTTCCAAGTTATTCACATAATGAAAACCTATACTTTGTTTCGGTCGAGTTCCCCATTCAAATGCATGTAACAGTGAGAAACGCACTGTCTTGGCGAAAGAAAGCGTTTTTGTACAACTTCATAGAAATAGCTGTAACTTTTGATAGAAGACTCAGACAAACATGTTTATGGCCTTATATTATAGAACTCAAGGTCCCCGTGCTGGGAAAACAGGTTTTGCAGCTGTTTGAGCTAAGATTTTCAAGTTATTCACATAATGAAAACCTATACTTTGTTTCGGTCGAGTTCCCCATTCAAATGCATGGAACAGTGAGAAACGCACTGTCTTGGCGAAAGAAAGCGTTTTTGTACAACTTCATAGAAATAGCTGTAACTTTTGATAGAAGACTCAGACAAACATGTTTATGGCCTTATATTATAGAACTCAAGGTCTCCGTGCTGGGAAAACAGGTTTTGCAGCTGTTTGAGCTAAGATTTCCAAGTTATTCACATAATGAAAACCTATACTTTGTTTCGGTCGAGTTCCCCATTCAAATGCATGTAACAGTGAGAAACGCACTGTCTTGGCGAAAGAAAGCGTTTTTGTACAACTTCATAGAAATAGCTGTAACTTTTGATAGAAGACTCGGATACACATGTTTATGGCTTTATCTTATAGAACTCAAGGTTCCCGTGCTGGGAAAACAGGTTTTGCAGCTGTTTGAGCTAAGATTTCCAAGTTATTCACATAATGAAAACCTATACTTTGTTTCGGTCGAGTTCCCCATTCAAATGCATGTAACAGTGAGAAACGCACTGTCTTGGCGAAAGAAAGCGTTTTTGTACAACTTCATAGAAATAGCTGTAACTTTTGATAGAAGACTCGGTTACACATGTTTATGGCTTTATCTTATAGAACTCAAGGTCTCCGTGCTGGGAAAACAGGTTTTGCAGCTGTTTGAGCTAAGATTTCCAAGTTATTCACATAATGAAAACCTATACTTTGTTTCGGTCGAGTTCCCCATTCAAATGCATGTAACAGTGAGAAACGCACTGTCTTGGCGAAAGAAAGCGTTTTTGTACAACTTCATAGAAATAGCTGTAACTTTTGATAGAAGACTCGGATACACATGTTTATGGCTTTATCTTATAGAACTCAAGGTTCCCGTGCTGGGAAAACAGGTTTTGCAGCTGTTTGAGCTAAGATTTCCAAGTTATTCACATAATGAAAACCTATACTTTGTTTCGGTCGAGTTCCCCATTCAAATGCATGTAACAGTGAGAAACGCACTGTCTTGGCGAAAGAAAGCGTTTTTGTACAACTTCATAGAAATAGCTGTAACTTTTGATAGAAGACTCAGACAAACATGTTTATGGCCTTATATTATAGAACTCAAGGTCTCCGTGCTGGGAAAACAGGTTTTGCAGCTGTGTGAGCTAAGATTTCCAAGTTATTCACATAATGAAAACCTATACTTTGTTTCGGTCGAGTTCCCCATTCAAATGCATGTAACAGTGAGAAACGCACTGTCTTGGCGAAAGAAAGCGTTTTTGTACAACTTCATAGAAATAGCTGTAACTTTTGATAGAAGACTCGGATACACATGTTTATGGCCTTATATTATAGAACTCAAGGTCCCCGTGCTGGTAAAACAGGTTTTGCAGCTGTTTGAGCTAAGATTTCCAAGTTATTCACATAATGAAAACCTATACTTTGTTTCGGTCGAGTTCCCCATTCAAATGCATGTAACAGTGAGAAACGCACTGTCTTGGCGAAAGAAAGCGTTTTTGTACAACTTCATAGAAATAGCTGTAACTTTTGATAGAAGACTCAGACAAACATGTTTATGGCCTTATATTATAGAACTCAAGGTCTCCGTGCTGGGAAAACAGGTTTTGCAGCTGTTTGAGCTAAGATTTCCAAGTTATTCACATAATGAAAACCTATACTTTGTTTCGGTGGAGTTCCCCATTCAAATGCATGTAACAGTGAGAAACGCACTGTCTTGGCGAAAGAAAGCGTTTTTGTACAACTTCATAGAAATAGCTGTAACTTTTGATAGAAGACTCAGACAAACATGTTTATGGCCTTATATTATAGAACTCAAGGTCCCCGTGCTGGGAAAACAGGTTTTGCAGCTGTTTGAGCTAAGATTTTCAAGTTATTCACATAATGAAAACCTATACTTTGTTTCGGTCGAGTTCCCCATTCAAATGCATGGAACAGTGAGAAACGCACTGTCTTGGCGAAAGAAAGCGTTTTTGTACAACTTCATAGAAATAGCTGTAACTTTTGATAGAAGACTCAGACAAACATGTTTATGGCCTTATATTATAGAACTCAAGGTCTCCGTGCTGGGAAAACAGGTTTTGCAGCTGTTTGAGCTAAGATTTCCAAGTTATTCACATAATGAAAACCTATACTTTGTTTCGGTCGAGTTCCCCATTCAAATGCATGTAACAGTGAGAAACGCACTGTCTTGGCGAAAGAAAGCGTTTTTGTACAACTTCATAGAAATAGCTGTAACTTTTGATAGAAGACTCGGATACACATGTTTATGGCTTTATCTTATAGAACTCAAGGTTCCCGTGCTGGGAAAACAGGTTTTGCAGCTGTTTGAGCTAAGATTTCCAAGTTATTCACATAATGAAAACCTATACTTTGTTTCGGTCGAGTTCCCCATTCAAATGCATGTAACAGTGAGAAACGCACTGTCTTGGCGAAAGAAAGCGTTTTTGTACAACTTCATAGAAATAGCTGTAACTTTTGATAGAAGACTCGGTTACACATGTTTATGGCTTTATCTTATAGAACTCAAGGTCTCCGTGCTGGGAAAACAGGTTTTGCAGCTGTTTGAGCTAAGATTTCCAAGTTATTCACATAATGAAAACCTATACTTTGTTTCGGTCGAGTTCCCCATTCAAATGCATGTAACAGTGAGAAACGCACTGTCTTGGCGAAAGAAAGCGTTTTTGTACAACTTCATAGAAATAGCTGTAACTTTTGATAGAAGACTCGGATACACATGTTTATGGCTTTATCTTATAGAACTCAAGGTTCCCGTGCTGGGAAAACAGGTTTTGCAGCTGTTTGAGCTAAGATTTCCAAGTTATTCACATAATGAAAACCTATACTTTGTTTCGGTCGAGTTCCCCATTCAAATGCATGTAACAGTGAGAAACGCACTGTCTTGGCGAAAGAAAGCGTTTTTGTACAACTTCATAGAAATAGCTGTAACTTTTGATAGAAGACTCAGACAAACATGTTTATGGCCTTATATTATAGAACTCAAGGTCTCCGTGCTGGGAAAACAGGTTTTGCAGCTGTGTGAGCTAAGATTTCCAAGTTATTCACATAATGAAAACCTATACTTTGTTTCGGTCGAGTTCCCCATTCAAATGCATGTAACAGTGAGAAACGCACTGTCTTGGCGAAAGAAAGCGTTTTTGTACAACTTCATAGAAATAGCTGTAACTTTTGATAGAAGACTCGGATACACATGTTTATGGCCTTATATTATAGAACTCAAGGTCCCCGTGCTGGTAAAACAGGTTTTGCAGCTGTTTGAGCTAAGATTTCCAAGTTATTCACATAATGAAAACCTATACTTTGTTTCGGTCGAGTTCCCCATTCAAATGCATGTAACAGTGAGAAACGCACTGTCTTGGCGAAAGAAAGCGTTTTTGTACAACTTCATAGAAATAGCTGTAACTTTTGATAGAAGACTCAGACAAACATGTTTATGGCCTTATATTATAGAACTCAAGGTCTCCGTGCTGGGAAAACAGGTTTTGCAGCTGTTTGAGCTAAGATTTCCAAGTTATTCACATAATGAAAACCTATACTTTGTTTCGGTGGAGTTCCCCATTCAAATGCATGTAACAGTGAGAAACGCACTGTCTTGGCGAAAGAAAGCGTTTTTGTACAACTTCATAGAAATAGCTGTAACTTTTGATAGAAGACTCAGACAAACATGTTTATGGCCTTATATTATAGAACTCAAGGTCCCCGTGCTGGGAAAACAGGTTTTGCAGCTGTTTGAGCTAAGATTTTCAAGTTATTCACATAATGAAAACCTATACTTTGTTTCGGTCGAGTTCCCCATTCAAATGCATGGAACAGTGAGAAACGCACTGTCTTGGCGAAAGAAAGCGTTTTTGTACAACTTCATAGAAATAGCTGTAACTTTTGATAGAAGACTCAGACAAACATGTTTATGGCCTTATATTATAGAACTCAAGGTCTCCGTGCTGGGAAAACAGGTTTTGCAGCTGTTTGAGCTAAGATTTCCAAGTTATTCACATAATGAAAACCTATACTTTGTTTCGGTCGAGTTCCCCATTCAAATGCATGTAACAGTGAGAAACGCACTGTCTTGGCGAAAGAAAGCGTTTTTGTACAACTTCATAGAAATAGCTGTAACTTTTGATAGAAGACTCGGATACACATGTTTATGGCTTTATCTTATAGAACTCAAGGTTCCCGTGCTGGGAAAACAGGTTTTGCAGCTGTTTGAGCTAAGATTTCCAAGTTATTCACATAATGAAAACCTATACTTTGTTTCGGTCGAGTTCCCCATTCAAATGCATGTAACAGTGAGAAACGCACTGTCTTGGCGAAAGAAAGCGTTTTTGTACAACTTCATAGAAATAGCTGTAACTTTTGATAGAAGACTCAGACAAACATGTTTATGGCCTTATATTATAGAACTCAAGGTCTCCGTGCTGGGAAAACAGGTTTTGCAGCTGTGTGAGCTAAGATTTCCAAGTTATTCACATAATGAAAACCTATACTTTGTTTCGGTCGAGTTCCCCATTCAAATGCATGTAACAGTGAGAAACGCACTGTCTTGGCGAAAGAAAGCGTTTTTGTACAACTTCATAGAAATAGCTGTAACTTTTGATAGAAGACTCGGACAAACATGTTTATGGCCTTATATTATAGAACTCAAGGTCCCCGTGCTGGTAAAACAGGTTTTGCAGCTGTTTGAGCTAAGATTTCCAAGTTATTCACATAATGAAAACCTATACTTTGTTTCGGTCGAGTTCCCCATTCAAATGCATGTAACAGTGAGAAACGCACTGTCTTGGCGAAAGAAAGCGTTTTTGTACAACTTCATAGAAATAGCTGTAACTTTTGATAGAAGACTCAGACAAACATGTTTATGGCCTTATATTATAGAACTCAAGGTCTCCGTGCTGGGAAAACAGGTTTTGCAGCTGTTTGAGCTAAGATTTCCAAGTTATTCACATAATGAAAACCTATACTTTGTTTCGGTGGAGTTCCCCATTCAAATGCATGTAACAGTGAGAAACGCACTGTCTTGGCGAAAGAAAGCGTTTTTGTACAACTTCATAGAAATAGCTGTAACTTTTGATAGAAGACTCGGATACACATGTTTATGGCCTTATATTATAGAACTCAAGGTCCCCGTGCTGGGAAAACAGGTTTTGCAGCTGTTTGAGCTAAGATTTTCAAGTTATTCACATAATGAAAACCTATACTTTGTTTCGGTCGAGTTCCCCATTCAAATGCATGTAACAGTGAGAAACGCACTGTCTTGGCGAAAGAAAGCGTTTTTGTACAACTTCATATGAATAGCTGTAACTTTTGATAGAAGACTCGGATACACATGTTTATGGCTTTATCTTATAGAACTCAAGGTTCCCATGCTGGGAAAACAGGTTTTGCAGCTGTTTGAGCTAAGATTTCCAAGTTATTCACATAATGAAAACCTATACTTTGTTTCGGTCGAGTTCCCCATTCAAATGCATGTAACAGTGAGAAACGCACTGTCTTGGCGAAAGAAAGCGTTTTTGTACAACTTCATAGAAATAGCTGTAACTTTTGATAGAAGACTCAGACAAACATGTTTATGGCCTTATATTATAGAACTCAAGGTCTCCGTGCTGGGAAAACAGGTTTTGCAGCTGTTTGAGCTAAGATTTCCAAGTTATTCACATAATGAAAACCTATACTTTGTTTCGGTCGAGTTCCCCATTCAAATGCATGTAACAGTGAGAAACGCACTGTCTTGGCGAAAGAAAGCGTTTTTGTACAACTTCATAGAAATAGCTGTAACTTTTGATAGAAGACTCGGATACACATGTTTATGGCTTTATCTTATAGAACTCAAGGTTCCCATGCTGGGAAAACAGGTTTTGCAGCTGTTTGAGCTAAGATTTCCAAGTTATTCACATAATGAAAACCTATACTTTGTTTCGGTCGAGTTCCCCATTCAAATGCATGTAACAGTGAGAAACGCACTGTCTTGGCGAAAGAAAGCGTTTTTGTACAACTTCATAGAAATAGCTGTAACTTTTGATAGAAGACTCAGACAAACATGTTTATGGCCTTATATTATAGAACTCAAGGTCTCCGTGCTGGGAAAACAGGTTTTGCAGCTGTTTGAGCTAAGATTTCCAAGTTATTCACATAATGAAAACCTATACTTTGTTTCGGTCGAGTTCCCCATTCAAATGCATGTAACAGTGAGAAACGCACTGTCTTGGCGAAAGAAAGCGTTTTTGTACAACTTCATAGAAATAGCTGTAACTTTTGATAGAAGACTCAGACAAACATGTTTATGGCCTTATATTATAGAACTCAAGGTCCCCGTGCTGGGAAAACAGGTTTTGCAGCTGTTTGAGCTAAGATTTTCAAGTTATTCACATAATGAAAACCTATACTTTGTTTCGGTCGAGTTCCCCATTCAAATGCATGGAACAGTGAGAAACGCACTGTCTTGGCGAAAGAAAGCGTTTTTGTACAACTTCATAGAAATAGCTGTAACTTTTGATAGAAGACTCAGACAAACATGTTTATGGCCTTATATTATAGAACTCAAGGTCTCCGTGCTGGGAAAACAGGTTTTGCAGCTGTTTGAGCTAAGATTTCCAAGTTATTCACATAATGAAAACCTATACTTTGTTTCGGTCGAGTTCCCCATTCAAATGCATGTAACAGTGAGAAACGCACTGTCTTGGCGAAAGAAAGCGTTTTTGTACAACTTCATAGAAATAGCTGTAACTTTTGATAGAAGACTCGGATACACATGTTTATGGCTTTATCTTATAGAACTCAAGGTTCCCGTGCTGGGAAAACAGGTTTTGCAGCTGTTTGAGCTAAGATTTCCAAGTTATTCACATAATGAAAACCTATACTTTGTTTCGGTCGAGTTCCCCATTCAAATGCATGTAACAGTGAGAAACGCACTGTCTTGGCGAAAGAAAGCGTTTTTGTACAACTTCATAGAAATAGCTGTAACTTTTGATAGAAGACTCGGTTACACATGTTTATGGCTTTATCTTATAGAACTCAAGGTCTCCGTGCTGGGAAAACAGGTTTTGCAGCTGTTTGAGCTAAGATTTCCAAGTTATTCACATAATGAAAACCTATACTTTGTTTCGGTCGAGTTCCCCATTCAAATGCATGTAACAGTGAGAAACGCACTGTCTTGGCGAAAGAAAGCGTTTTTGTACAACTTCATAGAAATAGCTGTAACTTTTGATAGAAGACTCGGATACACATGTTTATGGCTTTATCTTATAGAACTCAAGGTTCCCGTGCTGGGAAAACAGGTTTTGCAGCTGTTTGAGCTAAGATTTCCAAGTTATTCACATAATGAAAACCTATACTTTGTTTCGGTCGAGTTCCCCATTCAAATGCATGTAACAGTGAGAAACGCACTGTCTTGGCGAAAGAAAGCGTTTTTGTACAACTTCATAGAAATAGCTGTAACTTTTGATAGAAGACTCAGACAAACATGTTTATGGCCTTATATTATAGAACTCAAGGTCTCCGTGCTGGGAAAACAGGTTTTGCAGCTGTGTGAGCTAAGATTTCCAAGTTATTCACATAATGAAAACCTATACTTTGTTTCGGTCGAGTTCCCCATTCAAATGCATGTAACAGTGAGAAACGCACTGTCTTGGCGAAAGAAAGCGTTTTTGTACAACTTCATAGAAATAGCTGTAACTTTTGATAGAAGACTCGGATACACATGTTTATGGCCTTATATTATAGAACTCAAGGTCCCCGTGCTGGTAAAACAGGTTTTGCAGCTGTTTGAGCTAAGATTTCCAAGTTATTCACATAATGAAAACCTATACTTTGTTTCGGTCGAGTTCCCCATTCAAATGCATGTAACAGTGAGAAACGCACTGTCTTGGCGAAAGAAAGCGTTTTTGTACAACTTCATAGAAATAGCTGTAACTTTTGATAGAAGACTCAGACAAACATGTTTATGGCCTTATATTATAGAACTCAAGGTCTCCGTGCTGGGAAAACAGGTTTTGCAGCTGTTTGAGCTAAGATTTCCAAGTTATTCACATAATGAAAACCTATACTTTGTTTCGGTGGAGTTCCCCATTCAAATGCATGTAACAGTGAGAAACGCACTGTCTTGGCGAAAGAAAGCGTTTTTGTACAACTTCATAGAAATAGCTGTAACTTTTGATAGAAGACTCAGACAAACATGTTTATGGCCTTATATTATAGAACTCAAGGTCCCCGTGCTGGGAAAACAGGTTTTGCAGCTGTTTGAGCTAAGATTTTCAAGTTATTCACATAATGAAAACCTATACTTTGTTTCGGTCGAGTTCCCCATTCAAATGCATGGAACAGTGAGAAACGCACTGTCTTGGCGAAAGAAAGCGTTTTTGTACAACTTCATAGAAATAGCTGTAACTTTTGATAGAAGACTCAGACAAACATGTTTATGGCCTTATATTATAGAACTCAAGGTCTCCGTGCTGGGAAAACAGGTTTTGCAGCTGTTTGAGCTAAGATTTCCAAGTTATTCACATAATGAAAACCTATACTTTGTTTCGGTCGAGTTCCCCATTCAAATGCATGTAACAGTGAGAAACGCACTGTCTTGGCGAAAGAAAGCGTTTTTGTACAACTTCATAGAAATAGCTGTAACTTTTGATAGAAGACTCGGTTACACATGTTTATGGCTTTATCTTATAGAACTCAAGGTCTCCGTGCTGGGAAAACAGGTTTTGCAGCTGTTTGAGCTAAGATTTCCAAGTTATTCACATAATGAAAACCTATACTTTGTTTCGGTCGAGTTCCCCATTCAAATGCATGTAACAGTGAGAAACGCACTGTCTTGGCGAAAGAAAGCGTTTTTGTACAACTTCATAGAAATAGCTGTAACTTTTGATAGAAGACTCGGATACACATGTTTATGGCTTTATCTTATAGAACTCAAGGTTCCCGTGCTGGGAAAACAGGTTTTGCAGCTGTTTGAGCTAAGATTTCCAAGTTATTCACATAATGAAAACCTATACTTTGTTTCGGTCGAGTTCCCCATTCAAATGCATGTAACAGTGAGAAACGCACTGTCTTGGCGAAAGAAAGCGTTTTTGTACAACTTCATAGAAATAGCTGTAACTTTTGATAGAAGACTCAGACAAACATGTTTATGGCCTTATATTATAGAACTCAAGGTCTCCGTGCTGGGAAAACAGGTTTTGCAGCTGTGTGAGCTAAGATTTCCAAGTTATTCACATAATGAAAACCTATACTTTGTTTCGGTCGAGTTCCCCATTCAAATGCATGTAACAGTGAGAAACGCACTGTCTTGGCGAAAGAAAGCGTTTTTGTACAACTTCATAGAAATAGCTGTAACTTTTGATAGAAGACTCGGATACACATGTTTATGGCCTTATATTATAGAACTCAAGGTCCCCGTGCTGGTAAAACAGGTTTTGCAGCTGTTTGAGCTAAGATTTCCAAGTTATTCACATAATGAAAACCTATACTTTGTTTCGGTCGAGTTCCCCATTCAAATGCATGTAACAGTGAGAAACGCACTGTCTTGGCGAAAGAAAGCGTTTTTGTACAACTTCATAGAAATAGCTGTAACTTTTGATAGAAGACTCAGACAAACATGTTTATGGCCTTATATTATAGAACTCAAGGTCTCCGTGCTGGGAAAACAGGTTTTGCAGCTGTTTGAGCTAAGATTTCCAAGTTATTCACATAATGAAAACCTATACTTTGTTTCGGTGGAGTTCCCCATTCAAATGCATGTAACAGTGAGAAACGCACTGTCTTGGCGAAAGAAAGCGTTTTTGTACAACTTCATAGAAATAGCTGTAACTTTTGATAGAAGACTCAGACAAACATGTTTATGGCCTTATATTATAGAACTCAAGGTCCCCGTGCTGGGAAAACAGGTTTTGCAGCTGTTTGAGCTAAGATTTTCAAGTTATTCACATAATGAAAACCTATACTTTGTTTCGGTCGAGTTCCCCATTCAAATGCATGGAACAGTGAGAAACGCACTGTCTTGGCGAAAGAAAGCGTTTTTGTACAACTTCATAGAAATAGCTGTAACTTTTGATAGAAGACTCAGACAAACATGTTTATGGCCTTATATTATAGAACTCAAGGTCTCCGTGCTGGGAAAACAGGTTTTGCAGCTGTTTGAGCTAAGATTTCCAAGTTATTCACATAATGAAAACCTATACTTTGTTTCGGTCGAGTTCCCCATTCAAATGCATGTAACAGTGAGAAACGCACTGTCTTGGCGAAAGAAAGCGTTTTTGTACAACTTCATAGAAATAGCTGTAACTTTTGATAGAAGACTCGGATACACATGTTTATGGCTTTATCTTATAGAACTCAAGGTTCCCGTGCTGGGAAAACAGGTTTTGCAGCTGTTTGAGCTAAGATTTCCAAGTTATTCACATAATGAAAACCTATACTTTGTTTCGGTCGAGTTCCCCATTCAAATGCATGTAACAGTGAGAAACGCACTGTCTTGGCGAAAGAAAGCGTTTTTGTACAACTTCATAGAAATAGCTGTAACTTTTGATAGAAGACTCGGTTACACATGTTTATGGCTTTATCTTATAGAACTCAAGGTCTCCGTGCTGGGAAAACAGGTTTTGCAGCTGTTTGAGCTAAGATTTCCAAGTTATTCACATAATGAAAACCTATACTTTGTTTCGGTCGAGTTCCCCATTCAAATGCATGTAACAGTGAGAAACGCACTGTCTTGGCGAAAGAAAGCGTTTTTGTACAACTTCATAGAAATAGCTGTAACTTTTGATAGAAGACTCGGATACACATGTTTATGGCTTTATCTTATAGAACTCAAGGTTCCCGTGCTGGGAAAACAGGTTTTGCAGCTGTTTGAGCTAAGATTTCCAAGTTATTCACATAATGAAAACCTATACTTTGTTTCGGTCGAGTTCCCCATTCAAATGCATGTAACAGTGAGAAACGCACTGTCTTGGCGAAAGAAAGCGTTTTTGTACAACTTCATAGAAATAGCTGTAACTTTTGATAGAAGACTCAGACAAACATGTTTATGGCCTTATATTATAGAACTCAAGGTCTCCGTGCTGGGAAAACAGGTTTTGCAGCTGTGTGAGCTAAGATTTCCAAGTTATTCACATAATGAAAACCTATACTTTGTTTCGGTCGAGTTCCCCATTCAAATGCATGTAACAGTGAGAAACGCACTGTCTTGGCGAAAGAAAGCGTTTTTGTACAACTTCATAGAAATAGCTGTAACTTTTGATAGAAGACTCGGATACACATGTTTATGGCCTTATATTATAGAACTCAAGGTCCCCGTGCTGGTAAAACAGGTTTTGCAGCTGTTTGAGCTAAGATTTCCAAGTTATTCACATAATGAAAACCTATACTTTGTTTCGGTCGAGTTCCCCATTCAAATGCATGTAACAGTGAGAAACGCACTGTCTTGGCGAAAGAAAGCGTTTTTGTACAACTTCATAGAAATAGCTGTAACTTTTGATAGAAGACTCAGACAAACATGTTTATGGCCTTATATTATAGAACTCAAGGTCTCCGTGCTGGGAAAACAGGTTTTGCAGCTGTTTGAGCTAAGATTTCCAAGTTATTCACATAATGAAAACCTATACTTTGTTTCGGTGGAGTTCCCCATTCAAATGCATGTAACAGTGAGAAACGCACTGTCTTGGCGAAAGAAAGCGTTTTTGTACAACTTCATAGAAATAGCTGTAACTTTTGATAGAAGACTCGGATACACATGTTTATGGCCTTATATTATAGAACTCAAGGTCCCCGTGCTGGGAAAACAGGTTTTGCAGCTGTTTGAGCTAAGATTTTCAAGTTATTCACATAATGAAAACCTATACTTTGTTTCGGTCGAGTTCCCCATTCAAATGCATGGAACAGTGAGAAACGCACTGTCTTGGCGAAAGAAAGCGTTTTTGTACAACTTCATAGAAATAGCTGTAACTTTTGATAGAAGACTCAGACAAACATGTTTATGGCCTTATATTATAGAACTCAAGGTCTCCGTGCTGGGAAAACAGGTTTTGCAGCTGTTTGAGCTAAGATTTCCAAGTTATTCACATAATGAAAACCTATACTTTGTTTCGGTCGAGTTCCCCATGCAAATGCATGTAACAGTGAGAAACGCACTGTCTTGGCGAAAGAAAGCGTTTTTGTACAACTTCATAGAAATAGCTGTAACTTTTGATAGAAGACTCGGATACACATGTTTATGGCTTTATCTTATAGAACTCAAGGTTCCCGTGCTGGGAAAACAGGTTTTGCAGCTGTTTGAGCTAAGATTTCCAAGTTATTCACATAATGAAAACCTATACTTTGTTTCGGTCGAGTTCCCCATTCAAATGCATGTAACAGTGAGAAACGCACTGTCTTGGCGAAAGAAAGCGTTTTTGTACAACTTCATAGAAATAGCTGTAACTTTTGATAGAAGACTCAGACAAACATGTTTATGGCCTTATATTATAGAACTCAAGGTCTCCGTGCTGGGAAAACAGGTTTTGCAGCTGTTTGAGCTAAGATTTCCAAGTTATTCACATAATGAAAACATATACTTTGTTTCGGTCGAGTTCCCCATTCAAATGCATGTAACAGTGAGAAACGCACTGTCTTGGCGAAAGAAAGCGTTTTTGTACAACTTCATAGAAATAGCTGTAACTTTTGATAGAAGACTCGGTTACACATGTTTATGGCTTTATCTTATAGAACTCAAGGTCCCCGTGCTGGGAAAACAGGTTTTGCAGCTGTTTGAGCTAAGATTTCCAAGTTATTCACATAATGAAAACCTATACTTTGTTTCGGTCGAGTTCCCCATTCAAATGCATGTAACAGTGAGAAACGCACTGTCTTGGCGAAAGAAAGCGTTTTTGTACAACTTCATAGAAATAGCTGTAACTTTTGATAGAAGACTCAGACAAACATGTTTATGGCCTTATATTATAAAACTCAAGGTCTCCGTGCTGGGAAAACAGGTTTTGCAGCTGTTTGAGCTAAGATTTCCAAGTTATTCACATAATGAAAACCTATACTTTGTTTCGGTCGAGTTCCCCATTCAAATGCATGTAACAGTGAGAAACGCACTGTCTTGGCGAAAGAAAGCGTTTTTGTACAACTTCATATGAATAGCTGTAACTTTTGATAGAAGACTCGGATACACATGTTTATGGCTTTATCTTATAGAACTCAAGGTTCCCATGCTGGGAAAACAGGTTTTGCAGCTGTTTGAGCTAAGATTTCCAAGTTATTCACATAATGAAAACCTATACTTTGTTTCGGTCGAGTTCCCCATTCAAATGCATGTAACAGTGAGAAACGCACTGTCTTGGCGAAAGAAAGCGTTTTTGTACAACTTCATAGAAATAGCTGTAACTTTTGATAGAAGACTCAGACAAACATGTTTATGGCCTTATATTATAGAACTCAAGGTCTCCGTGCTGGGAAAACAGGTTTTGCAGCTGTTTGAGCTAAGATTTCCAAGTTATTCACATAATGAAAACATATACTTTGTTTCGGTCGAGTTCCCCATTCAAATGCATGTAACAGTGAGAAACGCACTGTCTTGGCGAAAGAAAGCGTTTTTGTACAACTTCATAGAAATAGCTGTAACTTTTGATAGAAGACTCGGATACACATGTTTATGGCTTTATCTTATAGAACTCAAGGTTCCCGTGCTGGGAAAACAGGTTTTGCAGCTGTTTGAGCTAAGATTTCCAAGTTATTCACATAATGAAAACCTATACTTTGTTTCGGTCGAGTTCCCCATTCAAATGCATGTAACAGTGAGAAACGCACTGTCTTGGCGAAAGAAAGCGTTTTTGTACAACTTCATAGAAATAGCTGTAACTTTTGATAGAAGACTCGGTTACACATGTTTATGGCTTTATCTTATAGAACTCAAGGTCCCCGTGCTGGGAAAACAGGTTTTGCAGCTGTTTGAGCTAAGATTTCCAAGTTATTCACATAATGAAAACCTATACTTTGTTTCGGTCGAGTTCCCCATTCAAATGCATGTAACAGTGAGAAACGCACTGTCTTGGCGAAAGAAAGCGTTTTTGTACAACTTCATAGAAATAGCTGTAACTTTTGATAGAAGACTCAGACAAACATGTTTATGGCCTTATATTATAGAACTCAAGGTCTCCGTGCTGGGAAAACAGGTTTTGCAGCTGTTTGAGCTAAGATTTCCAAGTTATTCACATAATGAAAACATATACTTTGTTTCGGTCGAGTTCCCCATTCAAATGCATGTAACAGTGAGAAACGCACTGTCTTGGCGAAAGAAAGCGTTTTTGTACAACTTCATAGAAATAGCTGTAACTTTTGATAGAAGACTCGGATACACATGTTTATGGCTTTATCTTATAGAACTCAAGGTTCCCGTGCTGGGAAAACAGGTTTTGCAGCTGTTTGAGCTAAGATTTCCAAGTTATTCACATAATGAAAACCTATACTTTGTTTCGGTCGAGTTCCCCATTCAAATGCATGTAACAGTGAGAAACGCACTGTCTTGGCGAAAGAAAGCGTTTTTGTACAACTTCATAGAAATAGCTGTAACTTTTGATAGAAGACTCAGACAAACATGTTTATGGCCTTATATTATAGAACTCAAGGTCTCCGTGCTGGGAAAACAGGTTTTGCAGCTGTTTGAGCTAAGATTTCCAAGTTATTCACATAATGAAAACCTATACTTTGTTTCCGTCGAGTTCCCCATTCAAATGCATGTAACAGTGAGAAACGCACTGTCTTGGCGAAAGAAAGCGTTTTTGTACAACTTCATAGAAATAGCTGTAACTTTTGATAGAAGACTCGGTTACACATGTTTATGGCTTTATCTTATAGAACTCAAGGTCCCCGTGCTGGGAAAACAGGTTTTGCAGCTGTTTGAGCTAAGATTTCCAAGTTATTCACATAATGAAAACCTATACTTTGTTTCGGTCGAGTTCCCCATTCAAATGCATGTAACAGTGAGAAACGCACTGTCTTGGCGAAAGAAAGCGTTTTTGTACAACTTCATAGAAATAGCTGTAACTTTTGATAGAAGACTCAGACAAACATGTTTATGGCCTTATATTATAGAACTCAAGGTCTCCGTGCTGGGAAAACAGGTTTTGCAGCTGTTTGAGCTAAGATTTCCAAGTTATTCACATAATGAAAACATATACTTTGTTTCGGTCGAGTTCCCCATTCAAATGCATGTAACAGTGAGAAACGCACTGTCTTGGCGAAAGAAAGCTATTTTGTACAACTTCATAGAAATAGCTGTAACTTTTGATAGAAGACTCGGATACACATGTTTATGGCTTTATCTTATAGAACTCAAGGTTCCCGTGCTGGGAAAACAGGTTTTGCAGCTGTTTGAGCTAAGATTTCCAAGTTATTCACATAATGAAAACCTATACTTTGTTTCGGTGGAGTTCCCCATTCAAATGCATGTAACAGTGAGAAACGCACTGTCTTGGCGAAAGAAAGCGTTTTTGTACAACTTCATAGAAATAGCTGTAACTTTTGATAGAAGACTCGGTTACACATGTTTATGGCTTTATCTTATAGAACTCAAGGTCCCCGTGCTGGGAAAACAGGTTTTGCAGCTGTTTGAGCTAAGATTTCCAAGTTATTCACATAATGAAAACCTATACTTTGTTTCGGTCGAGTTCCCCATTCAAATGCATGTAACAGTGAGAAACGCACTGTCTTGGCGAAAGAAAGCGTTTTTGTACAACTTCATAGAAATAGCTGTAACTTTTGATAGAAGACTCAGACAAACATGTTTATGGCCTTATATTATAGAACTCAAGGTCTCCGTGCTGGGAAAACAGGTTTTGCAGCTGTTTGAGCTAAGATTTCCAAGTTATTCACATAATGAAAACATATACTTTGTTTCGGTCGAGTTCCCCATTCAAATGCATGTAACAGTGAGAAACGCACTGTCTTGGCGAAAGAAAGCGTTTTTGTACAACTTCATAGAAATAGCTGTAACTTTTGATAGAAGACTCGGTTACACATGTTTATGGCTTTATCTTATAGAACTCAAGGTCCCCGTGCTGGGAAAACAGGTTTTGCAGCTGTTTGAGCTAAGATTTCCAAGTTATTCACATAATGAAAACCTATACTTTGTTTCGGTCGAGTTCCCCATTCAAATGCATGTAACAGTGAGAAACGCACTGTCTTGGCGAAAGAAAGCGTTTTTGTACAACTTCATAGAAATAGCTGTAACTTTTGATAGAAGACTCAGACAAACATGTTTATGGCCTTATATTATAGAACTCAAGGTCTCCGTGCTGGGAAAACAGGTTTTGCAGCTGTTTGAGCTAAGATTTCCAAGTTATTCACATAATGAAAACCTATACTTTGTTTCGGTCGAGTTCCCCATTCAAATGCATGTAACAGTGAGAAACGCACTGTCTTGGCGAAAGAAAGCGTTTTTGTACAACTTCATATGAATAGCTGTAACTTTTGATAGAAGACTCAGACAAACATGTTTATGGCTTTATCTTATAGAACTCAAGGTCCCCGTGCTGGGAAAACAGGTTTTGCAGCTGTTTGAGCTAAGATTTCCAAGTTATTCACATAATGAAAACCTATACTTTGTTTCGGTCGAGTTCCCCATTCAAATGCATGTAACAGTGAGAAACGCACTGTCTTGGCGAAAGAAAGCGTTTTTGTACAACTTCATAGAAATAGCTGTAACTTTTGATAGAAGACTCAGACAAACATGTTTATGGCCTTATATTATAGAACTCAAGGTCTCCGTGCTGGGAAAACAGGTTTTGCAGCTGTTTGAGCTAAGATTTCCAAGTTATTCACATAATGAAAACATATACTTTGTTTCGGTCGAGTTCCCCATTCAAATGCATGTAACAGTGAGAAACGCACTGTCTTGGCGAAAGAAAGCGTTTTTGTACAACTTCATAGAAATAGCTGTAACTTTTGATAGAAGACTCGGATACACATGTTTATGGCTTTATCTTATAGAACTCAAGGTTCCCGTGCTGGGAAAACAGGTTTTGCAGCTGTTTGAGCTAAGATTTCCAAGTTATTCACATAATGAAAACCTATACTTTGTTTCGGTCGAGTTCCCCATTCAAATGCATGTAACAGTGAGAAACGCACTGTCTTGGCGAAAGAAAGCGTTTTTGTACAACTTCATAGAAATAGCTGTAACTTTTGATAGAAGACTCAGACAAACATGTTTATGGCCTTATATTATAGAACTCAAGGTCTCCGTGCTGGGAAAACAGGTTTTGCAGCTGTTTGAGCTAAGATTTCCAAGTTATTCACATAATGAAAACCTATACTTTGTTTCCGTCGAGTTCCCCATTCAAATGCATGTAACAGTGAGAAACGCACTGTCTTGGCGAAAGAAAGCGTTTTTGTACAACTTCATAGAAATAGCTGTAACTTTTGATAGAAGACTCGGTTACACATGTTTATGGCTTTATCTTATAGAACTCAAGGTCCCCGTGCTGGGAAAACAGGTTTTGCAGCTGTTTGAGCTAAGATTTCCAAGTTATTCACATAATGAAAACCTATACTTTGTTTCGGTCGAGTTCCCCATTCAAATGCATGTAACAGTGAGAAACGCACTGTCTTGGCGAAAGAAAGCGTTTTTGTACAACTTCATAGAAATAGCTGTAACTTTTGATAGAAGACTCAGACAAACATGTTTATGGCCTTATATTATAGAACTCAAGGTCTCCGTGCTGGGAAAACAGGTTTTGCAGCTGTTTGAGCTAAGATTTCCAAGTTATTCACATAATGAAAACATATACTTTGTTTCGGTCGAGTTCCCCATTCAAATGCATGTAACAGTGAGAAACGCACTGTCTTGGCGAAAGAAAGCGTTTTTGTACAACTTCATAGAAATAGCTGTAACTTTTGATAGAAGACTCGGATACACATGTTTATGGCTTTATCTTATAGAACTCAAGGTTCCCGTGCTGGGAAAACAGGTTTTGCAGCTGTTTGAGCTAAGATTTCCAAGTTATTCACATAATGAAAACCTATACTTTGTTTCGGTCGAGTTCCCCATTCAAATGCATGTAACAGTGAGAAACGCACTGTCTTGGCGAAAGAAAGCGTTTTTGTACAACTTCATAGAAATAGCTGTAACTTTTGATAGAAGACTCGGTTACACATGTTTATGGCTTTATCTTATAGAACTCAAGGTCCCCGTGCTGGGAAAACAGGTTTTGCAGCTGTTTGAGCTAAGATTTCCAAGTTATTCACATAATGAAAACCTATACTTTGTTTCGGTCGAGTTCCCCATTCAAATGCATGTAACAGTGAGAAACGCACTGTCTTGGCGAAAGAAAGCGTTTTTGTACAACTTCATAGAAATAGCTGTAACTTTTGATAGAAGACTCAGACAAACATGTTTATGGCCTTATATTATAGAACTCAAGGTCTCCGTGCTGGGAAAACAGGTTTTGCAGCTGTTTGAGCTAAGATTTCCAAGTTATTCACATAATGAAAACATATACTTTGTTTCGGTCGAGTTCCCCATTCAAATGCATGTAACAGTGAGAAACGCACTGTCTTGGCGAAAGAAAGCGTTTTGGTACAACTTCATAGAAATAGCTGTAACTTTTGATAGAAGACTCGGTTACACATGTTTATGGCTTTATCTTATAGAACTCAAGGTCCCCGTGCTGGGAAAACAGGTTTTGCAGCTGTTTGAGCTAAGATTTCCAAGTTATTCACATAATGAAAACCTATACTTTGTTTCGGTCGAGTTCCCCATTCAAATGCATGTAACAGTGAGAAACGCACTGTCTTGGCGAAAGAAAGCGTTTTTGTACAACTTCATAGAAATAGCTGTAACTTTTGATAGAAGACTCAGACAAACATGTTTATGGCCTTATATTATAGAACTCAAGGTCTCCGTGCTGGGAAAACAGGTTTTGCAGCTGTTTGAGCTAAGATTTCCAAGTTATTCACATAATGAAAACCTATACTTTGTTTCGGTCGAGTTCCCCATTCAAATGCATGTAACAGTGAGAAACGCACTGTCTTGGCGAAAGAAAGCGTTTTTGTACAACTTCATATGAATAGCTGTAACTTTTGATAGAAGACTCAGACAAACATGTTTATGGCTTTATCTTATAGAACTCAAGGTCCCCGTGCTGGGAAAACAGGTTTTGCAGCTGTTTGAGCTAAGATTTCCAAGTTATTCACATAATGAAAACCTATACTTTGTTTCGGTCGAGTTCCCCATTCAAATGCATGTAACAGTGAGAAACGCACTGTCTTGGCGAAAGAAAGCGTTTTTGTACAACTTCATAGAAATAGCTGTAACTTTTGATAGAAGACTCAGACAAACATGTTTATGGCCTTATATTATAGAACTCAAGGTCTCCGTGCTGGGAAAACAGGTTTTGCAGCTGTTTGAGCTAAGATTTCCAAGTTATTCACATAATGAAAACATATACTTTGTTTCGGTCGAGTTCCCCATTCAAATGCATGTAACAGTGAGAAACGCACTGTCTTGGCGAAAGAAAGCGTTTTTGTACAACTTCATAGAAATAGCTGTAACTTTTGATAGAAGACTCGGATACACATGTTTATGGCTTTATCTTATAGAACTCAAGGTTCCCGTGCTGGGAAAACAGGTTTTGCAGCTGTTTGAGCTAAGATTTCCAAGTTATTCACATAATGAAAACCTATACTTTGTTTCGGTCGAGTTCCCCATTCAAATGCATGTAACAGTGAGAAACGCACTGTCTTGGCGAAAGAAAGCGTTTTTGTACAACTTCATAGAAATAGCTGTAACTTTTGATAGAAGACTCAGACAAACATGTTTATGGCCTTATATTATAGAACTCAAGGTCTCCGTGCTGGGAAAACAGGTTTTGCAGCTGTTTGAGCTAAGATTTCCAAGTTATTCACATAATGAAAACCTATACTTTGTTTCCGTCGAGTTCCCCATTCAAATGCATGTAACAGTGAGAAACGCACTGTCTTGGCGAAAGAAAGCGTTTTTGTACAACTTCATAGAAATAGCTGTAACTTTTGATAGAAGACTCGGTTACACATGTTTATGGCTTTATCTTATAGAACTCAAGGTCCCCGTGCTGGGAAAACAGGTTTTGCAGCTGTTTGAGCTAAGATTTCCAAGTTATTCACATAATGAAAACCTATACTTTGTTTCGGTCGAGTTCCCCATTCAAATGCATGTAACAGTGAGAAACGCACTGTCTTGGCGAAAGAAAGCGTTTTTGTACAACTTCATAGAAATAGCTGTAACTTTTGATAGAAGACTCAGACAAACATGTTTATGGCCTTATATTATAGAACTCAAGGTCTCCGTGCTGGGAAAACAGGTTTTGCAGCTGTTTGAGCTAAGATTTCCAAGTTATTCACATAATGAAAACATATACTTTGTTTCGGTCGAGTTCCCCATTCAAATGCATGTAACAGTGAGAAACGCACTGTCTTGGCGAAAGAAAGCGTTTTTGTACAACTTCATAGAAATAGCTGTAACTTTTGATAGAAGACTCGGATACACATGTTTATGGCTTTATCTTATAGAACTCAAGGTTCCCGTGCTGGGAAAACAGGTTTTGCAGCTGTTTGAGCTAAGATTTCCAAGTTATTCACATAATGAAAACCTATACTTTGTTTCGGTCGAGTTCCCCATTCAAATGCATGTAACAGTGAGAAACGCACTGTCTTGGCGAAAGAAAGCGTTTTTGTACAACTTCATAGAAATAGCTGTAACTTTTGATAGAAGACTCGGTTACACATGTTTATGGCTTTATCTTATAGAACTCAAGGTCCCCGTGCTGGGAAAACAGGTTTTGCAGCTGTTTGAGCTAAGATTTCCAAGTTATTCACATAATGAAAACCTATACTTTGTTTCGGTCGAGTTCCCCATTCAAATGCATGTAACAGTGAGAAACGCACTGTCTTGGCGAAAGAAAGCGTTTTTGTACAACTTCATAGAAATAGCTGTAACTTTTGATAGAAGACTCAGACAAACATGTTTATGGCCTTATATTATAGAACTCAAGGTCTCCGTGCTGGGAAAACAGGTTTTGCAGCTGTTTGAGCTAAGATTTCCAAGTTATTCACATAATGAAAACATATACTTTGTTTCGGTCGAGTTCCCCATTCAAATGCATGTAACAGTGAGAAACGCACTGTCTTGGCGAAAGAAAGCGTTTTTGTACAACTTCATAGAAATAGCTGTAACTTTTGATAGAAGACTCGGTTACACATGTTTATGGCTTTATCTTATAGAACTCAAGGTCCCCGTGCTGGGAAAACAGGTTTTGCAGTTGTTTGAGCTAAGATTTCCAAGTTATTCACATAATGAAAACCTATACTTTGTTTCGGTCGAGTTCCCCATTCAAATGCATGTAACAGTGAGAAACGCACTGTCTTGGCGAAAGAAAGCGTTTTTGTACAACTTCATAGAAATAGCTGTAACTTTTGATAGAAGACTCAGACAAACATGTTTATGGCCTTATATTATAGAACTCAAGGTCTCCGTGCTGGGAAAACAGGTTTTGCAGCTGTTTGAGCTAAGATTTCCAAGTTATTCACATAATGAAAACCTATACTTTGTTTCGGTCGAGTTCCCCATTCAAATGCATGTAACAGTGAGAAACGCACTGTCTTGGTGAAAGAAAGCGTTTTTGTACAACTTCATATGAATAGCTGTAACTTTTGATAGAAGACTCGGATACACATGTTTATGGCTTTATCTTATAGAACTCAAGGTTCCCATGCTGGGAAAACAGGTTTTGCAGCTGTTTGAGCTAAGATTTCCAAGTTATTCACATAATGAAAACCTATACTTTGTTTCGGTCGAGTTCCCCATTCAAATGCATGTAACAGTGAGAAACGCACTGTCTTGGCGAAAGAAAGCGTTTTTGTACAACTTCATAGAAATAGCTGTAACTTTTGATAGAAGACTCAGACAAACATGTTTATGGCCTTATATTATAGAACTCAAGGTCTCCGTGCTGGGAAAACAGGTTTTGCAGCTGTTTGAGCTAAGATTTCCAAGTTATTCACATAATGAAAACCTATACTTTGTTTCGGTCGAGTTCCCCATTCAAATGCATGTAACAGTGAGAAACGCACTGTCTTGGCGAAAGAAAGCGTTTTTGTACAACTTCATAGAAATAGCTGTAACTTTTGATAGAAGACTCAGACAAACATGTTTATGGCCTTATATTATAGAACTCAAGGTCTCCGTGGTGGGAAAACAGGTTTTGCAGCTGTTTGAGCTAAGATTTCCAAGTTATTCACATAATGAAAACATATACTTTGTTTCGGTCGAGTTCCCCATTCAAATGCATGTAACAGTGAGAAACGCACTGTCTTGGCGAAAGAAAGCGTTTTTGTACAACTTCATAGAAATAGCTGTAACTTTTGATAGAAGACTCGGTTACACATGTTTATGGCTTTATCTTATAGAACTCAAGGTCCCCGTGCTGGGAAAACAGGTTTTGCAGCTGTTTGAGCTAAGATTTCCAAGTTATTCACATAATGAAAACCTATACTTTGTTTCGGTCGAGTTCCCCATTCAAATGCATGTAACAGTGAGAAACGCACTGTCTTGGCGAAAGAAAGCGTTTTTGTACAACTTCATAGAAATAGCTGTAACTTTTGATAGAAGACTCAGACAAACATGTTTATGGCCTTATATTATAGAACTCAAGGTCTCCGTGCTGGGAAAACAGGTTTTGCAGCTGTTTGAGCTAAGATTTCCAAGTTATTCACATAATGAAAACCTATACTTTGTTTCGGTCGAGTTCCCCATTCAAATGCATGTAACAGTGAGAAACGCACTGTCTTGGCGAAAGAAAGCGTTTTTGTACAACTTCATAGAAATAGCTGTAACTTTTGATAGAAGACTCAGACAAACATGTTTATGGCCTTATATTATAGAACTCAAGGTCTCCGTGCTGGGAAAACAGGTTTTGCAGCTGTTTGAGCTAAGATTTCCAAGTTATTCACATAATGAAAACCTATACTTTGTTTCGGTCGAGTTCCCCATTCAAATGCATGTAACAGTGAGAAACGCACTGTCTTGGCGAAAGAAAGCGTTTTTGTACAACTTCATAGAAATAGCTGTAACTTTTGATAGAAGACTCGGATACACATGTTTATGGCTTTATCTTATAGAACTCAAGGTTCCCATGCTGGGAAAACAGGTTTTGCAGCTGTTTGAGCTAAGATTTCCAAGTTATTCACATAATGAAAACCTATACTTTGTTTCGGTCGAGTTCCCCATTCAAATGCATGTAACAGTGAGAAACGCACTGTCTTGGCGAAAGAAAGCGTTTTTGTACAACTTCATATGAATAGCTGTAACTTTTGATAGAAGACTCGGATACACATGTTTATGGCTTTATCTTATAGAACTCAAGGTTCCCATGCTGGGAAAACAGGTTTTGCAGCTGTTTGAGCTAAGATTTCCAAGTTATTCACATAATGAAAACCTATACTTTGTTTCGGTCGAGTTCCCCATTCAAATGCATGTAACAGTGAGAAACGCACTGTCTTGGCGAAAGAAAGCGTTTTTGTACAACTTCATAGAAATAGCTGTAACTTTTGATAGAAGACTCAGACAAACATGTTTATGGCCTTATATTATAGAACTCAAGGTCTCCGTGCTGGGAAAACAGGTTTTGCAGCTGTTTGAGCTAAGATTTCCAAGTTATTCACATAATGAAAACCTATACTTTGTTTCGGTCGAGTTCCCCATTCAAATGCATGTAACAGTGAGAAACGCACTGTCTTGGCGAAAGAAAGCGTTTTTGTACAACTTCATAGAAATAGCTGTAACTTTTGATAGAAGACTCAGACAAACATGTTTATGGCCTTATATTATAGAACTCAAGGTCCCCGTGCTGGGAAAACAGGTTTTGCAGCTGTTTGAGCTAAGATTTTCAAGTTATTCACATAATGAAAACCTATACTTTGTTTCGGTCGAGTTCCCCATTCAAATGCATGGAACAGTGAGAAACGCACTGTCTTGGCGAAAGAAAGCGTTTTTGTACAACTTCATAGAAATAGCTGTAACTTTTGATAGAAGACTCAGACAAACATGTTTATGGCCTTATATTATAGAACTCAAGGTCTCCGTGCTGGGAAAACAGGTTTTGCAGCTGTTTGAGCTAAGATTTCCAAGTTATTCACATAATGAAAACATATACTTTGTTTCGGTCGAGTTCCCCATTCAAATGCATGTAACAGTGAGAAACGCACTGTCTTGGCGAAAGAAAGCGTTTTTGTACAACTTCATAGAAATAGCTGTAACTTTTGATAGAAGACTCGGATACACATGTTTATGGCTTTATCTTATAGAACTCAAGGTTCCCGTGCTGGGAAAACAGGTTTTGCAGCTGTTTGAGCTAAGATTTCCAAGTTATTCACATAATGAAAACCTATACTTTGTTTCGGTCGAGTTCCCCATTCAAATGCATGTAACAGTGAGAAACGCACTGTCTTGGCGAAAGAAAGCGTTTTTGTACAACTTCATAGAAATAGCTGTAACTTTTGATAGAAGACTCGGTTACACATGTTTATGGCTTTATCTTATAGAACTCAAGGTCCCCGTGCTGGGAAAACAGGTTTTGCAGCTGTTTGAGCTAAGATTTCCAAGTTATTCACATAATGAAAACCTATACTTTGTTTCGGTCGAGTTCCCCATTCAAATGCATGTAACAGTGAGAAACGCACTGTCTTGGCGAAAGAAAGCGTTTTTGTACAACTTCATAGAAATAGCTGTAACTTTTGATAGAAGACTCAGACAAACATGTTTATGGCCTTATATTATAGAACTCAAGGTCTCCGTGCTGGGAAAACAGGTTTTGCAGCTGTTTGAGCTAAGATTTCCAAGTTATTCACATAATGAAAACATATACTTTGTTTCGGTCGAGTTCCCCATTCAAATGCATGTAACAGTGAGAAACGCACTGTCTTGGCGAAAGAAAGCGTTTTTGTACAACTTCATAGAAATAGCTGTAACTTTTGATAGAAGACTCGGTTACACATGTTTATGGCTTTATCTTATAGAACTCAAGGTCCCCGTGCTGGGAAAACAGGTTTTGCAGTTGTTTGAGCTAAGATTTCCAAGTTATTCACATAATGAAAACCTATACTTTGTTTCGGTCGAGTTCCCCATTCAAATGCATGTAACAGTGAGAAACGCACTGTCTTGGCGAAAGAAAGCGTTTTTGTACAACTTCATAGAAATAGCTGTAACTTTTGATAGAAGACTCAGACAAACATGTTTATGGCCTTATATTATAGAACTCAAGGTCTCCGTGCTGGGAAAACAGGTTTTGCAGCTGTTTGAGCTAAGATTTCCAAGTTATTCACATAATGAAAACCTATACTTTGTTTCGGTCGAGTTCCCCATTCAAATGCATGTAACAGTGAGAAACGCACTGTCTTGGTGAAAGAAAGCGTTTTTGTACAACTTCATATGAATAGCTGTAACTTTTGATAGAAGACTCGGATACACATGTTTATGGCTTTATCTTATAGAACTCAAGGTTCCCATGCTGGGAAAACAGGTTTTGCAGCTGTTTGAGCTAAGATTTCCAAGTTATTCACATAATGAAAACCTATACTTTGTTTCGGTCGAGTTCCCCATTCAAATGCATGTAACAGTGAGAAACGCACTGTCTTGGCGAAAGAAAGCGTTTTTGTACAACTTCATAGAAATAGCTGTAACTTTTGATAGAAGACTCAGACAAACATGTTTATGGCCTTATATTATAGAACTCAAGGTCTCCGTGCTGGGAAAACAGGTTTTGCAGCTGTTTGAGCTAAGATTTCCAAGTTATTCACATAATGAAAACCTATACTTTGTTTCGGTCGAGTTCCCCATTCAAATGCATGTAACAGTGAGAAACGCACTGTCTTGGCGAAAGAAAGCGTTTTTGTACAACTTCATAGAAATAGCTGTAACTTTTGATAGAAGACTCAAACAAACATGTTTATGGCCTTATATTATAGAACTCAAGGTCTCCGTGGTGGGAAAACAGGTTTTGCAGCTGTTTGAGCTAAGATTTCCAAGTTATTCACATAATGAAAACATATACTTTGTTTCGGTCGAGTTCCCCATTCAAATGCATGTAACAGTGAGAAACGCACTGTCTTGGCGAAAGAAAGCGTTTTTGTACAACTTCATAGAAATAGCTGTAACTTTTGATAGAAGACTCGGTTACACATGTTTATGGCTTTATCTTATAGAACTCAAGGTCCCCGTGCTGGGAAAACAGGTTTTGCAGCTGTTTGAGCTAAGATTTCCAAGTTATTCACATAATGAAAACCTATACTTTGTTTCGGTCGAGTTCCCCATTCAAATGCATGTAACAGTGAGAAACGCACTGTCTTGGCGAAAGAAAGCGTTTTTGTACAACTTCATAGAAATAGCTGTAACTTTTGATAGAAGACTCAGACAAACATGTTTATGGCCTTATATTATAGAACTCAAGGTCTCCGTGCTGGGAAAACAGGTTTTGCAGCTGTTTGAGCTAAGATTTCCAAGTTATTCACATAATGAAAACCTATACTTTGTTTCGGTCGAGTTCCCCATTCAAATGCATGTAACAGTGAGAAACGCACTGTCTTGGCGAAAGAAAGCGTTTTTGTACAACTTCATAGAAATAGCTGTAACTTTTGATAGAAGACTCAGACAAACATGTTTATGGCCTTATATTATAGAACTCAAGGTCTCCGTGCTGGGAAAACAGGTTTTGCAGCTGTTTGAGCTAAGATTTCCAAGTTATTCACATAATGAAAACCTATACTTTGTTTCGGTCGAGTTCCCCATTCAAATGCATGTAACAGTGAGAAACGCACTGTCTTGGCGAAAGAAAGCGTTTTTGTACAACTTCATAGAAATAGCTGTAACTTTTGATAGAAGACTCGGATACACATGTTTATGGCTTTATCTTATAGAACTCAAGGTTCCCATGCTGGGAAAACAGGTTTTGCAGCTGTTTGAGCTAAGATTTCCAAGTTATTCACATAATGAAAACCTATACTTTGTTTCGGTCGAGTTCCCCATTCAAATGCATGTAACAGTGAGAAACGCACTGTCTTGGCGAAAGAAAGCGTTTTTGTACAACTTCATATGAATAGCTGTAACTTTTGATAGAAGACTCGGATACACATGTTTATGGCTTTATCTTATAGAACTCAAGGTTCCCATGCTGGGAAAACAGGTTTTGCAGCTGTTTGAGCTAAGATTTCCAAGTTATTCACATAATGAAAACCTATACTTTGTTTCGGTCGAGTTCCCCATTCAAATGCATGTAACAGTGAGAAACGCACTGTCTTGGCGAAAGAAAGCGTTTTTGTACAACTTCATAGAAATAGCTGTAACTTTTGATAGAAGACTCAGACAAACATGTTTATGGCCTTATATTATAGAACTCAAGGTCTCCGTGCTGGGAAAACAGGTTTTGCAGCTGTTTGAGCTAAGATTTCCAAGTTATTCACATAATGAAAACCTATACTTTGTTTCGGTGGAGTTCCCCATTCAAATGCATGTAACAGTGAGAAACGCACTGTCTTGGCGAAAGAAAGCGTTTTTGTACAACTTCATAGAAATAGCTGTAACTTTTGATAGAAGACTCAGACAAACATGTTTATGGCCTTATATTATAGAACTCAAGGTCCCCGTGCTGGGAAAACAGGTTTTGCAGCTGTTTGAGCTAAGATTTTCAAGTTATTCACATAATGAAAACCTATACTTTGTTTCGGTCGAGTTCCCCATTCAAATGCATGGAACAGTGAGAAACGCACTGTCTTGGCGAAAGAAAGCGTTTTTGTACAACTTCATAGAAATAGCTGTAACTTTTGATAGAAGACTCAGACAAACATGTTTATGGCCTTATATTATAGAACTCAAGGTCTCCGTGCTGGGAAAACAGGTTTTGCAGCTGTTTGAGCTAAGATTTCCAAGTTATTCACATAATGAAAACCTATACTTTGTTTCGGTCGAGTTCCCCATTCAAATGCATGTAACAGTGAGAAACGCACTGTCTTGGCGAAAGAAAGCGTTTTTGTACAACTTCATAGAAATAGCTGTAACTTTTGATAGAAGACTCGGATACACATGTTTATGGCTTTATCTTATAGAACTCAAGGTTCCCGTGCTGGGAAAACAGGTTTTGCAGCTGTTTGAGCTAAGATTTCCAAGTTATTCACATAATGAAAACCTATACTTTGTTTCGGTCGAGTTCCCCATTCAAATGCATGTAACAGTGAGAAACGCACTGTCTTGGCGAAAGAAAGCGTTTTTGTACAACTTCATAGAAATAGCTGTAACTTTTGATAGAAAACTCGGTTACACATGTTTATGGCTTTATCTTATAGAACTCAAGGTCTCCGTGCTGGGAAAACAGGTTTTGCAGCTGTTTGAGCTAAGATTTCCAAGTTATTCACATAATGAAAACCTATACTTTGTTTCGGTCGAGTTCCCCATTCAAATGCATGTAACAGTGAGAAACGCACTGTCTTGGCGAAAGAAAGCGTTTTTGTACAACTTCATAGAAATAGCTGTAACTTTTGATAGAAGACTCGGATACACATGTTTATGGCTTTATCTTATAGAACTCAAGGTTCCCGTGCTGGGAAAACAGGTTTTGCAGCTGTTTGAGCTAAGATTTCCAAGTTATTCACATAATGAAAACCTATACTTTGTTTCGGTCGAGTTCCCCATTCAAATGCATGTAACAGTGAGAAACGCACTGTCTTGGCGAAAGAAAGCGTTTTTGTACAACTTCATAGAAATAGCTGTAACTTTTGATAGAAGACTCGGTTACACATGTTTATGGCTTTATCTTATAGAACTCAAGGTCCCCGTGCTGGGAAAACAGGTTTTGCAGCTGTTTGAGCTAAGATTTCCAAGTTATTCACATAATGAAAACCTATACTTTGTTTCGGTCGAGTTCCCCATTCAAATGCATGTAACAGTGAGAAACGCACTGTCTTGGCGAAAGAAAGCGTTTTTGTACAACTTCATAGAAATAGCTGTAACTTTTGATAGAAGACTCAGACAAACATGTTTATGGCCTTATATTATAGAACTCAAGGTCTCCGTGCTGGGAAAACAGGTTTTGCAGCTGTTTGAGCTAAGATTTCCAAGTTATTCACATAATGAAAACATATACTTTGTTTCGGTCGAGTTCCCCATTCAAATGCATGTAACAGTGAGAAACGCACTGTCTTGGCGAAAGAAAGCGTTTTTGTACAACTTCATAGAAATAGCTGTAACTTTTGATAGAAGACTCAGACAAACATGTTTATGGCCTTATATTATAGAACTCAAGGTCTCCGTGCTGGGAAAACAGGTTTTGCAGCTGTTTGAGCTAAGATTTCCAAGTTATTCACATAATGAAAACATATACTTTGTTTCGGTCGAGTTCCCCATTCAAATGCATGTAACAGTGAGAAACGCACTGTCTTGGCGAAAGAAAGCGTTTTTGTACAACTTCATATAAATAGCTGTAACTTTTGATAGAAGACTCGGATACACATGTTTATGGCTTTATCTTATAGAACTCAAGGTTCCCGTGCTGGGAAAACAGGTTTTGCAGCTGTTTGAGCTAAGATTTCCAAGTTATTCACATAATGAAAACCTATACTTTGTTTCGGTCGAGTTCCCCATTCAAATGCATGTAACAGTGAGAAACGCACTGTCTTGGCGAAAGAAAGCGTTTTTGTACAACTTCATAGAAATAGCTGTAACTTTTGATAGAAGACTCGGTTACACATGTTTATGGCTTTATCTTATAGAACTCAAGGTCCCCGTGCTGGGAAAACAGGTTTTGCAGCTGTTTGAGCTAAGATTTCCAAGTTATTCACATAATGAAAACCTATACTTTGTTTCGGTCGAGTTCCCCATTCAAATGCATGTAACAGTGAGAAACGCACTGTCTTGGCGAAAGAAAGCGTTTTTGTACAACTTCATAGAAATAGCTGTAACTTTTGATAGAAGACTCGGATACACATGTTTATGGCCTTATATTATAGAACTCAAGGTCTCCGTGCTGGGAAAACAGGTTTTGCAGCTGTTTGAGCTAAGATTTCCAAGTTATTCACATAATGAAAACCTATACTTTGTTTCGGTCGAGTTCCCCATTCAAATGCATGTAACAGTGAGAAACGCACTGTCTTGGCGAAAGAAAGCGTTTTTGTACAACTTCATAGAAATAGCTGTAACTTTTGATAGAAGACTCGGATACACATGTTTATGGCTTTATCTTATAGAACTCAAGGTTCCCATGCTGGGAAAACAGGTTTTGCAGCTGTTTGAGCTAAGATTTCCAAGTTATTCACATAATGAAAACCTATACTTTGTTTCGGTCGAGTTCCCCATTCAAATGCATGTAACAGTGAGAAACGCACTGTCTTGGCGAAAGAAAGCGTTTTTGTACAACTTCATATGAATAGCTGTAACTTTTGATAGAAGACTCGGATACACATGTTTATGGCTTTATCTTATAGAACTCAAGGTTCCCATGCTGGGAAAACAGGTTTTGCAGCTGTTTGAGCTAAGATTTCCAAGTTATTCACATAATGAAAACCTATACTTTGTTTCGGTCGAGTTCCCCATTCAAATGCATGTAACAGTGAGAAACGCACTGTCTTGGCGAAAGAAAGCGTTTTTGTACAACTTCATAGAAATAGCTGTAACTTTTGATAGAAGACTCAGACAAACATGTTTATGGCCTTATATTATAGAACTCAAGGTCTCCGTGCTGGGAAAACAGGTTTTGCAGCTGTTTGAGCTAAGATTTCCAAGTTATTCACATAATGAAAACCTATACTTTGTTTCGGTCGAGTTCCCCATTCAAATGCATGTAACAGTGAGAAACGCACTGTCTTGGCGAAAGAAAGCGTTTTTGTACAACTTCATAGAAATAGCTGTAACTTTTGATAGAAGACTCAGACAAACATGTTTATGGCCTTATATTATAGAACTCAAGGTCCCCGTGCTGGGAAAACAGGTTTTGCAGCTGTTTGAGCTAAGATTTTCAAGTTATTCACATAATGAAAACCTATACTTTGTTTCGGTCGAGTTCCCCATTCAAATGCATGGAACAGTGAGAAACGCACTGTCTTGGCGAAAGAAAGCGTTTTTGTACAACTTCATAGAAATAGCTGTAACTTTTGATAGAAGACTCAGACAAACATGTTTATGGCCTTATATTATAGAACTCAAGGTCTCCGTGCTGGGAAAACAGGTTTTGCAGCTGTTTGAGCTAAGATTTCCAAGTTATTCACATAATGAAAACCTATACTTTGTTTCGGTCGAGTTCCCCATTCAAATGCATGTAACAGTGAGAAACGCACTGTCTTGGCGAAAGAAAGCGTTTTTGTACAACTTCATAGAAATAGCTGTAACTTTTGATAGAAGACTCAGACAAACATGTTTATGGCCTTATATTATAGAACTCAAGGTCTCCGTGCTGGGAAAACAGGTTTTGCAGCTGTTTGAGCTAAGATTTCCAAGTTATTCACATAATGAAAACATATACTTTGTTTCGGTCGAGTTCCCCATTCAAATGCATGTAACAGTGAGAAACGCACTGTCTTGGCGAAAGAAAGCGTTTTTGTACAACTTCATAGAAATAGCTGTAACTTTTGATAGAAGACTCGGATACACATGTTTATGGCTTTATCTTATAGAACTCAAGGTTCCCGTGCTGGGAAAACAGGTTTTGCAGCTGTTTGAGCTAAGATTTCCAAGTTATTCACATAATGAAAACCTATACTTTGTTTCGGTCGAGTTCCCCATTCAAATGCATGTAACAGTGAGAAACGCACTGTCTTGGCGAAAGAAAGCGTTTTTGTACAACTTCATAGAAATAGCTGTAACTTTTGATAGAAGACTCGGTTACACATGTTTATGGCTTTATCTTATAGAACTCAAGGTCCCCGTGCTGGGAAAACAGGTTTTGCAGCTGTTTGAGCTAAGATTTCCAAGTTATTCACATAATGAAAACCTATACTTTGTTTCGGTCGAGTTCCCCATTCAAATGCATGTAACAGTGAGAAACGCACTGTCTTGGCGAAAGAAAGCGTTTTTGTACAACTTCATAGAAATAGCTGTAACTTTTGATAGAAGACTCAGACAAACATGTTTATGGCCTTATATTATAGAACTCAAGGTCTCCGTGCTGGGAAAACAGGTTTTGCAGCTGTTTGAGCTAAGATTTCCAAGTTATTCACATAATGAAAACATATACTTTGTTTCGGTCGAGTTCCCCATTCAAATGCATGTAACAGTGAGAAACGCACTGTCTTGGCGAAAGAAAGCGTTTTTGTACAACTTCATAGAAATAGCTGTAACTTTTGATAGAAGACTCGGTTACACATGTTTATGGCTTTATCTTATAGAACTCAAGGTCCCCGTGCTGGGCAAACAGGTTTTGCAGCTGTTTGAGCTAAGATTTCCAAGTTATTCACATAATGAAAACCTATACTTTGTTTCGGTCGAGTTCCCCATTCAAATGCATGTAACAGTGAGAAACGCACTGTCTTGGCGAAAGAAAGCGTTTTTGTACAACTTCATAGAAATAGCTGTAACTTTTGATAGAAGACTCAGACAAACATGTTTATGGCCTTATATTATAGAACTCAAGGTCTCCGTGCTGGGAAAACAGGTTTTGCAGCTGTTTGAGCTAAGATTTCCAAGTTATTCACATAATGAAAACATATACTTTGTTTCGGTCGAGTTCCCCATTCAAATGCATGTAACAGTGAGAAACGCACTGTCTTGGCGAAAGAAAGCGTTTTTGTACAACTTCATATAAATAGCTGTAACTTTTGATAGAAGACTCGGTTACACATGTTTATGGCTTTATCTTATAGAACTCAAGGTCCCCGTGCTGGGAAAACAGGTTTTGCAGCTGTTTGAGCTAAGATTTCCAAGTTATTCACATAATGAAAACCTATACTTTGTTTCGGTCGAGTTCCCCATTCAAATGCATGTAACAGTGAGAAACGCACTGTCTTGGCGAAAGAAAGCGTTTTTGTACAACTTCATAGAAATAGCTGTAACTTTTGATAGAAGACTCAGACAAACATGTTTATGGCCTTATATTATAGAACTCAAGGTCTCCGTGCTGGGAAAACAGGTTTTGCAGCTGTTTGAGCTAAGATTTCCAAGTTATTCACATAATGAAAACCTATACTTTGTTTCGGTCGAGTTCCCCATTCAAATGCATGTAACAGTGAGAAACGCACTGTCTTGGCGAAAGAAAGCGTTTTTGTACAACTTCATAGAAATAGCTGTAACTTTTGATAGAAGACTCAGACAAACATGTTTATGGCCTTATATTATAGAACTCAAGGTCTCCGTGCTGGGAAAACAGGTTTTGCAGCTGTTTGAGCTAAGATTTCCAAGTTATTCACATAATGAAAACCTATACTTTGTTTCGGTCGAGTTCCCCATTCAAATGCATGTAACAGTGAGAAACGCACTGTCTTGGCGAAAGAAAGCGTTTTTGTACAACTTCATAGAAATAGCTGTAACTTTTGATAGAAGACTCGGATACACATGTTTATGGCTTTATCTTATAGAACTCAAGGTTCCCATGCTGGGAAAACAGGTTTTGCAGCTGTTTGAGCTAAGATTTCCAAGTTATTCACATAATGAAAACCTATACTTTGTTTCGGTCGAGTTCCCCATTCAAATGCATGTAACAGTGAGAAACGCACTGTCTTGGCGAAAGAAAGCGTTTTTGTACAACTTCATATGAATAGCTGTAACTTTTGATAGAAGACTCGGATACACATGTTTATGGCTTTATCTTATAGAACTCAAGGTTCCCATGCTGGGAAAACAGGTTTTGCAGCTGTTTGAGCTAAGATTTCCAAGTTATTCACATAATGAAAACCTATACTTTGTTTCGGTCGAGTTCCCCATTCAAATGCATGTAACAGTGAGAAACGCACTGTCTTGGCGAAAGAAAGCGTTTTTGTACAACTTCATAGAAATAGCTGTAACTTTTGATAGAAGACTCAGACAAACATGTTTATGGCCTTATATTATAGAACTCAAGGTCTCCGTGCTGGGAAAACAGGTTTTGCAGCTGTTTGAGCTAAGATTTCCAAGTTATTCACATAATGAAAACCTATACTTTGTTTCGGTCGAGTTCCCCATTCAAATGCATGTAACAGTGAGAAACGCACTGTCTTGGCGAAAGAAAGCGTTTTTGTACAACTTCATAGAAATAGCTGTAACTTTTGATAGAAGACTCAGACAAACATGTTTATGGCCTTATATTATAGAACTCAAGGTCCCCGTGCTGGGAAAACAGGTTTTGCAGCTGTTTGAGCTAAGATTTTCAAGTTATTCACATAATGAAAACCTATACTTTGTTTCGGTCGAGTTCCCCATTCAAATGCATGGAACAGTGAGAAACGCACTGTCTTGGCGAAAGAAAGCGTTTTTGTACAACTTCATAGAAATAGCTGTAACTTTTGATAGAAGACTCAGACAAACATGTTTATGGCCTTATATTATAGAACTCAAGGTCTCCGTGCTGGGAAAACAGGTTTTGCAGCTGTTTGAGCTAAGATTTCCAAGTTATTCACATAATGAAAACCTATACTTTGTTTCGGTCGAGTTCCCCATTCAAATGCATGTAACAGTGAGAAACGCACTGTCTTGGCGAAAGAAAGCGTTTTTGTACAACTTCATAGAAATAGCTGTAACTTTTGATAGAAGACTCAGACAAACATGTTTATGGCCTTATATTATAGAACTCAAGGTCTCCGTGCTGGGAAAACAGGTTTTGCAGCTGTTTGAGCTAAGATTTCCAAGTTATTCACATAATGAAAACATATACTTTGTTTCGGTCGAGTTCCCCATTCAAATGCATGTAACAGTGAGAAACGCACTGTCTTGGCGAAAGAAAGCGTTTTTGTACAACTTCATAGAAATAGCTGTAACTTTTGATAGAAGACTCGGATACACATGTTTATGGCTTTATCTTATAGAACTCAAGGTTCCCGTGCTGGGAAAACAGGTTTTGCAGCTGTTTGAGCTAAGATTTCCAAGTTATTCACATAATGAAAACCTATACTTTGTTTCGGTCGAGTTCCCCATTCAAATGCATGTAACAGTGAGAAACGCACTGTCTTGGCGAAAGAAAGCGTTTTTGTACAACTTCATAGAAATAGCTGTAACTTTTGATAGAAGACTCGGTTACACATGTTTATGGCTTTATCTTATAGAACTCAAGGTCCCCGTGCTGGGAAAACAGGTTTTGCAGCTGTTTGAGCTAAGATTTCCAAGTTATTCACATAATGAAAACCTATACTTTGTTTCGGTCGAGTTCCCCATTCAAATGCATGTAACAGTGAGAAACGCACTGTCTTGGCGAAAGAAAGCGTTTTTGTACAACTTCATAGAAATAGCTGTAACTTTTGATAGAAGACTCGGATACACATGTTTATGGCTTTATCTTATAGAACTCAAGGTTCCCGTGCTGGGAAAACAGGTTTTGCAGCTGTTTGAGCTAAGATTTCCAAGTTATTCACATAATGAAAACCTATACTTTGTTTCGGTCGAGTTCCCCATTCAAATGCATGTAACAGTGAGAAACGCACTGTCTTGGCGAAAGAAAGCGTTTTTGTACAACTTCATAGAAATAGCTGTAACTTTTGATAGAAGACTCGGTTACACATGTTTATGGCTTTATCTTATAGAACTCAAGGTCCCTGTGCTGGGCAAACAGGTTTTGCAGCTGTTTGAGCTAAGATTTCCAAGTTATTCACATAATGAAAACCTATACTTTGTTTCGGTCGAGTTCCCCATTCAAATGCATGTAACAGTGAGAAACGCACTGTCTTGGCGAAAGAAAGCGTTTTTGTACAACTTCATAGAAATAGCTGTAACTTTTGATAGAAGACTCAGACAAACATGTTTATGGCCTTATATTATAGAACTCAAGGTCTCCGTGCTGGGAAAACAGGTTTTGCAGCTGTTTGAGCTAAGATTTCCAAGTTATTCACATAATGAAAACATATACTTTGTTTCGGTCGAGTTCCCCATTCAAATGCATGTAACAGTGAGAAACGCACTGTCTTGGCGAAAGAAAGCGTTTTTGTACAACTTCATATAAATAGCTGTAACTTTTGATAGAAGACTCAGACAAACATGTTTATGGCCTTATATTATAGAACTCAAGGTCTCCGTGCTGGGAAAACAGGTTTTGCAGCTGTTTGAGCTAAGATTTCCAAGTTATTCACATAATGAAAACCTATACTTTGTTTCGGTCGAGTTCCCCATTCAAATGCATGTAACAGTGAGAAACGCACTGTCTTGGCGAAAGAAAGCGTTTTTGTACAACTTCATAGAAATAGCTGTAACTTTTGATAGAAGACTCAGACAAACATGTTTATGGCCTTATATTATAGAACTCAAGGTCTCCGTGCTGGGAAAACAGGTTTTGCAGCTGTTTGAGCTAAGATTTCCAAGTTATTCACATAATGAAAACCTATACTTTGTTTCGGTCGAGTTCCCCATTCAAATGCATGTAACAGTGAGAAACGCACTGTCTTGGCGAAAGAAAGCGTTTTTGTACAACTTCATAGAAATAGCTGTAACTTTTGATAGAAGACTCGGATACACATGTTTATGGCTTTATCTTATAGAACTCAAGGTTCCCATGCTGGGAAAACAGGTTTTGCAGCTGTTTGAGCTAAGATTTCCAAGTTATTCACATAATGAAAACCTATACTTTGTTTCGGTCGAGTTCCCCATTCAAATGCATGTAACAGTGAGAAACGCACTGTCTTGGCGAAAGAAAGCGTTTTTGTACAACTTCATATGAATAGCTGTAACTTTTGATAGAAGACTCGGATACACATGTTTATGGCTTTATCTTATAGAACTCAAGGTTCCCATGCTGGGAAAACAGGTTTTGCAGCTGTTTGAGCTAAGATTTCCAAGTTATTCACATAATGAAAACCTATACTTTGTTTCGGTCGAGTTCCCCATTCAAATGCATGTAACAGTGAGAAACGCACTGTCTTGGCGAAAGAAAGCGTTTTTGTACAACTTCATAGAAATAGCTGTAACTTTTGATAGAAGACTCAGACAAACATGTTTATGGCCTTATATTATAGAACTCAAGGTCTCCGTGCTGGGAAAACAGGTTTTGCAGCTGTTTGAGCTAAGATTTCCAAGTTATTCACATAATGAAAACCTATACTTTGTTTCGGTCGAGTTCCCCATTCAAATGCATGTAACAGTGAGAAACGCACTGTCTTGGCGAAAGAAAGCGTTTTTGTACAACTTCATAGAAATAGCTGTAACTTTTGATAGAAGACTCAGACAAACATGTTTATGGCCTTATATTATAGAACTCAAGGTCCCCGTGCTGGGAAAACAGGTTTTGCAGCTGTTTGAGCTAAGATTTTCAAGTTATTCACATAATGAAAACCTATACTTTGTTTCGGTCGAGTTCCCCATTCAAATGCATGGAACAGTGAGAAACGCACTGTCTTGGCGAAAGAAAGCGTTTTTGTACAACTTCATAGAAATAGCTGTAACTTTTGATAGAAGACTCAGACAAACATGTTTATGGCCTTATATTATAGAACTCAAGGTCTCCGTGCTGGGAAAACAGGTTTTGCAGCTGTTTGAGCTAAGATTTCCAAGTTATTCACATAATGAAAACCTATACTTTGTTTCGGTCGAGTTCCCCATTCAAATGCATGTAACAGTGAGAAACGCACTGTCTTGGCGAAAGAAAGCGTTTTTGTACAACTTCATAGAAATAGCTGTAACTTTTGATAGAAGACTCAGACAAACATGTTTATGGCCTTATATTATAGAACTCAAGGTCTCCGTGCTGGGAAAACAGGTTTTGCAGCTGTTTGAGCTAAGATTTCCAAGTTATTCACATAATGAAAACATATACTTTGTTTCGGTCGAGTTCCCCATTCAAATGCATGTAACAGTGAGAAACGCACTGTCTTGGCGAAAGAAAGCGTTTTTGTACAACTTCATAGAAATAGCTGTAACTTTTGATAGAAGACTCGGATACACATGTTTATGGCTTTATCTTATAGAACTCAAGGTTCCCGTGCTGGGAAAACAGGTTTTGCAGCTGTTTGAGCTAAGATTTCCAAGTTATTCACATAATGAAAACCTATACTTTGTTTCGGTCGAGTTCCCCATTCAAATGCATGTAACAGTGAGAAACGCACTGTCTTGGCGAAAGAAAGCGTTTTTGTACAACTTCATAGAAATAGCTGTAACTTTTGATAGAAGACTCGGTTACACATGTTTATGGCTTTATCTTATAGAACTCAAGGTCCCCGTGCTGGGAAAACAGGTTTTGCAGCTGTTTGAGCTAAGATTTCCAAGTTATTCACATAATGAAAACCTATACTTTGTTTCGGTCGAGTTCCCCATTCAAATGCATGTAACAGTGAGAAACGCACTGTCTTGGCGAAAGAAAGCGTTTTTGTACAACTTCATAGAAATAGCTGTAACTTTTGATAGAAGACTCGGATACACATGTTTATGGCTTTATCTTATAGAACTCAAGGTTCCCATGCTGGGAAAACAGGTTTTGCAGCTGTTTGAGCTAAGATTTCCAAGTTATTCACATAATGAAAACCTATACTTTGTTTCGGTCGAGTTCCCCATTCAAATGCATGTAACAGTGAGAAACGCACTGTCTTGGCGAAAGAAAGCGTTTTTGTACAACTTCATATGAATAGCTGTAACTTTTGATAGAAGACTCGGATACACATGTTTATGGCTTTATCTTATAGAACTCAAGGTTCCCATGCTGGGAAAACAGGTTTTGCAGCTGTTTGAGCTAAGATTTCCAAGTTATTCACATAATGAAAACCTATACTTTGTTTCGGTCGAGTTCCCCATTCAAATGCATGTAACAGTGAGAAACGCACTGTCTTGGCGAAAGAAAGCGTTTTTGTACAACTTCATAGAAATAGCTGTAACTTTTGATAGAAGACTCAGACAAACATGTTTATGGCCTTATATTATAGAACTCAAGGTCTCCGTGCTGGGAAAACAGGTTTTGCAGCTGTTTGAGCTAAGATTTCCAAGTTATTCACATAATGAAAACCTATACTTTGTTTCGGTCGAGTTCCCCATTCAAATGCATGTAACAGTGAGAAACGCACTGTCTTGGCGAAAGAAAGCGTTTTTGTACAACTTCATAGAAATAGCTGTAACTTTTGATAGAAGACTCAGACAAACATGTTTATGGCCTTATATTATAGAACTCAAGGTCCCCGTGCTGGGAAAACAGGTTTTGCAGCTGTTTGAGCTAAGATTTTCAAGTTATTCACATAATGAAAACCTATACTTTGTTTCGGTCGAGTTCCCCATTCAAATGCATGGAACAGTGAGAAACGCACTGTCTTGGCGAAAGAAAGCGTTTTTGTACAACTTCATAGAAATAGCTGTAACTTTTGATAGAAGACTCAGACAAACATGTTTATGGCCTTATATTATAGAACTCAAGGTCTCCGTGCTGGGAAAACAGGTTTTGCAGCTGTTTGAGCTAAGATTTCCAAGTTATTCACATAATGAAAACCTATACTTTGTTTCGGTCGAGTTCCCCATTCAAATGCATGTAACAGTGAGAAACGCACTGTCTTGGCGAAAGAAAGCGTTTTTGTACAACTTCATAGAAATAGCTGTAACTTTTGATAGAAGACTCAGACAAACATGTTTATGGCCTTATATTATAGAACTCAAGGTCTCCGTGCTGGGAAAACAGGTTTTGCAGCTGTTTGAGCTAAGATTTCCAAGTTATTCACATAATGAAAACATATACTTTGTTTCGGTCGAGTTCCCCATTCAAATGCATGTAACAGTGAGAAACGCACTGTCTTGGCGAAAGAAAGCGTTTTTGTACAACTTCATAGAAATAGCTGTAACTTTTGATAGAAGACTCGGATACACATGTTTATGGCTTTATCTTATAGAACTCAAGGTTCCCGTGCTGGGAAAACAGGTTTTGCAGCTGTTTGAGCTAAGATTTCCAAGTTATTCACATAATGAAAACCTATACTTTGTTTCGGTCGAGTTCCCCATTCAAATGCATGTAACAGTGAGAAACGCACTGTCTTGGCGAAAGAAAGCGTTTTTGTACAACTTCATAGAAATAGCTGTAACTTTTGATAGAAGACTCGGTTACACATGTTTATGGCTTTATCTTATAGAACTCAAGGTCCCCGTGCTGGGAAAACAGGTTTTGCAGCTGTTTGAGCTAAGATTTCCAAGTTATTCACATAATGAAAACCTATACTTTGTTTCGGTCGAGTTCCCCATTCAAATGCATGTAACAGTGAGAAACGCACTGTCTTGGCGAAAGAAAGCTATTTTGTACAACTTCATAGAAATAGCTGTAACTTTTGATAGAAGACTCGGATACACATGTTTATGGCTTTATCTTATAGAACTCAAGGTTCCCGTGCTGGGAAAACAGGTTTTGCAGCTGTTTGAGCTAAGATTTCCAAGTTATTCACATAATGAAAACCTATACTTTGTTTCGGTCGAGTTCCCCATTCAAATGCATGTAACAGTGAGAAACGCACTGTCTTGGCGAAAGAAAGCGTTTTTGTACAACTTCATAGAAATAGCTGTAACTTTTGATAGAAGACTCGGTTACACATGTTTATGGCTTTATCTTATAGAACTCAAGGTCCTCGTGCTGGGAAAACAGGTTTTGCAGCTGTTTGAGCTAAGATTTCCAAGTTATTCACATAATGAAAACCTATACTTTGTTTCGGTCGAGTTCCCCATTCAAATGCATGTAACAGTGAGAAACGCACTGTCTTGGCGAAAGAAAGCGTTTTTGTACAACTTCATAGAAATAGCTGTAACTTTTGATAGAAGACTCAGACAAACATGTTTATGGCCTTATATTATAGAACTCAAGGTCTCCGTGCTGGGAAAACAGGTTTTGCAGCTGTTTGAGCTAAGATTTCCAAGTTATTCACATAATGAAAACATATACTTTGTTTCGGTCGAGTTCCCCATTCAAATGCATGTAACAGTGAGAAACGCACTGTCTTGGCGAAAGAAAGCGTTTTTGTACAACTTCATAGAAATAGCTGTAACTTTTGATAGAAGACTCGGTTACACATGTTTATGGCTTTATCTTATAGAACTCAAGGTCCCCGTGCTGGGAAAACAGGTTTTGCAGCTGTTTGAGCTAAGATTTCCAAGTTATTCACATAATGAAAACCTATACTTTGTTTCGGTCGAGTTCCCCATTCAAATGCATGTAACAGTGAGAAACGCACTGTCTTGGCGAAAGAAAGCGTTTTTGTACAACTTCATAGAAATAGCTGTAACTTTTGATAGAAGACTCAGACAAACATGTTTATGGCCTTATATTATAGAACTCAAGGTCTCCGTGCTGGGAAAACAGGTTTTGCAGCTGTTTGAGCTAAGATTTCCAAGTTATTCACATAATGAAAACCTATACTTTGTTTCGGTCGAGTTCCCCATTCAAATGCATGTAACAGTGAGAAACGCACTGTCTTGGCGAAAGAAAGCGTTTTTGTACAACTTCATAGAAATAGCTGTAACTTTTGATAGAAGACTCAGACAAACATGTTTATGGCCTTATATTATAGAACTCAAGGTCTCCGTGCTGGGAAAACAGGTTTTGCAGCTGTTTGAGCTAAGATTTCCAAGTTATTCACATAATGAAAACCTATACTTTGTTTCGGTCGAGTTCCCCATTCAAATGCATGTAACAGTGAGAAACGCACTGTCTTGGCGAAAGAAAGCGTTTTTGTACAACTTCATAGAAATAGCTGTAACTTTTGATAGAAGACTCAGACAAACATGTTTATGGCCTTATATTATAGAACTCAAGGTCTCCGTGCTGGGAAAACAGGTTTTGCAGCTGTTTGAGCTAAGATTTCCAAGTTATTCACATAATGAAAACCTATACTTTGTTTCGGTCGAGTTCCCCATTCAAATGCATGTAACAGTGAGAAACGCACTGTCTTGGCGAAAGAAAGCGTTTTTGTACAACTTCATAGAAATAGCTGTAACTTTTGATAGAAGACTCAGACAAACATGTTTATGGCCTTATATTATAGAACTCAAGGTCTCCGTGCTGGGAAAACAGGTTTTGCAGCTGTTTGAGCTAAGATTTCCAAGTTATTCACATAATGAAAACCTATACTTTGTTTCGGTCGAGTTCCCCATTCAAATGCATGTAACAGTGAGAAACGCACTGTCTTGGCGAAAGAAAGCGTTTTTGTACAACTTCATAGAAATAGCTGTAACTTTTGATAGAAGACTCGGATACACATGTTTATGGCTTTATCTTATAGAACTCAAGGTTCCCATGCTGGGAAAACAGGTTTTGCAGCTGTTTGAGCTAAGATTTCCAAGTTATTCACATAATGAAAACCTATACTTTGTTTCGGTCGAGTTCCCCATTCAAATGCATGTAACAGTGAGAAACGCACTGTCTTGGCGAAAGAAAGCGTTTTTGTACAACTTCATATGAATAGCTGTAACTTTTGATAGAAGACTCGGATACACATGTTTATGGCTTTATCTTATAGAACTCAAGGTTCCCATGCTGGGAAAACAGGTTTTGCAGCTGTTTGAGCTAAGATTTCCAAGTTATTCACATAATGAAAACCTATACTTTGTTTCGGTCGAGTTCCCCATTCAAATGCATGTAACAGTGAGAAACGCACTGTCTTGGCGAAAGAAAGCGTTTTTGTACAACTTCATAGAAATAGCTGTAACTTTTGATAGAAGACTCAGACAAACATGTTTATGGCCTTATATTATAGAACTCAAGGTCTCCGTGCTGGGAAAACAGGTTTTGCAGCTGTTTGAGCTAAGATTTCCAAGTTATTCACATAATGAAAACCTATACTTTGTTTCGGTCGAGTTCCCCATTCAAATGCATGTAACAGTGAGAAACGCACTGTCTTGGCGAAAGAAAGCGTTTTTGTACAACTTCATAGAAATAGCTGTAACTTTTGATAGAAGACTCAGACAAACATGTTTATGGCCTTATATTATAGAACTCAAGGTCCCCGTGCTGGGAAAACAGGTTTTGCAGCTGTTTGAGCTAAGATTTTCAAGTTATTCACATAATGAAAACCTATACTTTGTTTCGGTCGAGTTCCCCATTCAAATGCATGGAACAGTGAGAAACGCACTGTCTTGGCGAAAGAAAGCGTTTTTGTACAACTTCATAGAAATAGCTGTAACTTTTGATAGAAGACTCAGACAAACATGTTTATGGCCTTATATTATAGAACTCAAGGTCTCCGTGCTGGGAAAACAGGTTTTGCAGCTGTTTGAGCTAAGATTTCCAAGTTATTCACATAATGAAAACCTATACTTTGTTTCGGTCGAGTTCCCCATTCAAATGCATGTAACAGTGAGAAACGCACTGTCTTGGCGAAAGAAAGCGTTTTTGTACAACTTCATAGAAATAGCTGTAACTTTTGATGGAAGACTCGGATACACATGTTTATGGCTTTATCTTATAGAACTCAAGGTCCCCGTGCTGGGAAAACAGGTTTTGCAGCTGTTTGAGCTAAGATTTCCAAGTTATTCACATAATGAAAACCTATACTTTGTTTCGGTCGAGTTCCCCATTCAAATGCATGTAACAGTGAGAAACGCACTGTCTTGGCGAAAGAAAGCGTTTTTGTACAACTTCATAGAAATAGCTGTAACTTTTGATAGAAGACTCGGTTACACATGTTTATGGCTTTATCTTATAGAACTCAAGGTCCCCGTGCTGGGAAAACAGGTTTTGCAGCTGTTTGAGCTAAGATTTCCAAGTTATTCACATAATGAAAACCTATACTTTGTTTCGGTCGAGTTCCCCATTCAAATGCATGTAACAGTGAGAAACGCACTGTCTTGGCGAAAGAAAGCGTTTTTGTACAACTTCATAGAAATAGCTGTAACTTTTGATAGAAGACTCAGACAAACATGTTTATGGCCTTATATTATAGAACTCAAGGTCTCCGTGCTGGGAAAACAGGTTTTGCAGCTGTTTGAGCTAAGATTTCCAAGTTATTCACATAATGAAAACATATACTTTGTTTCGGTCGAGTTCCCCATTCAAATGCATGTAACAGTGAGAAACGCACTGTCTTGGCGAAAGAAAGCGTTTTTGTACAACTTCATAGAAATAGCTGTAACTTTTGATAGAAGACTCGGATACACATGTTTATGGCTTTATCTTATAGAACTCAAGGTTCCCGTGCTGGGAAAACAGGTTTTGCAGCTGTTTGAGCTAAGATTTCCAAGTTATTCACATAATGAAAACCTATACTTTGTTTCGGTCGAGTTCCCCATTCAAATGCATGTAACAGTGAGAAACGCACTGTCTTGGCGAAAGAAAGCGTTTTTGTACAACTTCATAGAAATAGCTGTAACTTTTGATAGAAGACTCGGTTACACATGTTTATGGCTTTATCTTATAGAACTCAAGGTCCCCGTGCTGGGAAAACAGGTTTTGCAGCTGTTTGAGCTAAGATTTCCAAGTTATTCACATAATGAAAACCTATACTTTGTTTCGGTCGAGTTCCCCATTCAAATGCATGTAACAGTGAGAAACGCACTGTCTTGGCGAAAGAAAGCGTTTTTGTACAACTTCATAGAAATAGCTGTAACTTTTGATAGAAGACTCAGACAAACATGTTTATGGCCTTATATTATAGAACTCAAGGTCTCCGTGCTGGGAAAACAGGTTTTGCAGCTGTTTGAGCTAAGATTTCCAAGTTATTCACATAATGAAAACCTATACTTTGTTTCGGTCGAGTTCCCCATTCAAATGCATGTAACAGTGAGAAACGCACTGTCTTGGCGAAAGAAAGCGTTTTTGTACAACTTCATAGAAATAGCTGTAACTTTTGATAGAAGACTCAGACAAACATGTTTATGGCCTTATATTATAGAACTCAAGGTCTCCGTGCTGGGAAAACAGGTTTTGCAGCTGTTTGAGCTAAGATTTCCAAGTTATTCACATAATGAAAACCTATACTTTGTTTCGGTCGAGTTCCCCATTCAAATGCATGTAACAGTGAGAAACGCACTGTCTTGGCGAAAGAAAGCGTTTTTGTACAACTTCATAGAAATAGCTGTAACTTTTGATAGAAGACTCGGATACACATGTTTATGGCTTTATCTTATAGAACTCAAGGTTCCCATGCTGGGAAAACAGGTTTTGCAGCTGTTTGAGCTAAGATTTCCAAGTTATTCACATAATGAAAACCTATACTTTGTTTCGGTCGAGTTCCCCATTCAAATGCATGTAACAGTGAGAAACGCACTGTCTTGGCGAAAGAAAGCGTTTTTGTACAACTTCATATGAATAGCTGTAACTTTTGATAGAAGACTCGGATACACATGTTTATGGCTTTATCTTATAGAACTCAAGGTTCCCATGCTGGGAAAACAGGTTTTGCAGCTGTTTGAGCTAAGATTTCCAAGTTATTCACATAATGAAAACCTATACTTTGTTTCGGTCGAGTTCCCCATTCAAATGCATGTAACAGTGAGAAACGCACTGTCTTGGCGAAAGAAAGCGTTTTTGTACAACTTCATAGAAATAGCTGTAACTTTTGATAGAAGACTCAGACAAACATGTTTATGGCCTTATATTATAGAACTCAAGGTCTCCGTGCTGGGAAAACAGGTTTTGCAGCTGTTTGAGCTAAGATTTCCAAGTTATTCACATAATGAAAACCTATACTTTGTTTCGGTCGAGTTCCCCATTCAAATGCATGTAACAGTGAGAAACGCACTGTCTTGGCGAAAGAAAGCGTTTTTGTACAACTTCATAGAAATAGCTGTAACTTTTGATAGAAGACTCAGACAAACATGTTTATGGCCTTATATTATAGAACTCAAGGTCCCCGTGCTGGGAAAACAGGTTTTGCAGCTGTTTGAGCTAAGATTTTCAAGTTATTCACATAATGAAAACCTATACTTTGTTTCGGTCGAGTTCCCCATTCAAATGCATGTAACAGTGAGAAACGCACTGTCTTGGCGAAAGAAAGCGTTTTTGTACAACTTCATATGAATAGCTGTAACTTTTGATAGAAGACTCGGATACACATGTTTATGGCTTTATCTTATAGAACTCAAGGTTCCCATGCTGGGAAAACAGGTTTTGCAGCTGTTTGAGCTAAGATTTCCAAGTTATTCACATAATGAAAACCTATACTTTGTTTCGGTCGAGTTCCCCATTCAAATGCATGTAACAGTGAGAAACGCACTGTCTTGGCGAAAGAAAGCGTTTTTGTACAACTTCATATGAATAGCTGTAACTTTTGATAGAAGACTCGGATACACATGTTTATGGCTTTATCTTATAGAACTCAAGGTTCCCATGCTGGGAAAACAGGTTTTGCAGCTGTTTGAGCTAAGATTTCCAAGTTATTCACATAATGAAAACCTATACTTTGTTTCGGTCGAGTTCCCCATTCAAATGCATGTAACAGTGAGAAACGCACTGTCTTGGCGAAAGAAAGCGTTTTTGTACAACTTCATAGAAATAGCTGTAACTTTTGATAGAAGACTCGGTTACACATGTTTATGGCTTTATCTTATAGAACTCAAGGTCCCCGTGCTGGGAAAACAGGTTTTGCAGCTGTTTGAGCTAAGATTTCCAAGTTATTCACATAATGAAAACCTATACTTTGTTTCGGTCGAGTTCCCCATTCAAATGCATGTAACAGTGAGAAACGCACTGTCTTGGCGAAAGAAAGCGTTTTTGTACAACTTCATAGAAATAGCTGTAACTTTTGATAGAAGACTCAGACAAACATGTTTATGGCCTTATATTATAGAACTCAAGGTCTCCGTGCTGGGAAAACAGGTTTTGCAGCTGTTTGAGCTAAGATTTCCAAGTTATTCACATAATGAAAACATATACTTTGTTTCGGTCGAGTTCCCCATTCAAATGCATGTAACAGTGAGAAACGCACTGTCTTGGCGAAAGAAAGCGTTTTTGTACAACTTCATAGAAATAGCTGTAACTTTTGATAGAAGACTCGGTTACACATGTTTATGGCTTTATCTTATAGAACTCAAGGTCCCCGTGCTGGGAAAACAGGTTTTGCAGCTGTTTGAGCTAAGATTTCCAAGTTATTCACATAATGAAAACCTATACTTTGTTTCGGTCGAGTTCCCCATTCAAATGCATGTAACAGTGAGAAACGCACTGTCTTGGCGAAAGAAAGCGTTTTTGTACAACTTCATAGAAATAGCTGTAACTTTTGATAGAAGACTCAGACAAACATGTTTATGGCCTTATATTATAGAACTCAAGGTCTCCGTGCTGGGAAAACAGGTTTTGCAGCTGTTTGAGCTAAGATTTCCAAGTTATTCACATAATGAAAACCTATACTTTGTTTCGGTCGAGTTCCCCATTCAAATGCATGTAACAGTGAGAAACGCACTGTCTTGGCGAAAGAAAGCGTTTTTGTACAACTTCATAGAAATAGCTGTAACTTTTGATAGAAGACTCGGATACACATGTTTATGGCTTTATCTTATAGAACTCAAGGTTCCCATGCTGGGAAAACAGGTTTTGCAGCTGTTTGAGCTAAGATTTCCAAGTTATTCACATAATGAAAACCTATACTTTGTTTCGGTCGAGTTCCCCATTCAAATGCATGTAACAGTGAGAAACGCACTGTCTTGGCGAAAGAAAGCGTTTTTGTACAACTTCATATGAATAGCTGTAACTTTTGATAGAAGACTCGGATACACATGTTTATGGCTTTATCTTATAGAACTCAAGGTTCCCATGCTGGGAAAACAGGTTTTGCAGCTGTTTGAGCTAAGATTTCCAAGTTATTCACATAATGAAAACCTATACTTTGTTTCGGTCGAGTTCCCCATTCAAATGCATGTAACAGTGAGAAACGCACTGTCTTGGCGAAAGAAAGCGTTTTTGTACAACTTCATAGAAATAGCTGTAACTTTTGATAGAAGACTCAGACAAACATGTTTATGGCCTTATATTATAGAACTCAAGGTCTCCGTGCTGGGAAAACAGGTTTTGCAGCTGTTTGAGCTAAGATTTCCAAGTTATTCACATAATGAAAACCTATACTTTGTTTCGGTCGAGTTCCCCATTCAAATGCATGTAACAGTGAGAAACGCACTGTCTTGGCGAAAGAAAGCGTTTTTGTACAACTTCATAGAAATAGCTGTAACTTTTGATAGAAGACTCAGACAAACATGTTTATGGCCTTATATTATAGAACTCAAGGTCCCCGTGCTGGGAAAACAGGTTTTGCAGCTGTTTGAGCTAAGATTTTCAAGTTATTCACATAATGAAAACCTATACTTTGTTTCGGTCGAGTTCCCCATTCAAATGCATGGAACAGTGAGAAACGCACTGTCTTGGCGAAAGAAAGCGTTTTTGTACAACTTCATAGAAATAGCTGTAACTTTTGATAGAAGACTCAGACAAACATGTTTATGGCCTTATATTATAGAACTCAAGGTCTCCGTGCTGGGAAAACAGGTTTTGCAGCTGTTTGAGCTAAGATTTCCAAGTTATTCACATAATGAAAACCTATACTTTGTTTCGGTCGAGTTCCCCATTCAAATGCATGTAACAGTGAGAAACGCACTGTCTTGGCGAAAGAAAGCGTTTTTGTACAACTTCATAGAAATAGCTGTAACTTTTGATAGAAGACTCAGACAAACATGTTTATGGCCTTATATTATAGAACTCAAGGTCTCCGTGCTGGGAAAACAGGTTTTGCAGCTGTTTGAGCTAAGATTTCCAAGTTATTCACATAATGAAAACATATACTTTGTTTCGGTCGAGTTCCCCATTCAAATGCATGTAACAGTGAGAAACGCACTGTCTTGGCGAAAGAAAGCGTTTTTGTACAACTTCATAGAAATAGCTGTAACTTTTGATAGAAGACTCGGTTACACATGTTTATGGCTTTATCTTATAGAACTCAAGGTCCCCGTGCTGGGAAAACAGGTTTTGCAGCTGTTTGAGCTAAGATTTCCAAGTTATTCACATAATGAAAACCTATACTTTGTTTCGGTCGAGTTCCCCATTCAAATGCATGTAACAGTGAGAAACGCACTGTCTTGGCGAAAGAAAGCGTTTTTGTACAACTTCATAGAAATAGCTGTAACTTTTGATAGAAGACTCAGACAAACATGTTTATGGCCTTATATTATAGAACTCAAGGTCTCCGTGCTGGGAAAACAGGTTTTGCAGCTGTTTGAGCTAAGATTTCCAAGTTATTCACATAATGAAAACATATACTTTGTTTCGGTCGAGTTCCCCATTCAAATGCATGTAACAGTGAGAAACGCACTGTCTTGGCGAAAGAAAGCGTTTTTGTACAACTTCATAGAAATAGCTGTAACTTTTGATAGAAGACTCGGATACACATGTTTATGGCTTTATCTTATAGAACTCAAGGTTCCCGTGCTGGGAAAACAGGTTTTGCAGCTGTTTGAGCTAAGATTTCCAAGTTATTCACATAATGAAAACCTATACTTTGTTTCGGTCGAGTTCCCCATTCAAATGCATGTAACAGTGAGAAACGCACTGTCTTGGCGAAAGAAAGCGTTTTTGTACAACTTCATAGAAATAGCTGTAACTTTTGATAGAAGACTCGGTTACACATGTTTATGGCTTTATCTTATAGAACTCAAGGTCCTCGTGCTGGGAAAACAGGTTTTGCAGCTGTTTGAGCTAAGATTTCCAAGTTATTCACATAATGAAAACCTATACTTTGTTTCGGTCGAGTTCCCCATTCAAATGCATGTAACAGTGAGAAACGCACTGTCTTGGCGAAAGAAAGCGTTTTTGTACAACTTCATAGAAATAGCTGTAACTTTTGATAGAAGACTCAGACAAACATGTTTATGGCCTTATATTATAGAACTCAAGGTCTCCGTGCTGGGAAAACAGGTTTTGCAGCTGTTTGAGCTAAGATTTCCAAGTTATTCACATAATGAAAACATATACTTTGTTTCGGTCGAGTTCCCCATTCAAATGCATGTAACAGTGAGAAACGCACTGTCTTGGCGAAAGAAAGCGTTTTTGTACAACTTCATAGAAATAGCTGTAACTTTTGATAGAAGACTCGGTTACACATGTTTATGGCTTTATCTTATAGAACTCAAGGTCCCCGTGCTGGGAAAACAGGTTTTGCAGCTGTTTGAGCTAAGATTTCCAAGTTATTCACATAATGAAAACCTATACTTTGTTTCGGTGGAGTTCCCCATTCAAATGCATGTAACAGTGAGAAACGCACTGTCTTGGCGAAAGAAAGCGTTTTTGTACAACTTCATAGAAATAGCTGTAACTTTTGATAGAAGACTCAGACAAACATGTTTATGGCCTTATATTATAGAACTCAAGGTCTCCGTGCTGGGAAAACAGGTTTTGCAGCTGTTTGAGCTAAGATTTCCAAGTTATTCACATAATGAAAACCTATACTTTGTTTCGGTCGAGTTCCCCATTCAAATGCATGTAACAGTGAGAAACGCACTGTCTTGGCGAAAGAAAGCGTTTTTGTACAACTTCATAGAAATAGCTGTAACTTTTGATAGAAGACTCAGACAAACATGTTTATGGCCTTATATTATAGAACTCAAGGTCTCCGTGCTGGGAAAACAGGTTTTGCAGCTGTTTGAGCTAAGATTTCCAAGTTATTCACATAATGAAAACCTATACTTTGTTTCGGTCGAGTTCCCCATTCAAATGCATGTAACAGTGAGAAACGCACTGTCTTGGCGAAAGAAAGCGTTTTTGTACAACTTCATAGAAATAGCTGTAACTTTTGATAGAAGACTCGGATACACATGTTTATGGCTTTATCTTATAGAACTCAAGGTTCCCATGCTGGGAAAACAGGTTTTGCAGCTGTTTGAGCTAAGATTTCCAAGTTATTCACATAATGAAAACCTATACTTTGTTTCGGTCGAGTTCCCCATTCAAATGCATGTAACAGTGAGAAACGCACTGTCTTGGCGAAAGAAAGCGTTTTTGTACAACTTCATATGAATAGCTGTAACTTTTGATAGAAGACTCGGATACACATGTTTATGGCTTTATCTTATAGAACTCAAGGTTCCCATGCTGGGAAAACAGGTTTTGCAGCTGTTTGAGCTAAGATTTCCAAGTTATTCACATAATGAAAACCTATACTTTGTTTCGGTCGAGTTCCCCATTCAAATGCATGTAACAGTGAGAAACGCACTGTCTTGGCGAAAGAAAGCGTTTTTGTACAACTTCATAGAAATAGCTGTAACTTTTGATAGAAGACTCAGACAAACATGTTTATGGCCTTATATTATAGAACTCAAGGTCTCCGTGCTGGGAAAACAGGTTTTGCAGCTGTTTGAGCTAAGATTTCCAAGTTATTCACATAATGAAAACCTATACTTTGTTTCGGTCGAGTTCCCCATTCAAATGCATGTAACAGTGAGAAACGCACTGTCTTGGCGAAAGAAAGCGTTTTTGTACAACTTCATAGAAATAGCTGTAACTTTTGATAGAAGACTCGGTTACACATGTTTATGGCTTTATCTTATAGAACTCAAGGTCCCCGTGCTGGGAAAACAGGTTTTGCAGCTGTTTGAGCTAAGATTTCCAAGTTATTCACATAATGAAAACCTATACTTTGTTTCGGTGGAGTTCCCCATTCAAATGCATGTAACAGTGAGAAACGCACTGTCTTGGCGAAAGAAAGCGTTTTTGTACAACTTCATAGAAATAGCTGTAACTTTTGATAGAAGACTCAGACAAACATGTTTATGGCCTTATATTATAGAACTCAAGGTCTCCGTGCTGGGAAAACAGGTTTTGCAGCTGTTTGAGCTAAGATTTCCAAGTTATTCACATAATGAAAACCTATACTTTGTTTCGGTCGAGTTCCCCATTCAAATGCATGTAACAGTGAGAAACGCACTGTCTTGGCGAAAGAAAGCGTTTTTGTACAACTTCATAGAAATAGCTGTAACTTTTGATAGAAGACTCAGACAAACATGTTTATGGCCTTATATTATAGAACTCAAGGTCTCCGTGCTGGGAAAACAGGTTTTGCAGCTGTTTGAGCTAAGATTTCCAAGTTATTCACATAATGAAAACCTATACTTTGTTTCGGTCGAGTTCCCCATTCAAATGCATGTAACAGTGAGAAACGCACTGTCTTGGCGAAAGAAAGCGTTTTTGTACAACTTCATAGAAATAGCTGTAACTTTTGATAGAAGACTCGGATACACATGTTTATGGCTTTATCTTATAGAACTCAAGGTTCCCATGCTGGGAAAACAGGTTTTGCAGCTGTTTGAGCTAAGATTTCCAAGTTATTCACATAATGAAAACCTATACTTTGTTTCGGTCGAGTTCCCCATTCAAATGCATGTAACAGTGAGAAACGCACTGTCTTGGCGAAAGAAAGCGTTTTTGTACAACTTCATATGAATAGCTGTAACTTTTGATAGAAGACTCGGATACACATGTTTATGGCTTTATCTTATAGAACTCAAGGTTCCCATGCTGGGAAAACAGGTTTTGCAGCTGTTTGAGCTAAGATTTCCAAGTTATTCACATAATGAAAACCTATACTTTGTTTCGGTCGAGTTCCCCATTCAAATGCATGTAACAGTGAGAAACGCACTGTCTTGGCGAAAGAAAGCGTTTTTGTACAACTTCATAGAAATAGCTGTAACTTTTGATAGAAGACTCAGACAAACATGTTTATGGCCTTATATTATAGAACTCAAGGTCTCCGTGCTGGGAAAACAGGTTTTGCAGCTGTTTGAGCTAAGATTTCCAAGTTATTCACATAATGAAAACCTATACTTTGTTTCGGTCGAGTTCCCCATTCAAATGCATGTAACAGTGAGAAACGCACTGTCTTGGCGAAAGAAAGCGTTTTTGTACAACTTCATAGAAATAGCTGTAACTTTTGATAGAAGACTCAGACAAACATGTTTATGGCCTTATAGTATAGAACTCAAGGTCCCCGTGCTGGGAAAACAGGTTTTGCAGCTGTTTGAGCTAAGATTTTCAAGTTATTCACATAATGAAAACCTATACTTTGTTTCGGTCGAGTTCCCCATTCAAATGCATGGAACAGTGAGAAACGCACTGTCTTGGCGAAAGAAAGCGTTTTTGTACAACTTCATAGAAATAGCTGTAACTTTTGATAGAAGACTCAGACAAACATGTTTATGGCCTTATATTATAGAACTCAAGGTCTCCGTGCTGGGAAAACAGGTTTTGCAGCTGTTTGAGCTAAGATTTCCAAGTTATTCACATAATGAAAACCTATACTTTGTTTCGGTCGAGTTCCCCATTCAAATGCATGTAACAGTGAGAAACGCACTGTCTTGGCGAAAGAAAGCGTTTTTGTACAACTTCATAGAAATAGCTGTAACTTTTGATAGAAGACTCAGACAAACATGTTTATGGCCTTATATTATAGAACTCAAGGTCTCCGTGCTGGGAAAACAGGTTTTGCAGCTGTTTGAGCTAAGATTTCCAAGTTATTCACATAATGAAAACATATACTTTGTTTCGGTCGAGTTCCCCATTCAAATGCATGTAACAGTGAGAAACGCACTGTCTTGGCGAAAGAAAGCGTTTTTGTACAACTTCATAGAAATAGCTGTAACTTTTGATAGAAGACTCGGATACACATGTTTATGGCTTTATCTTATAGAACTCAAGGTTCCCGTGCTGGGAAAACAGGTTTTGCAGCTGTTTGAGCTAAGATTTCCAAGTTATTCACATAATGAAAACCTATACTTTGTTTCGGTCGAGTTCCCCATTCAAATGCATGTAACAGTGAGAAACGCACTGTCTTGGCGAAAGAAAGCGTTTTTGTACAACTTCATAGAAATAGCTGTAACTTTTGATAGAAGACTCAGACAAACATGTTTATGGCCTTATATTATAGAACTCAAGGTCTCCGTGCTGGGAAAACAGGTTTTGCAGCTGTTTGAGCTAAGATTTCCAAGTTATTCACATAATGAAAACATATACTTTGTTTCGGTCGAGTTCCCCATTCAAATGCATGTAACAGTGAGAAACGCACTGTCTTGGCGAAAGAAAGCGTTTTTGTACAACTTCATAGAAATAGCTGTAACTTTTGATAGAAGACTCGGTTACACATGTTTATGGCTTTATCTTATAGAACTCAAGGTCCCCGTGCTGGGAAAACAGGTTTTGCAGCTGTTTGAGCTAAGATTTCCAAGTTATTCACATAATGAAAACCTATACTTTGTTTCGGTCGAGTTCCCCATTCAAATGCATGTAACAGTGAGAAACGCACTGTCTTGGCGAAAGAAAGCGTTTTTGTACAACTTCATAGAAATAGCTGTAACTTTTGATAGAAGACTCAGACAAACATGTTTATGGCCTTATATTATAGAACTCAAGGTCTCCGTGCTGGGAAAACAGGTTTTGCAGCTGTTTGAGCTAAGATTTCCAAGTTATTCACATAATGAAAACATATACTTTGTTTCGGTCGAGTTCCCCATTCAAATGCATGTAACAGTGAGAAACGCACTGTCTTGGCGAAAGAAAGCGTTTTTGTACAACTTCATAGAAATAGCTGTAACTTTTGATAGAAGACTCGGATACACATGTTTATGGCTTTATCTTATAGAACTCAAGGTTCCCGTGCTGGGAAAACAGGTTTTGCAGCTGTTTGAGCTAAGATTTCCAAGTTATTCACATAATGAAAACCTATACTTTGTTTCGGTCGAGTTCCCCATTCAAATGCATGTAACAGTGAGAAACGCACTGTCTTGGCGAAAGAAAGCGTTTTTGTACAACTTCATAGAAATAGCTGTAACTTTTGATAGAAGACTCGGTTACACATGTTTATGGCTTTATCTTATAGAACTCAAGGTCCTCGTGCTGGGAAAACAGGTTTTGCAGCTGTTTGAGCTAAGATTTCCAAGTTATTCACATAATGAAAACCTATACTTTGTTTCGGTCGAGTTCCCCATTCAAATGCATGTAACAGTGAGAAACGCACTGTCTTGGCGAAAGAAAGCGTTTTTGTACAACTTCATAGAAATAGCTGTAACTTTTGATAGAAGACTCAGACAAACATGTTTATGGCCTTATATTATAGAACTCAAGGTCTCCGTGCTGGGAAAACAGGTTTTGCAGCTGTTTGAGCTAAGATTTCCAAGTTATTCACATAATGAAAACATATACTTTGTTTCGGTCGAGTTCCCCATTCAAATGCATGTAACAGTGAGAAACGCACTGTCTTGGCGAAAGAAAGCGTTTTTGTACAACTTCATAGAAATAGCTGTAACTTTTGATAGAAGACTCGGTTACACATGTTTATGGCTTTATCTTATAGAACTCAAGGTCCCCGTGCTGGGAAAACAGGTTTTGCAGCTGTTTGAGCTAAGATTTCCAAGTTATTCACATAATGAAAACCTATACTTTGTTTCGGTGGAGTTCCCCATTCAAATGCATGTAACAGTGAGAAACGCACTGTCTTGGCGAAAGAAAGCGTTTTTGTACAACTTCATAGAAATAGCTGTAACTTTTGATAGAAGACTCAGACAAACATGTTTATGGCCTTATATTATAGAACTCAAGGTCTCCGTGCTGGGAAAACAGGTTTTGCAGCTGTTTGAGCTAAGATTTCCAAGTTATTCACATAATGAAAACCTATACTTTGTTTCGGTCGAGTTCCCCATTCAAATGCATGTAACAGTGAGAAACGCACTGTCTTGGCGAAAGAAAGCGTTTTTGTACAACTTCATAGAAATAGCTGTAACTTTTGATAGAAGACTCAGACAAACATGTTTATGGCCTTATATTATAGAACTCAAGGTCTCCGTGCTGGGAAAACAGGTTTTGCAGCTGTTTGAGCTAAGATTTCCAAGTTATTCACATAATGAAAACCTATACTTTGTTTCGGTCGAGTTCCCCATTCAAATGCATGTAACAGTGAGAAACGCACTGTCTTGGCGAAAGAAAGCGTTTTTGTACAACTTCATAGAAATAGCTGTAACTTTTGATAGAAGACTCGGATACACATGTTTATGGCTTTATCTTATAGAACTCAAGGTTCCCATGCTGGGAAAACAGGTTTTGCAGCTGTTTGAGCTAAGATTTCCAAGTTATTCACATAATGAAAACCTATACTTTGTTTCGGTCGAGTTCCCCATTCAAATGCATGTAACAGTGAGAAACGCACTGTCTTGGCGAAAGAAAGCGTTTTTGTACAACTTCATATGAATAGCTGTAACTTTTGATAGAAGACTCGGATACACATGTTTATGGCTTTATCTTATAGAACTCAAGGTTCCCATGCTGGGAAAACAGGTTTTGCAGCTGTTTGAGCTAAGATTTCCAAGTTATTCACATAATGAAAACCTATACTTTGTTTCGGTCGAGTTCCCCATTCAAATGCATGTAACAGTGAGAAACGCACTGTCTTGGCGAAAGAAAGCGTTTTTGTACAACTTCATAGAAATAGCTGTAACTTTTGATAGAAGACTCAGACAAACATGTTTATGGCCTTATATTATAGAACTCAAGGTCTCCGTGCTGGGAAAACAGGTTTTGCAGCTGTTTGAGCTAAGATTTCCAAGTTATTCACATAATGAAAACCTATACTTTGTTTCGGTCGAGTTCCCCATTCAAATGCATGTAACAGTGAGAAACGCACTGTCTTGGCGAAAGAAAGCGTTTTTGTACAACTTCATAGAAATAGCTGTAACTTTTGATAGAAGACTCGGTTACACATGTTTATGGCTTTATCTTATAGAACTCAAGGTCCCCGTGCTGGGAAAACAGGTTTTGCAGCTGTTTGAGCTAAGATTTCCAAGTTATTCACATAATGAAAACCTATACTTTGTTTCGGTGGAGTTCCCCATTCAAATGCATGTAACAGTGAGAAACGCACTGTCTTGGCGAAAGAAAGCGTTTTTGTACAACTTCATAGAAATAGCTGTAACTTTTGATAGAAGACTCAGACAAACATGTTTATGGCCTTATATTATAGAACTCAAGGTCTCCGTGCTGGGAAAACAGGTTTTGCAGCTGTTTGAGCTAAGATTTCCAAGTTATTCACATAATGAAAACCTATACTTTGTTTCGGTCGAGTTCCCCATTCAAATGCATGTAACAGTGAGAAACGCACTGTCTTGGCGAAAGAAAGCGTTTTTGTACAACTTCATAGAAATAGCTGTAACTTTTGATAGAAGACTCAGACAAACATGTTTATGGCCTTATATTATAGAACTCAAGGTCTCCGTGCTGGGAAAACAGGTTTTGCAGCTGTTTGAGCTAAGATTTCCAAGTTATTCACATAATGAAAACCTATACTTTGTTTCGGTCGAGTTCCCCATTCAAATGCATGTAACAGTGAGAAACGCACTGTCTTGGCGAAAGAAAGCGTTTTTGTACAACTTCATAGAAATAGCTGTAACTTTTGATAGAAGACTCGGATACACATGTTTATGGCTTTATCTTATAGAACTCAAGGTTCCCATGCTGGGAAAACAGGTTTTGCAGCTGTTTGAGCTAAGATTTCCAAGTTATTCACATAATGAAAACCTATACTTTGTTTCGGTCGAGTTCCCCATTCAAATGCATGTAACAGTGAGAAACGCACTGTCTTGGCGAAAGAAAGCGTTTTTGTACAACTTCATATGAATAGCTGTAACTTTTGATAGAAGACTCGGATACACATGTTTATGGCTTTATCTTATAGAACTCAAGGTTCCCATGCTGGGAAAACAGGTTTTGCAGCTGTTTGAGCTAAGATTTCCAAGTTATTCACATAATGAAAACCTATACTTTGTTTCGGTCGAGTTCCCCATTCAAATGCATGTAACAGTGAGAAACGCACTGTCTTGGCGAAAGAAAGCGTTTTTGTACAACTTCATAGAAATAGCTGTAACTTTTGATAGAAGACTCAGACAAACATGTTTATGGCCTTATATTATAGAACTCAAGGTCTCCGTGCTGGGAAAACAGGTTTTGCAGCTGTTTGAGCTAAGATTTCCAAGTTATTCACATAATGAAAACCTATACTTTGTTTCGGTCGAGTTCCCCATTCAAATGCATGTAACAGTGAGAAACGCACTGTCTTGGCGAAAGAAAGCGTTTTTGTACAACTTCATAGAAATAGCTGTAACTTTTGATAGAAGACTCAGACAAACATGTTTATGGCCTTATAGTATAGAACTCAAGGTCCCCGTGCTGGGAAAACAGGTTTTGCAGCTGTTTGAGCTAAGATTTTCAAGTTATTCACATAATGAAAACCTATACTTTGTTTCGGTCGAGTTCCCCATTCAAATGCATGGAACAGTGAGAAACGCACTGTCTTGGCGAAAGAAAGCGTTTTTGTACAACTTCATAGAAATAGCTGTAACTTTTGATAGAAGACTCAGACAAACATGTTTATGGCCTTATATTATAGAACTCAAGGTCTCCGTGCTGGGAAAACAGGTTTTGCAGCTGTTTGAGCTAAGATTTCCAAGTTATTCACATAATGAAAACCTATACTTTGTTTCGGTCGAGTTCCCCATTCAAATGCATGTAACAGTGAGAAACGCACTGTCTTGGCGAAAGAAAGCGTTTTTGTACAACTTCATAGAAATAGCTGTAACTTTTGATAGAAGACTCAGACAAACATGTTTATGGCCTTATATTATAGAACTCAAGGTCTCCGTGCTGGGAAAACAGGTTTTGCAGCTGTTTGAGCTAAGATTTCCAAGTTATTCACATAATGAAAACATATACTTTGTTTCGGTCGAGTTCCCCATTCAAATGCATGTAACAGTGAGAAACGCACTGTCTTGGCGAAAGAAAGCGTTTTTGTACAACTTCATAGAAATAGCTGTAACTTTTGATAGAAGACTCGGATACACATGTTTATGGCTTTATCTTATAGAACTCAAGGTTCCCGTGCTGGGAAAACAGGTTTTGCAGCTGTTTGAGCTAAGATTTCCAAGTTATTCACATAATGAAAACCTATACTTTGTTTCGGTCGAGTTCCCCATTCAAATGCATGTAACAGTGAGAAACGCACTGTCTTGGCGAAAGAAAGCGTTTTTGTACAACTTCATAGAAATAGCTGTAACTTTTGATAGAAGACTCGGTTACACATGTTTATGGCTTTATCTTATAGAACTCAAGGTCCCCGTGCTGGGAAAACAGGTTTTGCAGCTGTTTGAGCTAAGATTTCCAAGTTATTCACATAATGAAAACCTATACTTTGTTTCGGTCGAGTTCCCCATTCAAAATGCATGTAACAGTGAGAAACGCACTGTCTTGGCGAAAGAAAGCGTTTTTGTACAACTTCATAGAAATAGCTGTAACTTTTGATAGAAGACTCAGACAAACATGTTTATGGCCTTATATTATAGAACTCAAGGTCTCCGTGCTGGGAAAACAGGTTTTGCAGCTGTTTGAGCTAAGATTTCCAAGTTATTCACATAATGAAAACATATACTTTGTTTCGGTCGAGTTCCCCATTCAAATGCATGTAACAGTGAGAAACGCACTGTCTTGGCGAAAGAAAGCGTTTTTGTACAACTTCATAGAAATAGCTGTAACTTTTGATAGAAGACTCGGTTACACATGTTTATGGCTTTATCTTATAGAACTCAAGGTCCCCGTGCTGGGAAAACAGGTTTTGCAGCTGTTTGAGCTAAGATTTCCAAGTTATTCACATAATGAAAACCTATACTTTGTTTCGGTCGAGTTCCCCATTCAAATGCATGTAACAGTGAGAAACGCACTGTCTTGGCGAAAGAAAGCGTTTTTGTACAACTTCATAGAAATAGCTGTAACTTTTGATAGAAGACTCAGACAAACATGTTTATGGCCTTATATTATAGAACTCAAGGTCTCCGTGCTGGGAAAACAGGTTTTGCAGCTGTTTGAGCTAAGATTTCCAAGTTATTCACATAATGAAAACATATACTTTGTTTCGGTCGAGTTCCCCATTCAAATGCATGTAACAGTGAGAAACGCACTGTCTTGGCGAAAGAAAGCGTTTTTGTACAACTTCATAGAAATAGCTGTAACTTTTGATAGAAGACTCGGTTACACATGTTTATGGCTTTATCTTATAGAACTCAAGGTCCCCGTGCTGGGAAAACAGGTTTTGCAGCTGTTTGAGCTAAGATTTCCAAGTTATTCACATAATGAAAACCTATACTTTGTTTCGGTGGAGTTCCCCATTCAAATGCATGTAACAGTGAGAAACGCACTGTCTTGGCGAAAGAAAGCGTTTTTGTACAACTTCATAGAAATAGCTGTAACTTTTGATAGAAGACTCAGACAAACATGTTTATGGCCTTATATTATAGAACTCAAGGTCTCCGTGCTGGGAAAACAGGTTTTGCAGCTGTTTGAGCTAAGATTTCCAAGTTATTCACATAATGAAAACCTATACTTTGTTTCGGTCGAGTTCCCCATTCAAATGCATGTAACAGTGAGAAACGCACTGTCTTGGCGAAAGAAAGCGTTTTTGTACAACTTCATAGAAATAGCTGTAACTTTTGATAGAAGACTCAGACAAACATGTTTATGGCCTTATATTATAGAACTCAAGGTCTCCGTGCTGGGAAAACAGGTTTTGCAGCTGTTTGAGCTAAGATTTCCAAGTTATTCACATAATGAAAACCTATACTTTGTTTCGGTCGAGTTCCCCATTCAAATGCATGTAACAGTGAGAAACGCACTGTCTTGGCGAAAGAAAGCGTTTTTGTACAACTTCATAGAAATAGCTGTAACTTTTGATAGAAGACTCGGATACACATGTTTATGGCTTTATCTTATAGAACTCAAGGTTCCCATGCTGGGAAAACAGGTTTTGCAGCTGTTTGAGCTAAGATTTCCAAGTTATTCACATAATGAAAACCTATACTTTGTTTCGGTCGAGTTCCCCATTCAAATGCATGTAACAGTGAGAAACGCACTGTCTTGGCGAAAGAAAGCGTTTTTGTACAACTTCATATGAATAGCTGTAACTTTTGATAGAAGACTCGGATACACATGTTTATGGCTTTATCTTATAGAACTCAAGGTTCCCATGCTGGGAAAACAGGTTTTGCAGCTGTTTGAGCTAAGATTTCCAAGTTATTCACATAATGAAAACCTATACTTTGTTTCGGTCGAGTTCCCCATTCAAATGCATGTAACAGTGAGAAACGCACTGTCTTGGCGAAAGAAAGCGTTTTTGTACAACTTCATAGAAATAGCTGTAACTTTTGATAGAAGACTCAGACAAACATGTTTATGGCCTTATATTATAGAACCCAAGGTCTCCGTGCTGGGAAAACAGGTTTTGCAGCTGTTTGAGCTAAGATTTCCAAGTTATTCACATAATGAAAACCTATACTTTGTTTCGGTCGAGTTCCCCATTCAAATGCATGTAACAGTGAGAAACGCACTGTCTTGGCGAAAGAAAGCGTTTTTGTACAACTTCATAGAAATAGCTGTAACTTTTGATAGAAGACTCAGACAAACATGTTTATGGCCTTATATTATAGAACTCAAGGTCTCCGTGCTGGGAAAACAGGTTTTGCAGCTGTTTGAGATAAGATTTCCAAGTTATTCACATAATGAAAACCTATACTTTGTTTCGGTCGAGTTCCCCATTCAAATGCATGTAACAGTGAGAAACGCACTGTCTTGGCGAAAGAAAGCGTTTTTGTACAACTTCATAGAAATAGCTGTAACTTTTGATAGAAGACTCAGACAAACATGTTTATGGCCTTATATTATAGAACTCAAGGTCTCCGTGCTGGGAAAACAGGTTTTGCAGCTGTTTGAGCTAAGATTTCCAAGTTATTCACATAATGAAAACATATACTTTGTTTCGGTCGAGTTCCCCATTCAAATGCATGTAACAGTGAGAAACGCACTGTCTTGGCGAAAGAAAGCGTTTTTGTACAACTTCATAGAAATAGCTGTAACTTTTGATAGAAGACTCGGATACACATGTTTATGGCTTTATCTTATAGAACTCAAGGTTCCCGTGCTGGGAAAACAGGTTTTGCAGCTGTTTGAGCTAAGATTTCCAAGTTATTCACATAATGAAAACCTATACTTTGTTTCGGTCGAGTTCCCCATTCAAATGCATGTAACAGTGAGAAACGCACTGTCTTGGCGAAAGAAAGCGTTTTTGTACAACTTCATAGAAATAGCTGTAACTTTTGATAGAAGACTCGGTTACACATGTTTATGGCTTTATCTTATAGAACTCAAGGTCCCCGTGCTGGGAAAACAGGTTTTGCAGCTGTTTGAGCTAAGATTTCCAAGTTATTCACATAATGAAAACCTATACTTTGTTTCGGTCGAGTTCCCCATTCAAAATGCATGTAACAGTGAGAAACGCACTGTCTTGGCGAAAGAAAGCGTTTTTGTACAACTTCATAGAAATAGCTGTAACTTTTGATAGAAGACTCAGACAAACATGTTTATGGCCTTATATTATAGAACTCAAGGTCTCCGTGCTGGGAAAACAGGTTTTGCAGCTGTTTGAGCTAAGATTTCCAAGTTATTCACATAATGAAAACATATACTTTGTTTCGGTCGAGTTCCCCATTCAAATGCATGTAACAGTGAGAAACGCACTGTCTTGGCGAAAGAAAGCGTTTTTGTACAACTTCATAGAAATAGCTGTAACTTTTGATAGAAGACTCGGATACACATGTTTATGGCTTTATCTTATAGAACTCAAGGTTCCCGTGCTGGGAAAACAGGTTTTGCAGCTGTTTGAGCTAAGATTTCCAAGTTATTCACATAATGAAAACCTATACTTTGTTTCGGTCGAGTTCCCCATTCAAATGCATGTAACAGTGAGAAACGCACTGTCTTGGCGAAAGAAAGCGTTTTTGTACAACTTCATAGAAATAGCTGTAACTTTTGATAGAAGACTCGGTTACACATGTTTATGGCTTTATCTTATAGAACTCAAGGTCCTCGTGCTGGGAAAACAGGTTTTGCAGCTGTTTGAGCTAAGATTTCCAAGTTATTCACATAATGAAAACCTATACTTTGTTTCGGTCGAGTTCCCCATTCAAATGCATGTAACAGTGAGAAACGCACTGTCTTGGCGAAAGAAAGCGTTTTTGTACAACTTCATAGAAATAGCTGTAACTTTTGATAGAAGACTCAGACAAACATGTTTATGGCCTTATATTATAGAACTCAAGGTCTCCGTGCTGGGAAAACAGGTTTTGCAGCTGTTTGAGCTAAGATTTCCAAGTTATTCACATAATGAAAACCTATACTTTGTTTCGGTCGAGTTCCCCATTCAAATGCATGTAACAGTGAGAAACGCACTGTCTTGGCGAAAGAAAGCGTTTTTGTACAACTTCATATGAATAGCTGTAACTTTTGATAGAAGACTCGGATACACATGTTTATGGCTTTAT